>NC_052047.1:77796583-78457509 GCF_903992535.2 Arvicola amphibius
GCAAAAATAACATCACTCCTGGAGCTTTGGGCAAACCACACTACATAGAATAAAAGATAGGCTATGCTTACATTTATGAAATTTGCTTTAGTCTGTAAAAAATAATTTGAACTATTGTTGGTGCACTCAATGCAACATTGTTATCTTCTCTTTATGCATGTTTATTTTTACTCAAAACTGATATTGTTAATTTCCTAGTAGATTCATATATGTAACTCTATTATCTATTTGTCTGTCTGCCTGCCTGCCTGCCTATCTATCTATCTATCTATCTATCTATCTATCTATCTATCTATCTAGTAATTTCATAGAATATATTTTCCAGATACTTTCTAAAAGAAATTTTGCTTTCTGTAACATTGCTGCAAATTAAACATAATTACTTTTATACAAATAAAAACAAAATAGATACTGTAAGCAAATCTAAAAAAGATACTTTGGTATAAAAGACAAGTGGATGCATTTAAGAATAAGAGGCTAATAGACTGCTTTCTGTTTTCCAGCATCTCCACAGTGAGGATAGCCGGAAAAGGCCAAAGCACCTGTGAGTTTCCCATCTTTTTGCCAAGAATTTTGTGCTCTCTTCCAGGAACTACTTAGCCCTTTGTACCAGACTCCATTACCTTGCAGATTTGTTCTGCATGCTTGTCTTTGAGTTAGAGCATGTAACTGGCAACAATCATACATTTCTGGATATAGATTTCAAGCAAAGGAATTCAGTTGATTGAGCACAGAGTTCTCTTTGTCATGGATGATACACAGAGCCCTGAGAAGTCATGAAAGCAGATTGAGTTTAGAACATGTGAACTGGAGTCTTTTGTCCTTGTATCTACCAGATCACCACTGACTTTATTTTTAGATGGAATGAGTCAAAAAATTATTTTTAATAATATGTGTTAATTATCAATAAAATGATCAGTAGAATTAGCAAAAATTCATTATTTATTCAAAAATATTCAGTATCTTTTAGTGACCATTCCTCATTCAAAAATTTGTACTGATGAGTTCTTCATGTCATATTTAAAGCTCGTAGACATGTGATACACATGTCTCTGTCAGAGAAACTGACACTAGCAGACACTGTCAGTGTGCATGTGCACCTGTTCTATTCAGAATTCCAGCTGGCTCAGAACTGTTCGGCAGTGTAGATGTGTCTTTGTGAGACACACTTGAATCACTTTCTACCGTCTTAAATGCCGGCACCTCCACCTATGCTTTTTAAAAAGAAAACAAAATTCAACATCATCACTAGAAATTTTAAATGGCATGCTAAATTCTAATTTTATGAAGACAGAGCAAATTATACTTGTTTTTTTCAGTGAAAGACAAGAAGTATTAAAACACTTCAGGAAGGCTTTGGTAATCAGAAAAAGATTATTTCTCATATCCATGGAAAATTATTTTCAGAACTTTCAGTGAATGACAAAAATTCATGGATGCTCAAGTACCTACATGAAGGAGCAGATTATTTAACTATAACCTGTGGATAGGATAGTTGCTAATATAAATAATATCCTTTAAAAGTTACTTACATTATTGCAACATAAATGATATCCCTGTTTCTTTCATTTCACTTTAATACTATATTGACTTTTTCTTATAAGTATAGTGTATTATAATCATAATACAGATATAGGAGTGCAATTTTTATTAATTTATCAATAAGATCTTATTTTTATTTCTTATATAATATTGAATTAAATATATTCTATTTATTTTGTATCTTCTGTTATTTGGAAATATGTTTGTTTTCTTTTTCTGCCTTTTCTTTCTCTTGCTCTTTACCCTCACTCTCTGTAACATTCTTCTCCACACTCCGTGGCTTGACTGTTTATGAATGCTGCCTCTCTTTTTCTACTTTTCCTCACCTCCTTTCTTTGACTTACTTCATGTGCATATGAGTAAAGGCATATGCATATATTCTTTCATATGAGTAAAGGCACATGCATATACTCTTTCATATAAGTAAAGGCACATGCATATACTCTTTCATATGAGTAAAGGCATATGCATATACTCTTTCATATGAGTAAAGGCATATGCACATATTCTTTCATATCAAAAATGGTCGTTGTGTTGTTTTCAGTTTTGCTGCCTTAGTAACCTAATAGTTGCCTAAAATTGATTGTTTCTGAATAAAGGAAAAATGAACAAGCATGACAACAATGTACAAGAATTCTGGGAAAATATCAAGATATTAAACCTATAAATTCAAGGGGTAGAAAGAGGTGAGATAAACACTAAAGGCATGGGTAATATTTCCAATTCAGAGAAAATATTATACATCCAAAAAAGAACCATTTAGAGTCCAAAATACATATGATGTATAGAGAACTTGTCTGTGACATGTTAAAGCCAAGATATCAAAACTACAAGTCAAGGTATTTATATTAAATGCTGTAAGGGAATAATGTACCAACTCATGTAAAAAGGAAGACATATCAAAATAATATCAGATCTTTTGTTAGTTACCCACAGAGACATGAAAGCACAGAATGATATAAGTGTATAGTTGCTCTCTGTTTTCAAACCTTCTATGTGTTAGTTACTTTTTCTGTTCCTGTGATAAAAAACACAATTACCTTAAAAGCAACATTTATATGGTCATATGATTGCTGAGGGATAAAAGCCTCATGGTAGCAAGTGCTATGCATGGCAGCAGAAGCAAAAAGTTGAGACACCCCATACTCAATTACAAAATCAAATCACACAGAATGAATTTGAAGTGGTACATGGCTTTTCATCACAAAGCCAGCCCCAAAGTGGGCAGCTTCATCTAGGAAGGCCGTACTACCTGAACCGTAGCAAAGGGGCTATCAACTGGGAACAAGTCTCCGTTTGTCTACGACTATCGGTTTTTTTTTTCTCATCCAAATCACAACAATCTATAATTTCTGCATATTTTCATTACAGATATATTGGTGCCTCGGACATGAATCCATGCAGTGTTTAGAGTGTAAAGTGGGTTACTTGTTGGCATTACTGCGTCAGTTAAATACTTGCTGTCATGTAAATACTTCCCAGAAATTTTTCAATAAAGTTATTTGTTTTTCAGTATTTCAACTAAAAGAACATTTCTTAAATTGGAAGAAAATGACAGTGCAACTTACCAGAAAGTATGATAAATATTTATAAAGGAAAAATTACTGAAGGAGCAACCTAATAGTACCCCAAGGTCTTAGCAAAAGAAGGAAAATCAAAACTTGAAATATAATATATAGTAAGAAATAATAAAAATTTAGGCAACCATTAATGAGATATAGACTAAAAGAATATTATATATAAATGTTCAAAAGTTTGGTTCTCAAAAAATAATGAAGATTTACTAACCCTTTGTCAAAGTAATCTGAATGAAGAAGGATTAGAAAGTGGGATTAGAGAGGTTACTGGGCAGTCCAGTAAAGTAAAAAAGAATCATTTTGGAGGTAATTTTAAAGACAGATTAGAGAAAGGGCAAAGCTAGAAACATGACTAAACTTCTGCACATAGACTTCCAAAATGACAATTGGGCAGCTTTGGGATGTCCACCCAAGTCTCTTGGAAAATGACATCTTTTACTTATTTTTAGTATCTATTTGTATTCTGATTGTCTGTCTTTATAATTTCCCTGCATTTGTCCTTCACTCGGTATGGTGACAACCTTTAATTTAATGTTCTACAGATCATCTATAAACATATGATTTCCAGGAGGAAATGTAAGTTCAGTCTATGAACTTACATCGTATCACATGATGAATATTCATAGTAGTACTTGAACTTTCCTTTTTTATTTATACACTTAAAATTAAATTACTTGCAATGGTTCAATAATTACTAATATTGACTTTATTTCTTTACTTCACTTTCTAATGCATTTTTTTTCCTGATGAAGTTCTAATTAAACCAATAAAAATAACTGGCAAGACCATAGTTTGTGCCTTAAATTTCCTCACTGATTCATAAACATAGTTTTGCTTTTTTTGAACTGTCTATGTAAGGCCTTCAAGCACTTCAATTTCTGATCATCCAGCTATGATTTTAATTTTTTAATTTTTATTTGAAAATTATCCTCTAAATATTTTGTTATTATGATTTCATTTTTACTCATTTAAAAATATTTATGATATTTAAGATTTTCATTTTTTCCCAATTGCTATTGTAATTTTTAGATAGAGTGTTTCCCATTTTCTTTTATAATTTATTATTTATTTGCATGCAAATTAATATTTCATATTGAATATTCATGAGTTACTCAAGTTATAATATTTTTATGGTTTATACATTATTCTTTAAATATATTTCTAAGATAACCATCATAGAACTTATTTCAGTCCATATTTTAATTTTTCTCTTGATTAGGAAATCAAGAACATCATGAAAAACCAGTTTCATAGCTTTAGTATGAATCAATCTTAAATATAAAGAAAAACTCACTACATATCCTGCATATCTTCATTATAACTTTATGATTTTTTCTGTATCCAGCTGAGATATGACTTTAATCACCTACTCATTTGTTACATTATACCTAAAAATACTTTTTAGTTCAGCTTTCTAAATTTTGTTTAAGATTTTCACATTAACATGCTGCCTAAGATTTATCTGCACCAATAAAGTTCTATATAAGTTATCTTTTGAATTTACTACCAAGCTTGCATTTGGCTCATTAAAAACAGTTTGGAAGATTATTCACTTGTTTATAAAATTTTTATATCTATTTATTTTATGAGTGCGTTACCTGCATGTATGTGTGCATACTTTGAGCAAGCCTGGTACCCACAGTGGCTAGAAGATGGTATCAGATTACCTGGATCTGGAATTACAGATGGTTGTTTGCCACAATGTGGGTGATAAGAATTGAACATGGGTCAACTGGAAGAGCAGAGACTACTTTCAATGGCTGAATCAACTCCCTAACTCTGTGAAGTTTTTTAAAATCATAGAACATTAATAGTACTATTATAATCATTATTTTAAAAATACTTTTAGGAAAATAATCGGTGCATGAATGATATGACTCTTTCGCACTAGGGTATTTTTTTATTCATTTAAACTGGTTAGAAGATTAGTGTTACTGTGTCTTGTCCTCTGATCATAACCCAATCCTCTTTCTCTAATGTGTTTATAGTTTAAAATAATTTTTCCTGTGTGTATTACTTTCCCTCAAATTATTCTCCTTCTTTTATGTTTAATTACTATTCGGCATCATCTTAAAACTAATTGTTTCATTTATTCTTCCTAATGTATGCAACAATGCAATATGGCTTCTTCTGCAGAGAACTTTAGCAACATTTTGTTGGACCTGAGCAGAACTTTTTATTATTGTCACTAATATTGGCAGCAATTTCTATGCATCCTCTAATTTTGTTTTACTTTTCTTTTGGACCCTGCAGGAGATTAAAATCGGGTGTTTTTTGATATGGAAGTATTCTGACTTTTAGTTTTGCTAGTAATATATAATTTTAAAATGATAAAATGCATATTCCTTTCATTGTAATAGTTATTTACAAATAATATATCCTGGTTGTGGATTCTGCTTCTCTACTCTTCCCAGTTCTTCTCCATCTCCCCTTCAGATTCACTTCTTTTATGCTTGTTATTAGAAAGCACACATCTAAGAAATAATAAAAATAAATATAATAAAATAACGCAAAAATTAACATTTCAAAATGGGAAAAATCAAATACAAGTGGAAAATAAGAAGTGAAGTCCTAAGAAAGCCATAGATGCAGAATTCCACTTTCTCCTGGACTCAGGAATCCCATAAAAGTACTTAACCAGTAAAATTATGTATATAAACTTAATAAAAATTATTACCAAAAAAAGAAAAGGAAAAGAAAAACCCTGGAATTATGAAACAAGGACTCTCCAAAGATGCTGTTGAGTTTGTTTTCTGTAAAATATCTAGTGCTAAGCATGCAATCTACCCTTAACGATAGTGGCAATCCCTTGGAGAAAACAAATTTTCACCTACAAGTAGCTATCAATTGGTAATGGCTTCTGGGTTATGGATGATGACATGTGACTCTAGGAGCCTGTATGGTACAGTCCTGTGCAGGCCCTTTACATGCTATCTCAATGTCTGTGAATTCATGTGTCTGGACGCTATTGATTTAGAAGGCCTTGTTTTCTTAGGAATGGCGAAAATTAGATTGGCCCCAATATATTTTTAATACTCTGTCTCTAGTGGTGGGAAGAAATGTGACCTTGTGGAAGAAAGTGTGTCACTGAGGGTAGAGTTAGTTTAAAGATTCAAGAGACTCTTACCATTCTTAGTATTCTCTCTGCTTTTTAAGTTCCTACCACCATGTCTTCACTTAGCCATCACAGACTGTAAACTTCTGGAACTGTAAACCCAATCAAACACTATATTTATCAGTTGGCTTGGGCCTAGTGTTTAATTGCACCATTATAAAAGCAACTAATGCAGAATTTGGTACCAAGAAGTAAATTATTACTGTGATAGGCCCTGCCATGCATTTTTGTTGCTTGTTTGTATGTTTGCATGGTTTTTTGTTGTTGTTGTTGTTGTTTGGTTGGTTGGTTGTTGCTGGTTTTGGAGGAATAAAGAATTTCTGAATTTGGACTAGGAAACTAGTTAGATATAGTAAGCATAGCTTAATTTATCATCCTAGTGGGGCTTGAAAGACATTGGAGCAGATTGTGTGAACTATGAAGGTCTGCCTCAAGAAGGTTTCTGGGCCAGAAACTATTCCTATGATATTTTAGAAAGTATGTGAATGCTTTCTGTCATTGTGTTAAGGCAATCCTGAGGTTAGATTAATGGTCTAAATTCTTGGATGGAAAAGATTTTAAAACAACATGGTATTGATACTATTGGGTAGTTATTAGTAAGCCCTCTTCCACCTAATGCAGCTCTTCAAAGAGAAAAAGAAAAGTGGGGCAGAAAAAAATAAAGAATGTAAAGTGTGAAGTGAAAAAGAACACTAGGAATTTTAATGTTGGAACTAAGGTTTGGGTGAAAGAGATAAGGAGCTCAGACGAGGCTTGCATCTGTCAGAATAAAAGCTAAGCGTCCAACTTGTGAAAAGTAAATGCCTTCTTTTTGTTGTAGATGGTGAGTAATACAGAAATAGAAATAGAAATCCAGTTACTATGTGAAGAATAAAGGAATGTGAAGTGTTCGGATCTAAATGGAACATCTCTAGCATATCCCCTTCTCAAGGTTCAGGAACTACTATAAAGAGGGAGTGAAACTCCTGCAAGAAGAAGAGGGAGTAAAGGTCTTAAGACTAACAGTAGTTGCTAAAAATAACAATAGAGATGCACAATTAACTCATAGTTTCTGGGACTGCATGCATAACATTTGCACAAGTTAAAATTAGCAAAGATGTCAGCAACAGTGAGGGAGGGTCCCTGAAATTTGACTGAGTCTATTGGCAATTGATGGTTGTTAGAGAAGAAAAGAACAACTTAGCCCTGAAGGGCTAACCAAACTTCATTAATAATACAACACATAAGCACATGTAGGTAGCACAGAATAGTCTCAGTGTTTCTAGAAACAGAGAGAACATATAGTTGGGAGAGAAAATATTGGATGTTGATAGAGTACAAATTAGAGCAGAAGGAATCTGGTGGAATATTTTATCCAAAGTCAGCATGAATATGTGAATATTAAATTGTACTAAATAATGCAAAATATTTTAAAATAATTACCAGGTTATAAGAAGTCTAAGATAGATTCAAAATGCATCATGTCACAATATAATTGTTCCATAAAAAGTACAAAAAAATGTTAATTTTACAGACATGAAGATGCTCTACCGCCTGCAGCCCTGCTTTCTTTCTAGCAGATGTGTTTACAGTATTGTCCTAGTCTCTGAGACTGAAGCAAAAAGTGTTTGGCAAGAACATTTATTAACAAAATGATAAAGACACATTGAATTTTATAAGACAGGAAAATAAATTATTTGTAAAATGTAGAGGGTTTGGTCTTGACAGTTTAATTTCATCTTTTCAACAATTAAAAGACTTGTTTTTCTTCTATCCTGTGTTATTATTATATATTTTTAAAGATAAACCAAACACTCAAATAAACCTAATTACTTCAGAGCATCACACAATATCATCACTTCGTTTTAATTTTCAAAACTCAGACAATAATATTACTGCAAACCTAATTACATTCAAGTTAATTTTCACTGACTAATACACATTTGTTTAGTATAGAGGTACCTTGAAGATTATTTACACCAAAATCAAATGTATTATTATGCATAACATGAACACTTATAAAATGATGTTGGTTTCTTCAAGTGTGGCTGTAATCTATGTCTTTTAGAATTTTATGAAATACTGAAGATAAGCAGTGTGGCTTTAGAGAGTTATTCATAGTATATTTTGAATTAGCATTTTAATAACCCTTATTAAGTAGTAGCTTGTTATAGTAGAATAATTAAAATATTAATGTTATTGCATAACGTTTGCAGTCATTCAAGATAAACAATTTATGATGTGAAGTAATGATTTGTCCTCTTTTAAAAACTAATAGAAGTTAAGTCCTGGTTCCCATAGAATATAAAATCAAATGTTATTTAGAGTTGTCACACACAAAAATAAAAAAAAAATAAAAATTAAAACCATAATCTCATTGGGAGGCTCAGTCTCTTCCAGTGAGAAACTAAAAGCTTTGCTAGGTCTCAACAAGTCTTCTACTATAGTCAATTCAATATGAAAACTGAAATAGAGGACACAATTTTGCTTTGTCATGCATAGATCTTATTACCATATCTTTCTCACTAAATATATATGTATATACATATATATGTACATGTATGTATTTACTTTTACTTTCTCAAATAGCTTGCAATGCCATTTCTATTTCCTTGCTCTTTTAGCTTTCCTTTAAAGGATTTTGATATATAATTAATGCTCCCATATTAATTTCCCCAAAATTCTTCATCTTATTTGATGATTTTTATACCAGTTTTCTAAGTAACAGGTTTATGAACCTGGTAGACTGGTTGTCAACTCCACACAAATTTAGACCTACGTGGGAATCTTTAATTAAGAAAAGGCCTTCATAGGATTGAGCTGTAGGCAAGCTGGTGGTACATTTTCTTGACTGGAGATTTAGTTCCACTTTTAGGCCATAGGTCCTACAAAAAGACCAACTAAGCAAGGCATGAGGAAAAGGTTAGTAAGCAGCACACCTCCATAGCCCCTGCTTCAGATCCCAACTAAATTCCTATATTTAGGATAGAAAAATATTGCACGTGCAAATCAATATTAAATATTTTAAAGTAATTACATGGGCAATAAAAAGTCTGTCATAAAACCATAATGGGCAGTTATGTGGAAGGTTAAGAAAAAGATAAACTTTTCTCTCCAACTTGCTTTAGGTCATGACATTTTCTTACAGCAAGAGAAACCTAAGGTATAAGGTCTTAGGACACATTTCATTTTCATTGGTTGCATTCCTGTTCTTCCTCTCTATGCCTCCTTTCTCCTCTATTCATTTTTCTCCAGTTATTCTCCTCTTCATCTTGTTTCTATTCTCCAATCATCCCCACTCCTTCAGTCTCTCTTTTATTCTAGTCATATAGTCACATGTTTTCTGCCCATTCTGTATGTATATTTAACTGTGAGAAGCTAGAGTCTGCATACGAGTCTGAATATATATTACATATCTTTCAGAGCCTGGGTTACTACTTACCCTAGTTTATTTTTTTTTCTGTTCCTATAAAGGGCATCTGACAGAATCCTTGTAAAGAAGAAAGAATGAATTTGGCTCATAGTCTAGGATGCATTCCATTTTGTAGTGGGGGAAGTCAAGGAATTAAGAGCTTAAAGTTACTTCCTATTCATATATACCCAAAACTATACATATCCCAAACCAAGAAGTAGACAGATAGAAATGAATGTATGCTGCTTCTTAGCTCGTCTTCTCTACTTACAGAATCAAGTTCCCATCCAGAAAATGAAATCACTGACAGTTATCAAATAGGCCTACATGAACAGGTATAATCAATATAATCCCCCTGAAGAACATCCCTAAGTCCATCTTCCATCTCATTTTAAATTCTGTTGTACTAAAAACAACATTAACCTGGTCATTTCATTTAAAAGAATACTTTCCAGTTACATACATTTCCTGAAAATTACTTATTTTTAAAGAGCTGAATAAAATGCCAATTTATGTGTGTACCATAGTTTGTTTTTCTTTAATCTGTTGATGTACCACTGACTTACTAAATTCATTTGCTATCATTAAAATGATAGCACAGATATGTAAGCACTTATAAGTTAGGTCAAATGAAACACAATACAATTTTCAGCCACTCAAAGCCAATGAAAGCCTCTTACTTCAGTTGTAAGCTGTTTCTATAGATTGCAAGCATTTAGCATATTTTACATAATTCATAAGTATTAGGTATAATTGATGTCAAAAATTTTTGTCCCTACTGAGATGATTATGCACATGGACATTATAAAAATTAATGTCATTTTTTTGTAGTTAAAGGAGCCTCCTTTGAAGGGATGCCACCTGATAATTTAATAAAATCTTTTCCATTTATTCTAAATTCAGCTTGCTAATATATGAATATTTAATTTATATAATACAGTGGACTCAAATCATTTCATTTTGCAGTATTTTCTCAGATTTGGCACAATTAAATTCCAGCATGATAAAAAGTAACTTGGAAGCTGTTCTATGTTTTGAAAAAAATTAATTAAATTAAAATTTTTAACCAAGAGGTGGTAGCACACACCTTTAATCCTATCTCTTGGGAGTAAGAGGCAGGCAGATCTCTGTGAATTCAAGAGCAGCCTGGTCTACAAGAGCTAGTTCCATGACAGCTAGAGCTGTTGCACCGAGAAACCCTGTGTTGAAAAACCAAAAGACAAATTAGAGTTTAGAGAACTCATCAATTAGGCAACTCATGGCAAATTTCAAATTCATTCTCTTGCTATAACTATAGCTTCATTTTCTATGTATCTCAGAATTCCGATTAGATAATATATATATATATATATATTTCACAATTTAATCCTATAGTTAAATTATGCATTTTTATGTTAGTCATAGAATTCCTTTGTAATTTCATTCATTATTATTATATTGGGAAACATGTCTTCATTCTTTCTGTTCTGCTTTGCTTACATTTAAGATTCCTTTCTTCTTCCAGATATAATTGTTAATGCCTATAGCTATTGAAAGAGCAATTTTGCTGGCATAAACTCCACCTTTTTCCTATTATGTATTTCATCACAATGTTGCTTATTCCATTTTTATCAGTGCCATAGCACAATCACACCACAGGTAAGATTACCCTTTGGGGAATTTTCATTCTTTAACACACTGAAGATTATGCTAATAAATTGACTTATGATGAATCCCAAAGTAGTTCCTAGTTTGGTCATAACTGAAAGGGCAATCATATGAGTAGAAGGTTGGAACATTGTGTCATTTGCATATCCATCTAGTCCCCAAGATTTATGGAAGAAATGGACATTAAATTCAATCAACTGCCCAATAATTAACTCAGCAACAATTGCATCATTGTGTCCCCTTAAAAAAAGCTATGAATATGAAAGCTTCATGGAGCTGCCTCCGAACATTTTCAGATGCCATTCCCCCTCCCTCCTTCTAAGTGTGAGTGTATGTGTGTATGTGTATCTCTATGTGTGTATCTTCACTAATTTTTTTCTCAATCATATCTATATAGAAAACTATGATATTAAGTATAATTTCTGAATATACTCACATGAAAGATTTAGTTAGGAATTTATTGCCTCCATATACTCATCATAACATCTAACACTATGCTATGTTGCATAGCATATTCCAATGCTAAGTTTGAAGAGATAAAACAAAAATAGTCTAGATATAGTAGAGAGGACCTTGGACCTTCCCCAAGGCAATGTGCCTTACCGTCTCTGAGGAGTGGCTGAGGGGTAGGGGTGAAGTGGAGTGAATGGGAAGAGAAAAGGGAGAGGAAACTGGGATTGGCATATAAAATAGCAAACTTTAGAAAGGATGAAAGAAGGATCAGTCAACAAATTATAGTTAAGTGGGAAGAAAATAGAAGCAAAGTTGAAATGAAACCCATATGGGAATCAACTTCAGTCTGGAACAGCAATGGCAGTTCCCAAGAAAATAGGCTATAGTAATAATATATTTGGAGAAGAGCTGGAAATCAGTATTTTATTAAAATCTCTACAATAATTCTTCTTCATACTAAAATTTTGTCCTAATATAAGACATGATCAGGTAACTTATATTATAAAAGCCTACTACCTAAAATTAAGCATCAAATTGGAATTGACATATTTCATCCTTTTCCCCATTTAAAAATCTTCTCTTCTTTGGGGTAGAGACTGAGTTCTGGGATGGATAAAAAATAACCACTGATGCCTTCAAGCTTTTCTCACAAACAAATTTAAAATATTTTCTACTTAATAATTTGCTAAAATAATGATTTTTATTAAAAATTCTGTGTAATATGTATAAAATTATATTAATTATGGATAATTATGAGGTTGGGAAATGAATGCCAAGGAAATATGGTTTAATTCGTAGATTAACTTGGAAGTGAAAATGAAATGCATCATATAATTATCCAAGAAGCTCCTATGTTTTCCATCAAAATTGATATTACAAATTTATACTTCATGCAACTCAGATCAGATCTTATGGAAATCAGTCACGAGACGGAATAATTGACTCATATATATGGAAATAAAGTGCACAATCTGCCTCATGCAATGAAATCTTGTGGGATGACACAAAAGCTGTATATGACAAACAAGAGATACTGGCTATAGTTCTAGAAATTGAGAAATCTGAAATATAGATGTTTCCAAACCTTTATACAAGGAGAATCTATTCATATCCCTCATTATAGCAGAATAGTTGTTATTATTTATTATTTTGCTTTGGTTTGGTTTGGACATTTTTTGGTTTGGACATTAAGCATACTTAAAATATCTCTACTCTCATTACTAAACCAATGTTAGCAGGACTCCCTCCAAAAACCATCTGTGCCAGTTACTTTGGTCAACTTGAAACAAACAAAAAGATACATGGAAAAGAAACTATTTGAGGATTGCATTCCTCAGAGTAGAATATGGACATATCTATTGATGATTTTCTTGATCAATGATTTATGTTAGATGTCCTAGCCCTCAATAGGCTATGTCACTGCTGAGGAGGTCCTGGTTTTTAAAAAGTAAGTGCCCACAGAAGTGAACTTTCTGTTCCACCTTGACACCTTGACTGGACGTCAGAGTTTGAGCTTATTTTTTCTCTTTTAGAGTTGTAGGCAACAGACGTGACTCCAAACAAGAGATTCGGACCTAGAGTGTGGTTAATTAGTATTTTTTGGATATAGAGGTGGATCCACCCAACTTTGACCAAAGATCAGAGAATTTAAGTCCTTTCCTTATATCATGTTAATGAAGTCTGTTGCCTCTCCCCTCCCCATTTGTAGTGAAAAGTATAAAAATATGGGTAATAAAGGCAGAAGGATTCGGGATTCATTATTCACTAATTTTGCCCCCCCCAAACTGCTCTGTATTTCTGCTTCTCAATTCTTTCATATCTCTGTTCCTTTTGCTTAATTATTCTGATCCTCCTGCTCTTACTCTGGAACATATGAATTTCATTGAGACTGGACTTCAACAGTACAAGAAAGTAAGCTAAGCAAGCCAGGGAAAAGAAGCCTGCAAGAAGCATTTCTCTATGGCCTCTGCTTCATTTTGGCTTTTAGGTCTCTACCTTGACTTTCTACCCTTATCTTTTTAAAGATGTAGTATGGTCTTAAGCTTAAGTAAATCATTTTCTCCCTATGAGCAGAAAGCAAATAGGATGGAACTAAGTACCAGGAACACAGGGCATTGCAGTGGTGGGCCTTTCATTCCTTGGGCCACGTTTTGGGTGTTAAAAATTGAGAATTTTAGAGGTATGGGTTAGATTATCCATTGAGTACTCAGAGTTTCATGAGCTGTTGTGGATATTTGGGAAATCATGTTGAGGGGAAGGCAGATGATGGATTTCTGTCTTGTGAAATTTTAAAGGAAAATTTAAGAGCCCTTCAAAGACACTGTTGAAGTAATTCACATAATATTTTGAATTCAACATTTTCCTAGTCTGTCCTGGTCTTTCCTGCAGCAGTCATTCATAGTCAAAAAACACACAGAGGTTTATATTAGTTATAAACTGTTTGGCCTGTTAGCTCAGGTTTATTATTGGCTAGCTCTTACAACTTAAATTAATCCATAATTCTTGTCTATGTTTAGCCATGTGGCTTGGTACCTTTTCTCAGTGCAGCATTTTTATCTTGCTTCCTCTGTGTTTGGGTGGTGAATACATCTCATGCCTTTCCTTTCCCCAAAATTCTCTTAGTCTGGTCACCTCACCTATTCATCATGCCCGACTACTGGCAAATCAGTGTGTTATTGAACCAATATGATTGACAAATCTTTACAATGTACAAGAGCATTGGCCAATAGCAAGAAGAATTTGCCCAGAATTTCTCATTGTAAGTTTCCATCTCCAAATCTTTGGATATGATTATATAACCAGTAGTAACCTCAGGAATTAAAAAGTCAAAGTGGGACTATCATTGGGGGAGATGGCACAATAGACTGAAGGATAGCAAGGTACAAGTGATCAGGAAAATGGGAAAGAGGAGAGCTTTAACTAGGGTGGGAATAAACACCAAAGGAGCAATAGAAAGTATAAAATAATAGTAAAGACATTTGAAAATTATTATCGCTCTACCTAAAATCACTTAAAATACTTTTAAGTCTCTTTATACATATGCATATGAGTTTGAATGAGATTTTCCTATCTGGGTTGACAATGCTCCCTCCAAGAGCCATAGGGTATTTAATAAAATTCCAAAACCAGGCAAGAAGAATCTTCATTTGAATTGTGAGTCATGGCTGTCCAACAGAGGCCCAAAGCATTATAAACTATTATTTTTGCTCTTGATTCCCTTCCAGAGGTGGAAGGTAAATACCCATTGATTAAGAAAACAGAAAATTGCAACACAGGACACAGAGGACATGCATTGAATCTGAAACAATTCCACATCAATGGCACTTAGGAAAAAAAAACCTTCTCAAAATGTTCTTGTACTTAACCTGGTATTTAGTTTGGAGCACTGAAACAAATATCTGTGGGATCCATGAAGTACAGAGTATTTACTTCCATGGTTTCCAAACTCAGCCAATACCCCTGATTTGGCTGGAAGAAAATAGACTGAGTTCTCTGTCTCTACTCCCAGCAATTACATGGTTATACATCTCTGCGTCTCATGTTCCATCCTATGCACCATAAAACGCAAGGAAATCCTGGAAAAAAGAGACTTAATAAATATGAGAATCAAGCAGGGGAAACAGTATTGTGCAATGCTCTCTTCTAGGTAGTGTAGGACCACATCCAGAACTCACAGCAGCTGTGGCTATTTTATACGCAAGACCTGTATAAAATCAAGAGTGTCAAAATCCTGGCATAGATGTGGATGGAATTGCCAGGCTCTTTCTTTAGCAAGGAGTTACTGGCAGTTGATAGCTATTCAAAGAAAGATAAACTAGAATGATGCTTCCTTGCATCTTTCATTAGAAAAAATATTCACTGAATGTTCTCTAACACTTGTAAGAAAAACGTGAGAAATTTTTCTGTAATCTGATTAGTTTTTTTTAATTGTCAATTTGACACAAACTACAGTAACTATGGATAAGGTTACCTCTCCCTCTTTCTGTCTCTCTCTCTCATTCAGATACTGTCTCTAGTATATTTTTCATACTCATAGCCAGCCTTGATCTTTGATCATATGGACAACACTAATTAGACTTAGTAGATTATTTTTAAAAAAATATGAAAGAGATATACTATAGATATATGGGGGAGAGTAAGTAATTATACATATGATCATATTCCATTGTATGTGTGCCTCAACTTTTCTTTATATTTGCTCTTTTTATTTTAATTTTTAAAAACCATTCTTTTCTTATTTTACATGCCAATCCCAGTTCTCATTCCCTTCACTCCTTCTGCTCCTCCTACCTTCCACTCACCCCACCCCATTCACTATTCAGAGATGGTAAGGTGTCCCATGGGCAATAAACAAAATCTCACACATCACTTTGAGGCAGGACCAAGGCTTTCTCCCCTGTATCTAGGCTGAGCAAAGTATCCCTCCCTAGAGAAGGAGCACAGGCTGAAAACATTGTAGGCTGTTGTTTTGTCTTATTGACTGTGTTTTGTTTATTTGTTTTTTTTTTTTGCCTTACACTAGCTTCTTGATGTCCCATTTGTTACTTTTTGATCAGTGCTACTGATGTTATATTTAGAAAATGGTCTCCTTTGCCCATGCGTTCAAGGCTACTTCTCACTTATTCTTCTATCAGGGACTGTGCAGCTGAATGTATGTTGAGGTCTTTGATCCATTTGGACTTGAGTTTTGTGTATAGCAATAGATAGGGATCTATTTTCATTCCTCTACATGTTGATATGCAGTTATTCCAGCACCATTTATTCAAAATGCTTTCTTTTTTCCATTTTATACTTTTTGCTTCTTTGTCAAAAACCAGGTGTTCATAGGTGTGTGGATTAATATCCAGGTCTTTGATTTGGATCTATTGGTCCTACTGTCTGCTTTTATGCCAATACCAGGCTGTTTTCATTACTGTTGCTCTGTAGCAGAGTTTGAAGTCAGGTATTGTGATGCCTTCAGAAGTTGCTTTATTGTACAGGATTGTTTTGGCTATCATGAGTTTTTTTTTTCTTTGCCTTTTAATGTCCCATAGGTTTGGGTATGTTTTGTATTCATTTTTGTTGTATTCTAGAAATTCTTTAATTTCTTTCTTTATTTCTTCCTCAACCCAGGGATGATTCAGTTGAGCATTGTTCAATTTCCATGAGTTTGTAGGTTTTCTGCAACTAATGTTGCTGTTGAATTCTAACTTTAAGCCATGGTGATCTGATAAGATACAGGGGTTACTTTTTTTTTAATATTGTTGAGGTTTTTTTTTGTTGTTATGAGTATGTGGTCAATTTTAGAGAAGGTTCCTTGAGGTGTTGAACCAAAGGTATATACGTTTGTGTTTGGGTGAAATGTTCTATAGAATCCTGTTAAGTTCATTTGAGTCATGACATCTGTTAGTTCTCTTATTTCTCCATTACATTTCTGTCTCACAGACCTGTTCATTGGTGAAGGTGGGGTCTTGAAGTCTCCTACTAAGTGTGTGTGGTTTGATGTTTGAGTTAAGCTGTAGTGATTTTTTTTTTTATTTTATAAATGTGGGTGTTCTTGTATTTGGGGCATAAATGTTTGAAATTGAGACTTTATCTTGGTGGATTTTTCCTGTGATGAGTATGAAGTTTTCTCTTTTTCTCTTTTGATTGTTTTTGGTTTAAAATCAATTTTGTTAGATATTAGGATAGCTACCCCTGCTTGGTTTTTTATGTCCAGTTGATTGGAAATATTTCTTTAAACCTCCTTACTCTGCAACGATGTCTTTCTTTGCGGTTGAGATTTATTTTTTTCTATGCAGCAGAATTATATACTGTTTCTGTACCCAATCTTCTAGCCTGTGTCTTTTTATAGGTGAATTGAGTCTATCAATGCTAAGAGACATTAATGATTGGTGATTGTTAGTTCCTGTTATTTTTCAGTTTTAATGTTGGTGGGTTTCCCTTCCTTGGAGTTGATGGGGTGAGGTTATCTTTTGCCTGTGTTTTTGTGGATGCAGCTAAGTTTCTTGAGTTGGCTTTTCCTTTTAGTACTTTCTGTAAGGCTAGCTTTGTGGATAGGTATTGTTTAAATCTGGTTTTGTCATGGAATATCTTTTTTTTTCTGTCTATGATGATGTTTACATCACATCTGTCCAGGACCTTCTGGTTTTCAGAGTTTCTCTTAAGAAGTTGGGTATAAGCCGGGCGGTGGTGGCGCACTCCTTTAATCCCAGCACTCGGGAGGCAGAGGCAGGTGGATCTCTGTGAGTTCGAGGCCAGCCTGGTCTACAAGAGCTAGCTCCAGGACAGGATCTAAAGCTGCAGAGAAACCCTGTCTCGAAAAACCAAAAAAAAAAAAAAAAAAAAAAGAAGAAGAAGAAGAAGAAGAAGAAGAAGAAGAAGAAGAAGAAGAAGAAGAAGTTGGGTATAATTTTGATACATCTGCTGTTATATTTCACTTGGCACTTTTCATTGCAGCTATTAAAATTCTATCTTTATTTTGTATGTTTAGTGTTTGGCTATTTTATCACACTGTGACTTTTTTATTTTTATTTTTTGGTCCAGCCTACTTGGTGTTCTGCAAGCTTCTTGTACCTTCATAGGCGTGTCCTTCTTTAGTTTCTTCTATGATTTTGTTGAACATATTTCTCTGTCTTTGAGCTGGAGTACCCATTCTTCTATCCCTTTATTCTTATGTTTGATCTTTTCATGACGTTCCAGATTCCTGGATATGTGTTAAGAATTTGTTGGGTTTAGCATTTTCTTTGACCCATTAATCTATTTCTTCTATCATATCTTCAACTACTGAGGTTCTTTCTTCCATCTTTTGTATTCTGTTGGTTGTGCTTGCATCTGTAGTTCCTGTTCATTTACTCAGATTTTTAATTTCCAGATTTCCTTTTGTTTGTTTTTTTCACTAATGCATCTATTTTAGTTCTCAAGTCCTGAATGGTTTGTACTGTGTCTTTCACCTGTTTGTTTTTTCTTAGTTTTCTTGGCTTTCTTTAAGGAATATATTGATTTCTTCCAATTTTTTGTTTGTCTTTTCCCCCATTTCTTTGAGGAATTTTTTATTTCTTTTTTATGGGCCTCTATCATCTTCATAACGTTATTCTTAACTTTTATTATTTCCTTCTATTTTGTCTGCAATTGGCTGTTCATATCTTGCTGATGTAGGACCACTAATTTGCAATTGTGTCATATTGTTCTTCATGTTGTTGAATTCTTACTCTGCGATCTACTTATCTCTTCCTCCAATTAGTGCAGGTATGTCCTGTAGTTCAGGTGGTCACTCTTCTTCTAGCTGCATTTGGGTCCTGTTTCTCCAGATGTAGTTGGGGCCTGTGGCTTTGGTTTTCAATGGTGGTGTACTTCCACCAACTGTTTTGGTTGGTATGGCTGGTAGTCATTCTTGGTCCAGGTGCCAAGTTGGGGGACAGGTGGTGGGAGAAGCTGCTGCTGCCTGGTCTCTGGAGGTTCTCTGGTTAGTGGAGAGATGGGAACTAGGGTCTAGAGAGCAGGGCTTTCCAGCCAGGATCTGAAACACTCACATGTCTATCCAGGTGCATTTGGGGCCTGTGGGGCCTGTGGTCACTGGTACAGATGTGGGGGATGGTTCTGTATCAAATTTTCAAGGACAAGCTAGCTAAAAATCAATAATATAAGTGATAAAACATAAAAATAATCTTAGGTATCTATTTAAAATATAGATGATCCCAGCTAAAGACCCTAAGCAATAGTGGAGAGGGGGCCCGAACTGGGCTTGTCCTGTAGTCAGATTGATGGTAATCTTAAATGTCACCATAGAACCTTCATCCAGCAACTGATGGAAACAGAGTCAGTGACCTGCAGTAAAGCACTTGACTGAGCTCCCAAAGTCCAGTTGAAGATTTTGAGCAGTGAGTATATGAGAAAGAAGGTCAAGACCATGATGGGGACACCCACTGAAACAGTTTACCTGAGCTAATGGGAGCTCACCAACTCCAGCCAGACAGGGAAGGAACCAGGAGGAGCAAACAAGACACTCTGAATATGGGTGACAGTTGTCTGACTGGGGCAGAATTATGGGGTCACTGGCAGTGGCACCAGGGTTTATTCCTACTTCTTGGACTGGCTTTTTGGGACCCATTCTCTTTGAATGGATACCTTGCTAAGCCTAGATATAGTAGGGAGGGTCTTGGACCTTCCACAAAGCAATGTGCCTTACCCTCTTTGGGGAGTGCTGGTGGGAGGGGGAGGTCAAAGGAGAAGGTAGAGGGAATGGGAGTAAAAGAAGAGTGGAAATGGAATTGATATGTAAAATGAAAATGATTTTTTTTAAAAAAATAAAATTAAAAATAAGACAAAAATATATTTCTAATTTAGATATTTGGAGATGACTTCATTTATCTTTAAATAAGTGCTTTTCATAGACATTATGCAAACACATGAAACTAACACAAATGAACATGAACACTAAGAAAATGTCACTCAAGTTGAGGTCTTACTGAGTAATATATTTCTCTATTACATTATTTTTTAAACTTTCTGCCTAATTATGGTTATGCAGACATATGAATTATAAATTGTTATATTTTAGTCACCATATTGTAGAATAATTACATCAAATGAATTAACATATATATCACTTAAAATGCTATTTTTATGCCAAAAACATTTAAAATCCACTTTTCTAATAATTTGTAATTGTAAAATATTATTTGCTGTATTTAGAATGTGTAATATATAACAAGGTGAGTAAATTTTATTCCTGTTGTCCAATTAAGGTTTTGTGCCTTTTGACCATAGAGGCACAAATCTAAGTCTTTGTTGCTGGTACAGTTCTCTAGACAAGAGTCTGAAGCAAATATATTAATGGGCTGGATGAAATACTGGAACCAAAATTATACAAATTCATCTAGCTCTCTACTTTTCATGGAGTTTCTCAAGTTGCTCTAATCAGTCTGTTTGGTTCTCAATATTAATTTTCCCTTCTATTATCAATCTAATATAGTTCATTTTTGACAATTTGGAATGTGATAAAATCCTCTCTTGCATAGTTGGTGAGGCTGAGCTCCTCAGACAGTAGACTTGGATTCACTGGGCTGAAGTTGAGTATTTTAGGATTTGTTCATCACTTTGGTTAGAATGTTACTAATAGATGATACTATCATTCTGTTTTTTTTGTGTAATATTATTTGGCTATATGAGGTCTTGTGTGCTTTAATATTCATTGCAAGATTACCAATTTTTATTTTAAAAGGCCTGGAAAATAGGTGTGTTTTATATCATATAAATGGAATTCTTTGGCGGAATGGCCTTCTTCATTTCTGGAACCCTGCAAGGTCATATGCATGTGAGATTTCTCTGTCTTCTTCCATCTTTTTCAATATATTTATCCATTGTTTTAGAAGAGTTAATTGTATGGGTATTTCATTTTCTTGGTCATTTTTGTTCTGAGTTTTGAACTCATTTGCTTTCATTTTAGTTTTGAGGTTACTGTGAATGGAATTTGTGTCCCAATTTCCTTTTTAGTCTGTTTGTCTTTAGTATACAAGAAGGCCATTATAACTTTTAGCATGTTAATTTTATAATGAGTCACTTGCTGAAAATGTTTATCTATGACAGGTTACTGGTAATGTCTTAGGAGTCTCTCAAGTTAAAAAAAAAGGGTCATCTGTAAATAGGGATATGGCTTCTCTCTTTCTTATTTGTATTTTTTTATATCCTTTCCTTGTTATTTTTCCACAGAAGAACATCAAGCATGAGCTTGAAGGTAATTACCCTTGTTTTGTTCCAATTATTAGTGGGAATTCAGGTTTCCTCCTTTAAACGAATCTGTCATCTATCTATATCTATATATGTGTGTGTTTATCTGTAGATCTATCACATATATTTATGTATGTATATATTCTTTATTGTGCTGAGATGCTTTCCTTTCATACCAAGCCTGAACATGATTTTTTTAATCATTAAGGGATGTTGAATTTTAAACAAAGATCTTTTCTGTATCTTAAGATGATCATGTAATTTCTGCTCATGAGTTCACATTCATGTGGTGAATTATATTTATTGATTTATATATTTTGGACCATTCTTGACTCCTAAAATGAAGTTGACTTGATTACAATGTGTGATATTTTGTATGTGCCCTTGAAATCAATTTGAAAGTACTTGATAATTGCATATGTGATCATTATCAGAGAGATTGCCTATGAAATACTCCTCATCCTATCTCTCTCTCTCTCTCTCTCTCTCTCTCTCTCTCTCTCTCTCTCTCTTTCTATCATCTATCTCTATATTTCCCTATCTATCTCATTTTTAGGGTTGTTGGATCCTTATTAGACTTGATGCCAAGATGACACTGGCTCCTAAAGAGAATTTAAAAGAGCCTTTTCTATTTTACAAAATATTTGGAAAAATAGTATTGTTAGTCCAGCTTTGAAGACTTGACAGAATTATGTGCTGAATTTATCTTTACCTAGGATTTTTTTAATTGACATGTTTTTATTTGTTTTTGCTTTGTTTATTTTTTGTTTGTTTATTCATTCATTCATTTATTTATTTATTTTGCTCTTCCTCAATCCACTACTTCTCAGTTTCTGTTCAGAAAGGGGCTGGCCCTCATGGGTATCAACAAAGCATGTCATGTCAAATACAGTAAGATTGAAGACCTTGCCTTGCGTTTAGACTGTGCAAGCCAATTCAGTATGAGAAGTAGGTTCCTAAGAGCCCACCAAAGCATTAATGTCAGCCCCTCCTCCCCTTGTTAAGAATCCCACAAACAGACCAAGTTACACAACTGTCACACATATGTTGAGGGCTTGGGATGGTCCCATGCAGATTTCCTGGTTGTTGGTTCAGATTCTTTGAGTTCCTATAAACCACGTTAGTTGTGGATTTTCTTGTCCTTCCTTGACCCTTCTGGTTCGTACAGTGCTTCCCACCTCTCTTCAGGAGGATTCCCCAAGCTAAGCCTAATGTTTGACTGTGGGTCTCGACATCTGTTTCCATCAATATCTGGATGAAGATTCTCTGATGATAACTGGGCTAGAAACCAATTTGATCAGAGGAACATGGCCATTTCAGGCTTCATAACCTCTCTTGCTAGGAGTCGTAGCTAGGTTCATCCTTGTAGATTTGTGAGAGTTTCCCTTGCATCTGGGTTCTTCCTGGCTCTGAAAAGTGTCCTCTTTCCAGTCATTTCTTTCAATACTCTCCCATTCCACTTACCTCCCAAATCTATTAATCAAGTTTCTTTCCTCACTGTCCCTGTCCAATTTTAATTACTGCTTCTCTCTTGATAATTTGTATAGAGCTGTTTACACTATTTAATTCATCTTGAATTAATATCCACAGTTCATTCATTTCTTTTATACACTTCAGTTCAGTGCAATATAAGTTCATAATTTATTCCCTGATGATTGTCTCAATTGCCTTGCTGTCAGGTGTAATCTTTCCCTTTTCTATTGTTGTTTTTAATTTGAATTTTCTCTCTCTTAATTTTGGTTAATTTGGCTAATTGTTTGTCACTCTTTTCAGTTTTTAAATGTACCAGCTCTTTATTTCATTGAATCTTTGCGATTATTTAATTATTTTCCATCTATTTTATTCCGATCTTTATTATTTCCCTCATTTGACTGCTCTTTGAGTTGGTTTATCTTGTTTCTCCACTTCTTAAGGGTCATCGTCAGGTCATTTATTTGAGAATGTTCTGATAGTTTAGTGTTAGAGTGATAAAGTTCCTTCTTAGCAGTAACTTCATTATTTCCCCAAGTTTGGATATGTTGTATTTACATTTTTATTTAACACTGAAAATCTTAAAAAAAAATTCTTGGTGATTTCTTCAATTATCCAATGATCATTCAATTGTGTTTTGAGTAATCACCTTTTATTTGTATATTTTCTGTAGTGTCTCCCTAGATTTACTTCATTTTAGTCACATATAATATGTAGTTTATGTAATATTCATTTTTTTCTATATCCTGAGTCTTGTTTACATCCTAAAATTTATTTTACAGAAGGTTACATTGGTCATTGAAAAACATGATTATTCTATCATGGCTGTGTAAAATGTACTGTAGATGTCTATTCTGTCAGTCTGATCTATAAGATCATTTAATTTTCATATTGAAATTTTGTCCATTGGGTATTTTTAATACTGTGATTGTGAACTACTATTTCTGTGCTTAGGTTAATTTGATTTTTTGCTTGTTTATTAATTTTTAATTAGTGTGCATGGGTCTTTCATCTGCATGTGTATCTGTGCACTAAATACTTGCCTGGTAACTCTCTGGCCACCATGATCCTTAGAACTGAATCTACAGATTGTTGTGAGATATCATAGGCTTGTAACCACTAGGATCTGGTCTTTGAAGATGTATAATGTGCTTTTAAATACCAAGCTATCTCTCTACCTGTGATCTCTAATTTTCTATCTCATGATTTTTTTCATTGTAAATTTAGATGTGCTTGTGTTTGTTGCATGCATTTTCAATTGGAATTTAAAATATTTTCTTGATTGACTGTTAACCGTATCAGTATAATATAGCATATTTTTCTGGGTAGATTTGATTTGAAGCCTAGCATGTCACATATTATCATCACAATAATTCTTTATTTTCCCACTTCATTGTTTGGCGTAGCTTTTTTCTTTCTTTTAACCAGAGACTATTATTATCTTATATGGTAATGTCTATTTCTTGAAGATTGCCAAACAATCTATTCTGCGTTCTACTCCAGTATGCTAGTCTGTCTTATAATTTAGGAATTGAAACCATTACTATTGAAATACATTATTAAAAAATATGTATTGCTTCCTGAAATTTTCAGGATTCTATAATATTTGGGAAGTTTTTAGTTCTTCTTTTTCATCCGCTGTCAAAACATCATTTGTTTTGTTTTGCTATACTCTATTGAGTATGTTTATCTTTACCTTTATACTGAAGACTGCCTGGCAGTATTCTCTGTAGTTCTGGAGTTGTAGTCATAAATTATGCTATATTTCTTTTATCATAAAAAATCTTTTATCTCCAATTATACTAGTTTTATTAAGTATATTTATTTAAATTTTTACTAATTATCTTTTAGAATTTAAAATCCATAAATACAAGAACTTTATGACTCTGAAAATAATCATTTAAAAGTAATTCTGAAGCGTCTGCCTTTGTACATGATTTTGTCCTTTTCAATATACTGTATTTGTTCTATACATTCAGTGCTTTAAGTAAATATGACCATTGAAAATTTTCTTTCTTGTGGTCCAATCTTGTGTTCTGTGTGACTCGTAGGTCTGTTTGTAGTCACCAGCATAGAAAAAGATGAATTACTTAGTAGAAGAGAATCATGAATCTATTAAATTGTTTTCTACTGTGGTAACAAAATACTATGACAAAGGGAATTTATAAAGAAAGGTTTAATTGGTTTAAGATTTCAGACTGTTAAAGCCCATAATAGTGGAGCAAATGTATGGCAGAGCAAAGGCAACTGCACCAGCCAAGAGCTCATTCTTGATATGCAACACACAGGGAATGGTAGGAGTTATTTAAAACCTAAAGTCTACCTCCATTAACACATCTCCCCAAAGGCCACAAAGCCTAACTCAAGTGACACCTTCCCTCCAAAAAGGCCATTTTTTTCATTCCTTTATAAACAGTTCTACAATTTGGGGAACAAGTATTAAAATACATGAGAATATAGGAAGAAATAGTATATGAATGATCATAAAGACCCAGGTATATGTCTGTGCACTACAACTACTTAATTTGACAAATACATCAACAATACACATTGGATAAAGTATACTATCATCAACAAATGATATGGAAAATCTGTATATCTACATATAGAATTAAACTTAATTATTATTTTTATGCCCTACACAAAAATCAATTCCAAACGGATTAGATATCTCAGTGAAAGAACTGAAACTCTGGAGGGGATATTTGTTAGGAAATTACAATATAGAATAAGGTAAAGACTTTCTGAATAGGACCCCAGCCATATAGGACCAGTACTCAAATTCTGGGATGTAATAAAAGTAGAAGATTGTGTACTGTGAAGAAAATTACTAACTAAAGTAGCCAGTACAAATGGTGAAAAAAAAAACCTTTATTAGTTATATAGATGGAACGTTAATGTCTCTAAAATACAGAGTTTAAAACCCAAATTCAAATTGTTCAAATTGTCTTAGTTAATTTTTATTGCTGAGAAAACAATATGACCAAGTCAAATTATAGAAGAAAGAGTTTATTGGGAAATTACCATTTTAGAAGATATTCCCAGGACCATATTGGTGAGGAAAATAGCCTTAGGCAGGCAGATTTGTCAGTGGAGCAGTAGCTGAGAGCTTATATCCTTATCTGAAAATAGGAGTGAGAGAGAGAGAGAGAGAGAGAGAGAGAGAGAGAGAGAAGGAGAGAGAGACAGAGACAGAGACAAAGACAGAGAGACAGATAGAGACAGAGGGACACACACATGTACACACACACAACATGCACATATATACACACAGAGAGAGGGAGAGAGAAAGACAGACAGACAGAGACACAGAGAGAAAACTGAGCATAGCCTAGACTTTACAATCTCAAATTAAACTTTCCATTGGCAGGCTTCCTGATGGAGGAGAGTTATCTGTCTATGTTACTTTCATTGGTTAATTAATAAAGAAAACTACCTTGGCCCTTTAAGAGACAGAAAATTAGGTAGGCGGAATAGACAGAACAGAATTGTGGGAAAAAGGAAGCAGAGTTGAGGAGACGCTTCAGGCAGTCGCCATAGTGAGTCTCCATGCTTCTCCTCTCCGAGATGGATGCAGGTTAAGATCTCTCCTGGTAAGCCACACCTCGTGGTGCTACACAGATACTAGATATGGGTTAAAGCAAGATATGAGAATCAACCAATAAGAAGCTACAGATAATGGGCCAGGCAGTATTTAAATGAATACAGTTTCTGTGTAATTATTTTGGGTAAAGCTAGCCGGGTGGCGGGACACAGCCCGCCCGCCGCTTCCATCTACAGCTTCCTATAACAAAGTCATACTTAATCCTTCCTAAACAGTTCTACCAACTAGGGAACAAGTATCAAAAATATATAAACCTATGTGAGCCATTATTATTCAAACCTCAACACAAAGAAATCAAAGTACTCCTTTAAGAAATATGCTATGAAACTGAACAGAGAATTCTCCAAAGAAGAAATATATACAACTAATGAATATTTAAGTAGGCATTCAGATCATTGTCCATTGGTAAATTGCAAAATAAAATTATTTCTGGATTCATCTTAAAGCAGTCCAAATGTATGAGATTAATAAAACATAACAAAATGCTAAAATGGTGTGGGGAACTGGTAGAAAAACAATATTGTACAAACATTTTGGAAATCAAGATATTCACCAAAAACTATAAAAAGAACTACCTTATGACCCAACTATACTACTTTTAACCATATACCTGAAAGGTTTTACTCTATTATAGGGATACTTGTTTTTCCACAGTTTTTTAAGAGGAACACTCATCCATTGCTGGTGGGAAGGCAAACCTGTGCAATCACTTTGGAAATTAGTGTGGCAGTTTCTCAGAAAATTGGGAGTTAACCTACCTCAGGATCCAGAAATACCACTTTTGGGGATATACCCAAGAGATACCCCATCATACTACAAAAGCATTTGTTCAACTATGTTCATAGCAGCATTATTTGTAATAAACAGAACATGGAAATAACCTAGATGCCCTTCAGTGGAAGAATGGATGAAGAAACTGTGGAATATATACGTTAGAATACTACTCAGCAGTAAAAAACAATGACATCTTGATTTTGCATGCAAATGGAAGGAAATAGGAAACACCATCCTGAGTGAGATAATGCAGACCCAAAAAAGATGAATATGGTATATACTCACTCATTAGTGGAATCCACTAGCCATAAAAAAAGGACATTGAGCCTATAGTTCGCGATCTTAGAGAAGCTAAGTAATAAGGTGAATCCAAAGAAAAACATATATAGATCCTCCTGGAAATTTGAATCAGACAAGATCACCAAGCAAAAGTTGGGAGCATGGGGTAGGAGTGGGGTGGGGAGAAGGGGAGAGAGGGAAAGAGAAGGGAGAAGGGAAGGATTGGGGAGATCTTGGGGGAGTGAGATAGTTGAGATGGAGGAAGGGCAGATATGGAAGCAGGAAAGAAGATATCTTAATTAAGGGAGCCATTTTGTGTTTGGCAAGAGGCTTGGCTCTAGAGGGGTTCCCAGGAGTCCACCGAGATGTCCTCAGCTAGGACTCTGTGCAGTGGAGGAGAGACTGCCTGAACTGATAGTCAGACTGAAGACTGTCCTGAATATCACCATAGAACCTTCGTCCCACAACAGACGGAGATAGAGACAGAGACCCACACTGGAACACTGGACTTAGCTCCGACGAGTGGAAGGAGGAAGAATATGAGCAAGGAGGACCACGAGGGGTTGGTCCTCCCACTGTGACAGTGTGCCTAAGCTAATGGAAGCTCACCAAATCTAGCTGGACTGGGACTGAACGAGCATGGGATCAAACTGGAACCTATGAATGTGGTGGACAATTGGGGCAGACCGAGAAGCCAATGATAATGGCACTGAAATTTGTCTCTGCTGCATGTACTGGCTTTTTGGGAACCTATTCTATTTGGATGCATACCTTCCTAAGCCTGGATGGAGGGGGAAGGCCTTGGACTTCCCACCTTCCCACAGGGCAGGGTACCTTGCCCTTTCTTAGGACTGGAGGTGGAGGGAGGGAAGATAAGTGGGGGAGTAGGACGGAAGTGGGAGGAGGGGAGGAAGTGGAAATTTTGATTGTTATTATTTATAAAGTAATAAAAATAATCTGCTGAATAAAATAAAGGCAAGTAAATATATGCAGCCTATTTATCCACCAATTGTAGAAGGACAGTAGGCTGTGCCCTGCCACCTGGCTAGCTTTACCCAAAATAATACATGGAAACTGTATTCTTTTAAACAATGCCTGGCCCATTAGTTTCAGCCTCTTATTGGCTAATTCTCCCATCTTGCTTTAACCCATATTTAGTAATCTGTGTAGCACCATGAGGGGTGGCTTACCAGGAGAGATCTTAACCTGCTTCTGTCTCGGAGAGGAGAAGCATGGCGACTGCCTGAGACGTCTGCCTGACTCTGCTATCTTTCTCCCACAATTCTGTTCTGTCTACTCTGCCTACCTAATTTTCTGTCCTATTAAAGGGCCAAGGAAGTTTCTTTATTAACCAATGAAAGTAACACATAGACAGATGACCATCCTCCATCAACCAATAGATGAATAGAAAATGAAAATATAGTGCCTATATACAACATTGTAATAATCTCTAATGTTATATGAAACTGCCAGAATTATAGTAAATGGATGAAATTGGAAAAAATTATAATGAATCCAATAAACAGACTCAAAAAGGCAACTGCCACATATTCACATCTATATGTGGGCCCTAGCAATCATTCATTAGATATGTATGTTTAACTTGTAGTATTTGTAGACTGTAGGAATCTACAAAGAGGCCATTTGAAGGAGGCATAAAGCTGTTAAAGGATGGGTTATCAAATGTAGATAACATGAAGGGAAAATAGCCTAGCTGTGGGTATACTAATTGGGAAGAGGATGGCAGGGTGGGAAGAGGAATAGCTCCAAGAAACTTTAAGAAGGCTATATGGATACTTACTATTGTATAAGTTGAATATACAGCTTGTAAAAGTGTGTGTGTGTGTGTGTGTGTGTATTTACTTGGTGTGAGAGACAGTTGCCCTACGAGAATGGATAAGATCACATGAACTCCAGTGTCTGTCTTATGGAACCTATTAACAATTGATTACTTCTGAGAGTACAGTTTTATTTAAGGGTATTGTTCTTGGTATGTTGACTATCCTCCATTGGATGCCCCCATACTCAGGAGTATACAGGCAGCACCAATTGGACTTTTTTTTAAATACAAATACATGAGGTTGCTGGAGTTAAGTGCAGTTCTAGGAGAAGATAGAGTAAGTAGGGAGTAAAATACATCAAAATGCATTAACTGTACTCTTCTATGAATTAATAAAATTCCTTAGACCAGATATGGTTTTATGTCATATATTTCTCTTGCTGAAAGACATTTATATATTTTACATAAATTTTATTGTTAGCAGAGCCTAAAAGTAACTTTATTCTGTACTGTTAGTTTGTCTCTGATTTGAGTACTCCTACTGATCATGTGTGAAAATTTCTATCTGTGATATCATTCTGACACTCCAATATTTTAAGTTTGTAATAATCAGGTTTTGAATTTTCTAGTTAAGAACACTCAAGCTCTAATGCATAAATTTCTTAAAATATTTACTAGGTGTTCACTTAGTCAACAAGTCCATGAAAACTTATTGAAGTGCCTGGTTTATAGGTACATCATATGAAACTACAATGATGGCCAAGAACCAATGCAAGCAAAGTCAACCACAGGCACCAGTTTGGACCGGGTGGAGATTGAAGATTGAATACATAAAAATCAAACAAACAACAATGACAACAAAAACTACAGGGAAATGTAGGGAAATTAGGAGATAGCAGACCTTTGTAAATTTACATGAAAGTCTCTACGCTAGGCTTAACCTGGTGTAAAATAAAAGGTAGCACATTAGAAATGTGAGGGGAGTGCCTTAGAAGGTTCTAGTATGAAGAAAGGCAGGTGTGGGCTTCTGAAGCAGAATACCTTCTACTAGACTAGTCCAGTCCCTTCTTATAATGTGTTTGAGTGGCCTTTGGCATTGAATGAATAGAATCAAAATTTTCTTGAACTTTCAGGTGGGGCCTATTTTATAACCAGCAGCTAAATTTATGTACAAATGTTTAAAAGCCTTTTAGAAGTGGTGGCAGTTGCAAATAGACTCTGGGGCATGAAGTAATAGCACTTCAGGTGGAATCCAGAGTGAAAAACACTTAGAAAGCTGCTTCTTAGTTACTCAGTGCCCAGATGAAGAACTAAGACATTAGAGTGTGTATTGCATGGCCACTTAAAAGTCTTATTATGTGACTCAAGGGTCAAACTTTACCAGTGGATGCCTAAAATCTGTCCCCAGATATACACCTTAACATTCAAATCAGGTGCTTATTTTTGTCTTCTGAGTTTCTAATTATGATCTATCAAATCTTTGTTTATTGCACAGAACAAGAGAAACTAGCCTCTTAAGCATCCTTAATGATGTACAGGGAACTTCAATGCATGGGTAGGAGATTTATAAGGCATACCAGAGTTTCTATGAGGTAATGATAGTTATTAGGAATTCTACATCATGAAACATTTCCTTGGGAAGTATTAAGCATGCGTGATGGCTGAAATTAATTACATGGCTCCTAATCAACCAGATGGAAATTAAGAGGCATGGAAGATGAAGATGCATGCTCTGTGGGGGCCATTGCTCCCTGTCATGTGTCCAGTACATTGCCAATGCAGAGCTGCTAAGGTGAGACTTTCTTAAAGGCTCCCACTGTATTTTTACAATGCAGCAATTCATCTAGAGCACATTAAGAACTGCTCTTGTCACATTCGGGCCCTCCTGTCTCACCTCTCTTCTAATGAAGGCATTTTCACATTACAAATCACAAGCTGTAAAACACTGTTTAATGTGATGTTTGTTGAAGTTTAATACCCTCAGTGCACATAGAAGCATGTAGATTCACAGATCTTAACTTTCAACCTCACCCAAGTAGGCAGGAATATGTATAGCTAGGAGAGAGCCAATTGAAAATATTACATGTAATAAAATATAGTTAAAATACCAGATAATAATTGCTATCATTGAAGTATTTTCAAGAGCTTATCCTCAGTGATTTAAGTTTCATCATTTTGATAACTCCAATATTCCAATGAAGGTAGTAAATTGTAAAAACTAGAAATATTTTCTACTAGAGTTAAAGATTATAGTAACTGTGCCATTCTGAAATACTTTAAGTTTTAAATCTGAGCAGTAATACCATCTTTGTCTCAATTTAGTTAGTAATACATTTGTTTCATTCCAAATTTCATGCATTCCTCAAACAGACTGATTAGCTATAGACTGTATACTTGGAATTGGGTGCCATCATTCTTTTTTTTTTTATTATTTTATTAGTCGTGTTAACAGACCCTGTGTATCCCTGTGGGGCACTGCTGGCGAAATTTTTGAATATTCCTGCTGTGTTTCTTCTGCGCTTTATTCCTTCGGACATTGAATTTGAGTCTGCCCAGGCTCCAAGCCCTCCCTCATATGTTCCAAGGTTATTCACAAGGAATTCAGACCACATGAGCTTCCTGGAGAGGGTAAAGAACATTCTCTACAATCTTCCATACAAGATTATTTTCCGCATCGCTTATATTGTCTACGAGAACCTGGCCTCGGAGCTTCTGCAGAGAGAGGTGTCCCTCACGGAGATTCTCAGCCACGCATCTATATGGCTCTTCAGGTTGGACTTTGTGTTTGAGTACCCCCGGCCCATCATGCCCAATACTGGACCCTCAGATCCTGACTCATCGACTGAGGAGGCCTTAAGGATTTAACTCACCAAAGCTGCTGGAAAGATGAGCAGGCAAATGAGCAACCCAGAAAAAGGACACAAGGAAACCAGTATTGGTGGAGCAGACTTTGGATAGAGGCTTAATACAGACCTGAGAGAGTGGCTTTCTGAAGACACAATTTATTCCCCCGACGAAAATCATATTGGGCATCATTCTTGCAGTGTTTTTTTTCTTGCATCCACTCCACAGGCACAATCTGCCAGACATATTGTGGAGTGGAGAGGCACTGAGGACTCAGATGTGAAGAAGGTCAGATATTTACCCACTATAAAAATCTCAAGAGCAGTGGGAAAGACAAAACTACCAAGGTAGGACAACATAGTCAGTTTCACAAACAGAGGGCCAGGCTGAGAGGCAGTGAGGGACAAAAGGGACAAGTAACCCCAGAGGAGGAGGGTAGAGCTGAGCCTGCGCACAGCTGTGCACCTAATCAGCTGTCCTTTCAAAGGATTCAGAGCTATTGCTGGGAAGAAGCCTGTGTAAGAGAGGAAGCCATTCTGTGGTTTAAAAAAAAAAAAGAATCCCGCAAATACAGCTGGGATGACAAACACATTCTGTGAATGGTTGTTTTGATTTCTTTACCAAGAGCCAAGGAGGGAGGTGGGGGGGGATATATTCACAGATTCTCAAAGACCTTGAATTTCTAAGTCTTGACTATGCTAACTTTGCTTTATAATTAGTGCTCTTTTTTTCAAAGAAAAAAAAAGTTTGCTTTTTTCAATATTATCATTACTCATGCTCTTTGTGTCAATATCCATTATAAATAGACAGCATTACTCACAGTAGTGTAATACCAGCTAGAAGTCTCCAAAGACAACAGCGAAAAGATGTGCTGTCCTGTGCATGGGGGGTATGAAAACCCTTGTATGCCTATGGGTGTGCACCTATGTATGTATACATCTATAATTGAGCTTTATATCGATTGATTATCCACTGGAAAATTGAAAATTTATAGATAAACATATTCAAAACAGAAATGTATATAGTTTTCCTTGTCTCTCAACAACAAATACAGCAAATATTTTTCCAAGCATTTATACTGTAGCAGACATTAAAGAATATGCATGGACTAGGTGCATGAACCATGCCATTTTAAATCACAGGAGAGTTAATATTTGCAGACTGTGGTAACCACAAAATTTCCTATGATTTCCTAAGAATATAATCCTTCATGTCATTATATCATGTGGGGAGAGAGAGAGAGAGAGAGAGAGAGAGAGAGAGAGAGAGAGAGAGAGAGAGACAGAGAGAGAGACAGAGACAGAGAGACAGAGACAGAGACAGAGAGACAGAGAAGAGAGGGAGGTGGGGTTTGGTAAAGTGATTTTAAGCTTTCAGGAATTCTACCACTGAAAATGAGGTGGCAGGAGTCTCGGGAGCTGAGGGGAGCTGACAGGGTAACTTCCATTCTGAATGCTGCCTGGCTTTACAGCCAGAAAGGTCTGATGCTGTGTCTGAGTCTGAAGGCAATAAAAGTCTGTGACTCAGCTTGAGGGTAGTGAGGCAAAGGAAATTATTTTTCAGTCGGAGGATCAGGTTTTTGTTTATTTTTTCCATTTAGATTTGAGCCTTTATGAAAGAGACTCACTTATATCAGAAAGAGGATTTGATTCATCAGTATCCAATTAAGATTAATCTTGCTTGTCAACACACTCATAGAAACACCCATAGTAATTGGGGACACCCATATTGAATTAACACCCATATGAAGCTCCACTTTAGAAAACTCCTCAGAACCTGTGGTTGCAGCACTGCGTTCAGGGTTTCGGAACCATGTGAGGTCACAATCTGTGACTCAAGAAGACTGAGCCTTATGATCAGGCGTGGTACATTCTTTTGAAAGTTCAAGTCAGAATGACCAAAATAGACTAACTTTTAAATATTGGCATGTATCCTGAGCAACTTTATCTATCAAATACTGTTGATAAAACATAAAGTGGCACATCATTTAAAAATTTTAGGCCATCTATTAAATATTAAAATATAGCAACAATGGCTGGTATGAGAACATATTCCTTGGTGCATAACTAACAGGACTTGAATTCAACAATTAGTACCCACGTGCCAAAGCCAGGCATACTGATGCACACTTAGGAGTATGTTTCTGGGGAGCAAAGAGAAATGGATCAATGGTTCTTAATGGCCAGTTAAACTAAGCAGTGAGATCCATATCTCCTCTGAAAAAAAAGAAACCTGTCTGATTGACAAACTAATTTTGCCTCCTACTCCCTACATGCAGATAGTGCACACACAGACACACATACAGACACACACACACCATCACCACCACCACCACTATTACCACCACCACCACCAACAACAACAACAGCTCCAAACTCAATTGGTAAGAAGAATGAAAGAAAACACACAGAAAGAGCTCACGTAGGACAGTGGTTGCAGCTTATTCACTTGAGCATAAACTGGATGACAGTTAGAAGAATGGCTGAATATTCTGGAATAGTGTCAAACACTAATTTCCCAGAAACATGTGCCATGCCAGGTAGGACTGTCTGAAATTTATGATATAATATGATGACCCAGGTGGGACTCTAAAGAAGTTTATTTCTTTTGGACAAAAGAGATGTCCATATTCCAGGATCCTGGGCTCTACTGGTTCAAACCCCCAGGTTTCAAGTGCAAGACTGGCTCTGTCCTTCTTACTGTCAGTTCCCTAAGCATCAGGCTTTATTGCTGTATATTCCTGGGAGAAGAGCAAAACTTTCTTTGCTATTCTTCTGTACCGTCTCTTCCTTGGGAGTATGAGCACACTTTTCTTTCTCTCTTGGGTTGGTTTTCCATATATTACTGACTGACAGATGGCTACCTAGTGAGAAGTAAATAGAAGTAAATCTCTCCCCGTGCAGAAGATTCTTCTTCATCTTACTGCTGAAGTTCCCTTTGGAGCAGAGGCGATCAGAGATCAAGTTTGGGGGAGGAGGAGAGCAGATACAATAGTTTCAGAACAGTTAGAATGGCAAGGACCTACACTGTGTTTTGTCCTGTGCCCTTGTGCTGTCTTCTACCATCTACATGCTAACCTTACTAATGTGCAAAAGAGAGAGACAACAACAATGGAAAACAAGCATGCATAGTTTGGTTATTTAAAATGTGTTCTAAGTGTCTCCGTTTCCATGTAATAAGATCAAGGTATTTTCTTTATGAGCTGAAGGAAGTAATACCAGACCGCTCTGATGGGTTCCTCTGATTTTAAGAATGATTTTACTTCACATATCTACTGGATTCTAAAAGAGACTTAAAGTTTCTCCAGTCTGGCAGATGACAAAGAGAACTAGCACAATGACATAACTGGACCTAGAAGGCTTATGTGAAGTAGTTGCAGAAGCCCACAGTCAGCTCTAGAGGAAGCACATAAACCACTTAGAAACCCAGTGTGAGACCTAAACCAGGTGCCACTTCTGACATGAGACAGAAACTTTGGATTTTCCTAAAACAGGCCTGCTTGGGTTTAGAGAAGGAGACAGCCACATGCTAACTTAAAGTCACCTTTGAATTTTAATTGAATTGGTACCACAAAAAAGCAAAAGCAACATTGTTTGTTGAGGTCAGTGGGGTAGATTAAACTATTAGGCCAATTTACTTTTTTTCTTGAGACATTTTCTTTTCATTATTTGTCCTTCTTCGGATTTTTCATTTGTCTAGTGATCTCCAGATTTCATTAGTTTGAGACCTTTATTCCCCTGAAAGGACAAAACAATACCCTGCCCTAACTCTAACTTTAAGGAGTTAATTTTCTTTCATACCTAATCAAATGAAAGGCATTTGTTAATCTCATAAGTTAATTTGGATTGGATGGCCATGCTGCTTGATGATGAATGATTGTTTCTCCTTAATCAGAAAGTCTCTCCTTTTCAATCTAATCCTTATCAACCTTGATGGTATACATAGCTTTTTTTTAATCTTCTATAGAAATAAAAGCAAAACCTCTTCCCCATTGTAACACATAACTTGGTTTCCATTTTGAGGTCAACACATCTTTATAACATATAGATTCATTTAATTTAGCAGTTTATTCTACTATCCAGTGTCTCCCTGCAGCCATTTTTTTCTTTTTGATTGGCATTTAAAATTTTTAAAGTTTAATAAAGAATCATATAATCTATCTCTCCGGATCTTTATTAGCCCTCTCTGCTTATTAAGCATATCTTTTAAAGTACAAATTGGTCTTTCTATAATTGCTTGTCCTATAGAATTGTGTATTAAACCTGAATTACACTTCATATTATAATTTACAAAAAATGTTTCATTTTACTAGAGACATATGCTAGAATATTGTCAGTCTGCATTTGTACAGGTATCTGCATAATTACCATGGCTTTTAATAAATGTGTAATTACAGAATCAGACTTTTCAGAACTTAAAGCAGTTTCCCATTTAAATGCTGAATAAACATCTACAGTATGGCACACATATTTAATTTCCCAAATTCTGCAAAATGAAGCACATGTATTTGCCAAATCTATTTCATTAAATATCTTTTGGGTTATATCCTGCGGACAATGGAGTTTGGTTATACAAAGAACAAGTAGGACATATCCTTATAATTTCTTTGTTTTGTTTTTAAGGGATGGAAAAAAAATCTTTCTGTTGGAATACCCTACACTTAAAGTTGCAGTCCACCATGTCCAGAAAAGGCTCTGAACTCAACATAAAATGGAGGACTCCCTTTCCAGAAGGACTCCCTATCTACCTGGATAGTATTTCCAGACTTGGAAACATAACTTTGTCTGTAAACTCTTACTAATCCTAGATGCCTGTGCTACCTCCAGTGAGACCTTTGACACAGATACCTGCATTCTTCCCCTGATGCCCTTATGATAATTGGGTTTTATTCTCCCAGAGGTATGACAGAACAGGCTAACAAATGCAAATTAGGTGATGCCACAGCTACTGTTCCCATCTTCTAGATGTCTTCTTACTGAGGTCTAGAGCTGAGCTATAACACTAAAACAGTCTCCTGAAAATCGATTTCTTTTATAGCCATCTGAACACTGTTCCCTGCTTTTGCTTGCTACTTCCTTACAGAACAATGCCAATGGTCCCTGGGCGTAGGGAGATCCACAACTTTTCCAAATCTTTGCTACTAACATGGAATTTATTATGAAATTTCAAAGCTTTTGGGACATTCCTTATTAACAGCTAATTGATTACTTTGTTGTCTTGTACCACAGAGCCTCTTAGATCCATATGGGATTTGATAGGTGTTAGATAAAATGGATGATTGTTTTGATGATTACTTGTATCTGAGTAAATAACAAAGTTAATTGTAAATCATTTAGAAAAAGCAGCAGTTTCAATATACAAAAGAATTCCTTATACATATTGAGAGTTCATAACTATATTAAGAGCCTTTAGAAAAATCTAATAATGTCATGAAACTAGCATATAATTCTGATTTTGAATTGAATCATAAGGGTTTTGAGTCTCTTATTTTTTTCTGAATATTTGCATCAGTATATAATGTAGGGGCTCCAGAAACTGTTGCTCCTTTTATGATATGAGGGAGAATCCAATTAGTTCTTTTTATAAACTGAAATTTCTCAGTTTAGAAATGTTTGTTGCTAATCTCTCCCAAAAAATTACTGCAAGATTTTTACCAGTGTTCATTTTCTGCCCTTAATAAGAATTTCAGCAATAAAAAAGGGTACCAACTTTTCTCCTGGATTTATTCCTGTTAATTGATAAATTCTCAACTTTTCATTTGGAAGCAATTCAGAAATACATTCTAGATAGGTCTTTAATTTTTTAAACCCTGTTTATGTGGTAAAATATCCATTCTACATATTTTCTTCTTGCTCAATAAGAATTTCTGTAAGAAGAGATAGCCAGGCAATGGTGGTGCATGCCTTTAATACCAGCCCTCAGGAGGCAGAGGTAGGCAGACATCTGTAAGTTCAAGACTATTTTAGTCTACAAGAGTTAGTTCCAGGACAGACTCCAAATCCACAGAAAAACCTTGTCTCAAAAAATAATAAAAAATTCCTATAAGGGAATGAGTAGAAGGTATAATGAATAGGATACAATCAAGTTCTGTATCTAGCCTATCCATATGTACATTCTGCAATTCATTTTCTATCAGAGCCAAATCTCCTTCAGTCTCAGCTGAGACTATTTAAGTCCTTATCACCTTGTAAAATTTGAAGTAAATTATGGAGCTCTTGAGTGACTAATCCTATTGTGAGTTTAAACAAATTAATATCTCCCAGCTATTTTTGGAATGCATTAAGATGTTGTAATTGATTTCTCCTGATTTTTTGTGGTTGAATTTTTTTAAGCTATCTTATATTCTAAGTAATTAATAAAATCTTATCTTTGTATTTATTTGGGAACAATGTGTTATCCCCAGCAAAGAAAAATTCTTTTATTTTATCATTTTTTCCTAAGGTACCTGCAACTGAATCAACTGGTCAGTTATCATCCATACAATGGTTAATTTTAGATTGAGGAAACTGTTTACTTATTTCTAATGACTGTTATACAAAATACTGACACAAGGTAGGAAATTTAATATTTCTTTTAGATGAATATTCCAGTGGTACTTTTAACAGGCTGGAAATTATTTAAAATAGGCACTGTGAAGACAATATTTTCTCTCTTCTGTTCTTATAAAGGCATAGTAAAAAGGCAGTATTTTTAAAATCAATCACTACAATAGATTTTTCCTTTAGAAAATAGAGAGGCAAGGGAATTCCAGGCTTTCTATAGCCCGTTGGCTAAATTACCTTATTTATTGCTATAAAATCTAATAACATTCTCCATTTTACAAATGCTTTTTTAATGTTAAATACAGGAGAATTCCAAGGACTGTCAGGTTCTTCAATATGTTGAGCATTTAGTTTCTCCTGTATCAGCTGTTCTAGTTTCTACATTTTTTTTTTGATGTCAAAAGCCATTTTTTTCTTTACACAAGTTTGTCAGTTAACCATTTTAAAAGTAGGCATGCTGGTTTCCTTGAAAGATTACTAGATCTTATGCCCTGCTTATGTACAACCTGAATGGTTAGTGACTGTTCTCAATAAAAACTTTTAATGTTTTTCTCAGAAGCATACTTTAGCTCACCATTTGTTTCTAAGAATTGAGGATTGCTTATTTGAATTTTTCATTGCTGGAAGTAATCATATTCCCATTAACTCACTGCTATTTTAGCAATAGACAGTTTTAATTTCTGTACCTGTCCTTCTGGCCCTATATACTTGACACACAATATACTTGGTTTTGTTTGAGATAAAGCTTCAATTCCTAGAAGCTGAGTATTTATCTCTTCAAGAGGTCAACCTGGATGCCAAGATTTTGTTGAAATTATTGTTACATCTGTGCCTGTGTCTAGTATACCTTCAATCAGAAAGCTATTTATTTGTATTTTTGGTCTTTGATCATTTATAAAAGTTTTTAAAAATACTTGTTCAGTGGTCTCTCCTGAAATTTTTCCTTTTATAGGAAAGCTATTATGTCATCCAGAGTAGTATGACTTTAAATAACATGCATTAACTCTTTTAAGTGCTCTGTAAAGATTTCCCCCATTGCTAACAGTAAATGATTGAACCAAATTTGGCATTAAGCACTGAGATACCCTAATGCATTTACCAATACCAGAGAGTTAGCTTATCTGTCCCTAGTTGATCTGCAAACATTAAATTGAATTTTTTTTTTTTTACTTCCAATCTGATACTAAACTATGTACAGGTGAAGTCATTCTTTGTAAAATATCAGTGAAGGATGCTTTGGGGCCTTGCTTAATTTTAATAAATGATTTAGAACTGTTTCCTGATTATTCAACCTTATCCCAAACATTTAAGGCTGCTTTGCAGTCTTGTATAATTTTAATAAATGACTTAAAACTCTTTCCTGATTATTCAACCTTATCCAAATCATTTAAGGCTGCCAAACTGTATAGGGCCAAGGTATGATCAACATATTCTCACTGTCTTTGCAATTCAACATTCTGGCCTTCATCTAGAAGCTGATCTTGGGAAATATTAATGACTTCTAGCACTATTTCATTATTTTATGTCCCTAGATTCCTCTGTCCCCCATTGCAAATGAGGATCATCGTTCCATATTGCTGTAGCTAACAACTCTTTCTGGTCTCAGGGAATAATTCTATTCTGAGTTGCACATGAATTTAACATCGGCTTCACATTAACTGAATGCATACCATAAACTATTGCTTCCTTAAATCTCCTCAAATCTAATATTTCTGTAGTATTTCATTTAACTTCTGCTTAATTTTAGGGGTGCCTCTTGTCTGCTGGTCATTGTTGTATGGTAACTGGATAAACTAAGGTTGGTTTTCTAATAATCTTGGATCACCTCTCTTCAAGTTCATCATGCAGTGGCATAGTAGGTTCTTTTCTAAATTCCTGTGTGTATCTAAATATTTGTCTTACTTTCATTAGCAAATCTTTCTAAGGCTGTGAATCTTTCTAAAGGATATGTCTTATCATAAGGAAATCTTTCTACGATTTTGTCTTATCAATAGTGAGTCCTTCTAAGGCTTGTATCATATCAGCAAAATTTTCATGTTTGTCACATTTTTTAGATAAAATATGAATTTCCAAACTAATATAATTATAATTGGAATGATATCACTCCTTGCTAAGTCAGTTATTCCTTCATTTATTTTTTCATTGGCAATCCATCCATAGTAGCACTATATAGAGTTTTGACTCTCTACATTGTGGTATTTTACACTTTTAATGTGGAATTTTCTTTTTTAATATTGATTAACTTCATCCATAATACATCCTAGGTGATGGGACTGTGAGGCACTTGGGGCCCGGGTACTTGGCGGCAGCAGCAGTGGCAGAAGCCTAAACAGGCACTGTCAGTAGGTATTTTGCAGGGTTTTTTTGGTTTTTTTTTGTTTTTGTTTTTGTTTTTTTGGTTTTTTTTTTTTTTTTTTTTTTGTTTTTTTGGTTTTTTTTTTTTTTTTTTTTGTTTTTTTGGTTTTTTTTTTTTTTTTTTTTTTTTTTTTTTTTTTTTTTTTTTTTTTTTTTTTTTTTTTTTTTTTTTTTTGGTTTTTCGAGACAGGGTTTCTCTGCAGCTTTAGAGCCTGTCCTGGAGCTAGCTCTTGTAGACCAGGCTGGTCTCGAATTCACAGAGATCCGCCTGCCTCTGCCTCCCGAGTGCTGGGATTAAAGACGTGCGCTACCACCGCCCGGCTATTTTGCAGTTTTTGACAGGGATGCAACTACCAGGTGACCTCAGATGGAAAAAAAAATCCATGGAGCAGCTACAGAGGGATCATGGTGGGAGAAGCCTCTCAGGGTGTCGCAGCAGGCACTGGGAGGAGTAGTGGAGACAAAAACCACCAGTCTGGCTGACATATTTCTTTTGTCCTGCATTAGATGCCAAACCTATTTTTAAAATTAGTCTCTATAGTTCTTATTACCAATAAAGACTTGAGAGTCAGTTGTAAGGGTAAAGGCCGGTTATCTCAGAGAGACTAAAAAGCAATCAGCTCATCTACATTTTTGGTCAGAGACACAGAAAAAGAGCATTTCTCTAGCTGTCACAAATCAAAAAAGACCAAGAAAGTCCCTCCCTGCTCTTTCATATGTGTTTCTCTATCAATAGCCTGGTTCCTTCATACTAATACCTGTCAACTAATTGTTGTTTTTACTCCTTGATCCAAGTTTTAATTTATTAACACACTCGGGGTTTTACAGTGTGATCAAATATTCACAACATAGAGCTGCTCCAAACATGAAGTTAAAGTTACCTTGAAATCTAGTACAAAACCTTCGTAAGATCAAATCTGCCAAAATCTCAGTATTGGAAGAAGATCCTCACTAAGTCAAAGACCTACTATTAGCTATTATTAGTTTCTAAGGGGAAAGAAGTCAATTTTCTTTATATATATATGGTTTCTGAAAGGTTACCTGGGCTCCAGGGGCTGATTCTATACCTATGGGCTTACAGGCAGCATTAAAGTGAATCACTGGGTCCTAAAATAACATATGTATTTATAAGGGGAAAGTGGTAGTGCAGGCACATGGAGGAATTAGAGGAGTGGGAATGGTGACTGATTGGATCAAAAAACACTATATGCTTATATAATATCTCTTACAATAAAAAATTACAAAAGAGGAAAATAAAATTAAAACAAACAAGTAAGCAGTGTATAGAATTTTTAAAGATGCAAGAATGTATGAATGAAAAAATTTAAATTAGTATCTCATTATAACAAGACTATCATATGATTAAGCTTGTTTTTTTTCCAAAGTGGCAAAGAAAAAGACAAAACTAAAATAGCTGAATAAGTCACAAGAGTCTGCATAAGTTACATAAGGCATGAAAAAGTTGAGACCTTAATTTTATAAATGAATAAACAAGGTGCCAAATTATCCAAAGTCCAAGTTCAAATCAATGACAATGTCTTAAATTAGTGATCTGCTCTTAATAGCACAAGTTCTAGGTTAAAAGAACAAAAACCTGTGTATACTCAAGATTTCTTTTCTTTTTTTTTTTTAATCAAGATTTCTTAAGAAGCTCCTGGGTTTTTATCCACAGTTTATATAAATACTACATAAATGTTAGAAGTAGCAAACTGGTATAAATTATCTTCTGGGTGTTGAACTATAACTGAAGCCTCACAGTACTTTTAACTGAATAACTGAAGGAGTTGAAGATGGACAGCATTTTGACCCTCTTTCTTCAAGGTGATCAAGGAGAAATATGGAACTGTTTTGTTTTGTTTTTGTTTGTTTTTGAGACAGAGTTTCTTTGTCTTACAGTCCTGGCTGTCCTGGAACTTTCCTTGTAGATCATAGAGATCCACCTGCATCTGCCTCTGAGTGCCGGGAATAAAGGCATGCACCACCACTGCCCGGCTCTATGGACCCATTCTTTTTTTTTTTTTTTTTTTTTTTTCTTTTTTTGGTTTTTCGAGACAGGGTTTCTCTGAAGCTTTTTTGGAGCCTGTCCTGGAACTAGCTCTTGTAGACCAGGCTGGCCTCGAACTCACAGAGATCCGCCTGCCTCTGCCTCCCGAGTGCTGGGATTAAAGGCGTGCGCCACCACCGCCCGGCTTCTATGGACCCATTCTTAAAAAGTTCTGCAGCTCAGGTGAGTCACCTGTTTTCTTGATCAAAGAGGCTTTGGAGACAATACCTGGTAAACTCTAACCTCTGTTCATTCTGCACAGAGAAGTATCAGTGTAGAGGATAAAAGTCCCCAATGCTTCCAAGAGAAGCTATGGTCAACAGGGCCATCACCTATCCAAAGCAGACAGAACATTAAGAAAAAAGAATGTCTAAGTGAAACTAAACTGACCCTGAGGACCACTTCATCATCTGGCATTAACAGTATTAAAAATTAATATTGGCTACCTGTATAGCCTGAAACATCCAAAAGGGAACTGCGACAAATGATAACTGACATTTTCTAACAGTCTAAGGGATCACACTCCACAGACATTAGAAACATTCACATGAAATGCTATTTTAACAACTATCTCTCAATAATAGCCTTTTTCTTGATAAGACAAGTGTTTTCCAGATATACATATCATAATTCTGGCTCAGTTTCAACATTACAGCATTAAAAGGGGACCATAACTGAGAGAAACATGCCCACACTTGTTTTAACCTAAAATTCAAATTATGACTAAATATCGTCTCTCCCTAGAAGCTACTTAGGAGGGCCCTCACGCTGTGATTGTTCCCATTCCAACAGCTATCAGAGTACTTGAAAACAAATTTTAGATTTATCACTCTTGAACAAAGTCTTGGAAGTCAGAAAAAAATTAATAAAGAGATACCTACCGAACAGACACTTTTGTTAGCCTATTGAAGGACTTTAGATGACTTTGATCTAAACATTTCAGCTATCGTTTATTCTAGCTTCCCCATTCTCCGTCCATGGTTTGTTTCCTGGTTAACTTTAATAGTCAATTGGACATAGCCTACAACTACCTGAGAAGGGAATTCTGAAGGAGAGTTTCATAGATCAGACTAGCATGCAAGTATGTCTGTGAGGATTGCATTAACCTATTCCACTTAAGGTAGCATAACTGTCTGAGTAGCTTTTCCTGGGATGTATAAGAAAACTAGCTTTTCATGGGTCTGTAAGTGATCCAGCATGTAATCTTGTTCCATGGTTTCTGTATCCAGTTCCTTCTTGAATTTCTGATCTGACTTCTTTTATTGATAGACTGTGACCTTCAAGTATAATCCCAATAAGTTCTTTCCTCTCTTAACTGTTTTGATTTGTGTTTGTCCTGGCAACCAAAAAAAAAAAAAAAAAAAAAAAAAAAAAAAAAAAAAAAAAAAAAAAGCTAGAAGAAACTGCAATGCTAAGCTTTTATTTAAACCCACCCCCACCCCACTCCTGGTAGAATGGACTCTCTTACTCTGCTCAAAGGGTTCCAATGCCTTCTCTCTGACTCCTTTCTAATCTTCTCAATGAAGCAAGGCACCAACCATAGACTTCCTTTCCCCTGTATATTTGCTTTTATACAAATGGAATTACTAATGCACATTCAGGGACTCCTATCTAGCCTTTGGGAGATGCTTCAACTGCCACACATCACAGTCCCACTCAGCTCTAAGAGTTCAGATTGATCAACCTTTCAATTCCCCAACCAGTACTTGGTGTTGTCTCTTGAGAAAGTGTCGGATAATAAAAATACAAGATAGAAACTGTTTAGGCAGACTTAAGGAAGAAATAAATTAAAGCTGGACTTTCAGGAATGCTCTCGGTTCTCTGGCTGGTAATTCCAGAAAGAACTCTTGTTTCTTTGCTCCTCCTCAATGAGAATCCTTTAGTCCAGACACTCAATCCTTGTGAGAAGAGCTTTTAATTATTTTTCTAGATTTTCAGACGGAATTATATACACTCTACAAATTCAGCTGATTTCCTAAATGAGTGTACGTTTATCTCTTCAAGAGCATATTTTACAATAGCATTAAAGGCTGTGTTCTCTTGAGACCCTTCAAGGAAAATTATTATCTCTGTACTTAAAAGAAGCTTAAGACAGTTTGATACAAACCAGTATGAGTTGGGAAGAGGGTGCCTTGGTTGAGGAATGCCATCAATAAAACTGATCTGTAGGCAAGCTTGTGGGACATTTTCTTCTTTAATAGTGACATAGGAGAACCCTGTATACTGTGAACAGTGCCATCCCTTATTGGGTGGCCCTAGAAAATCTCTCTCTCTCTTTCCCTCTCTTTCTTTTTCTCTCTCGATATATATTATTGTTTATATAAAAGCAAACCCAATAAGCAGCATTTTTCCATGATCTCAACTTAATATCTCACCTCCAGATTTCTGTCATGAGTTCCTACCTTGACTTACCTAAGAAATGATCTATAAGCTGTAGACTGAATAAATCCCTTCCTTATAAATTGTTTTAAGTCATGGCATTAAACAGAATAAAAAGCAACATATGACACCTTCTAGCCAAAACAATGAATAAACTTATGTATTTTTAAGTTTTTAAAATCTAGATGACTATAAATATTTAATACAGAATTTTTATTTTTTTCAATATATGTTATTAGAATTTTTGTAATAAGTTGAAATCTTTACTATTTCCTTAACTACATATTTTAATTGTTTGTCCTTTTGTGTTTTCTGATTAAATTTGTTAGACATTTTTAATTCTATTTTTATTTTTCATTTTAAAAATTTATATTCATGCTTTATAATTGAATTAATAATATATCCCTTTGATATTTCTTTGCACTGCAGATTTGTATTTGCTTTGATAATTTATGTCAGAATTTTATTTACATCATTCCCAATATTTTGTCACACAATTTCATAAAACTCCTACAGGTTTCTGCCATCCTAAATGTCTAGATACCACTTTATTGCAGAAAACTGGAACAAACTGAACATTTTTAAAATAGCGTTTTAAATATATCTTGGTTGATTTTATAAGTAGTATTTTGCGTGAATATGTAAATGTTACATATAAGTTAAACAATGTGTATAATATTACATATAATAAGTGCATAATAACCATTCATTATAGTGCAAACTTATAATCCCAGCATTGAGAAAATTGGCATAGGAGGACTGTTACAAGTTTGAAGCCAGTCTAGAAACCATAATGAATATCAAGTATATTAATTTGAATGAGAAATGTTCTCCTAAAACTCAGGTTTGAACAACTGATATCTTGTTGATTGGGCTGTGTGGGGAGGTTATCCAGTTTTCAAAGATGCAGACTTGATACAGAAAAAAACATCCCTGAAGCTGGGTTTTGAGAGTTTTTAGCCTTGACCCACTTCTAGTTCCCTTGCTGTTTCATATTTGCAGTTCAGCTGTGATCTCTTCATTTCCTGATCAGACTACTTGAAGGCATGTCTCCCCTGACATCACGTACTTTCCCTCCAGAATAGTAAGCCAAATAAGCCTTCCTCCATGGCTTCTGGCCTTGATATTTTATCACAGCAAGGGAAAAGTAACTAACAAACCAGGACTATCAGATCTCAAGAGCGTCTCACCTCTTCCTCCTTTGTGCTGGGATCAAATGTATATATGCTTAGTTTTAAGTTGTTTGCTATCTCCAATTAAATATGCTTATAGTTAGGTCCCAGGGCCTCAATATTGAGGTTACTTCCAATTCCACAAAATTCTTACCATGCACTCATAGATTATTTGGCCTTGGAAAAAATTTTAGAGCTACCGTTCACATCTCATGTTATAAACCGAGTAGCATCTAGTATTAATTTGTACCTTTTGATGCCCTTTTAGATACGTTCCTGAGAAAATCCAGTTCTAAATAAGGCACACTAAATTAACCTTCTAGATGAAAGTATTTAGTGGACCATATATGAATCATGTTTCAATCACATAGTCATTTTTATTTAAGTAGAATAAAAGCTGGTCTTTCCACCTATATTTATAATAAAATAACAGATTTAATTTCTCTACTAAGATTCTTTTGGTTCTTATATTAAAATAAGTCATCCAGTTCAGGCGCCCTCTCCTCAGCTGCTCAAGGAACAAGCTGGGGATATCTCCTTGGACACCTGGGAACCCCTCTAGAGTCCAGTCTCTTGCCAACCCTCAAATGGCTCCCTTAATTAAGATAAATACTTCCCTGCTCCCATATCCACTCCTCCTCCATCCCAATTGTCCCATTCCCCTAAGTTCTCCCCATCCTTCCATTCTCACTTTTCTCTCCCCATCTCCCCTTACCCCCATCCCACCCCCACCCCCAAGCGCTCCATTTTTGCCTGGAAATCTTGTCTACTTCCAATATCCAGGAGGATAACTACATGTTTTTTTTTGGGGGGGGCGGGTTCACCTTCCTATTTAGCTTCTCTAGGATCATGAATTACAGGCTCAATGTCCTTCATTTATGGCTAGAATGCACTAATGAGTGAGTACATACCAAATTCGTCATTTTGGGTCTGGGTTACCTCACTCAGAATAGTGTTTTCTGTTTCCATCCATTTGCATGCAAAGTTGTCCTTGTTTTTTACCGCTGAGTAGTACTCTAATGTGTATATATTCCACACTTTCTTTATCCATTCTTCCATTGAAGGGCATCTAGGTTGTTTCCAGGATCTGGCTATTACAAATAATGATGCTATGAACATAGTTGAACAAATGCTTTTGTAGTATGATAGGGCATCTCTTGGGTATATTCCCAAGAGTGGTATTGCTGGATCCTGGGGTAGGTTGATCCCGAATTTCCTGAGAAACAACTACACTGATTTCCAAAGTGGTTGCACAAGTTTGCATTCCCACCAGCAATGGATGAGTGTACCCCTTACCCACATTCCTCTCCAGCAAAGGCTATCATTGGTGTTTTTTATTTTAGCCATTCTGACAGGTGTAAGATGGTATCTCAAAGTTGTTTTGATTTGCATTTCCCTGATCGCTAAGGAGGTTGAGCCTGACCTTAAGTGTCTTTTGGCCATTTGAACTTCTTCAGTTGAGAATTCTGTGTTCAGATCAGTACCCCATTTTTAATGGTGTTAATTAGCATTTTAAATTCTAGTTTCTTGAGATCTTTATATATTTTGGAGATCAGACCTTTGTCTGTTGCAGGGTTGGTGAAGATCTTCTCCCAATCAGAAGGTTGCCTTTTTGTCTTAATGACAGTGCAGCTGAGGAGAGGGTGCCTGAACTGGCCCTATACTATAGCCACTCTGATGAATACCTTGTATACCACCATAGAACCTTCATCTGGTGATGGATGGAGATAGAGACAGAGACCCACACTGAAGCACTGGACTGAGCTCCCAAGGTCCAAATGAGGAGCAGAAGGAGAGAGAACATAAGCAAGGAAGTCAGGGCTGCAAGGGGTACGCCCACCCACTGTGACAGTGGGGCCAATCTAATGGGAACTCACCAAGGCCAGCTGGAGTGGGTCTGATGGAGCATGTGATCAAACCGGACTCTCTGAACATGGCTTACATGGAGGGCTGACTGAGAAGCCAAGGACAATGGTACTGGGTTTTGATTCTACTCCATGTGCTGGCTTTGTGGGAACCTAGTATGTTTGAATGCTCACCTTCCTAGACCTGGATGGAGGAGGGAGGACCTTGGACTTCCCCCAGGGCAGGGAACCCTTATTGCTCTTTGGACTGGAGAGGGAGGGGAGAGGGGAGTGGGGAGAAGGGAGGGAAATGGGAGGATGGGAGGAGGTGAAAATTTTTAATAATATTAATAATAATAAAATAAAATCAAATAAGTCAGCCACAGTGAACGCCATTTCCTGTTGGCATTACAGGAGATAGGACATCCTTGTATGAAATCCTCTAGGGAAGACATGATATTTGCACATAGATGTCCAAGACACCTTTACTTATATTTTCATTATTTATAACATAATTTTGAATATTTCAGAAAAACTCCTAACCTTTTATTTTAGATGAAATTATAAACCAGATTTATAGCTTTATTTCTGGAGATGGAGCAGAATTGGTATGACAAAAATTATTACTTAGTTTTTATAGAGTGTTTGATAAAATCTGAAGGTGAAGAAGGGAAGGAAGACTGCACAGTAGTTCCACAGTTTCTGTCAGGGACCTGGTGAACTTTTCTTCCTCTTAATCTTTATAGCAACCATTATAGCTTGATAATATTAGGTTAACAGAAATCATAAGTGCTGAAAGTGGTATTTGAATCAGGAAATGACAAGCTTCAAGTCTATAACCTTCTATAGCCATACATTCCTTTCACTCAGGTATTCTCTTTATTGCTTTTAATGTGTATTAAAATTAATTCTAGTAGTATTCTGAGATTCTTGCCTTTCCCAGAAGATGGACTGGAGAAGCTTAAGAGAACAAGTTGAGATGAGTTATTGAATCGTCTTTTTGTATAAAATATCTTCTTTAATAATATAGCTTTTAAATCACAAATTCCTTAGCTATAAGTAGGTTTTAGACTAGCATGAAAGACTTTTTCCCCAGTAATTCTTGGTAATAGTTTTGGGAACTTTACTGGTTTTCGTACAGAAAACATGAAATTGTAATTTTATAAAATTTCTGAAAACAATGTGTTTTGAATGACTTTACATATATAATATTTCTTTAGAAACACTTAAAATATTCATAAATGCTTGACTTTTAAAAAACGTTAATTCCTTGTTAGTCATGAGATTATTAGATTCCATGACTCTCATTATCTATTATAAGAATTCAAACAAAGTTAATAATTTATCCTATCATTTCAGCCTGTACAAAAAGAATGGAGTAAAACAGGAAGGTATTTTGTTGTTTCAGAATCAACTTTACTCTAGTTCACACCCAATTTTGAAATGCGTGCTTAACTTCTGAGAATATATAAGGCTCCCATAGAGCTTCCTTGCTTCATGGGTTTATACTTGAAATGTAGTCTTAGAAGTTTATTTGTATATATCTTAACACTTCTAGTCAGGGTATCTTAATTAACTACATATTTTATTTTATTTCATTTTTTTATCTGTAGTATGACTCTGTATGAGTAAATATATTAGCATAATGCATGTTTCATGGGTATAGAAAGAGTATGGCAATATCTGAAAAAGCACCTGTCTTTGTCCAAGTCTGTGGCACTCTGTGGTGAATGGATATTCCTGCTTATATACTCAGAGTCATGATTTGTAGAACATCTCAATGCATCCTCTTCATATAACCAACTTCAGAAGAACTCTCACCCTATCAGATGTGTAGAGACATTTTCATTGACTCATAGGATACACCTTATATTCACCCCAAATTTCTCCTAACAGGTAAATTGCTTAAAATAATTGTGCTAGGTTTGTTTATGTTGCTGTAATGACTATCATGACAAATGAAACTTTTTGTAAAAATGATTTATTTTAGCTTATAGGTCAATATTATTCATCAGTGAGGATTAATAGGGCCTAAGTGATTGTGTGGAACATTCTGTCTACCTTTCCTCCTGGCAGAGCATGCAATTGTTAAACATGTCTGAAACTTGTTAATTTTTTACTTGACTCAAAGACATGTTAGATGGACATATGAACAAGTAACATCCACCTCAAATTTTAGTGTATTTTACTGCTTAGTGTGCCATTGCTGAATTACACTCAAGGTAGCTGGATCTGCTCTCAGCTCCTATGAGCCCATGGGATTGCTGCATTCATAACGTGAATGCAAGAGGTATCTCTGTATGCTCTGTAAGATGGTAAGATTTCCAAGGGTCAGTCATAAATCCCTCCCTGGAACAAGGTTTTTAAAGAGGAATCAATAAGAAGTCTGTGTGGGAGATTCCTAGAACCGCAGAGTTCTTTTACGTCTTTTCTTTAAACCTTAACTTGGCTTGTCATTCTTTCAAGTTTTAAGAAATCTTTCTTACGTATTTCTACTTTGCAGCTGGATTTATATATGTTTTTCTTAGGGTTCACCTTGTTACTTAGCTTTTCTAGGACCATAAACTATAGGCTCAATATTCTTTGTTTACAGCTAGTATCCGCTTATGAGTGAGTACAAATCTGTGTTCCTGTTTGTTTCTGTCTACTCCATCTTTACTTTGAAAATAACCTCTCACTTACTCTCATAGCATCAAAGGTAACCAAGTAAGAGAGTCAAAGGGCCTTCCTAAAAAATCGAAGAGAAGACAAAATAGCCATCAGTAAATAGGCACAAAGGAAGTTCTTCTTTAAGTATCTTGCTTTTTGCCTCAGAGAATACCTAGTTTTGAAAATCCAGAATAAATCTGTGACTGTAGAAGGAACTTCCTGGGAAGGAATCTGTCTTGTGCTCTGAAACACGCTGGCAGCTGTGGGAATGCAGAGCAAAGCTCTTTGTCTGAAATAAGTCTTCCAGGAGCATAATTTTGAAGAGTGAATCTCTGCTTATTCTAGAAGTCTCTTTTCAATGACTACTTTCAGAAGTATATTTTCTGAATGCCTCAGAATAGGTAAGGAAGAAAGCTGGCCTCACTGTCTTTCCCAGAAGCGATTGCTGCACTGCTTCCTACAAAGTGCTATTTTAAAAACATTTGAACTTCTCCGTGTCTGTTTCTCAAGCCATACTATAATCATTAGAAGAGAGAGAGACCTTTATCTTTCCATGTTGCTTTTCGTACCATAGTCAAGTGGAGGATCCTTAATAACTTAATAACTTCTTCTCCCAAAATAAATTTGGCTGATTATACACACTGCAGGGATATTCATGAATTTGTGGGAAATGTGCCTTTCCTACGGCAGGCATCATCTCATCTCTCCTCAGAAGCTGTTGCACCTGAATCACTCAGGCATTTGGAAAGGATGGCGTCACATTTATTTGTTTATTTATTTATTTGAATTAATTCATTGTTTGTCTTGAGTGAATACAAAAGGATTGTTCAGAATGGGAATCAATGTTGGAAGATTAAGATTTTCCTCCAGCTTTTTATAGGAGTGAAGAAACAGCATTAAATTTGTTTACTAATGAAGGCAGCTAAGATGCAGGAGAAACTACTCAGACACTGAGAACAAGGTGACGCTGCTTTCTTGCTCTATTCCAGAGAAAACATGACTAGCATTCCTGAAAATTTGACCTGAACTCCCCTAATAAGGGGTACCCTACACTGGGCTGAGATCCCTTAGGGAGGAGGGCTAATGAAGAATTTTTTTCCAGCTAGCATACAGAAGTCAAATGCTTATTTTACAGTATATACATGGATACAAGTCACCAGGAAGCTAATTATGGAGGATACAAGGCTCAATAAGCACTCGGAGACAGGTTTTGAGAAGGGCGCTAAAGGCTAGAACTCTTTGAAACCCAGAACTACTTGGAGTTCTAGGAAAATAAACTGTGTATAAATCTTAACTCCTGATCTGACATGATGTTAAATATCTAGGTTCTTTCTGTTAAAAGAATACTTTAAAGTGCATTCCCCATTAGGCACATTTGTACATACTCTGGAATCAGTAGTTTTGAAGTTGAGCAGAAGGATTTGGATTTTAAGGTCATCCTGAGATAGATATTGAGTTTGATGCCTGCTTGAGCTACATCTAACATGGGAAGGTAGTGGTGAAAAAGACAAAATTACAAACAACTAGGCAAACAAACAAAAACTCCTGCAAAAGAAAACAAAATACCCCAAATCCCTTTATAGCTTTAACATAATAAAATAAAATAAAAATCAAGGAGGCTAATCAGCAAATACATATGTTATGGGAAAAATCTTTCCATGTATAAAGATTAATTGTTAAAATAAGTCTACACTTCACTAAGTTATTCTACATTATGTAAAACAGCTGTTCTCCAGGCTGGAGAAATCCCATTTTACAAGCCACTTTTAACACTATTTTGAGTTTGAAGGATAAATGTGCAGATTGGTGGACCCACAAGCACCACCATTTGTCGAACAGACAGATTAATGGCTTATTTCAGGAAGTAGAAGGCTGCCATTGTGTAAATTTACTGATATGAATGGACACTCTCCTTCTACATGGGTATATTAAGATTATATTGGTAAATTAGGCCCAAGGGCTTATTTGTCACACCATACGACGGAAAGAGTATCACTCCATAACCTGGCTCCGACAATGTAGTGGACAACTAGCCCTGTGATGGCCCAGCCTTATCCTGATGTGTGTCAGTACCCCATGTGTGATTCCAGGATGGTTCGTCAAGGAACGCTCACCTGTCCATAGGTTTCTATTCCGCCCATCTCTCAGTATTAGAGCAGCCTAAATGACCACCTACCCATCTCTTACACTTTGGACCCAAACCTAACATAGTTGCTCTGGACTAGTTTCACACTTTCACCTTGCAGCGAGTCTATATTCTGAGGTTTTACATTCAATCATAAAAATCAAAGCCTCACAAGTATCTCCTTCCCTATGATGGTTTGTGTCCACTTTTGTATCAATAAAGACTCATTTCTTCCAACCCCCTTATAAAATCTCCTTAATTCTTCTGTAGTATATTTAACTTTTCTGTAAATTGCATATATACATATAAGCATAGAAGACCATATTGCATATTGTTTAATGTGAGAGCTAATATGAATAATTAATATCAGAATAAAAGAAGTTCAATTTAAGCAAACCACAAAGAAGGTGGTATTATCTGGCAAGTTGCTACTTTAGAAACCAGAACACTTTATTTATTTATTTATTATTTAATAGATTCTTATAGTGTGGATAGACAAAGACATGTTCATTGATGTTTCTTGTATCTGGGTCTGTAGGAGAGGAGGTGGGAAGGCATGAAATCAACAAACACAGATCCCGGGAGTCTGGTGGAAGAGATAGGGCAGACTCATTTATTTAGCAAAGGAGAAAACCTTATATATCCTCCCAAGACCAAGGCATTACCATCCATAGTCCCCACATGGTCTCCCCTCCTTAGCTAGGCACTATCATGACCTCTGACAGACCGGAAGACTTCAGTTTGCCTCTTCTTAGCCTGGTAGGCCTTAACTTTCTATAGTTTCTTACATGGTGTGTAGGCTCACAATTATCCTGATAACCAAACCATATAAAGACCCAAGAAAGAATAAATAATATAGAACAGCACTCTCAGTGGATGAATTAATAAAAATTTGGTACATTGACACAATGGAATATTACTTAACTGTTAAATATTTTAATTATTTATTTGTTTGTTTATTTATTTTTTGAGACAAGCTTTCTCTATATAGCTCTGGATATCCTGGATTTAGCTCTCGTAGACCAGGCTGGCCTTGAACTCACAAGTGCTGGGATTAAATTTGTGCACCACCACCTAGCTAATTGTTAAATATTTTGAAAAGATATAAGTGGGTAGAGCTATAAAAAGATCATCTTGTGTCAGGTAACCCAAACACAAAAATACATAGATGGTATGCATTCATGTACATGTCCTATTGACTGTTAAGATTTTGAAAACTGGGCTACCATCCAAAACACAGAGGTTATGTATAGAGCAAGGGACTGGAGGTGTATACTGCCAGGAATAAGAAACTGAACAGATAGTCATGCATCGATGTATGTGATTGGACCAAGAGGATCAAAAAGGGAGGGAAGGGGTTGAGGGATGGAATACAGGGAGGAATAGCTAAAACTAGGGAACATTCAAAGGGTCAAATGGATACCTAATATATAATACAGTAAAACTTCTTAAAATACATAGGGAATCTAATAAAATAAAATGCAAAGGAATCTAATAAAATACAATGGAATCTAAATGCAATCACCAAGTAATTGGGGATACAGAGTCACAACTAGACATCTCTCATCATGAAACAAAGCCTCTCTTTCCAGTAGTGGTTACATCTATCCCCCAACCAGCCCAGGATATTGCTGACCTTATTGGTTGCTCTATTCAAGTGACCTATTCAAATTGTTTTCTTTTGTTTGCCCTCTGTTTCTCAGTCTACATGTAACCCTGATCTTAGCCCCCACCACCTCTATGACCTCAATAGTTCAGAACCCCACCTTGCTTATAATAGCTCAGATTAATTTGTGTTTGCCTGAAACTTGTGCCCCTGCCACTTGATTCTACAGCTGTGATAGCAGCATCTCAATCAGGGTTCCTTATCCCTGCTACACAGAAATGTTTCTTCCTCAGTCAGCCTTCTGCTTCCACCTCCCAGTAAGGAAACTTTGAAAGTCCTTGACTTTCATTAGACTTCTTTCGTCCTTGGTAGTGACTGTAGCCCACACTTATACTGTATGATGATTAAGGTGTGACTTGAGAATTAACCTAGTATATATGATTGGAATGAAAGATCTTATGTTTATTGCAGTCAACTACCAAGAGAAGCAGGACTACTTGGAAAATTGCCAGGAACAAAACCTGACATACCTTTAAATTTATTGTTATTCAATAAATGCTGATATTGTAAAACAACACAAATCTATAGTTCTGAAATGGTCTCTTCCAAGTGCTTTGCAGAGTATATCAGAATTCTCATGAATAAAGAACTAGAGACTGTGGAATAAGAAAGAAAAGTTCCGGCCATTAGTATTCTCTTTTGACCAGAACCATGAAGACCTTCCTCCCAGAACCTGATAGAATAGAAGCATCAGTGTAAAGCCCATCACATTTTTAATACCGGGTACTTTTAGCAAAAGCTATTTGAAAAGAAAATACCTTATTCACATATAGTTCCATTATTCTTTTGCATTTTCTGTGATTTTAACCTAAAGATAGGTTTTTCCTCTAGATTCAAGTCTAGCTGATAGCAGTAAATTACTGCTGGAAAAAATGAGTATTATTCCTACCATTCTTTTTCCCACTATTATTTTTTTAGAAAAAAATTACTTTAAAAAAAAAATAAGTGCATGATTGACAGCTGGCAGGCTTAGAGTGCCAGTAGTTTCTGTCATCAATACTCCCAAAGAGTTCTCAAAAGAAACCTGCTTTGTTGATTTTTGTCATTCTTCGAGACAGGCTTTTAGACATCCTTTAATTCCAAATATGTGCAGATGGTGATTTTAATCCCTCTAACTGGGGGAGTCTGAAGCATGACTAAATGAAAACTCGGGGAAAGATTTCCGGGTTCAACCTGAAAATTCAAAAAGTAAAACAGCCAGCCACTTGCTCTTACCTCAACCTCAATCTGAAATGGCGATTCTGCCTCCCAGAATCTCAGAATGAGATTGTGTCTGAGAGCTGTCTTTCCCTATCACACATTCCTCTCTATGGCTGGGATTAAAGGCAAGCATGGCCCAGTTTCTATGTCAATTATGGGATTAAAGGTGTGTGTTAGCATAATTTGGTCTGAAAGACTGACCAGTTAAACTGGGGCTGTTTTACTATCAGATCTTCAGGCAGTCACAGTGTTTATTTATTAAAATACAGTTGAAATGCCACTACAATAGTCTATGTTAACTTTATGCAAATTAATTTTTGAGTTCAATAAGCTTGTATGTGTTTCTTTTCCATTCACATTCTACTCTCACTTATTATCACCAGTACAGCAAAAGATGTTTTTGAAAATGAGATTTTATTGAATGCCTATTACATACAACTGTGATTCCAGGGGCTTGTGAAGCAAAATGGGATCTGGGATCTCGATTCTAGATGATATATTTTAGTAGGAGGAGATAGAGGGTGGAAATGAAAATAATGCCTCTTAAAAGAAGTTCTTCTTATAAGACCAACTGTTACGATAGCATTAAAACAAAACAGTCCTTGAATGTGCCCTATATAGCAGTAAAAGAAAAAAAAAGCTATTGTGGCCAGGAAGAGATGAGGCACAACAAGGAGTAACAAATAATGTTTGCAAGTGACGTCATATACCAAGTTAAACATTTTGGCTTCTGTTCATTCAAACAACATTCTGTTGGTTACGACTTACAAGTGGCAATCCAACACAGGCTTTCTGTGTTTTATGTTTCTTTTCCATCTATTGGCACTGTTATGGGGAGTTCTGCAAACTTTATGAAGCAGTCCAATTAGAAGACATAGATGACTACATATACCACATATATCATTAGTCTTCTTCTTACCCAAGATGCTTCTTCTTCTTCTTCTTCTTCTTCTTCTTCTTCTTCTTCTTCTTCTTCTTCTTCTTCTTCTTCTTCTTCTTCTTCTTTTTCTTGTTCTTCTTTTTCTTGTTCTTCTTGTTCTTGTTCTTCGTGTTCTTTGTTCTTCTTGTCTTTGTTCTTCTTGTTTGTCGTTCTTGTTCTTGTCTTATCTTTGTTTTTTGTTTTGTCTTCTTGTTTTGTGTTCTCTTGTTCTTGTTTGTTATTGTTGTTGTTCTCTTCTTGTTGTTGTTGTTGTTTGTTCCTCCTCCTACTCCTCCTCATCCTCCTCCTCCTCCTACTCGCTCACGCCTCCTCCGCCTCATCTTCCTCCTCTTCCTCCTCCTCCTCCTCTTCTTCTTCTTCTTCTTCTTCTTCTTCTTCTTCTTCTTCTTCTTCTTCTTCTTCTTCTTCTTCTTGCTTCCTGTTGCCACGAAGAAATCCTTCTCCAACATTTGCTTTCATTTCCATGGTATTTTGCCTTAAAATGAGTTCAGAAACATGATGTCCAGAGACCATGGGTTGAACCCTCTGAAGATATGAGCCTAAGCTGATAGCTCCTTCCATGTGTTGTTTCTGTCAAGTATATAGTCACAGAAATTCAAAGCAAATTGAGAAACTATTGTAAGATTCCTATTAGACACCCAAGGGACTGTCTCAACTGTACTGAGATGATATATGAATTCTGCAATCAGAAATGCTTTTTAATACAGTTTGATAATGGAATAATAATGGCCAAATCTTGATTAGGCAAACCATACTCATACCATACCATCTGAAATAACAAGCACATAAGGGCATGACTTTCAGGTTATAAGGACATATATATATATATATATATATATATATATATATATATATATATATATATATATATATAGTGTGTGTGTGTGTGTGTGTGTGTGTGTGTGTGTGTGTGCATAGTGGTGCACATGTGGAGTTCAGAGAGCAGCCTGTAAGAGCTGGCCCTCCCAATATATGGTTCTAGAAATTGAATTCAGGTTGGATGCTTGGAATCAGGTGCCCTTAACAGCACACTGCTTTTTCTGATTCTCACAGTTTCATCAACCTCAAAATCATTTCTTATTTTCTAATATTTGTCTTCAAGATACATTCTAAGTGTTTGAGGAAAGAGCTCAGTTAGTAAAGCACAGGACCCACATCAGGCTGGAACAGGGGGCACATCTGTAATTTCAGTACTGGGAAGGGAGTGATGCCTAGATTCCTAGAGCTCATAAATCATGTAGTCTAGTAAAATTAAAGAATCCCATTAAGCAAAGGAATTTTGTCTCAAAAAATTAGGTGGCCAATCATTGAAGATGACACTGAGCATTGACTTCTGGCTTTCACATGGACAAACAATATAAGCTTGTACAATTGTGTGCACATGTGCACATACCCACACAAATACACTTATAACACACACACATGTGTGTGTATAGTCAAATAGCATATAATTCAAGCAGTTTAGTAATTATATAGCCATATTTTTTCAAATTTTCCCAAGATAATGATTTTATCCATCAGTAATCTCAATTTTCTAAGCAGATTTAGATTTGAAATTGTACTATCAATAAGTACCTCAAACCTGAGTTATTATCTCAAACTATATATTTGTCTTCTATTAATTAAATGTTATATTATCAGAGAGCAAAGATAAAATACAGATTTCATTTTAGAATAAATGATAGAATTATTTATTCTGAAGCAAGTGTGAGACATTGCAATCTTGAGCCAGGTTTCAGTTTATATTCGGTATATATCCTATCCTAGAAGAGTTCACCTAAACCTCTATAGCTACAAAACAAAGTCATAAAGCAAAGCCTGGAGCAGCCATGATAAGGAACATTACACAACTGTGCTGTAGAAAAGTAAGGCATTTTAGTAGGGTCCTTATTACCTTGTAGCATGAATGTTTCAGATCTGAGGATTGAATATGCCAGGAAAATACTGCAGCTTGTCACCAATTCTCCTTTAGCAATTTGTCTTGAGGGCTGGTGAAGGCTATAGCTGTCATAAGAAAATCTGTAGTATCATTGACACAGATGAGACTTTAGAAAAATCATATTCAACAAGATCATAAGAGTATATGATGTGATTATTTATTTGGAAATCTTAATTCAAGCTGCACTACATTCATCTACTACGTTTAGTCAGTAGAGACATATTGTGCTGAAAGTTATAAAAAAGTAAAAATATATACAGGATTAGAAGTGGGAATTTGTTGAAGATGCCCTCTTTCTTCCATTGTGTACTTTTGGCTCCTTTATCAAAAATCAGGTGTTCATAGGTTTGTGGTTTAAGATCCGGGTCTTCTATACGATTCCATTGGTCAACTTCTCTGTTTTTATGCCAATACCAAGCTGTTTTCAATACTGTAGGTTTGTAATAGCGTTTGAAGTCAGGGATGGTAATGCCACCAGATGTACCTTTATTGTATAAGATTTTTTTGACTATCCTGGGTTTCTTGTTTTTCCATATAAAGTTGATTATTGTCCTCTCAATCTCTGTGAAGAATTTTGATGGGACCTTGATTGGGATTGCATTGAATCTATAGATTGCTTTTGGTAGATGTGCCATTTTTACTATGTTGATCCTCCCAATCCACGAGCAGGGGAGATCCTTCCATTTTCTGGTATCCTCTTCAATTTCTTTCTTCAAAGACTTAAAGTTCTTGTCAAATAAATCCTTCACTTCCTTGGTTAGAGTTACTCCCAGATATCTTATGCTATTTGTGGCTATTGTGAAAGGTGATACTTCTCTGATTTCCCTCTCTGCTTCCTGATCCTTCGTGTATAGGAGTGCGAAGAGGGCATCTTCAACAAATGGTGCTGGCATAACTGGATGTCAACCTGTAGAAGAATGAAAGTAGATCCATATCTATCACCATGCACAAAACTCAAGTCCAAATGGATTAAAGACCTCAATATTAATCTGAACACACTGAGCTTGATAGAGGAGAAAGTGGGAAGTACTCTACAACATTTGGGCACAGGGAACCATTTCCTACACATAACCCCAGCTGCACAGACATTAAGGGCAACATTGAATAAATGGGACCTCCTGAAGCTGAGCAGCTTCTGTAAAGCAAAGGACATTGTCACTAAGACACAAAGGCAGCCTACTGACTGGGAAAAGATCTTCACCAACCCTGCAACTGACAAAGGTCTGATCTCTAAAATATATAAGGAACTCAAGAGACTAGACTGTAAAATGCTAATTAACCCAATTAAAAAATGGGGCGCTGAACTGAACAGAGAATTCTCAACAGAAGAAGTTCCAATGGCCAAAAGACACTTAAGATCATGCTCAACCTCCCTAGCTATCAGGGAAATGCAAATCAAAACAACTTTGAGATATCATCTTACACCTGTCAGATTGGCTAAAATCCAAAACACCAATAATAACCTTTGCTGGAGAGGTTGTGGGGTAAGGGGTACACTCATCCATTGCTGTTGGAAATGCACACTTGTGCAACCACTTTGGAAAGCAGTGTGGCGGTTTCTCAGGAAATTCGGGATTAACCTACCCCAGGACCCAGCAATTCCACTATTGGGAATCTACCCAAGAGATGCCCAATCATACTACAAAAGCATTTGCTCATCTATGTTCATAGCAGCATTATTTGTAATAGCCAGATCCTGGAAACAACCTAGATGCCCTTCAGTGGAAAAATGGATGAAGAAACTGTGGAATATATACATGCTAGAATACTACTCAGCGGTAGAAAACAATGACATCTTGAACTTTGCATGCAAATGGATGGAAATAGAAAACACTATTCTGAGTGAGGTAACCCAGACCCAAAAAGATGAACATGGGATGTACTCACTCATAATCGGTTTCTAGCCATAATTAAAGGACATCGAGTCTTTAATTTGGGATCCCTGAGAAGATAATAAGAAGGTGAAACCCCCAAAAAAGATATAGTAATCCTCCTGGATATTGGAAGTAGACACGATCGCCAGGCAAAAATTGGGAACTTGAGGGTTGGGCGAGACACGGCCAAGGGAAGATGGGAAGAGAAAAGTGTGAAGGGGAGAATTGGGGGAGCTCGGAGGAATGGGATGCTTGGGATACAGGAAGGGTGGATATGGGAGCAGGGAAGCATATATCTTAATTTAGGGAGCCACCTGAGGGTTGTTAAGAGACTTGACCCTAGAGGGGTTCCCAGGTTTCCAGGGAGACGCCCCCGTTAGTTCCTTGGGCAGCTGAGGAGAGGGAGCCTGAAAAAGCCAGTTCCTATAGCCATACTGATGAATTTCTTGCATATCACCATAGAACCTCCACCTGGCGATAGATGAAGAAAATGACAGAGCCCCACATTGGAGCACCGGACTGAGCTCCCAAGGTCCTGATGAGGAGCAGAAGGAGAGAGAACATGAGAAAGAAAGTCAGGACCGTGAGGGGTGCGTTCACCCATGTAGACGGTGGGACAGAACTAACGGGAGATCACCAACTCCAGTTGGATTGGTACTGATGGAACATGAGACCAAACCAGACTCTCTGAATGTGGCCGACGGTGGAGGCTGACGGAGAAGCCAAGGACAAAGGTGCTGATCTTTGACTATTTTGTATGGACAGGCTCTGTGGGAGCCTTCTCAGCTTGGTTGATCACCTTCCTGGACTAGGGGGGAGTTGGGAGGACCTTGCTCTTAACATAGAGTAGGGAACCCCGATGGCTCCTTGGCCTGAAAATGGAGGGAGGGAGGGTATGGGGTGAGGGGAGGGGAGGGAAGCGGGAGGAAGAGGGGATTTTTAAATAAAATAATAATAATAATAATAATAATAATAATAATGAAGTGGGAATTTGAAATTTAAAATAATTTTTCATTTCATTTTCCCTGTTTCTTGAGAATTTTATACATGAGTACATTGGAATGAGATCATACCTAGCACCTTCACCTCTCCCTGATACACAAGATATACTCACCCCAACATCATCCTTAGTTTATAACTTTACTAGTTCAGTTAGTGGTGCACATTTGTGCATAAGTGTGGAACCATTTACTGAAACATTGAAATCCCATCAGTATTCCCTGCTACATATCCTATCAATCCAGATTATTCCTCAGTAACGGGTAAAGTCTGGAGATCATATAACTCATCTGGCTTGAATTTTGGCCGCCCTGATCTAGTGTAGGTTTTGTATAGTTTCTGAGAGTGCTGGCCAGGTCCTGTCCTGATGCCATCATTTTTACAGCTCTTCTCTCCATCTTCCCACTTTTACAATCTTCCTGCCTCCTCTCCTTCTAAGTTCTGTGGTCCTAGGTTGGTGGAAACTATTAGGTAAACATTTAGGGCCAGGAATCCATATATGCATAAAGTGATGATGCCTCACTTGGTTTCTTAAATTGGGACCTAAAATAACCTAACAGTTTTCATGAGAATAAATCCTTGTTAACTTGCTATTTGATTTGTATACAACAGAGAGTAAAGCAGCAATCAGTAACTGTAGTTTTGGCTCCCGGGAAAGCAGAAACAGCCAGAGCAATAGATACCTATTTCCCTTTGAATGAGTGAGAGGTGGGTCAGCCATGTGACATTGTACCTAATAATTACGCACAGAGACTTGGTACAGAAGACAGAACTGGGCATTTCTGAAAAATGGTACAGAGATCTTAGAGTGGAAGGATACTGAGTAGCAGATACCACCCCATCCCCAAAGGTTCTGTCTCCAAGGCCGAATTTGTCTACAAAAAAATTTTGAAGGCATAGTGCATTCTTTCAGTGCAGTAGACATCCTTGTATCTGAATAGAGCAGAGTGCTTGAAATTTTCTTTGAGTGGAGTGTTTGAAATCAAGCAAACTGGAGTGGCAAATAAGGCGAAACGATTCTCCACATGTAGGAAAAAATCAGCAGAAGCTTTCAAACACACAAGTTATGAAACAGCTCAGCCCGGGATCTTACATTATTACCTCCAGCACCACAGATGTGGATTTGGTTCCTGCTACAATTCTCTAAAATGCAGTGGAGCAGAGCTGTGGACAGTAGTGTGGACCCTGGTGACTCCTCCATACTATGCCCCTTGCTTCCATTCAAAATGAGATACTTCTATTTAACCAGATATTTAGGTTCTTGCAGTCTTTCTGTGGCAATGCAATGATAGAAAGAATACAAAGAGCAGGGTGGACAAAGCAATCAATGAATTCAATACCAACAACCAGAATTATAGTATTTTTAAATTTTTTCAGGTTATAGTATATTGTTTCTCTTTTCCATCATCTCCCTCAAAATCTTTCCATGTACCATGTATACATTTAGGAATACATGCATACATATGTTATATATATGTATAGATACATGTATATATTCCTAAAATGATAAGTATAGCATGATAAATCTTCTCTATCTATGTAATGTGCTTGTTTGCATGTATATAGGGCCAAGCATTTTGTACTGAATACCAAGATGGTGTGTTCTTCTTTAGGAAAGATGAGCTTTTAATGCTCTCAGCATTCCTTAGTTTATTTTGTTTTCTATTTAGTGTAGAAGTTTTCATAAGCTTTCCCCTTACACTGTTAAGATGATCACTGATATTATCCTTGCTCAACTAATGTTTAGTTAGCCATGAAATTTGTGGTTGTAGCCTCTTTGATATTTTTAGGAGATACAATCTCACAGCAAAATTTTTGTTCTTGTGGTTCTTAAAGTTTTTTTTTTGTTCCCTTTCCATAATGTTCCCAAAGCCTTAGGAATAGGAGTTGTATTGTAGAGGTTGATGGGCGAGCTAGAGAGAAATAATAATCTAAAAAGGTTAGGATGGTAAGGAACAGGCTGATGTCAATCACCTGTTTGCATCAGTAGTTCAAAATGACAACTCAGCCTTAGCTTCAGACAAGAGCCAAGTCTTGGAATGAGGCCCTGAAGCAGCCAAGGGGGTATGAATTGATGTTTGCCACTGAAAGGTTTGCAGACACTTAGGGCTATGTTGTTGTCCAAGAACCAGTTGCTATGGGGGCCATATTGACCTGAGTGGTCTTTGCTGCCAGGTGGGGTCATGGTGTTGGCCTGTCAAGGTTGCTGCTGAAGACCACGTCTGGGCCCATAGTCCTACATAAGCCAGAGTCTGAGTTGATACTTCTGTGGCTTCTGTTACCAACAAGAACTGTGAAAATTCCTGGGTTCTGGTCAGTCACTTGAGATCTGTAGTGAGGAGCTGCAGGCTGCGTTCTGGCCGGCTCCAGGCCTCCTGGCTAGCTTATGCCCCGAAATAACAACACACAAATTGTATTCATTTAAGCACTGCCTGGCCCCTTAGTTTCAGCCTCTTATTGTCTAATTCTCACATATCTTGCTTTAACCCATATCTAATAATCTATGTAGCACCACGAGGTGGATTACTGGGAAGATTCTAGCTTAGTCCATCTTGGGCTGGAGCTTCATTGCATCTGACCCAGAGAGGAGAGGCATGGTGATTGCCCAAGGCATCTGCCTCACTCCCAGCATCCTGTTCTGTCTACTCCACCCACCTAAATCCTGCCCTATCAAAAAGCCAAGGCAGTTTCTTTATTAACCAATGAGAGTCCTCCATCAGAGATCATGTTGGTGTCCAAAGGCCATGCTGCTGTGGGGGCCGTAATGATCTTGGAGGCCTGAGATACCACCTAGAGCTATGTTGATATCTGGGTCTGACTGCTGCCTAGGGCAATGTCTGGTCCATGGACCTGCAGTAGCCAGGGTCTGGGGTAGTGTGCATGGCTCCTGTTGCCACCTTTGGCTTGGTGGGTATCCAGGATCTGGTCAGTCACCCAAGACCATGTTGGTGTCCAGGGGCATACTGATCTGGGTAGCCTGTGCTGCCACCAGGGTCCTTCTGACCTCCAGGCTCACTACTGCTTCAGGTTATGTCTAGGCCCACGGTCCTGCTGTAGCTGGGGTCTGTGTTGATGTCCCTCACCAACTGTAGCACATGGAAAAATTGTCCCTGTACCCCATCTGAGAAATACACTGGAGCTGATGGTATTACAGGTGAGCTAGCCCTCAAAATTTGAGAGAAGGAGAAGTGACCCTGACCCCCAAATCTGCCATGTAGTGGCATGGGTGAGGGAAAGATGCTGGCTGTCTCCTCTTCTGCCCCATGCTACCTGTGGCAGGCTGGAGAGCTGGCCTTGGGGTCACGATAGTAGAAGAACTAGTCCTGCTTTTCTCCAGCAGTAACACAGGAGAGCAGACCCTGATCTTGCCAGGCTTGTACACTAGAACTAATCTTGCTGTAAGGGGTACAGGTGAGACAGCCCTGAGGGCAGGAGAGCAGGAGACCTGGTTTCATTTCAGTTACCACACACACACACACACACACACACACACTCACAGCAATCTGGAGAGAAGGCACTGCAACTCACCTGGGCAAGACAGCATAGCTGTCCCTAGTAGTTTGAGAATAGGTGAGCTGGACTGGAGGGCCTGAAATTAGGAGAACTGGCCCCACTCCTTGCTGCAGGGTGAAGTGGGTAAGCTAGCAGAGGCAGAGCTGGAGGCACCCAGATGATGATGGTAGGGGAAAACTGGTGGGCTGACCAGCCCAGTTACCACCCAAGCCCAGAAATAGGGCTACCCTAAGTTAGTTTCACCCTGGCATCTAGCTCATCTATGAACTGTTGGAGCATGAGGAGGGGCCAACCCTCAGATCAAAACTGCAGTATCTCAAAGACAAAGGACAACAACAGAATACCCAAGAGGATCCCCAGTGATAACCCATTATCAGTGATATAGTAGAAAACATGCCTCAACCCAGACCAACTACTCATGACAATAAACACTTGCAAGTGAAGATGAAAGGAGTAGAGGGTGAAAGGGTGAACTGTGTGTCTCACTGGGACACACAACAGCTTCCATGATGAATTGCTTCTTCTCCTTCTCCTTCTTCTCCATCTCTGTCTCCATCTCCTTCTTCTCCTTCTCCTTCTCCTTCTCCTTCTCCTTCTCCTTCTCCTTCTTCTTCTTCTTCTTCTTCTTCTTCTTCTTCTTCTTCTTCTTCTTCTTCTTCTTCTCTCTTTTCTTTTTTCCTTTGTTTTGTTTTCTCAGTTTTTTTTTCCTTTAAATTTTGTTTTTGCGGGAGGTCGCAAGGGCAGAGGGTGAATGCAGAGGGCTGGGTAGTCAGATGGTATCAGGATGCATGATTCTACAAAGAATCAATAAAAGTTAAAAAGCTATGTCTATACTATTTTACTAGGTTGGAAGTCTGTTCATGCTTTGGTACCTGCTTAGATGCTTTAAAAAATTATGTTAAACTTAACATTGTGTAGGTCACACTGTGATACTTTCTAGAGCTGGGGCTACTATTTTTTCATTTGTTTCTCTTTATTATTAGGTAATGCAGGGATCTGAGTCAATCTGTTAGTCTGAGCTTGTATTAATGTTCACAGTGAATGGAATTCTGTTTTTGGCTTTACCATAAGCAAGTCACACCTGACTTACTATTTATTGGGAAAATTCTTCATTCTTGCTAAGACAGAAAAGATAAGTTTTTAAAGATGCATTGATGGTATCTGTGTCATTACCTTTTATATATTCTACTGGATGGACATTATCACAGCATCTGAAATATATGAATAAAGGGATTACATCACAGTGGGTCATTAGGGATCATCTTAACTTGGATCTGCCATACTTAATAGGGAAATAATAATAGATAATAACAAGGCAGATTACAACCCACATATGCATATATGCAGTCAATAATAAACACAAAAATTTAGACTGTACTAAATCAATTAAGAACACTGAATGACAATGTATTATTTTTAGTTAAAATTTACTCATACAAGGAAGCAACCTATACATTGTAGCTAAAAATTCAGATACACCAGTGCATAAATTACATCCATGAAACTCAGATAGATCCTAGCTCCATATTTTACCCTCATTCTAAGTACACCCTTCAGATGTGAGTGCAAGGAGTCTTCATTCATCAAATGCAACCTTCATTCTTCAAATACTAAATACAGTTTCAGAGACACGGTAGGTGTGCTTGCAAATGTTTAAACATTTTTGATAACCTGATTCCCTCTTTTAATTTAAGTCCTATAACAGGAATACATAAAGTCCAAAATTCAAAAATGGTAACTTCTAAATACATGAAAAGCTTGCCTGATACTCCACCATTCTTATCATCTTAAAACTCAACTATTATAATAAATATGGATGTAAAATGACTTAGAAGATTCTTCATCCTCAAAGAACTTGGAGTTCAGAAGACAATGCAATTCTTTGATGTTCCTGTGAAAGGATTTGGTATAAAAGGGTTAGTTGGAATGAATATTAATGGATTCAAGAACAATAAAAACAGAAATTGATGAAATTAACAACTTCTTTTACAAGAACATGTTATTTTAGGTAAAGTGGCTTTAATGATTTAAAATTTGTTTTTATCCTATACTTCATTTAGAGATGATCATTGAAATCTCAACAATGCACCAAGTTCAAATGCAATAGTTTAGACATAGGTTGCCCTATCAGTTGATATTACAAGGGAGTGTGTCTTCTGGTTCTTGTTCTCAGTGTAAACCACTCTAGTTAAAGACATAGTCATAATGCCCGTGAGACACTGCTTACCTGAACTTCCTTCTGTATTACTCAGGTGCAACATCACTCATTTCAATCTACAGTATTCATTTTATCCGATCAGTGGTAAACCATGACTTGCTTGTTAAGAATCTTATTCTGCTCATGAGCAAGCAAATCTCAAATAGTTTCTACTTTGGGGAACTGTCGACACATTAAAAAACAAAACAACAACAACAAAAAAAAAACACAAAAGACAATCCTTGTTAAAAATGGTTGTACCTGTTGGACTGAGGAAATCAACAAAGCCATTTCTACTCATGATCTCACTTGATTCTCATTGCCTCTCACAACATAAACATAATTGCAAAGGAAAATTGGGAAGGTAAATTTGTATCAGTTTTTATATTTTAATGTTATAAAGTAAGGATACAAGAAAAAATAGTAAAAAATAAACAAATTGTAATGTTTCCCTTTTATTGCAGTCGGGGGAACTTTTCCTGCAAGGGACACCTGTAACATGTTTGTGTGAATTCCGATGATGAAAGTAGCATGTGAGGCCTGGCAGTAGTGGGGAATATCTGGGCGATGGTAGCACAGGACTTTATTCCCAGAACTCAGGAGGCAGAAGCAGGTAAATCTCTGTGAGTTTGAGGCCAGCGTGGTCTACAGAGTGAGTTCCAGGACAGAGTCTAAAATCTACACAGAGAACCCTGTCTCAATAAACAACAACAACGAGAACAACAAAGAGCTTGAGGGGCAGGTCAGTGCTTCTCAGACTACTATACATACTGAATGACTACATTTGTCCTTTCTGAAATCCCAATTCTGTAGCTGATTATTTTTCAAAAATACAGAGGCGAGGGAAGTAAAAACATTAGACATGGAAAAGTTCAGTGCTTTTTACTCAACCCACAGATGTAAAATCACATTTGAGCAATTCAGTACAAGGTTTTAGATGCTTCTCTCTAAACCCCCTTCTTCCTGGGACTGCAGATTGCTGACAAAATTCTCCACTATATAATTCTGAAGATTCCATGGTAAATATGACATGTCAGGTAAGCTTGATTACACAGTTGCAAACATGTATTGGATGGGTTTCTGGAGCTATTTATTTTAATGTTTTTTGGTGCAGGTCAGTGGAATAAAAATGCTTATATTCATGTATTCTAGGAAGTACCTAATTATTCCTAGATGAAACAGTTCTTCAAAAATGCAGAATTAATTTACTGTTAAAGCTAGATCACATGAGAAAATGTTTTAATATACACTGTTAGAAATGATATTTAAAGTATTATTCTATAAAATTGTTATTGACAAGGTTTAAGGAGCAGGTTGCTAAGTTTAACACACCATTTTCTTTAAATAGTCTAATTAAGGTCTTTACAGACTGTCAGTCACTCGACAAAAAGAATTCCTAACATTCTTATGAAAATTTCAACATTTAGATAGGCATATTTCTAAACAGTAAAATTATCTTTCCAAAAATAAAGATGGGGCTTGAGGGCTGGGTGTTATAATAAGGGAATGTCACAACTTTAAAATGACAACTAAAAGCAGGAATTTTGTATTCTTGAGTTGTCAGTGTTGCCAATGCTAATTTTTTTAAAATTGAAATTCATCTTTATTTTGAGGTTCAAAAACAAGGAAGCGGTATTAAGTCTGACATTGTTGCCAAGTAACTTCATTTTCTATAGAAACACAAGATGTATTGTTGGATACAATTAGGCCCAAATAACTTATAGATTTTATATATTGTATGCACTCATTGGAAAAAAGCCATTTAGTATTGGATGGCATCTGCTAAAATAGGACAATATTTTAAATATACTTGACATTGAGCCATTCCTCTTAGAGGTAATAGGATTGCAGAGATAATTGTCTGTTGAGCCCAGTTTTATAATATGAAAATACAACCTTTGCACCTAATGCTGGAAAAAGAAGCTCAGTAATTTTCTTTCTAATAGCAAGAAGAGTGTTATAAACTCATCTGAGCCAAAGTCTTTAAGGCAGGGATAAGCCATCAGGTGTAGAGCAAATCAAGAGCAAGGAGCAGAGCTCATGTTTTGTTTTTTTTTTTCAGACTATTACATTTTTCTCCCATTTTTTCAGACTAAGACTTGAGTGTCTAAGTATTTTTGTTCTTTTCAAAAACAAACACAAATAGTAAAATATCAAGACTTTCTAGATCTTCTCCTGTGTTCATTTATATCAACAGTTAAATTTTGAATGAAGGGCTATTATCAAAGTAAAGATTCTCATAAGGTGATATGAGGATTTTTATCTATAAAGGAACAGGAGTATTCAGACTTCCTACCCTATGTAGGCAACTGTGACCTAAGAAGATTTTATATATATATAAAATCATGGATGAGAATGATCAACTGTGTTAGTGCACGAAATGCAGATTATTCCCTGGAGAGTGCAGGTTGTGGGTGTTCTCCCACAGGACACAAGATAGGTTTGCAGCATTGTACGATAATATTGTATGATCAGCCTCACACGTCCTTTGCTATTTAAGGAAACACAGAGACTGAAAGAATCTGCCAATTAAAGCAGACATTCCTGGGGGTGAAATTTTGTGGTGATGTGAAATAATTTACCAGTTTGCAGGTCGTGGTTCCATAATAAGTAAATGGCAACAAATAAAGATCAGCAAGGTATCTCAGGTGTAGCATACCCAAGTTCGAGTGCCAAGAATAAACATGAAACTTGGAGAGATGGGCAAAATGAAAGTCCCATCCTGGGCTCCATGCCTGCTTAACAGACAGGGCAGCACTGTCTGGAAGGGACCTTTGAGTGACAAATGGAAGGAAGATTGTCATGAGGGTATGAATTCTTGGGGAAGCATCGCTTATAGAAAAGATATCACTTAGTCACAGATTTTGAGTACAGAAACCCAACATGTACTTCTGTTTAAATTTGAGAAATCCCTCTTCTGGCTCTGGCAGAAGAATGAGAACCCTGTGAACTATTCCTAGAGCATTCCTGTGGTGAAATCTTCTCAAACAGAAATCACCTAGCAGGGGCCTTTCTTTACATAAGAAAGAGAAATCCTAGCATGCTGCCCCAGCCTATACTTCAGCCCAGTCTTCAGGACAACTGCTGGCTCTCAACTTTAAAGTGCTCACCTTTTAAGACTCTACTGAAAAAAGAGCTCCCACAGCATTGCATCTGGATTAAGTTTGAATATTCACAAACTTTTATCATTGTTCTTATAGGCAAATGACATTAGCTATCTTTTGAACAAATATTAACTTTCCATATATTTAACACAAGTTTGAGTGAAGTTGGTGTTCAAAGATCAGCTGTCTAACTGTAATAAGAATAAAAAAGGGCTCTCATTACTATTTCTCCAAACCACACACATGAAATATGTTCTCTTGGGCATATATAATATGAGCTTACAAATTCATTGAAATAGATATTTTACTACATGACAGTCACACAATTTATCAGAAATTCTTCAGTTATGAAAAAGTTCTAAGCATGTAATAGAACACATGTTTCAAATATACTGGTGAGTCTGACTCCCAACAGCACAATTGTTCACAAGATTCTGAACTAACAGACATGTTTCAATCACAAGGTTTCTAATGCAATTTTGCACTGGATATTCTTCAGTGTGCTTCTGATGGCTTCAGTCTGTGTAGCAGTAAAGAGTTGATCACAAATAAAGTAGGAAAAATGGGTTTTATTTTCAGGCTCTTATGTAAAATATGATTATTTTTTGTAAGATTTTCACCAAATTTTAAGTCTCAATATGGTGAAGGCAGAAGTCTGCATTTTTAAGGAAAAATACATTGTGTAACAAAATTATTGCTATATCACTCCCATACCTTGGTTATCTTTTACTTGTATAACTTAATACTTTAATATTATGCAAAATTTAAAAGGTTTCATAATTATTTGCTATTGGTGGTGCAAGCTGAAAAATGAAAGACATAATAGAAAAAGAATGTCAGGAATTTACAAATCTGAATGGCAATTGATTCATTTGTTAGGACTAATAATGTCTATTTTATCTAAGTCTACAACATATTTTGAAAACTTATCCAACCAAGAGCTTTTGAATGACTTTGAACTTTCTGCTGTCAGCTGCCTAATCGAGGACAAGTGGTCCAGCTGATGATGGTGCTTTAAGGGGAATGTTTTCCAAAATAGGAATTGATGGGGTGAAGTGAAAAACAATATACTGTTCTACATTCTTATTTTAAAGCCATTATCCAAGAAGGCTAGTAAAAGCTATAAAAGCTAGAGAGACGTCCTGGCTGTCACAGAGAATATTGTTTTCTGGAGATATTGTCCCTCTTAACCCGGGTGAAGAGCAAAGACCATGACTCTCATAGACATTTATTAAAATGAATACCAATGAATCAAGATTTTAAAGAGTTTTTCTAAGCACCTGTCTGAAATAATGAAACAAGTCGCTTTGCAAAAGTAATGCAAATGTTAAGTTTAAAAATAGTTTCTGGATATCCATCACAGTCAGCTCTTGGTCAGTGATAAGAGTGTAGTCTTCTTATGAGGTTAATAACTACAATCCATAGGCTAGAAGAAAGAAATATATATTTATTAGTATTACCAAAATAGTTTTCCAATAATTATTTTAGAATTTGCATAAATAAGATTTTAGATGCAATGTCCTCTAGAATTTCTGGCAACCCCCCCCCCCCCAAAAAAATACCTGGCATTCTACAGAATACTGCTGGTGAAATTAAAAATAAGCTGGGCCTTTCACCAGCTGGAACAATCTGTTGCTCAATCACAAATCAGCATTGGATACCAAAGACTAAACTTTAGATATCACCCATCTGATCTAAAAATCTGTCAAGCTGTGGTAACAGCAAATAGAGATCTAACTTCAACTTAACAAAGGTGGGCTAGGCAAAGATATCAAAAGACATAACCAAAATCCTAAACACAAATACCAAGAACTCACTGTGAAAAAAAAAAAAAAAGAAAAACATGAAAAGTCAGAGAATGTCTTATTCAAAAATTGCTGTCATTTTAATTGTACCCAGTGGAAGCAATGAATTTATACTCATGACTAAGGGAAGAAATTATAAATATCTCCAAATAACTCAGAGAACATGAATGAGGCCAGAAATTAATCAAGAAAATACAAACATTTAAGTTCAGAAGACAATTCAGGGTACAAAAGACAATGAAATTCAACTGAAACTGATATAAAATTTGAAATAAAAACTCAGAGGCTATAATAAAATACTCAATGAGAATTCTCACCAATAGAATGGATCTAGCAGAAGATGGAACACCAGAGTATGAAGCAATAGTAGAAGAATTAGATTGTATAGATTTAAAAAAATCAGAGCAAGCAGAAAACTGGGACACTATGGAAAAACAAACCTATGAATCATGGATATAGATGAAGTTAAAAACATCCTGGTCAAAAGCACAGAAAACACTTTAAATAGCAGTATAGAAGAAAAATTTCAAGTCTAGAGAAAGAGTTGTCCATTCATATTTCAGAGGTATACAGGAATCTAAAGAGACAGAGTTTGTTAAGAAGCTTACAAAGTCATATAACAGTCAATCACTACATACAAAATACCAGAGTATCAAAAGCTACAAAAAGAGAAGCACGTCAGACATAAAGTAGTTCTACATTGGAGCACTGGACTGAGCTCCCAAGGTCCTGATGAGGAGCAGAAGGAGAGAGAACATGAGGGAGAAAGTCAGGAACATGAGGGGTGCGTTTACTCATGGAGACGGTGGAACAGAACTAATGGGAGATCACCAACTCCAGTTGGAATGGGACTGATGGATCATGCGACCAAACCCGTCTCTCTGAGTGTGGCCAACAGCGGGGGCTGACTGAGAAGCAAAGGACAATGGCTCTGGGCTCTGATTCTTCTGCATGAACGGGCTCTGTGGGAGCCTTCTCAGCTTGGTTGATCACCTTCCTGGACCTGGGGGGAGTTGGGAGGACCTTGGTCTTAGCATAGAGTAGGGAACCCTGATGGCTCCTTGGCCTTGAGAGGGAGGGAGGGGAGGTATGGGTGGAGGGGAGGGGAGGGAAGGGGGAGAAGGAGGGGAGGGAAGGGGGAGGAGGAGGGGAGGGAGGGGGGAGGAGGAGGGAAGGAGATGGAAATTTTTAAATATAAAAAAATAAACCATGAGAAAAAAAAAGAATAACAGCTAAATTTCCACTGGCAACATTGAAAACCACAAACGTTTTGACTAATGTTCTATAGAAAGACCTCAGATGCCAAGTCAGACTAATACACCCAGCAAAACTCTTAGGCAAAATTGAAGGAGAAAGCAAAACTTTTCCTGATAAGAGCTGGCTAGAGGAATGTATGGTCATCAAGACAAACTTACAGAGGATACTGAAGGAAATACCTTATACTGAAGAGAAAAATAAGCATATCCAAGAAGCAGCATAGGGCAAACCATGGCAGTGTTAGTGTAAGTTGATCACATGACTCCAGACCCAGGTGCCATCTGACTGCCACTGCACTAGACCCACATGTGAGAACCATCCAGGTGTCACAGTTTGCATCTGAACTGTTCGCACATGATCGTACTCTGAATACCTGTTCCCCGACTGGTGGTACTGTTTGGTAAAATGTGGAACCTTTTGAAGGTGGGGCATAATTAAAGGAACTGGGTCTCTAAGGTATACTTTTGTAGGTTATCTCCCACTATCTTATTCTCTTTATGTGCTCTGCTTCCTGGTGTGCTGAGATCAGAGGTGCCCCTGATACATGCTCTTCCTGTTAGGCACTCTCCCATGTATCCCATACTATGATACTTCCAGAGTCCTGGGGGCTGGAGTGGAGAAGGAAGAAGATGTCTTGTTTGTGGCCAAGCACTTCACTGACATTTTTGTTCACGTTGATCAGTGGTGAGTTTCTGCATGGACCACCATCCATGGCACAAAGTAATGCATCTGATGAGGTCTGAGAGATAAACTAATATAGGGAGATATACAAATTGGAAGTGCAGTTTGATACTATGTTTGCTTAGCAGAATGAAAGTACTAAGTTCACCCCTGGGACCTGCAGTTCCCCAACATGGATTTTTCATCAGATTTAGAGTAAACAGCATTTTCTTTCTTCTGTGCAATGGGCTTTAAATTCAGTCAGAATGTGGTTGGTTGCCACTATTGTAACCTGCAGGCAAAACTTGTCATTCCAGTCATTACCTTAATTCACAGAACTGCCAGCTGGATGAGACTGTTAGTGACATTGTCCCCGAGTAGCCTAGTTAGCATCTTAAGGTACTGTGGCATCTCTCCAGCAGGCAAGAAACTTTTCTATAAAAGTCAAATTGATTTAGCCAAGTTCTGTGACTAAAGTAGTGTTGCCTTCAGGGTCTTACCATCAAATTCTGGTTGACAACCAAGAAGAATAGCAACAGCAATAGCCTATTTTCTTTGGGGATCTCTAGGACACCATTAACAGACAACTCAAGGGATATATTTCTAATATAAAACTGATCTTTATATTCAGCAACTTATGCTTATGATAGAAGCATTACTCACTTTGTTGGATATAGGGTAACTCTAATTAAACCCTTTAAATGAACATATAAACATACAATATTTAGCAATCTTAAAAAAATAGTAGGTTTCTATGTGGCTTAAAGGATAATATGATTGCATAATACATTGGCTATTAATCTCTCCTTTGAAAAATTATCAAGTATATTTTATGGTATTTTCTAATTTACAAAAAAGAAGGGGGGAGAAGCACAGGCTCCTTTAAGATGGCATCCAATCTCTCTACCCATCCAGGTATTGTGTATCTTGTTCAAGAGTATATTCAGGAAAACAATAGAACTACAATAGGAGGGGTTAAGTTCCTGCCACGGGGCCACCATATCTATCACCATGCACAAGAACTCAAGTCCAAATGGATTAAAGAACTCAGTATAAATCCAACCACACTGAACCTGATAGAAGAGAAAGTGGGAAGTAGCCTGCAATGTATTGGCACAGGAGACCACTTCCTAAGTATAACCCCAGTAGCACAGACAATAAGAGCAACAGTGAAAATGGGACCTCCTGCAACTGAGAAGCCTCTGAAAAGCAAAGAACACTGTCATTAAGACAAAAAGGCAACCTACTGAAAGGGAGAAGATCTTCACCAACCCCACATGAGACAAAGGTCTGATCTCTAAAATATATAAAGAACTCAAGAAAATAGACATTAAGATTCTAAATAACCCAATTAAAAAGGGGGTACTACTGAACAGAATATTCTCAACAGAAGAATTTCAAATGGCAAAAAGATACTTAAGGAAATGTTCAACTTCCTTAGTTATCAGGGAAATGTAAATCAAAACAACTTTGAGATACCATCTTACACCTGTCAGAATGGCTAAAATAAAAAACACCAATGATAGCCTATGCTGGAGAGGATGTGGAGTAAGGGGAACACTCAGCCATTGCTGAAGGGAATGCAAACTTGTACAGCCACTTTGGAAATCAGTGTGGTGGTTTTTCAGAAAATTGGGAGTCAACCTACCTCAGGATCCAGCAATACCATTCTTGGGAATATACCCAAAAGATGCCCTATCATACTACAAAAGCATTTGTTCAACTATGTTCATAGCGGAATTATTTGTAATAACCAGGACCTGGAAACAACCTAGATGCCCCTCAATGGAAGAATCGATAATGTGCAGCACAATTACACATTAGAGTACTACTCAGCGGTAAAAAACAATGACATCTTGAATTTTGTATGCAAATGGATGAAAATAGAAAACACTATCCTGAGTGGGATAATACAGACCCAAAAATATGAATATGGTATGTACTCACTCATTAGTGGATTCTAGCTATAAACAAAGGACATTGAGCCTATAGTTCATGATCCCAGAGAAGCTAAGTAATAAGGTGAATACAAAGAAAAACATATATAAATCCTTCTGAAAATTGGAAGCAGACAAGATCACCAGGCAAAAGTTGAGGGCATGGGGATGGGAGGGTGGGGGAAGGTGAGAGGGGGAGAGAGAGGGGAAGGAGAGGAATAGTTGAGGTGGAGGAAGGATGGATATGGGAGCAGGCAAGGAGATATCTTAATTAAGGGAGCCATTTTGGGGTTGGCAGGAGACTTGGCTCTGGAGGGGTTCCCAGGAGCCCGCAGGGATGACCCCAGGTAGAAACCTGGGCAGTGTAGGAGAGAGTGCCTGAACTTGATTTGTCCCATAGTCAGACTGATGACTATCTTGAATATCACCATAGAACCGTCATCCAGTGACATATGGAGATAGAAACAGAGACCCACATTAGAGCTCCCAAAGTCCAGAAGAAGAGTGGAAGGGGGGAAATTGTGAGCAAGGAAGTAAGAATCATGAGGGGTTGGTGCCTGAGACAGTGTGCCTGATTTAATGGGAGCTCACCAAATCTAGCTGGACTGGGACTGAACGAGCATGTGATCAAACTGAACCCTCTGAATGTGGCTGATGATTGGGGCAGACTGAGGGGTCAGTATATAGCTGAAGCACAAGAAAAATACATTAGAAAAAAACTGCATGAAGATGACAGACATTCTCTAAAAGGAAATTTGGAGGAAATTTGAAGAATCCAAGAAAACATAAACAAATAGATAAAGGAAATGAATAAACCTGTTCAAGGTCAGAAAATAATGGAAAGAGAAATAATAAAAAGTGAAAGAATTCTGGAAATGAAAAATTATGAATTCAAACAAGAACTAAAGAGTCAAGCTTTACCAACAGAATACAAAAGATAAAATATATAACCTCAGGCATTGATAATAAAATATAAGAAATGGATAGACTAGTCAAAAATGCTAAATCTAAAAATGTCCTGAAAGAAAACATCCAGGAATTGTGGACCACTATGTTCATACCAAACCTAAGGATAATAGGACATATTAGAATAGAAGGAAAAGAATCCCAGCCCAATAACTCAGAATACATTTTTTTTTTTTTGGTTTTTCGAGACAGGGTTTCTCTGCAGCTTTAGAGCCTGTCCTGGAGCTAGCTCTTGTAGACCAGCTGGTCAGAATACATTTTAAACAACCCTATGGAAAGTGCCATAAAAAAATCTTCACCAAAGAAGGTTAACTATCCTCATGAAAATACAGAAGATATATAATCTTATGCCAGCAAAATCAAAAGGTAAACACACACATATTCACATAAACCATGACCATCACCAGTACCACCTCCAAGGTAAACAACAAAATAATAGAAATCAACAGACATTGTTAATTGATATCTCACAATATCACAGGTCTCATTCCCCCAATTAAAAGACAGAGACTAATAAAATGAATGCAAAAAAACAACGTTTATCTTGCTGCATAAAAGAAACACATCTCACCATCAAGGATAGACATTTCACAGTGTAAAGTATCCAGAAAAGGTATTTCAACTGAATGAACCTAGGAATTAAACCTATGTAAGAAATTTAATATCTGACCAAATATACTTCACATCAAAACTAATCCAAAGTCATAGGACACTATATACTCATCAAAAAAATGTCTGCCAAGATGGCATTTCAATTCTTAATATGCACCAAAACAAAGGCATCAAAAACACTACAGCTAATTTCACAAAATGACACTCACACACTAATAGTGAGAGACTTCAATATCCTACCTCTCCAACAGAAAAATCAATCAAACAAACAAACAGTAAGCAGGCAAACTGAAACTTAAAAAGTGTTTAAAACCTAATGGCCTAACAGATATTTATAGAGCATTTCAACCAAACAAAAAGGAATATTCTTCTTCTCTGTCTTTTATGGACTTTGTTTCCCCAAATTTGACCATATACTAACATACAAAGCAAGGCTCAACAGAGACAAAAAAATTGAAATAACTCCCAACATACTATCAAACCACCAAGGTTAATGCTAGGTATCGACAATGGAAACAATAAAAAGCTTATCAGATCCTGGAAGTTGAATAATCCTCTACTGAATGAAAAAAAGTGAGTCAAGACAAAAGTAAAGAAAGAAATTAAAGACTATCTAGAAATCAATGAAAATAAATACACAGCATATCCAAACTTATGAGACACATTGAATAAAACGCTAAGAGCCAAGTTCATAGTACTGAGTACCTAAACATAAGTAAGCAAGTAAATGAAAAAATAAATAACTAAATAAATAAGGATAAATCTCATACTAGTAAAATAAGAGCACACCTGAAAGCTTTTGAACAAGAGGAAGCAAACACATGCAAAAGGAGTAGACAGGAAGGCATTATCAATCTTAAGGCTAAAATCAACAAAATAGAAACAAAGAAAACAACACAAGGAACCAATGAAACAGAGAATTGGTTACTTGAAAAATGCAACAAACTAGACAAATACTTATCTAAATTAACTAAAAGGTGAATAAAAATCTCCAAATTAAAAATTCAGAAAAAAGGGGAATAACATTAGACACAAAGGAAATCTAAAGAACCATAAGGATATACTTAAAAACCTGTACTCACCAAGACTAGAAAATCTAGAAGAAAATTTCTTTATATGTACCACTTACCAAAGTTATCTATAATAACCACTCATTAAATAGAATCATTCATTAAAATTTTGTACCACCAGAAACCCATGGCTATATAATTTTAGCACTGAATTCTTCCAGACTTTCCAAGAAAAGTTAGCACCAATACTCCTCAAATTATTCCCCAAAGTAGAAACAGAAGGAACATTGCCCATTTCATTTCCTGAGGCCACAGTTACCCTCATACTGAAACCACATAGAGACACAACAGAGTCACAGACCATTTTCTGATGTGAACTTAGATGTAAAAATACTTAATCAAATACTTTCAAATTGAATCCCCAAGAACACACCAAAACAATCATCTACCATGATCAAATATGTTTTATCTCAGAGATTTAGTAATGTTTCAATATAAGAAAATCAGCAAATGCAACCCACCATATAAACAAACTAAAAGAAAGCAAAAAGCACCCGATCATCACATAATGCTGAAAGTGGTGATTTGATAATATCCACCACTCTTCCTTGTTAAGAGCGGTGGAGGAGGACTGAGAAACCAAGGACAACGGCGATGAGCATGAACTCTACAGCATGGACAGGCTCACTATGAGCCTTGTCAGTTTGGTTGCTCATCTTCCTGGACTTAGGGGGAGCTGGGAGGACCTTGGACTTAACATAGTGAAGGGAACCCTGATGGCTCTTTGTCTTGGAGAGGGGTGGAGTGGGGATATGGGTGGAAGGGAGGGGAGGGAAGGGGGAGGAGGAGGGGAGGAGATGGAAATTTTTAATAAAAAAAATGAGAAAAAAAAAGAGTCCTGGAGATATAAGGAATGAAAGGGACATACCCTAAAAGAAAAGGTAATTTGCAACAAGCCTGTAGCCAACATCAAATTAGATAAAGAGAGCACAAAGCAGTTCCAGTAAAATCAGTAACAAGATATGGTTGTTTACTCTCTTCATATTTATTCAATATTTTACTTGGAATTTTATGTAGAGCAATAATATAATCAAAGGAGATCAAGGGGATGCAAATTAGAAAGGAAAAAACCCAAGTTCTTCTCTGTTTGCAGATGATATGAATATATATATATATATATATATATATATATATATATACTCCTAAAAATTTCACTGGGAAACTCCTACAGTATATAAAAAAATTGGTCACCCTTCTATATACAAAAGAAAATTGGACTGAGAAAAAAGTCAGGGAAGCAACACCTTTCACAAATAATAGTGAAATATTATTATTATTTTTGAAAGCCTCAAATGAAATTAAAATCTTTTATGATTATAATTTCAAGTCTTTCAAGGTATCAGATAATGGAAAGATCTTTTATGTTCATGCACCTATAAAATTAACTTACTGAAACTTGCCATTGTGGCAAAAGCAGTCTACAGATTCCCCAAAATTTCCGTGAAGATTCTAACATAATTCTTCACAGACCTTGAAGAGAAAACATTCGGCTTCACATGTTAAAATAGAACACATAGGATAGCTAAAACAATCCTTAAAAATAAAATAACTACTAAAGGTATAACATTTGCCAATTTCAAGTGTTAGTACAGTTCTATAGTAATAAAAACACATGGTATTGGCAAGAAAACTGGACACATTGGTCAATGGGATTCAATTGCAGATGTAGACATAAATCTACATACATATGAGTACCTGATTTTTGATAAACTGGCCAGAAATAGAACAGAAAAAAAGACAGCATTTTCAAAAAAATACTGCTGGTCAAGATAGATGTCTGCATGTAGGAGAATGCAATTAGATCCATTCTTATTACACGACCCAAAACTGAAGTCAAGGTGAGTCAGTGTCCGCAACATAAAACCAGATGCATTGAATCTGAGAGCAAAGAAAATAGGCAATAGTCTTGAATCCACTGGCATGGAAGAAGCATGACTGAACAGAATGGCTATGGTACAGGTAATAAGATCAACAATTAATTAATGGGATCTCACGAAACTGAAAAACCTTCTGTAAGTGAAAGGATAATGTCATTCAGACAAAGTGGCAGCCTACAGAATTTTAATATTTTTACAAGCTCCATATCCAATAGAGAAATTATACTGAAAATATATAAAATATTCAACAAACTAGACATTTAAAAATCAAATAACCTAATTAAAATTGGGGTACAGACCTAAACAGAGAATTCTCAATAGGAAAATCTTAAATGGCAGAGAAACACTTAAAGAAATGCTCAACATTCTTAGCCATCAGGAAAATACCAATATCAGGGAAATCAAAACTACTTTGTGATTCTATCTTATACCTGTAAGAATAGATATACTGTCAAGTGATAGCTTATACTGGCAGAGATATGGAGCAAGCAAAAATACAAGTCAGAGTCCATGATGAAGAGGATATGGCGTAATGGGAACACTCCTCCATTGTTGGTGGGAATGCAAACTTGTACAGCCACTATGGAAATCATTATGCCATTTCCTCAGAAATTTTGGAATCAATCTAACTTAACATCCATCTATAGCACTTTTGGACACATACCCCAAGAATGTTCCATCTTACTTGCTCACCCATTTCATTGAGTTTTTATCCAAATATCCAGAACGTGGAAACAATCTAGATATCTCTCAGTTGAATAAAGCGTAAAAAAATATGGTGCATTTACAGAATTGGAGTATTATTCACCTGCTTTAAAAAATGGCATCATCAAATTTGCAGGTAAAAAAATAATACTGAGTATGGTATCTCAGACCCAGAAAGATAAAAATTGTATATGTTCAGTTATACATGGATATTAGCCTTTAAATAAACTATAACCAAGCTGCAATCCATACATACAGTCAGGTTAGTTAAGAGGAGAAGTCTAAGCCGGGCGGTGGTGGCGCACACCTTTAATCCCAGCACTAGGGAGGCAGAGGCAGGCGGATCTCTGTGAGTTCGAGACCAGCCTGGTCTACAAGAGCTAGTTCTAGGACAGGCTCCAAAGCTACAGAGAAACCCTGTTTAAAAAAAAAAAAAATAAGAGGAGAAGTCTAGGTGGGTTGAATGGACTTCCCTCACATGGGCAAATAGAAATGATATTTATGGGTAGACTATTATCAGGTTGTGGTGGGAGCAGGGTTATCAGTTGGCAGATGAAATGGGGCAGAGGGAAAGAGTACAGGTAGAGATAACTGGAATTACGGGCTTTAGAGAGAGGTGTGGAAATGTAGCGCAGCGGAAACTTCCTATAGTCTATGAAAGTGATCCTGCTACTGATTCCTAGTGATGTGTGCTGTGTAGTCTCAACAGACCACCTCTTGTCTCCAAGTAAGCCTTTCAGTGGTGGGACTGGATAACATTCAGCTAAATTGTTCACCCATGGAAATCTCCAAACAACCCAGGCTATTTCTAAGACAAAGGGTTACCTGTCTGCTATATTCTGCCATAGTAGCCTAGCAGCTTTTTTATTAACCAATGAAAATAAAACATATTCATAACATACAGATAGGAATCCCACAACACTAATGAAAGACAGAAAATAAATGGATCTGGAGGGAAAGGGAATAGGGAGGAACTTAGAGGAGTGGAGGGAGGAGAAACCATAATGAAGATATATTATATGAGACAGGAATCTATCTGCAATAAAAGGGAAAAAAACCAATATCCATTTCTACCAAGTGAAATGATTTGATTATGAGGCTATGAACCCAATAATGGTGAAATCAAATTGATACATATAGTTAACCATAAATTTCTCTTTTCTTTTAAATTGAAAAACTTAGAATAATTTCTAACTGAGAAATATTCTGGGAAATTCATGTACAGCCAAGCAATTGGAGAATTTTCTTCCTTTCTGTTATATGACAAGAACCCCTACATTCACACCTTTAAGTTTCTCAGTAACCCTGTGACATATCATTTCCCAGGGACCTTGTAGGGTATCATTTCATTTTGTGCAGAATTTGATATTATGACTAAAATAAATGATAATGAAGTAAAACATCAAAGTTGAAGTTAAATCAAAGCAATCCATTACTCCAGATGTTAAACACTGGTTCAAGAAACACTTGACAGTTGTTTGACAGTTTGGGCTATACCAAGGTTTAATTTAAAGGAATTGTTCTACTTCATTGTGATCTTATAGCTCTAGGGAAGTACTTTGTTGTTAAAATTGCCTGCTAAGCCATCCTTCCAGAAATAATCTAAAGTTACTTTAAATAATAATCTCTTATGATGCTTCCTAGGACCATCTAAAATTTTTTTTCTCAAGTTCTCTGCTCTCAAAGCAGAAAGAGATGATTAACATTTCTACAAGAGGACAACAATGTAAAATAGTTACAAGAGATGCTTATGCTAAAAGGAACTGGTTCTGTCCTCTTTGTCATGAAATAATTACTGTTGCAGAAACACCAGCAGGTGTTGAAAGAGCAGGATTAATTTATAGGAATTGAATGACATCATTTCCTAATGGCTTATTAAACACTAATTAGATTTCAAATGATGTGGCTTTCCATAGACTTATGTCAAGATAGGAAAGTTTAAACATCTAGTTTTCCTATGGCTGAGGTGAGCGGGATTACAGTTTAATTTTCTCAGGTGACAATTTATCCAAAGAATCAAATTAGAAATTTCCAGATTCTTCCCCAAAGAGTGACAGGTGTATTTCAATCTTTTGTTCTCAGAGAAATTAGTCAATTAAAAAAATTATTAGATAGTTGAATCCTTTTTATGAGTCAAGTCATGTATGTTGTGAGATTTCAGATGGACGTTCAAGGCAGAATTTCATGTTGTACACTGACAGTGATTCTCATAAAATCTCAATTATAAATGATCTGTCTTTTGCTCGTATAAACTACGAAGCAAATGTCTTTGATTCATTTAGTGTTTATATGTTTTATTAACTTCATTTGATCTTATGTAGCTAAAGGAAAAAGGTATAAAAATCTTCAAAACACAAAATACACAGTGAGAATGTTATAACTAATTCAGTTATTGAAACAACAAAAATAGCCTTAACTATATGCAGCCAAGGGAACAATGTTTCTAGAACATATCAATGTACACACAAACATACATATGCACACACAAGTAATATTTTGTAGCTGGCAAAACATACTATATTGTGATATAGTATGTTAGTTAGTTATGACTAACTAACAAATTAGTGTTCTAAAATGACAATTACATGAAATGATTAGCATAAACAAATTATCATAGCAAATAAAGTCATTTTAATTATATATTTTTTTCCTGAAGTAGTTACTAGTGAAAGTCACATATAGCAAGATTTGTCTACATACCTCCTGACAACCATGTCTTACTTCCAGACTCAGGTACAATTTCCTTTCTTTCCATTTTCTGGAGTTAGTGCCATTGACATTGTGACATCAGTGTGCAGACCTTAGACACTCATCTCCCATTATAAATTAAGTGGCAAAATTGATTAAAAAGTCTACCATTTTTAGAATATCAAAGTAGTTCATGTCCTGCACTTACCTGTCCTTAAAAGCTCTCAGATGCTCCAGGAAAGTGTGCTATGGAGGAGAGACTAGCCCGGAGTCAGAAGTCACTCCAGCTGTAAGCCCCCATTCTTCTGCACTACAAAGCAAGTTATAAGATCTGCCTTTATCCATGTCTGATAGCTTATTTATTATGAATATTCTACTTCAGTTTTCTCATTATGTTGTCTATCATTGCATTCAAGTACTTATCCTGGCGAAAGGCAAGGGTGTCACTTTTCCCATTGTTATTAATCCTTAGTGTTATTATTCCACAATCATTCTGCCTTGCTTTCCTCCTCAAGACCCTTGCCTTTGTTTTCACACTGATGAGAATTTCCCATCCAGCACTCTTGCTCTTCATTGAGGTGTGCTCAGCAAGACTGTAAATCTGTTGTTCATTTGTTTCTCCCATAGCTACACTATACATGCACTGCCATGCTTGATTTTTAACCTGTATCCATTCCTCACCATTCTTCTCCCAATTAGAAAAACAAGTTCCATCATTATTGTGCCACTCACTCATTCTTCATCTGCTTTCCTGGCACACAGTGCCTATTCACTGTCTGTGATTTGGTTGAACCATTATACGGACACTGGTGGGTGGAGTGGGTCATGTACTTTTAAAATAAACTTTGAAATTTAAGCATTTTTTTGCCCAAGAAACCATTATTATTGTATTTAACTAATAAAAGAGGAAATTTAGAAATTCTGTGCTTTTATGACCACTCATGTTGACTCTGCTATCTGTTATGATGAAGAATTGAGGAAAGAATTCCATTTAGGAAGTGCTATAAACAAGTGCATCAGCCACTCGGCACACACACTGTTAGGAACTTGGTGTGACTTGAAAAGAGGTGTTTTTTTCTTCGAGCTGCTATGCATGAGGCAGGGAAGTAAGTGCTGTGCTTTGTAGAATGATCTATCTCCCTGATGAGCAGTTTAGCACTTATGTATAATAGCTAATGAAGGTTTAGAAGAACACTCAGCTTCCCACTGCAGAAGACAAACTGAAAAATCTGTCAGCTGGATATGTGGGTGAGAAATCAGTAGTCAGCAACGTCTTAAGGAATAACAGCTGAAATCACACTAGCCTAGAAGGAGAAATTCCAGCTTGTCAAGAATGGATGCTTATTAGATTATACACCTTTGTTAAATGAGGTATCATATAATTTTTCATAAATTTACTTGCATCAATTGATAAATCTCAATTCATTTGTTTAGTTTCTCATTTAAATGATATTTAACAATTTTCTGCGCAGAGAATTAATTTACAAAGAGCAGGGAGTAAGTGAGTGGTGGTGTTTCTAAATGACAAAATTCTGCATAACTGTGGAATAATAAGAAACAATCTACTCCTTATTTGGACCTTGGGTGCTCAGTCCGGTGCACCAATGTGTGGCTCTGTCTCTATTTCCATCCATCGCCAGATGAAGGTTCTATGGTGATATGCAAGAAAGATATTCATCAGTATGACTATAGGATCTGGCCTTTTCCGGCTCCCTCTCCTCAGCTGCCCAAAGAACTAGCTGGGGGCATCTCCCTGGATACCTGGGAACCTCTCTAGAGTCAAGTCTATTGCCAACCCTAAAATGTCTCCCATAATTAAGATATATACTTCCCTGCTCCCATATCCACCCTTCCTGTATCCCAACCATCCCATTTACCCAAGCTCTCCCCATTCTCCACTTCACTCTATTCTCTCCCCATCATCCCTTACCCCCATCCCACCCCACCCCCAAGTTCCCAATTTTTGCCCAGCAATCTTGTCTCCTTCCAATATCCAGGAGGATAATTATCTGCTTTGCTTTGGGTTCACCTTCTTATTTATCAGGAATGTGAGGGGTGCGTCCACCCACCGAGATTGTGGGGCTGATCTAATCGGAGCTCAGCAAGGCCAGCTGGACTGAGACTGAAAAAGCACGGAATAAAACCAGACTCCCTGAATATCGCGGACAATGAGGGCTGCTGAGAAGCCAAGGACAATGGCACTGCATTTGGATCCTACTACACATATTGGCTTTGGAGGGGGCCTAGCTGTTTGGATGCTCACCTTCCTAGACCTGGACGGATGGGGGAGGAACTTGGACTTCCTACAGAGCAGGGAACACTTACTCCTCTTCGGATAGGAGAGAGATGGGGAGTGGAGGGGGGAGGGGGAGTAAATGGGAGGCAGGGAGGAGGCAGAAATTTGTAAATAAATAAATAATAAATAATAAATAAACAATAAATAAATTTACATAAAAAAGAAATAACCTAGCTCTGAAATACCTGAAAGAAAACTAACATTTAGCTTTGGACCATGACAATATTAATATGATTTGAAAGTGGACAAACATAGATATAACATCTTTCATTTTTGCACATTTAAAGAGAGGAAGTGAATTAGAAGATCACAGGATGGAAAACTTTTCCTCCCCAATACAAAATAATATTGTTGACAGACTATTATTCTGACTTCTGTGTCTTTACTCAGAAAAATTACATTAGCTGTATAACTATCCAATCAGCTGTGCAAATCAATTGTGAAAGCCGATGAAATCAGTGGCCAAATTAGAAATCATCCTGTAGTAACATGGCATTGCCCAAATTATTTTCCATTCCCCATAAGCAAAGTGCAGGGATAAATTAAACTCATTTACAAAAGGAACAGAAATGGAAACATCATAATGAATTATATACAGTTAAAATGCCTGATTTTTTCATATTATTTCAAATTTTTGTGTATATGTGAATGTATGTGTGTATAAGAGTATATGTGTGAGTGTGTGTGTGTGTGTGTGTGTGTGTGTATAAGGATGTGTGTTTTAGTGTGTATGTATGAATGTGTGTTTGAGAGGATTGAAAGACTGTATATGAGTATGTATTATGGGAGTATGTGAGCGTTTGTGTGTGTATGTGTGTAAAAGAGTGTATGTGAGAACGTATATGTGTGTGAGAGAGTATGTGTGCGTCAAAATGCATGTGTGACAGCAGTAAAGTGAACAATGATCTTTTTTGTAATACTAATAGCATTTTTAATTTCTTACTAAAATGCTACGTGGTAAATCAATATTATATGTTAACATCTTGACTTAGAAAGAATCTGAAACTCAGACAGAGCTTAGTCATACCATGCAAAGCTAGTTTAGAAGTGCTCATTATAATTATTTTCTCTAAAATAAAAATAAAGCTTCCAGATGATAGACAGTGGTGACCTTTTTCAAATGAATGTATACGGTGGCAATATCATTCTCCCTCATCATATGTGATTTCCGTGTTGTGAGATATTTCATTACTCTGTGAAACCCTAAGACTGTATTAATGAAATCAATCTTGGATCAAGAGGTGGGGTGGAGCTAGCAACTATCTGACAAAATTAGCCATAGAGAGTATAGAGAAGCCAGGACAATGAATAGACAGATGCAAAGGAAGAGGTAGGGAGGGACTTGGAGTTTTGCAGTCTTTTTGGTTTGGAATGGATGGTGAGATACTCTCTTGATGGGTCTGTAACCAAAACAGAAGGTCGGCTGGTTGCTTTGTTGCCTCTTTGAGCTAGCAGGTTTTCACCCCAACATGTGACTCCCAAGTCATTATTGGTAAATAGAACAATAAAGACTTAATTAAAAACTACTTTTGGCAGTAAGAACAGATCTGGTGTCAGGGGTACAATCCTACCAGGCTCCTTCCTGAGGGACGGATGGGGTATTGACTGATGGGCTGCAGGGCTTCAGAAGGTAGTTAAAACATCAGTAGACTCGGGTGATGCAACTAAGTTGATGAAAAAAACATTTCCGTATTTAATGTGTTCAATATAGGTGTCATAAGGTTTGCATGGGATTTAATCTGTTTTTAGAGCAGTGTACATCAGTCCCTTATTCCCAGTGCTGTATGGTAATTAAGTGATTGTGCATTGATATAATATCTGGATTGCTATTTTTTGTGTATTTGCAACATTGTTTTAGTTTGTCTGAATTTTGGAAATACTTCACAAAAGTTTGTCTTGTGGATTTTTTTTTTCTATCAATTTCAACTCTATTGAAAATTGGCCTTTTGTGAGTAGTAGTGTGCCTAAAAAAATATTCTATTTCTATTTCAACTTTCATCCTTCAATATATTTAATGAAAATTATGCTATGAAAAGGTACTGGTCATTAATCTCAATGTCTCTAAGATCCTGCAGATCTAGCACTATGTGTGTTAAGGTTGCTGATTATAGTTTAAAGGATGGTTTGAAGTTACAAGTCTTCAATTTTCCTTTTTTTTTCCTATAAGATTGACAGGATTCCATTAAACAACATTTCTAAATGTGGGACAACACCTATGGAGCACAGGTCATGTGGAGCCCAGGGCAGCCTGGACACACATGGAACCTAAGTTGCACAGCCGCCATGAAAGACTTTATCGAGACCAGCTAAAAAGTAGGCCTGAGTTTAAGTCTAGTAGGCAGGCGTCACTGGGTTCCAGGAAAAGCCATAAGATGAAAACACCCAGGAATGGCCAGCATCTAAAGGGAAGTACCTGACTTAACAACCATTAGATAAGATTAGATAAGGTCGTCACCAAATGTACCTGAACCCAGCACACATTATTCCCCTTTTGCCAAGATAAGATACCCCAAGACAAATGTAAATTAATCAGGGTTCTGAACCATAAAAATACTCTCACTCCCAACCTCTACTATGATAAAAAATCGTACCTTGCCTGGGCTTGAGGTTCTCTGCTTTCAACTGCTGCATCAGACAGACTGGGAGTTTAAGCTGAAGCATGAATAAAGGCACTTCGAATTTACATACAAGTATGGACTCCATGGTGGTTTCTGGGGTACCCTGAGATCTGTGTATAGCACTAGAATCTAGCAAAATCCAGTTTACTATTCATGCTTGAGTCAAGCTTGAATCTTTCTTTTATTTTTTATTTTTGTATTTTATTTTTTTATTATTAAAATTTTCTGACTCCTCCCCTCCTCCTATTTCCCTTCCCCTCCCCCACTCTCCTCCCCCTCCCTCTCCAGTCCAAAGAACAATCAGGGTTCCCTGCCCTGTGGGAAGTCCAAGGTCCTCCCCCCTCCATCCAGGTTTAGGAAGGTGCTCATCTAAACAGACTAGGCTCCCTCAAAAGCCAGTACATGCGGTAGGATCAAAACCCAGTGCCATTTTCCTTGGCTTCTCAGTCAGCCCTCATTGTCCACCACATTCAGAGTCTGATTTGATCTCATGCTTTTTCAGTCCCAGTAGAGATGGCCTTGGGTGAGCTCCCAATAGATCAGCCCCACCGTCTCAGTAGGTGGGCACACCCCTCACAGTCCTGACTTCCTTGCTCATGTTCTCCCTCCTTCAGCTCCTCATTTGGGCTTTGGGAGCTCAGTCCAGCGCTCCAATGTGGGTCTCTGTCTCTATCTCCATCCATCGTCAGATGAAGCTTCTATGGTGATATGCAAGATATTCGTCAGTATAGATATAGGAAAGGGCCATTTCAGGCTCCCTCTCCTCAGCTGCCCAAGGAACTAGCTGGGGACATCTCCATGGATACCTGGGAACCCCTTTAGAGTCAAGTCTCTTGCCAACCCTAAAATGGCTCCCTTAATTAAGATATCTTCTCCCCCGCTCCCCTATCCATCCTTCCTCCATCCCAACTATCCCATTCCCCCAGCGTTTCCCCATCCTCCCCTCCTCACTTTCCTCTCCCTATCTCCCCATCTCCCCATCTCCCCTTACCCCAACCCTATCCCCACCCCCAAGATCCCAATTTTTGCCTGGCAATCTAGTCTACTTCCAATATCTCAGAGGATAACTATATGTTTTTCTTTGGGATCACCTTCTTATTTAGCTTCTCTAGAATCAGAAATTATAGGCCCACTGACCTTTATTTATGTCTAGAATCCACTTATGAGTGAATACATACCAAATTCATCATTTTGGGTCTGGGTTACCTCACTCAGAATAGTGTTTTCTATTTCCATCCATTTGCATGCAAAGTTCAAGATGTCCTTGTTTTTTACATCTGAGTAGTACTCTAATGTGTATATATTCCACACTTTCTTTATCCATTCTTCCATTGAAGGGCATCTAGGTTGTTTCCAGGTTCTGGCTATTACAAATAATGCTGCTATGAACATAGTTGAACAAATGCTTTTATATTATGATAGGGCATCTCTTGGGTATATTCCCAAGAGTGGTATTGGTGGATCCTGGGGTAGGTTGATCCCGAATTTCCTGAGAAGCCACCACACTGCTTTCAAAAGCGGTTGGACAAGTTTCCATTCCCACCAGCAATGTATGAGGGTACCCCTTACTCTACATCCTCTCCAGCAAAGGCTATCATTGGTGTTTTTTATTTTAGCCAATCTGACAGGTGTAAGATGGTATCTCAAAGTTGTTTTGATTTGCATTTCCCTGATTGCTAAGGAGGTTGAGCATGACCTTAAGTGTCTTTTGGCCATTTGAACTTTCTTTTTAATATGATCACTGAATTGCTGGCTTAACTATCTGCTTGAGTTCTATGGTGCATTCCCTTGCGGTGGCCAGATACATAACCACTCTGTTTCATATGTGTTTAATCATACTCTGAACTTCACAATAATATTCCAAAAAATAAATATCTCATTATCAGTTATATATTTATTGGTAATTTAAATAACAAATTTTAAATACATTAGATTAAATATTATCATCTAAAAAATTTTATATTTATATCATATTCTAAAGTTCATATATATCCTAGATGCCATGTTCATGTGGAAGTGAGAATTAGCCCCTCAGGGATTATAGAAATGGATTTGAGCCTTCATATAATAAAATATACGAGAAACTAAAAAAAAATGGAATATTTTTTATTCCATGTAAGCATGAGCTGAAGAATGTGAGATATTAGCTAGAAAAGACCTGAGATTAACTGTAATAGGGGTACTATTATAGTCAAGGACTGTGCCAGAAACTCAAACCTAGCTAATGCAGCATTACAACAGTGTGGGGGCCACTTCATAATACTACTCCGAAATGCATGCTCTATGCCTTTTGCTATTTGTTTTTCCAAAATTAACATATATAGTACAAAATCTCATGTAGACAAACTCAACAACAAATATTATCATCTTTATGAAAAAATTAACAAAAACAAAAAAGAAAAGAAGAAAAATTAGGCTTAAATAATATGTATTAGTATTACAAAAATGTTACCAAAGAAACAGAGAAAATTGATGAAGGAAATATATTCGTACATAATTTTCAGAGTTTATATTAATCTAATCAATCTTTAGGGTAAATTTAAATAATATGAAGTCTAGACACATGTATTTAAATCATAAAAATGAATGAATTATTAATAAGAAAATAACTAACTCATTAGATATTCAACTTAATGTTGAGTAGTATACAATATGTGATGAAATATTCTAAATATTTTATAGTCATTAACAGCCATAGTCATCTAAAATACCCTGCAAAATATTTTCACCCACACATACATGTGTGTGACAGATGTGTGTGCCAGAATCTGCTCCAGTGGGATTAAGGTATCAAACAAAAGGTGTGCAGTCTAGCATGAGGGGAGGTTGCTAATATAATCTGAGGGTGAATCAGGATGGCTGTCACTTTACTGAAAATTGACTACAACTTTTAGAGTGCATAATTGCAGAAAGGATTAAGTGGGGTAAGAGACTTGTGAATAGGGTATGAGGGAGACAGCATTGACTCTGACAAGCAAGCACCACAGTGATATGTTAATGGAAGGGCCACACATTCCTCTTGCCAGAGATAAAGGAAATGATTCCCTCTGTAGCAAGCAGGAACTTTCTTCAAGACCCTGAGGAAATTGGGATTTTTGTTTAAATGCCTGACTTTAAAAAAAGACTTTCTTGGGTAACCAGACACACCATTATAAGATATGGTTTTTGTGTGGCTTAGTTTATCTAATAGCTAAAGCTGAAAGTAAACAAAGACAAAGCTATACAAATATTAGTTTGAACCTGAGTAGACCTTAGGGATTTATAAATTTTGATTATAAAATATACCTTATTTGCAAAAGTAATCAAATATTTATCAAATATGCCATATTTATCAAGCCATATATTACTTATCCAAATTTTCTGGCAGCTTGGTATTAACTTATGTGGGAGTATGCAGAGTTATTATGCTATATTGTTCTGTGGTGGAAGGGAAATTTTTTTGCCAAAGAATTATTGTTTTAAAGATTCTTTTGTTGTATACATCTACATCCTCCACTGAAGCTCACACAAAATATCCCAAGGGACAAGGCATGATGGAACTTCCATATAGTAAAAATCATTAAAAATGAAAGCAAAAAGATATTGAAGAATGGTAATCCACAATGTCAAAGTGCTGGAATTTTGTCCATGACTAATGGTTAACCATGACCTCCATGACATGTGCACTTGTGTATTGTGTGTGTATACATCTGAGTATGCCTATGCATGTATACTTGTTAGGGGTCAGTACATATATTTGCACGTATGCTGTGAAAACCAAAAGGAGACTTTGAGTGTCTCTTTCTCTATTTCTCATCCTTATTGTATTGAGGTGAAAACTCACTGAATCTAGAATTTGAAGTTTGGCATTTCAGATAGACAGGTGGGGTCACAAGTCTCAGAAAATTCAGCTGTAGTACTCATGCCTTTTCCCATCCCTCAGCACTGGGTTAGAGATGGGAGCATTACTCCTGGATTTTTAAGTGAGTACCAGGATCTGGAGAGTTAAGAAAAAAGAAAACCCAGCAAGAAACTCATGACTGCTATAGGGGTTTAATGCGGTCAGGGGCAGCTGTGGGAGGTTTTGATCATAAGAAGGAAGGAGGAGCTTTGGTGGATAGAATTGACTTAATATGGCATGCGAATTAGGTTGATAAAATATGAAAGCAATTGACAAGGCATCTGAGAAGGGAAAAACATTCAGATGGGCTTGTTTTAATCACTGAAAGACAAATGTGGTAAGATCTGTGATCGAGTGGATTTCCTAGGGAGTTTCTGGAAGGCAATAGAGTCTAAAAGGCAGTTTTCTCAACACCAGAGGAGGTGCTTGTGATCCTTGCTACATGCACTGCTGTGGAAAAAGTGACCTTTTAGAATCGGAATCCATTACAACTGCTCCATGAATGAGTGGCCAAGATTACTTGCAAAAGTAGTCCATTGTGAGCACCAGAAGCCATATAATGAGTACAGATATTTTACAACCCTATCGATGTGCATAATTCTTGGGCTTTTTTGGTGAATTTTAGAAAGGAATACATCTTTACACATTGTAAATCAAAAAGAAAGGGAACTACGTACATCAAGTGGGTGAATACAAAGGTAGAGAGTTCCAAGAAAAAAGGATTGCCTTCATCCTATGTGTAGCCAATTATGTTCCTTGGGAGGGTGTACTGTGTAAATTGCTTTTTAAAACAAAATAAAAAAAAAAAAAACAAGAACCAACCAAACAAAAAGTTAACCAGTCAAACAACAACAACAAAAAGAGTAACAAAAATGTATATTGGAGGCAAAAATACTTTTCCCAGACTGAGCCCTTAAAGTAACCAGATATGACAACATGGACAGGAAATAGCAATAGAGATGGTCTAGTGCCTATTATATTCTCAAAGCTAATTCTAGTGACTACCATAGATGGCAACAGGTCAAAGTGTGGGTCTGTTCACTTAGGTTACGGGCTACAGTAAGCATCCTTATCCAATAAACACTCAACTAATCTTGGGTAATGAGATAACCAGAGGCTCCATGGCAGTACCCCATAACAGGGTAAAATGACTAATGGGAAATTACAATAAGTTATAGAAGGAGTTAAATAAAGTAATGTATCCTTTCTATAATACTATATTGGTACTTATTTAGAATGTGAGATGATAGGCCCTCACTGATCCTGTTCACACCCTGTGAAAGATTATTATAATATAGCGCTAATCCCTGATTAGTTTAAAGATTTGGTAAAGTACCTGAAAGGATAATAAATCAACATTGGAGAGCTTGAAAGCTATATCCTGCAATGCTGGAAAATGCATGCCCTGATGTCAGAAAGATGTTTAATATAATCCTAAATCTATGAATGAATTGTGTCATTATAAACTGTTGAACATGGCATTTCTGAGGCACAGTGCATACCCCCAAATATATACAGATGTATAGGCAGGTACATCTCCTGTTAATTGTAGGAAGACCATATTGATGAAGACATTATCTGCTTCAGGACAAAATTAATGGAAGTCACTTTACTGTTGGCTAGGTTTTGTAGTATAGGAAGGTGCTATGCAAATTTGGGGAAGGCATTTTCACAAATACACTCACATGCTACAGTATTAAAATCAGATAATATGTATTCATGGGAAGAGTAATGCTATAGTTTCAGTGGTGCAACCAACTGCTTTCTAATTGCATTGAGCTCTGTTTTACAGAAGTGAACTGATATCTGGCACTGTAAGTCAGAGCAAAAATTTATTGCTAGGGAGTTCATAGGCCCTAGTTAGGATTCCAGTACTGCTGCTTTGCTGAATGGATACATTGTGCCTGCCAAACTGCCTTCTAAATATTTATATTTATGCCCATAGATTATAAGGGCTATCAGTCTTTATTACAAGAGAAATTTTTTTTTTAATGGGTGGAGGTTGCTACGGAAGACTCAAAACTGGTTAAGCTAATGACAAGAAGGATGTTGTTTGTGGTATGTTGGGATAATGTTGAGAAAAGGATTATGTGCTTATCAATAATTTCCAATGCCTAAGGAACAACAATGTGGAATAGGTGCAACAATAAAATATCTTCAGAAAGGTGTCGAATATTAGAATAAAACATTCTTCTTTAAACCTAATGTGACCATTGACCACCATAGACTAGAAGTTACCTTGGTCAAGAAACCATGATATTGAGGTAATATTCTTATCATTTCTAAAAAATTCTCCTGAATGTGAAGTAGAGATATAGCTCAATGTTAAAGAGCCTGCCTGGTATGTATAAGGAATTGGCTTTGATTCCCTTCCCTGAAAAGATGACTTACAAATTTTGTTTTGCTTCTTTGAGTTATATTTGTCCAGAAGTAAAATTTAAGCAAATGTTATATATCTTGTTGTTTGGAAATTTATTTCTACTTTTGTACCTACATTCTTCAATGTTTAATTTGAATGTAAGAATGTAGCAATTACTCTTTATTCATAACACAAAAAGTCATGATAACCCCAAAGACTGGGTTTGATATGTAGTGTAGCTTAACAAATCTGAAAGCAAATATATATTCCAAAGGGGGGGGGGGAACACGCTAGAAAAAATTCTCTGAAGCAGAAATGTTGACAAAGGTTTCTGTCCTGCCAAGTCCTGAAGCCATTCAGTTTCAAAGAAACACTCAGAGGCTTACATTAATTATAAACTGGTTGGCTTATTACCTCAGGCTTTCTTCTTAACTAATTCTTACATCTTACATTAACCCATAATTCTTCTCTGTGTTAGTTACATGGATTGGTACCTTTTATCAGTGAGGCATTTTCATCTTGCTTCCTTTTGGTCTGGGTTACAGCTGCAGACTAAGCCTTTCCTCTTCCAGAATTCTCCTGTTCTGGTTGCCCTGCCTATGTTTCATGCCTATGTTGGCCAATCAGCACTTTGTTAAACCAGCACAGAAATGACATTTTTATTCAGTAATGCAAATTTAAAAGGAATATACCACACATACCAAAGTACCAAAGTCTAAAAATTGCCACTTTGCAAAATAAACATGGATGGGAACATTATACTGATGAAAAATATCATCAATCATGAATCTGGCCCATTGTTTCCAGAAGCAGAGCACAAGGTATCATCGTGGTTTTGATGTGAATAAAATTTTCTGAGAAGTTTTGTATGTTTCAGTTGATTAACTCTAACAAGTAACAACTAGAGGAAAAAGTTAATAAAATACAGTTATATAAAATACAGTGAACCATTAGGAATTTTCTGAATGGAGCATTTAGCATAAATAAGAGCAGTATTCAGTGGTTGATACTTGAGATCTAGAATTGTACACCCCTTTAATGACACTAAATTGTTAGCTGTAAAGACAAGATTGTGACTGAGTGACCGGGTAAGAAAACTGAGGAACATTTATAGGCAGGGGTTGTTCCTGAAGTTGTGAGAATAGATTTCCATGAAGTATAGAAAGGGGCTGTGGAGGAAAAATTTTGATGTGCAGAATGTAACTAAGATTATGACAGCTGAAAGCTCCAGGATGAAGCAATGGAATAAATTCATTGATGACCTTACACGGGCCCACAGTTTCTGGTTGAATGAGAACCAAATGTTTATGTTTATTGCTTTTTTCCTACATAGGAGTTATACAGGGAACCTCAAGAAGTAATCAATTATCAGAATAATAGTACTAAGAAGAAGCATGGTAAATTGTCAACTTTATAAAATAAATAAAGGCATATTACATATTATTTGACAAGGTATTATTAAAATCTAGTCCCTTTAAAAGATCAAAAATCATAATTTAAAGACGTCAGAAATGTTGTTACTAGTATTTTGTCACAATTTGTTTCTTTTACTTGATTTTTTCATACAATATATTTTATCATAATCTTTCTCTGCCCCAGTTCCTTCCAGATCCTCCCAAACTCCTTCTGAACCCAATTTCTAATTTTTTCTTTTCATTTCTTTTTCTCCCTCTCTCTATAAGAGGTCATCTAAATAACAACCAATAATTGAAACTAGTAATATTTAAAAACAAAAACAAAAAAGAAACAAATAAAGGATTCAAAACATCTGTTTTGTATTTGCCAGCTACTGCTGAATATTAAGCCTGCCCTGGAATGTGGTTGATATAATTGGACAAAATCAATTTTCCTTTTCCCAGAAGGTATCAATTTTAAATAGCTTCTTTGATTAAGGTTGGGAATTTGTGTCTAATTTCCCCTCTCGTAGCTGGGATTTTGTCAGGTTTGAATCTATGCAGACCTTGTGAATGTTATCACAATCTCTTTGGGTTCAAGTGTGTAATAGTCATGCTATAGCTGAAAGACTTTCCTATGAGTCATCAACACCCTGTGGCTCTTATAGTCTTTCAGCCTCTTCTGAACAGATCCCTGGGTTGGAGGGGAATGGTGTGATGAAGACATCCCAATAAGGACAGAGTGATCAAAGTCTCTCACATGCTGTACATTATCCAATTAAAATTCCCTGTGTTAAATACAATTTACTGAATGGAAAAGTTTCTTTGATGAGTTCTAAACAATGCACTGATCTATTGATATAGCAGTATGTCATTAAGATGCATCTTATTGTCCTGTTCCACTATGAGATTAATTGTAGCAGATTCTCCCCTAAGAAACATGACCAATATGGTCTCAGGATCTTGGCTATTTTATCAGTGTCAGATATGGATTCCATACCATGGAATGGGCCTTAAAGCCAAGAAAAAATGCTGATTGATCCCATAAAATTTGAGCCACAATTGCCACACTATGTCTTACAGGTAGTTTGCTGTTGTAATGTTGTAAGATTTTTACATGTGTAATATTGATGATTACATTCATCCTCTGGTAGCATGAAAAATAACTTTCAACACTATTAATACTAGTCAGAAAGAAAAGCTTTTAATTGAGCATTAGTCAAAATTCTCTATATTTGGTGACAGAACTACATGCCTTCTTCAGCAATAAGCCCTTGCCATCAGACTGTAGAGGGTAACCAACAGGTTTGGCAAAGCCTGTGATTTTTAGTTGAGTCTGTAGGACCCTTTGGATAATGACTCAACATGATGTAGCCAAATCCTATCACTTGAAGTTTCATTGATGGCATAAAATGTCTAGTTGTGGAATTGTCTTTTCCAGTTACACTATCTAGATTCCTTTTATATATGTATGTCTTTTAGGATGCTTCTGTAACATGAACAGGGCCTGCTTATTGGGGGTTTTTCTCCCACCCAGTTCCCCACAGCTGTTTAGCCCCAAAGAAAATCACATAGAGATCTCTATAAGTTATATAAAGCTGATTGGCCCATTAGGTCAGGCTTCTTATTAGTTCTTGTAACTTATCTTAACTCATTATTCTGATCTATGTTAGCAATGTAGCTCAGTACCTTTTTCAGTGGGGCAGATCACATCTTGCTGCTTCTGTGATCTGGGCAGGAGTGGTAGGAATCAACTTCCTCCTTCCCAGAATTCTCCTGTTCTCATTGTCTCATTTCTACTTCCTGTCTGGTTTTCCCACCTATACTTCCTGCCAATCAGCGTTTATTTAAACATGATTGACAGAATACAGACAATTCTCCCGCACCATGCTTCTATAGTACTATGTTCCTATATGGATTTTCAAAGGCATTTAGTATTAGGTATCCATCCTCTTATTATCTCCTCTCTTTGCAATAAAATTTTAGAAATTCAACAAATGATCATTCTGGTCTTCATTTTTATTTTTTCCTTTTTTCTATTCTTTACATTTTAATGACATGATATATATGAATATATATCATGAATATATATGATATGTATCATGTATTCGTATATAAGAATATGAATACATGATATATATATATGAATATATATATAAATGGTAATACATATTATTAACAATAATAGTTCTTAATTATATCATATATTTCAAATAAGTCTATCAGCCAAAGTCTTAAAACCCTATTTATCTAATTAAATTAAGATCTTGTCATAAAACAAATAGAAACTTTAACTTAGAAAGTATAAAATTTTAACTTAGAAAGTATAAAATTAAGCAGGACAGTGATGATGGACACTTTTAACACAGCATTTAGGAGGCAGAGGCAGATAGATGTCTATGAGTACAAGATCTATAGAGAAAGTTTCTGGACAGGCTCCAAGGCAAAAATAAATAAATAAATAAATAAATAATATTTTTTTCCTTTTTTTGTGCTGGAAGGGAGGGTCAAGAGGGGAGAAAAAGGGATGAGGGGGACAAGGAAGAGAAAGAAACCTAAAATTAAGTGGTATTTGAGAAGAAATTTGGAAATCTAATACAGTAGAAACTTCCTAAATATATATACATTTATGAAAACAATTTTAATAAAGTCATCAAATAGTGGAGATAACAGATCCTCAACTTCTCAACAAATGAAGCTTCCAGGACTCAGAATGACTTATATCTAATTGAGTTGTTGGTCAAAGGGGTCCAATGGGAATCCTTAAACAACCCATGTTGGTGCCAAGAGCATAGGTTGCTCTCCAGAACTGACAGAAAGTCTCCGTTACTGAAGACAGCACCTAAACAACACAATGAACATGGAAAAGTTGAGTTGATAATTACAAAGTACCTTCACCTCTATATAGTAGTGTCTTTGGTACTGGAAGGTACTTTGCCTGTTACCAAAAGAGAAACAAACTCCATGCCAGTCACAAACCCCTTGATCTACCATGTTGTTCTGCCTGTAAGATATACTAGAGCAATAGTGGCACATAGTTTATAGGAGTAACCAAACAATATCTTATTTGACTAAAGGTCTGTTTCACAAGATGGAACCCATACTTGACATTGCCTAGGTGACTAAGAACCTGAAACTAGATAGCCCGGGGACCTAGGGTAAAATCAAAATCAAATACCTCTAGTCTAGAAGGAGAAGGAGGAAAATAAGAAGCTATTTATAAAATGACTTCTCTTGACATTCTCTAAACTCATAAATCAATGCTTATTTAGCCATGAATGAAGCTCCCTCCTGCAGCAGATAAGAACAAATAGAGTGGTCCACAGTCAGACATTAGGCAGAGAGTGAGTGATCCTGAAACACCCAGGGGGAAAGAGGATATCTCCACTAAATTTCTCTTCTCAGGGCTTAAAAAACAGTATGGAAGAGGAGGTGGAAAGAGTGTAAGAGCCAGAAAGGATGGAAGACATCAAAAAAACAAAGCCCACTAAATCAGGATGATTGTCTTTGTTAGGGTTACTTTTTTATTATTTTTATTAAAAATTTCTGCCTCCTCCCCGCCTCCCATTTACCCCCCCTCTCCCTCCACTCCCCCTCCTTCTCCTGTCTAGAGAGCAGTAAGGGTTCCCTGCCATGTGGGAAGTCCAAGTTCTTCCCCCCTCCATCCAGGTCCAGAAAGGTGAACATCCAAACAGGCCAGGCCCCCACAAAGCCAGTATGTGTAGTAGGATCCAAGTCCAGTGTCATTGTCCTTGGCTTCTCAGCAGCCCTCATTGTCTGCCATGTTCAGGGAGTCCGGTTTTATCCCATGCTTTTTCATTCCCAGTCCAGCTGGCCTTGGTAAGCTCCGAATAGATCCGCCCCACGATCTCAATGGATGGGGGCACCCCTCACAGTCCAGACTTCCTTGCTCATGTTCTCCCTCCTTCTGCTCCTCATTTGGGCCTTGGGAGCTCAGTCTGGTGCACCAAAGTGTGGCTCTGTCTCTATCTCCATCCATCACCAGATGAAGGTTCCCTCACGGTCCTGACTTTCTTTCTCATGTTCTCCCTCCTTCTGCTCCTCATCAGGACCTTGGGAGCTCAGTCCAGTGCTCCGGGAGCTTTGTTAGGGTTACTATTGCTCTGATAAAACACCAAGAATAAAGCAACGTTGGGAGGAAAGTGTTTATTTGGCTTATATTTCCGTGTTACTCTTCACCTTTAAAGGAAGTTGGGACAGGAATTCAAACAGACCAAGAACCTACAGTCAGGAACCACAAGACCATGGAGGAGTCCTGTTTACTGGCGTGCTCCCCGTGACATGCTCTCCCAGCTCTCTTACAGAACTCAGGCCCACCGATCCAACCCAAGCATGGCAGCACTCACAATCGTCTAGGCCTTCCCCATCATTTCCCAATTAAGAAAGTGTCCAGCAGGTCGGTCTTATGGAGGCATTTTCTTTATTGTGTTTCCCTCCTCTCAGATAATTTTTGCTTGTGTGAAGTTGACATAAAACTAACCAGCAAGATAATCAAAGTTCATGTGAACTTATAGAGAGTGAGACAGCATGTACAAGTCCTACAAAGCCCTGCACCATATTCTCAGTGTATTTATTATGACTTTCAGTTTAGTGATTTATGGGATTCATGAGTGCAGAAAAAAGGGGGGGGTCTTTGATTCTTGTGTTTTCTCTTGGGTTCTTTTCCTTTGTTTGATTTGTTCAATTCCAATGTGTTAATTTTTTTTGCATTTACCTCATTTTAATATAATTTAAAGTGAACATATACAGACATTAATTCCAACAATATTTTCAGCAAGTACTATGCTGGGAGAATTTTACTATCCATGCAATGAATTTAAAATAACAAAACATTAGCAAACATTACATAAAGTCTCTGTCTTAAAGTCCAGTTATTCATTTATAAATGATCCTTGAACTATTTTTAAAATTATAAATGAATAACTGGACAATGTGTTAATTTTTGTTTTGCTTTATTTTATGTTATTATTATTATTATCCCATGAATCTATTTGGGTTCTTAAAAGAAACAGAAAGAGAGTGGATACACAAAGGACAGAATGTAGGGATGACATTTGAGGAATATAGGGAGAGGAAACCACAATCGGTATACTATGTAAGAAAGAAATCTATTTTTTTATTAAAAGGAAAAAGAAATACAAAGGATCTCAGGTCTTACAACCCGAGTTTTGGATTCCTTTTCCAGGCCACACATGGTAAAAGCCAATAAATGTCTCTCTCAAGATGTGTTCTGATATCCATCCACACGTTTGTACAAACACACACAATCTCTCTCTCTCTCTCTCTCTCTTTCTCTCTCTCTCTCTCTCTCTCTCTCTCTCACACACACACACACACACACACACACACACACACACTCACGCAAAGAGACACACTCAAACAGAAAGACACATACACACACCTCGAAAAAACATAAAATAAATAAAAACATAATGAAAAGTTAGAAAAATGTATGGATAAATGTGTGCAAATCAGCCCAAGAAGAAAATTATTTCAAAGAATTAAGAAACTCTATATCATAAGAAACATTCTGAGCAAGCTGAATGCCACTTTTCCTTTAAAGCAAATGTAGCAGCAAGAGGAGAAAAACTTCGAATCACTAATGTTGTCCCAAATGTAGAAAAACTAGATTTGCTTTGACATAATCAGAATTTGTTGCCTCACTCATTCTCAAATATGCATGGAAAATGGATACAATGAAAACATACGTATACTATTGACATCTGTGTTTTCACTGTTAAATCTTTATGTTAATTACTGTGTTCCATAATATATCTGCAACATGATTTATAAGATTTCTCCCCATATTTTTATAGATTGTTTTTTTTTTATTTTCTGCTCTACATAATGAGATAATTATTTTGATATAGAGGGCCCTTTTTGACAACAAAAATAATTCTCTTAAAATGCATAATAAAAGTAATTTTGTTGGAAAAATGTATGTCTTATATGGTATAATGTTATGTATATACACAGAACTCATATAATGCATACTGCTAAATATACATATATATACACATACATATGTACGTACATATATGACTTGTTTTTAGTGATCTTTTAAAAGTTAACTAATTATTTTTTTAAAAAGAAAACAAAACATCTTTTTTCATTATACAAGTTCCCACTTACTCCCCTCCTCCCATTCCCTCCACATACCATCCTACCCCACCCCCATCCAATTCTCAGAGAGGGTAAGGCACATAATTTTGGGGAAGGTCCAAGGTCCTCCCTACTGTTTCTAGCTGAACTAGGTATTGATCCAAAGAGAATAGGTTCCCAAAAGGCCAGTATATGCAGTAGGGATAAATCTACTACCATGCAACTGTCAACCACAATCAGAGGGACTAGTTTGGTCCTATGTTTGTTCTTTCTGTAAGGACATGGAAAATTTTAAGGAACTTTTTGCTTGCTTAGTAGCTGATTAGGACACTGGGTTCAAATGCAAGACGCCTAGGGCTGGTTGAAAACAGAATGTCTGACTAGGACGCTGAGCTCAGAGCGCAGACCACAAAGTGCCCCTGGAATCCTGGCAGCAGACCCACCTGTTATCACCTAGCTTGTGGTGTATCAGGGAGCAGAAAAGTCGACCCGCTTCTGGGAGGGAATGTGGGAGGCGGAGCCTGCTAGACATAACCACTTTGGGGAGGGGGCTTGTTAGAGATAAGGCACACCTGCTGTTCTGTAAGACTAACTCCTTTGACCCAAAGTGAACCTGGCTTGCGGTTTTTGCCTATATAATGTCAACCCCAAATGATAAGGGGGCTCTCCTCCCTACTGTGCTGCTATGTGTAGGGGACAGGACCCCAGCCTGGCTGCATAGCGCTCCGAATAAACCTTGCTTTTGCATTCTGGACTGGACTGGATCCTGGTGGTCTCTCTGGGGGCCTCTACTTGGGCACAATACTTCTTCAACAGGATTCCCCAAGCACTGCATAATGTTTGGCTGTGGGTCTTTGTATCTATTTTAATCAGTTGATGGATGAAACCTCTCTGGTGACAACTGGGTTAGGCACCAATCTATGAATATATTTTTTTAAAATGATAGGAAATTACCTAATTCTTAAATGTGCCAACTTTTCTAGGGTATTCTAATTCCTTCACAAGGGGTCAGCTTTAAAATTCATTTCCATGGGTGAGGTCAGATGATCCCTCTTTACATTTTAATAGTGAATCTAGTGATTCCTAGAGAAATGCCTCCTTCACCAAAGTTCAGGAAGCTATCAGTACTGACTTTCTACCCAAACCAGGTGATACTCCCAAAAGTAATTGCAGAGTAAATGATAGATATAGTCAGCAGCTATGTTCAGAACACTAAATGTTGAATGTTTAGAGGTAGAAAACATAACAGTAGATGAAAGAAAGATACCTAATAATATCATTATTGAAGGAGTTGTATTTCTTCTAAAACCAATTCCAAAGAGAATAATGAATTTGGTATAAGTTTGCATAAAAACCATTAATCTTAATAAAAACAAAATGAGGTGTGTAGAAATACTAGTTTGATTTTTCTACCTCTTACGCAGGAGAAATGACATTTAACCACATAGTTCCTAAAGAAATTAGCCTCGGATATAAGCAATATTAGCCAACGAATAACTTGAAAAGCAGTTTTATGCTCCGATACATGTTCCCAATGCTGTATTTTGTTTTTTTTTTTGTTGTTGTTGTTTGTTTGACATATTAAACTGAAATGGAGTCTAGCATTTAGTAAGCAAAAACTGTTATGGCTCTATATGCAGGAAGTTTTTTAATAATGGATTTTTATCAAATGGATTGTATTAGAACATAGTCAATAAATGTTTCTCAGTTTTATCTGAACATAAATCTCAAAGGCCAATACCAAAATTTATTTTGAATGTGGCCGATGGTGGGGGCTGACTGAGAAGCCAAGGACAATGGCGCTGGGCTTCGATTCTTCTGCATGGACGGGCTCTGTGGGAGCCTTCTCAGCTTGGTTGATCACCTTCCTGGACCTGGGGGGTGTTGGGAGGACCTTGGTCTTAACATAGAGTAGGGAACCCTGATGGCTCCTTGGCCTGGAGAGGGAGGGAATGGGGGTATGGGTGGAGGGGAGGGGAGGGAAGGGGGAGGAGGAGGGGAGGAGATGGAAATTTTTAAATATAAAAAAATAAACCATGAAAAAAAGAATTCCTATGAAATTAAATACTACAAAAAAATTTGACTGAATGTATTCTATTGCCTGAATCAAACCTTATTATCCCATCTTCCCTCTTTCCCCTGAGCTTCACTGTCAGTAGACCTTTTAGTTCATTATGTAAGAGGTGTTCAATTCTGCCTGTAGGTTCATTCCTGGTTGTTTCTTAACTGTGACAACTACTTGGACACAGGAAGTAGCAAGAACATGGGTAAATAGCCTATAGTTACCAAGTCATTTCCAATGTGAGAATCCAGAGATCTCTTTAAGAAATGGTCCTCTGGAAGAGAAGTTAGAGCTCTTAGCTGATGAATCACCTCCCCAGTCCCAAGTCTGTAAATTGTAAATTGTAAAATTTCAATTTAACATATGTGGTTCTCCAAGAGACAGCCTTTTCAAAATGCTTATTTCATGCTGGAACTCTACTCATGCAACCTGAAAGACTCTAAGCAGGTATTTATGCCGTCATTATTCTCTTTCTTTGATCAATCTGCCCTTCTTGTGAATGGCATATTTACATGAGATTATACACATTCTGTGACAACACTATAAACTATTTTATATGTGATTTAGTGTATTGAAACAATTCAGAGTGAAAGATCTGATATAACTTTCACTATATTTTCTGTTCCATCAAGATCTATATTTATCAGCAAGGTCACTCTGATCATTAGGTCATCCAAAAATGTGGTTACAAGATTGTTCCTAAGGGATATGATATTTCTCAAACCAGAAAGATATTTATTTATTCAATCTTCTTAGTGCCCCAGCTTCCAAGTACTTAAGATTGGAGTAATGATTATGACTACCTAGACAAATGTGAGAAGGAATTATAAGAGTTATAATTAATGCTTCAATTATCATCACTGTAATAAAAACATTAATTGAGCTGAAATAATATCTAAACAAGACATTTATCACTAGATACTTAAGCTTTACACTGAAATAAATAAATATTGTACAGGCCATTAAGTTAAAGGCCATGTATACATATGAGAAAATAACAGTATATAATTTATATCAAAGAGGAAGAAAGGAATCTTCATTTCAATAATTGAAATTATTCTTACTTTAATATCTCCTACTAACTTATAGAATTAGAAGTCTGACTGATTTCCTGTATATTAAAACTTAACATCTTCAAAGTAGATACAGGTAGTATGGGAAGGCATGATAAACTAGTAGTTGTACTACAGAAAAATAAAACTGCAATTTATTTTTGCATAGAAAGTAATATACCTAAAATATACAAAAGGCAACTCAGGAATTATGAAATTACATGATTATAATACAGAATGATGCCGCAATTTGGGCAACACTACTACATCACCTAAAGTTTCATGATATGTCTTGATAGCAAGACTTGAAGCAGTTTTTATGTCTCTCTGCTCAGGTCTACACAAAGCTGAAATCGGGATACAGGTTACTTCAATTTTTAGGTGGAACACCTGTGTTATAATCACTTCTGTGTCAAAAGCCAGGTCTGTTGCTGTTTGTCTTGAGGTCCCTGCTTCTCTGCAGTCTGTTCCTGAGGCCATTCAGTGTCCCTGTTCAGACCTCATATATGAGTTCCTGACTCTATGAGACAGCAGTTATGGAATTGACAAGTCTTAGACCTGTGATATCTCTGTTTCTCTTCAACACACATTTTCCCCTTAAGTGAAGAATTCCTGTTTTAATGTGATTTTTATAAATATTGACTAACCTTTAAAATTGTACAAATTTATGTTATATAGTGTGATTTTGAGTAATTAGGATAGGTAGCACCACAGGCATGTATGATTACTAGCAAAATATTCAAAGTCTTTCTTTCTGCTGGAGTCAGTACTGGTCCTCTGGAAGCACCGCTGACAAATTAAATACAATGAGGTAGAAAATTGGGTAATGATTACCAGGGCTTAAGGAAGACTGAGAGTGAGAAACTAGACATGGTCTACAGCCATAGACCAGAACGATGAGTAGCATTGTGTTACAAATGGGCCAGATATCTAAAATCCAAAACACCAATAATAACCTTTGCTGGAGAGGTTGTGGGGTAAGGGGCACACTCATCCATTGCTGGTGGGAATGCAAACTTGTGCAACCACTTTGGAAAGCAGTGTGGCGGTTTCTCAGGAAATTCGGGATCAACCTACCCCAGGACCCAGCAATTCCACTATTGGGAATCTACCCAAGAGATGCCCAATCATACAACAAAAGCATATGCTCATCTATGTTCATAGCAGCATTATTTGTAATAGCCAGATCCTGGAGACAGCCTAGATGCCCTTCAGTGGAAGAATGGATGAAGAAACTGTGGAATATATACATGCTAGAATACTACTCAGCGGTAAAAAACAATGACATCTTGAATTTTGCAGGCAAATGGATGGAAATAGAAAACACTATTCTGAGTGAGGTAACCCAGACCCATAAAGATGAACATGGGATGTACTCACTCATATTCGGTTTCTAGCCATGATTATAGGACATCGAGCCTATAAGTTTGGGATCCTTGAGAAGATAATAAGAAGGTGAACTCCCAAAAAAGATATAGTAATCCTCCTGGATATTGGAAGTAGACACGATCGCCAGGCAAAATTGGGAACTTGAGGGTTGGGCAAGACTGGGCCAAGGGAAGATGGGGAGAGAAAAGTGTGAAGGGGAGAGCGGGGGGAGCTCGGAGGAATGGGGTGCTTGGGATATAGGAAGGGTGGATATGAGAGCAGGGAAGCATATATCTGAATTTAAGGAGCTACCTGAGGGTTGTCAAGAGACTTGACCCTAGAGGGGTTCCCAGGTTTCCAGGGAGACGCCCCCAGTTAGTTCCTTGGGCAGCTGAGGAGAGGGAGCCTGAAAAGGCCAGTTCCTATAGCCATACTGATGAATTTCTTGCATATCACCATAGAACCTCCACCTGACGATAGATGAAGAAAATGACAGAGCCCCACCTTGGAGCACCGGACTGAGCTCCCAAGGTCCTGATGAGGAGCAGAAGGAGAGAGAACATGAGAAAGAAAGTCAGGACCGTGAGGGAACCTCCAGCTGGCGACAGATGGGGAAGGTGACTGAGCCCCACATTGGAGCACTGGACTGAGCTCCCAAGGTCCCGATGAGGAGCAGAAGGAGCGAGAACATGAGGGAGAAAGTCAGGAACGAGAGGGGTGCGTTCACTCATGGAGACGGTGGGACAGAACTAATGGGAGATCACCAACTCCAGTTGGAATGGGACTGATGGATCATGCGACCAAACCCGTCTCTCTGAGTGTGGCCAACAGCGGGGGCTGACTGAGAAGCAAAGGACAATGGCTCTGGGCTCTGATTCTTCTTCATGGACGGGCTCTGTGGGAGCCTTCTCAGCTTGGTCGATCACCTTCCTGGACCTGGGGGGAGTTGGGAGGACCTTGGTCTTAGCATAGAGTGGGGAACCCTGATGGCTCCTTGGCCTTGAGAGGGAGGGAGGGGAGATATGGGTGGAGGGGAGGGGAGGGAAGGGGGAGAAGGAGGGGAGAGAAAGGGGAGAAGGAGGGGAGGGAGGGGGGAGGAGGAGGGAAGGAGATGGAAATTTTTAAATATAAAAAAAAATAAACCATGAGAAAAAAAAAAAAAAATGGGCCAGATATAGTTGAAGACAACATACTGTGCTTTTCAAAAACAGCTGCAGTTGTCTTCCTCAGAGGGCTTATGTCATCAATCTGAATCTTTGGACATTCTATAACATATCTTCCGGTTTGAAGTTCTGGAGTTTTAGGTAAATCTGTGATGTCTATTATTTCACGTAACAAGGGAGACTGAGCTTTTCTAGGTTATGGTATATTTAAGGGAGACTTTATTGTGCCTTCCACACTAACAAAACCTTTCTGTTTCTCAGGATCTGCATTTCCCCAATAGCTTTTGTCAGCTCTGGATTTTGAATTAAATATTTGTCTTGCAACTTCATTTTCTGATGATCCCAAGAAAAAAAAGAAGCTAATGTTTTATTTGTTTTTCTCTTTTCTTATTTTATTCATGGAAATGATGCCCAAATGAGCACTCAGTTCTGCACCGGACTTTCCAAGGCCCACTGGTTTCTTGCTTTATAGCTATATTTTCACTCTGTGGAAATTCTCTAGACATTGAAGCTTACAGCAAGTCTCAAAGCAATTTCACTTGCATCTTCCCTGTTAGGAAAGACAGATTTTAATAGTCTATCTATGTGAGTGTAGTTACTTGCAAAGAAATATTCTAAGATTTCTTTTGGCTCGCAAATTAGAATTTTGAATGATCCCATGCATTTACAGCAAATACTTCACAATTTCACTAATATGACATATTTTACTATCTTGAGGATCTCATATAAAACGTATTAGTGACTCAACTTGAATACTTATGTTGAAATTATCATAGAGAAGTATTAAATACCCCATTTTCAAAACCTTGGATTTAAAGATAAAGTAATATTAGTATGCATGCAGCTGTTCTCTATTTCCACTAGTAAAAAGCTGCCAAGATTATAAAATACATGTATCCATTCTTATAGGAGAAATCTGAGAGAGGTAACTTTTTCACATTAATATGCAGATTTTCTTTTAAAGTGTCTTGATATATATATATAAGTGGCTTGGCATGTAAGTGGTTGCTGTCCTTCAGTGATATTTTGTCTGAAGCAGTGAGAAAAAGGCTAATATATTCAATTTGTGAAGTACTATGACTAATTTGTGGCCTGGAGATATTGTAATGTATTAAATGAGAGTACATGAGGACCTTCCCACACTGCCAGCTCTGGTGGCACTCTCTCACTGTGGTAGTAAAAGTTAGCCTGTCTCGGAAAGCAACAGCTGCTTCCGCACCAACCTTGGAAGAAGGGAGGACAATGAAATATAGAATCTAACATCACTTGTTCTGACAAGCCATGAGTTATGAACAGAGAGGAAAATCACGTTGATCAGGAATACTTTCCTTAGGAATTTTCAGTAAACTCTGCACGGCTGAGTCAACCATTCATGGGTCTGCCATTTCCTTCCTTGGAAAGAAGGAAATCTGATCCCATCTTCAGTGGCCAGATCGCACTCATCTCCAGGAACAAAGCATCCAATTTCACTGAACTCCAGCCTCCTAACACCCAGTGTCCGGCAGTCTAGCCTCAGGGATATGCCTGGTACCTTGAGTTCAGCATTTGAAAGTAGCATTGGAGGGCATTTCATCAGTTGCTTCTACCAAACTTTAGCAGAAAACATTTCTTATTTTAGAAAAATTGTTAGTTTTAGACCTTATAAATAATTGCAAACTTGTCTCTTCATTTTAGAGACGGTTATCTACTCAGTTTTGAAGTGTATTTCTCGAGGGTCTTCCTACAAAGCAGGAAGCCTGGAGCTGATCTGGCTGCAGGAGAAATGGACTTTGCTACTGGCCAGAGCAATGTCCATGGCTCGGGTTTGCCTGCTCACCAACATTTGTCACTTTCTACTTCTCTGATCTTCCTACAGATCCAACTACTCTCCTGAAAACACTTTGCCTTGCAGTATGTCTTTGAAGAAACAGGGCACATACATAAGTCAAGGATGTGCTCAGCCTACATAGGGTTATGGACTTAATACTATATTTTGTTTATCACTATATATAAAATATGTCTTTTCTACCTTGCATTTATGCTTTGTTGGAGCTAGCCTTTCTAATCATTCTGACTATATGATTAATAAACAAGATTTCTCCATGAAAGATTTATTGGTAGGTGGTATTGAGGAAAGAAAGAATAGACAAAAAGGTATAAAAGGGACAATGGTTTTTCTGATAAAATGACAAGGTTTAATGGACCTAGAAAATTGAAAACTCTGAATGTGCTGATAAGCTGTACAGGCTCACTGTTGATGAACCTATTGCAGAAGTAGAGCCCCAGTGGACCATTTAAAGACATCAGGGCTGGATGTTAGCATAGGATTAGACCCCATCTACCCAGAAGCCCTCTGCCTGATGTTTACCCATGGTGGAATTTCCTGAATTCTTCACTGTCTTCCCACTCTAAGCCTGCAGCTGAACATTCCCTAGTTGGGAAGGAGAAAGCCATAGAGTAAAATAAAGTTTAACTACATAAAATAAAGTTTCAGTAGGAAGAAATTTATTTTCATCTCAAGGACATATCAGTTTGTGAGCTTCTCAGACAAACGAGAAATGAAGGATCTAAGTCATATTGATATTTTAAAGCCAGCTGTAGACTTTCTGTTGTGTCCATGGTGCTGTGAAAAGATGCCATATGGGCTGAAAGTTATATGGTCACTTCTTCCAGAAAACTCCGAGTTGTCCTTGTTGAGTTAGGGTATGGGTAGGATATGGCACTCTTTCATCTCAACTTTTCTATTTTGGATGTCTTAGACAACTATCATTTTGGCTACCTGGAACTATGTAGTTATTATGTGAAATTATTTTTTTTATAAAACATAAAATTATTTCTTCTCAGAGAAGAAAATACCAGATCAACCCTTCATGTCATGGAGTTTGGATGAACCTGAGGGCAATTTTTTTGAATCTGGGAACGGTGAATCATAAATCTGTTTTCTGTCTAGAACCAATGAGAGAGCTGTTGTGTGATTCCTTAGGGAACTGAGCCCAGACATCCACACACATTAGATAGGACACTCAGCGCAGGCAAAGTCCAACTTAGCTGATCAATGAGTTTATTAAAATTACTTATAACCATAATACATGACGGTTACTTAGAGGGGCCTGAGTCACTCACTCAATGGCAACTTCAGCACCAAAGAGCCCACTATAGCACCCATAGTGACTCAAGAAAGCTGCATTCTTTTAGCTCTCTGCAACATCTGCAAAGAATGCACACTTCCCCAAATGCATATAACCATGAGGAGGGTCCTGGTAATTCTGTTATTCTCAATATCTTCCTCAAATAGAACTTCTTTATTCGTAGTCTAAAAGAATGTCCCTCAAGGATAAAATTGTTTCATTTTGAAAGTCCCAAGTCCTAAACAGGTACAAGGGAACAAAGATACATCATGAAATGGAAATACTTGGGAACTGCCTACTCCATTTTCTAGATCCCCAGCAACTAAACTATTTCATGTAGTAAAATCTTTCCTTCGATGTAAGAGGATACATGGAAACTCTCTAGAATAGCTCTTTTCTAGGATGAGTAAAAGTAGAACTTTGACTGTAGCCTCTGCTCATCCTTGTAAAGCTGAGTACTCAAGTTCAAACACATGTTTCAGAGACCCCAGCCTGACACAAACCTGACAGACAAAGCTTGAAGTTGGCATAGCCTTGGACCATTCTGGAAGAAGCAAGCACATTATCTGGAATTGAAATAAACAATACAGTTTAAAACTAGTGACTTGTCACTTCTTGATTACATAGTATCATTTTTAATTATGTTTGTATATTGGGAACACTAAGTGGGTCATTGCATCTTTGTACAGGTGCCTACCAGAAGTCATAGGATCCCCTGGAGCTGGAGTTAGAGGCAGTCGTGATCTAAACCAAAGTGGATGCTAGAAACTGAACTTCAACTCTCTGTAAGAGAAGTATGGACTTTTAACTTCTGGGCCATCTCTTCAGCCCTTCAAAGAAAGGAGTAATAAGAGGAAAGCACACAGAATACGTATCCAGTAAATTCACTTGAATGCTACCCTGTGATAAGCACTTCTTCTCGGTGGTTTTGAACCCTGCCACAGGTTGTCAGCTGGCTAGAGAAGTACATTGATAAACTAAATTTTCTTCTAAATGGAAGGGACCATGCATGAGAGACTATGTTAGAGTCAGAGTTTCAAACAGTATCATCCAGAATACATTTTTAAATGTCTCTCCTATGGTCAAAGTTAAGATTCTATGTGTTCTTAGAGCATTAGATTAGTAGGATGTTCTTATAAAGACTTTGATCCTTTCTGAGAAAATGTTCATGAGAAAAAAAAAAAAACCAAGAAGGCTGAAATATTCATGTTCTACTTTTTCTACAAAGCAAATAGCACATTCCTGGGCATCTGCTGAGTCTTGAAAGTTCAGAGAGGCTGTGATGCCAAAAGAATCACTTCTAGAAGCTTCACAGATTGTGCTTATTATAAAATCTCCTTGAAGTTATTTTAGTCATTAAAAATAATTTCTTAGTGATATATTCCAGCCTTTCAAGTGATGTATACTGTGTGACTCTAATGAGGAGAGATTATCACTTTGGTAGCTCACATTAATATTGATGCTGACTATATAGTAAACAGGGTTAGAAGATATGGTATCTTTCTCCTAGAAAATGATAAAGGGAAGGCTGATTACACAACTATAGTGATATTTTATTTAGGTTTTCATAAAAATCTGCCTAAATATCAGAAGGGCAAAGCCAAGCCACTAGAGGTCAGGCAGTGGTGGCTTATCCTTTTTCATCCTAGAACTAGGGAGTCACACCATTAATCTCAGCACTAGAGGAAATTTAAAATGAGAGAAGAGAGAGACTTAGGCTGCTTGGACTTCTTAGTCTGTGGTTGTCCAGTCTTGGTAGAGGTAAGGATTCTTTAGTGGCTTGGCTGCTTTGCTTTTATGGTTTTCAGGTTAAATCCCAATATGTGATTTTGGGTATTTGTTATTTGTTCTACACACATCTGTATGCCTTAGGAATAATAGTCTTTGTTCTTTAACCAAGATTTCTGATAGGTTCTGAGAGTCCTATGTTTGTGATTTTTGTTAACTTCTTGAGTTTTTGAGTCTCTTTCCAGCCTCCAGGGACAGGAATGTTTTGTTTCAAACTGAAAATCAAAAGTTCTACAACATGAGATCATAAGAGCAGACCTAAGAGTTCCTCTTAATGAAGTCCTGAAAATCTTCACTTATCTCATGATAACATTTTTAATATTTTGTTTCAGGAGATTACAATATAATTACATTTTCCTCTTCCATTTCTCCCTTCAAACAATTTCCATGTGTTATGCCCTTTTCAATTTTTGTCAGATCTTTCTATACAAATACAACTTCCACAATCCATATAATGTCACTTTTATGAGCACATTTTCAAAATGAGCCTTTGGTTTTGGGTAGACTACTAGTATTCCTTAGTTGTCTGTAGTATACTTTGTGGAGGGTTAAGGTCCCCAGAGATTTCAATTTTCCATGTTAGTGTGTCTATTGGTGTCCTTACATAGGTGATGTTTAGGCATCCATGTTGGTAAAACTTCACATGTGTGGCATTTAAGATTTCTAGGAGACATTTTATAGCAAAGTCTCTAGCTCTTTACATCCCCTCTTTCTGGATGTTTCCTTAGGTGCAGATATTGTGTGTGGATGTGTCCGTTGTGAGTGAACTCCACAGACCTACACATTAATTGGTTGTGATTTACTATAGTGATCTCCTTTTAAGTAAGTAATGGTTTGAAAAGATCAACTATGAATATTTATAAAGATGGGTTTTCTCATTTTTAAAGTTGTGTTTATAATACCATCTATTTTTAAGTTGTATATATAAGTTCTAAGGCTTTGGGTGATCACCTCTCATTTTAATTCCGTGAATAGTCTAATTCACAGATGTCATCACTAACATTCTTTTTTTTCTTTCTCATGTTCAAAAACAATGAGATGAAATTTGAATTATTTGAAAATATTTCTAAATAATCTTACTTAAACTTTTGCTGCTTACTTTACAAATTCTACTCAATAAATTTAATCTCTCCAATTTTAATCCTATAATTCCAGTGAATTTCTTATTCAGTCTTACACTGTTCCAAATGAACTTTGTATTCATTGATATCTTCTTCAGTTCTGTCAGGTTTGACAGTATGGACTTGTGCTTCTGTGTTTTTCTCCTGTGGAATTCCTTCCTGGTTTAATCACCAACCATAGTTTTGTTTTCTTTGCATTGGCCATTTATCCTCCCTACAGTTTTTGCACTGTGGGAGACTATAGAAGAGTAGAATGAACACCTATCGGCCTAGGTTGTGTTTCTTTGCCTTTAGTTTATTTGCAATGAGGAACACATTTTAAACTGGTGGATGAATACAATCAACGTGCATTATGTATATTTATGGAAATTTTATACTAAGACCCATAATTTTAATTGATATTTCTGCTCTACATTATTTTATATGCCTGCTATAAACACCATGAACAATAGCACTTAGAAAATGGAGATACATATTTGTCTTACACATCCTGATTATAGCTAATCACTGGGATAATTTATGGTAGGAAACCAAGCACAAGCAGACACCACAGAAGAAAGTCTGGATTATTTTTCAGGCTCATATTCAGCTTCTTTTCTTCTATCTTCCAGGACAAACCACTAATTCAGGTTTTTTTTTTTTACCTCAGTAAGTTGGACCCACCATCATCAAATTGTAATCAAGAAAATACCCCGCAAATTTACCCAGATGTCAGTTTGCTGGATGCAATTTTATTTTTCTCAGAATTGAAATACTCTCTTTTTAAAAGTCAAATGTTTCTCAGCTGTTTGGGTTTCTACAAAGTCCAAAATAAGGTACATATTTCTTAACCCAAAAGAAGAGAAACAGAGTATAAATATAATCAGATCAAAAGAAAGTCAACAACTCACTATCTGATGTCTGTGACTTATTCAAGATGTGTAGGCACCAAAGCTGAATTGAGCAGTCATACCTCAACAAACATGTCTTGTTTTGGTTTCTTTGTTTGTTTGGTTGTTTAGTTTTGGTTTTCAAAGCAGTGTTTCTCTGTGTATCTTTGGCTGTCCTGTAACTCACTCTGTAGACAAGGATGGTCTCGAACTCACAGAGATCTGCCCGACTCTGCCTCCCAAATGCTGGGATTTAAAGCATGCGCCACCACTCCCAGTTTGAGACAACTAGGCTTATAGGCTCAAGCTGGCTCATCTCCATGCTTATTGCTGTTTTTGTGGCTATTCCATTGTAAAGTTATCTTCAGTGTAAATGTATCTTCACTGAAGCCAAGGCTGCACCTTTACCGATGTCCCCTCCTGACCCCATGCAATTTCAAGACTCAACTGTTTTCTATGACCCTGTAACTTTAAACTAATATTCTGTGAGAGAATCTTACACATTACTGAGTTTACCTGTCAGCTTGAGAAGTAGCCTTGGCCTCCTATCAACAGTTTCTGTGTGCTGTCCCTGAGGAAATACTTCTCAAAATATTTTGTCTCAGTGATGCTGGTCTCTTGCTAATCACAGCTGATTTTTCAGCCCCAGTTAACTAGCATCCCTTATCCCCATAGAGCAAAAATAGTTTTGCTTCAATAATTCTGGTGCTTACTTAGTCACAGCTGATTTTTCAGCTCCACCTTACCAGACACCCAATATTCTTAATTCAAATATATCACAATAATGGTGCTGATAGAATATTTGTGTAATACTGAAATTTCACAATCCAGGCTTTTTCTGTTTGTATTTTTCTCAAGATTTTTATCTTCCAATATCTCATACAGCCTGCATTAGACTTTGAAAACCCAATGCTTTTCTAACCCAAAGTTCTAAACACTTTCACCATATCCCTGAAAATATTGTTGTCAGTTCTTTCAGAGCAATAACCCACTTTCTGGGGCCAATTGTTTTGTCTTTTGATTCTTTGCTATAAATTCCATGACCAAATGCTACTGGGGGAGGAAAGACCTTGTCTTATCACATCCTTATAGACCATCATGAGGGGAACTCAGGGCAGAATATGAACACAGCAACTGAAACAGTGACTGTGGAGTAATACTGCTTATTGATTTGTCCTCCACAACTTATTTAATCTGCTTACCTATACTCCTCACCCACGACTACCATTGTACATAGAAAATTGGGACCACCAACATCAATCTTTTATCAAGAAAATAACCTAGATGCCAATAGAATGGATGTATTTCCTTCATTGAGGTTCCTCCTTCCAGAGGACTCTACCCTGTGTCATGCTAACAAAAGCCTAACCTGTACAATATCCTAAAATATTTATAAAGGTCATATATAAAAATGTAAATTTATAGCCGGGCGGTGGTGGCGCATGCCTTTAATCCCAGCACTTGGGAGGCAGAGGCAGGCGGATCTCTGAGTTCGAGGCCAGCCTGGTCTACAAGAGCTAGTTCCAGGACAGGCTCTAGAAACTACAGGGAAACCCTGTCTCGAAAAACCAAAAAAAAAAAAATTGTAAATTTATTTAGTATTTTTAAACTCCCACCTGAATTTTATTCAATTTAATATTTTGTTAAAATCTTACCTGTAGAAAACTAGATGGAATAAATAGTAAAACTGGTTGTAAATTTTAATAAATATTTAATATTGTTAAAATATAAATGCTATCAGGATAATGTTCATAAAAATATGAAGAGGTGGTTCCTTTAGACTACCAAAAATAAGTTGACAAGGAGAAATGACAGTCTTCCAGGTAATGGTATAGTTTTTCTCTGAGAATAATGTCCCTAGGTCAAAGGTGTCTAATATAAAAATAAACCCAGTAAATCAAGAAAAAAGCAGTGGAAGCCATGGGGGCATCAGTATGATCCATAGCCACTATTTCCTGCTTCTACACAATCTCTGGAATTTCTTCTGTGGGGAGGCAAGGGACTTTGTTTTGAATTGTATTTTCCATTTTGGGTGTAGAAAAACAACTTTAGCATCCTCAAGAGAAGCATGCCATGCAACAGTGGACAGTTACTTTTGTGATAGCTGAACTTGATTCAAGCAGCCCCAGCTTATAATATTCCACACAAATTACAGTTTGCTCATGGAAATATAGTGATTAATTTTTCCACTGAAAGTTTTCTGTTTTCATTAGAAGCAATCTAAATGATAAACTCATTTGTTTCTTAGCGCAGGATTACAAAAGTTGCCTTCATTTTTCTATGCCGTACTGTGAAGTGATTACTTTGGAAAGTGCTGATATGAAATTTTGTTCTCTTCTGTGCTTTTCTGTCTAAAACATTCTTGTGCCCTGCTAGGAGTATTTGGATATTCTCATATGATAATAATCAGAAGAGATTTAAAAACAATAAAAATGTGCAAAATAATATTTATCTCTATCTCAAAAAATGAAATCCAAACAATAACTCCCTTCTTTTCTTATTTACATGAGCCTATGCTCATGTTTCTGTCTTTTCATCATTCTCAGGTGATTATTTGGGGATAATTTCTTTCCTAAGAATGCTTGCACTGCTAGTAGACTCTTCACAATAATCTCTAATATGGTAAAGGATATTTCTGAACAGTATACCTTTGTTTTCCTAATCATGTTAATGGATAGTCATGGATTGCCCTGGCCTATACATAGAAGCTGAATAAACTTTGGAAGATAAGTAAATCAGGACTCAATACGGTGATGATTTTTGTGAGAATTAGTCAATGTGCATACAGGAGGACAAGTGCTATTAAGTGTTGGGTGCAAATGTACTGAGTAATAATATCCAATGATAATTAAGCTATCAGAAAAAATACTAACCATATATGATTGTTATGGTGATTGTCAGGTGTTGGTAGAAAAGGCATTTCAAACAGAGATGAAGTTAAGTAGACAAAGTTGTAAGTTAAGTAGACACAGTTGTGAAAGAAGATGTAGTTGAAGAACAGCAAGTAATTGATTACAGAATGAAAGCAGAAGATGGAAAAGCTGTTATCCATTGATCAGTTATTAGCAGCAATAATAAGCAGATTTCATACTTGATGAACATGGAGTTGTACTTTGTAGTGATTTGTTGTATTTTGATACAAAATCTTATTTGCAAAAGTGTGAAAAGTTTAATGTCAGACCAGTTACAAAAAACAAAGCAACAACAAAAATACACACTAATTATGTACTAGTAGAAATTAGTTGTAAATATATTTTAAAATATATGCTCATTTTGCCTTTCAAGATTAGAGTCTTATTTATAAACAAAGATTTATAAATCTTTATTGCTTAAAGTAGTCATGTTTCCATCACCATCCCAATGAGAGAGGAATAATGTATAAAGAGGTGTTGACATTTCTCCTGGTTCCAGAGCAGTGGAGTGACAGAACTCAAGTTGATCTGAATAAACCAGCACCAGTGTTCACATCTTTATCCAGAAAATCCTTACTTTCATATCGAATCTTTATTTTAAGAGGAAAAATAGCAGAGGATATTGAATAAGGATCTTAAGTCCTTGGTATTTGTTTGAGTATTTACCATACTAATTATTATTAACTAAGAGAAGTAAGAAATGAATAGAATTTGACTTTCGGGTATATACAAGAACTTCCAGCAACACCATAATGTTTTAGGCAGGACAATGAGAATGCAGAAACCAAGCACTGACAGTGTCTCAAACTGTGTGACAGGCTTGCAGTTGGAGCACTGGACTGAGCTCCCAAGGTCCCGATGAGGAGCAGAAGGAGCGAGAACATGAGGGAGAAAGTCAGGAACGAGAGGGGTGCGTTCACTCATGGAGACGGTGGGACAGAACTAATGGGAGATCACCAACTCCAGTTGGAATGGGACTGATGGATCATGCGACCAAACCCGTATCTCTGAGTGTGGCCAACAGCGGGGGCTGACTGAGAAGCAAAGGACAATGGCTCTGGGCTCTGATTGTTCTTCATGGACGGGCTCTGTGGGAGCCTTCTCAGCTTGGTCGATCACCTTCCTGGACCTGGGGGGAGTTGGGAGGACCTTGGTCTTAGCATAGAGTGGGGAACCCTGATGGCTCCTTGGCCTTGAGAGGGAGGGAGGGGAGGTATGGGTGGAGGGGAGGGGAGGGAAGGGGGAGAAGGAGGGGAGAGAAAGGGGAGAAGGAGGGGAGGGAGGGGGGAGGAGGAGGGAAGGAGATGGAAATTTTTAAATATAAAAAAAAATAAACCATGAAAAAAAAAATAAAAAAAAAAATAAAACTGAAGGAATAATATGAATGGAAGACAGCATGTGTTTGAACTTATGAATGAGTCTTTCCTAAATCAGTAAATGAGACATAATATTTGAAGCAACTCATGGTATAAGCACTATGGTCCCCTGAGAGAAATGAAAGAATTCATATACTAACTGTCTGCATTGAACTAGTATCCTCTCTAAGCAGGCGGTACACCACAGTGATTTCAGATGATATAATGAGATTCGGAAGAGATAAAAAAGGAGATAATTTTGGCAGATAATTTTAAGTAGAATATGAGAGAAGAAGCCTGCACAGAACAATTTCAAAAGCTTTGAACAGGCTCCTACTGAAATATGTGTAATAGTAACCACTCCTCTATCAAGTGGCTGTCTCCAAAGCTCAGAAAAGTAAGACTAGAAAAAGTTGAGGTGAAAACTTCTGCATTTCACACAATGTTGGGGAGAGAACCATCCAAGAACACAGAAACATAAAGAATTATAACTGGCTAAATATATTTGAATTCAGAAAAAAAATATTAAGAATGGTGTGTGGCGTGTGTGTGTGTGTGTGTGTGTGTGTGTGTGTGTGTGTGTGTGTGTATGTTTAGTCAAGAGGTCTGCCTTGGATATCTTCTTTATACTTTTGACTTTATTTTTTAAAACAAAAATCTTTCACTAAAATATGAACTCATTAATTACATACCCATCGAGTTCACAAGAACGTCCTTTTGCCAGCTCCCAGATTTCATTATAGGTGCAATCTATAACTGGCCTTTTATATGGATGCTGCCAACCTAGACTCAAGTTCTCATTATACAGCAAGCATTTTGTCCATCCCAAGAAACACTTTAGCAGTAGTGCATAATTTACTTTAGTCTGTGCTATGACAAAATGCCTAAGTAAGTCAACCTCCTGCCAGAAAACAAAAACAAAAAGTCCAACAATTTTGAAGAAATCTGAAGTGCAGAATTGACTGAACAACTTGTTCTGAATCCACAAAGGAGTTTCAAAATGTGCCTCATAATTAAGACAAAATTAATTTATATATATATATATATGCTTCAAGTAATTAAGACAAAATTAATTTATATATATATAATATATATTATATATTATATATATGCTTCAAGTTTCAAAAATAGGAGATAGAAAAAAATATTTTTAAAGTATTGGAGATGATGAAAAAAATTTCTGAAATGTGTCTATAGAGCCAGGTCTGAATCATCAATGGACACAGATGGTGCCACCTACCCACAGACTTTTGGTTGGTCAGGGTTCACGATCAACCAGGATTAGTTACCATCATATCAAGTACTGTCTGAGGTCTGTCCAGATGGCAGATGCTTCTACCTGGGAGTTCAGTGACCTCCAGGCTCTGACTGCTGCCTAGGACCATGTGTGGGTCCATAGTTTTACCACAGTCGGGGGCTATATTGATATCTACAGTTCATACTGTCAATAAAGGTTTCAAAGATCCCTAGAGTCTGGGCTGTAAACTGTGGCCATGAGGGCATCCAAGGACCATGTCACCAGGGACATCCTGATCTCAGTGGTCTGTGGTACAACCTAGGGACATGGTGTTTTTCTGGTCAGGGCTTCTGCAAAAGGACATGTCTGAGACTGTGGCCTTACAGCAACCAGGATTTAAGGTAATGTCCAGGGATCCTGTTGTCACTGAGGCCCATGTGGATGACTGGAGTCTGACTTGCTACCTCATCCTATGTCAGTGTCTGAAGACCATGCTGATCCCACGGCCGTTCTGTTCCATGTGGCCAGTGTTGCCTCCTAAAGCCTAGGCGACATTACTGGGCACTAGCCTCTGCCTAGAGCTATGTCTTGGTCCATAACCCTGTGGAAATTAGGGTATGAAATGGTATCTATGATCCAAATTGCCACTGAGAATTCTGTAGATGGCCAGGGTCTGGCTGGTCTCCTGAGATTATGTTGATGCTCAGGAACCATGGTGCCACTAGGGTCATGCTGATCTGTGAAGCTATGCTGGCACAGGGGCCATAGCGGTGTCTGAGGGCCTTGTCTGAGTCTGTGGTCCTGTTGTATATGGTGTGTGTGGTGATGTCCATGGCCAGTATAAGCTACCACTTAGGTTCAGGTTGAAAACCATGGCTATGAGTTGGCCCTCCCCAGTGTGCACTTCATCTATGAACTGAAGGAGATGAACCTACAGATTAAATCAGCAGGGTCTTCATGATGCAGAGTAATAGAGTATCCCAACAGGAGCTCCAGTGAAAGCCCCTTATATATGGTGTAGCAGAAACCAGAGGCCTTTAGACAAACCAATGACTCATGGCAATGAACACTTGCTAGTGAAGATGAATGATTCAATGCTAAACTGTGTGTTTCAATGGGCCACACTTCTTTCTTCCTCCTCCTCCTCTTTTCTCCTCCTCCTCCTCTTTCCTCATCCTCCTCCTCTTTCCTCCTCCTCCTCCTTCCTCCTCCTCCTCCTTCTTCTTTCTCCTCCTCTTCCTCCTCTTCCTCTTCTTCCTGTTCCTCCTCCTCCTCCTCTTCTTCCTCTTATTCTTCTTCTTTTCCTCCTCCTCCTCCTCCTCCTCCTCCTCCTCCTCCTCCTCCTCCTCCTCCTTCTTCTTCTTCTTCTTCTTCGTCTTCTTGTTTTTCTCGTTTTTCTTTTTCTTCTTCCTCTTCCTCTTCTTCTCCTCTGCCTCCTCCTCTTCTTCTCTGTCCTTTCTCTTTCCCTCTTTTATTCATTTGTTTTTTGTTTCACTTTTGTTTTTTTCTTTTTGTTTTGTTTGATTTTTAGTTGTGTTTTTAAATTTGGTTTTGTTTTGTGGGAGTTTGGAAGAGCATAGGGAAGATGCAAGTGGAAAGAAAAATAAATGGGATAAGAACGGCATGGCATAAAGTACACAAAGAATCAATAAGAGTAAAAATTCTACAAATAACAGTTTGCCATGTGTATGTACATATGTGTATGAGCATATTATATGTACATATAATCCAAGAAAGTTAAAGTGATTTTTAAAATTTGTCTAAAAATGCACAGGTACCATCTATGATTCAAGACTATGGTTCCTGACATAAAGTCCTATAATGTATGGGGATAAATGAATAGAAAATTTTCTAATATTTGTTCTTTGTTTTCCCTTCTAAGAACAGAGCTTGAAAGAGTTTTGTAATTTCCTGTCTAAGTATATTGTCAATCTTTTGCATAGCTTCACAGAAATTGTTGGTTTTCAGTGGAAACTAACATAATATTAGAGGTTTAGACCTTCCTGTCCAATTCCTGATCTTTTTGGAATAGATAAATGAATTTCCAGGAAATTGATCCCTCTACCGGAGAGGTCCTGTAGGCACTAGGACCTCCAAAACAGTAGCTCTTCTCAGTCCTCTTAGATGCCCAGTGGAACAAGAGAATAAGCCCTTACTGCTAATGATATCACACCCCTTGGTTGTAACATAGTTGCAAGCCTCATTCTCACTGGCTAGTTTCCATAGTGCTAGCTCACACTTTGCAGGCTTCTCTAGGAGAAAAGGGATCAATCATATTACCCATTTATAAACCTTAGAAATTCAAAAAGATTTTCTGTAGGACAAGATAAACATATCTGTGCCATGATGGCACAGCTATTGTGGTGGTAACCAACCAACTTTGGATTAGATTTTATTAGATTTCCCTCCACATGAGGGAAACAATGCATGATACTGTATGTCCAGTTAACAATGTATCTGTAGAGATCTAAGGCTCAAGATGGGGACTTAATATTGTTATTTAGGTAAACAGGCATAGAATCAAACTGCCTTCTAAATATCTATCTATCTATCTATCTATCTATCTATCTATCTATCTATCTATCATCTATCTATCTATCTATCTATCTATCTATCTATCTATCTATAGTCAAAAGCTTTTCTCAGCCATAATCTGAGAAACTTCTCTTACAGAGCTTTCCCCAACATGCAGGCATATCTTTTTAAGTGATACTTAATATTCACCTTTATTTTTTATGTATTTTATATGGAAAAAATTTAAACAATATATTTTTAAACAGCTACTTATTGTTAAAATATTCATTAAAATATGTGATGATTCTAACTTATTTTTACTTTTCATATTTTTTGTACTTTGGGGATGTTTAGTGACTATGGAAATATTTATAATTATTACTTTTCATTTTATGGAGAATGTAATTACAATTTTAATAGGAATTTTACATAATTTATAAATTCCATTGGATGACATGAATATTTTAATAAAATACAATATAGTAGAAAAACAAACTATATTTGCAATCAGAATATTGGTATTAGTCTTGACATAGCCACTGAGTAGCCAAATTACAAAGTTTTACCTGAAACTTTCACTTCTCATCTATGTCTATTAGGTTCTGTTACTTCCCAAGAGCATAGATTGAATAATGTCAATAACTAAGAATTATACAATACATTCCAGAGATGCTCAGAATACATAGCTCAAATGCTCATGTAACTGTAATTAGCTTAATCTGAGTGAAGTTCAGTGTCTGATATTTGATGTTATATAAGAGTATGACATAATTGAATAAATGTAGACCTTGTGCTTTCTCTTCATCCCTTCTTCCCTTCACTGGTCCAGCAAGAATTAAAATTGGAGAGGTACTTTTCAAACAAAAAAAAGGTAGGTAAATTCAGTATGGTGAAAAAAAATTATCACACAACATGCACCAAATTAATAATTTTTACAAAGTTTAATCTTGCTTTTGAAAAATGTATGTATTTCATGGATAGACATTGATGAAGATAATTAGTGTAATTTGATTTTTTGATGTAAAATTTATATATGGGAACCCTGATGGCTACTTGGCCTGGAGAGGGAGGGAGGGCGGGTATGGGTGGAGGGGAGGGGAGGGAAAGGGTTGGAGGAGGGAAGGAGATGGAAATTTTAAATATAAAAAAATAAACCATGAAAAAAAATTCTTTACACACTTATCCACATATCTACTTTACACTATCTCATCCCATGATCATCACATTACCACCTTCCATGATAGCAGGACATTCTATAGCTTTCTTCTTCTATGTCCTTAATAGGTTTACGGAAGATGATGTGGCCCAGACAAAAGGTATGCCTTCTTGTTTCAAGATCAGAATTTAAGACTTGTGTGTGATATCACATCTTTAGTCCCAAAATTAGGGAAGTGGAGAAAGGAGTGATATGGATGGGTGGAGAGAGGAATATGAGGCAGGAGGAGAGAGACGCTTGGGGCATTCAGTCTGAAGACTTGTAGAGAAGGATACACTATTTGGTCTGAGGCTTTTCAGAGGTAAGAGCTGGCTTCTCTGCTTCTCTGACCTTTCAGCTTTCGCCTCCTAATATGCGACTCCATGTTTTTATTATTAAAACCAATCAGAACTCACACTACACTTTTCTTGCTTTATGGCCAGCAACAAAGTCCTGTGTGTTCCCACCTCAAGATCCATATCTTCCTACCTCAAAGGTCTGGACTGAAAATGGATTCACTCTCTTCAAACCAGGCAAAAATTTCTCACAGGTGTGTCCTCCATTTTGGGACTGTAGTTCATTATAGATATAGTCAAGTTGACAACCAAGAATAGCCATAACAAATCCATTTCTTCTGAACTTGATACATGTTATGGTTAATGTTCTTTATGTCTTTATGTCATGGTTAATGTTCAAGTGAAAACAAGTACATGTCCTAATAATGTCTAAACAAAATATAACTATCTTATATACAATCACAAACACATTATATATTTAACTGGGTCATAATTATACCTAATATGATAGATCTATCCCAAGTGCATTATAAATTTAGAATAGGTGGCAATTTCCCTTGAGAGAAATCTTCTAGTATCTCAAACTTAAGCATGATAATCATTGGTATTCTCTTATTTGATAAAGAATTGAAAAAATATCTTTACAAAATCATTTTAACAATATACAAAAGAAACACTCATGTTAACTATAATCATCATTTCTATAACTTGCCTTAGCTGGTATTTATAACTTCCTTCCTTCACTATTCATTTCTTCCTACTATTCTATTACTTCTCTTCCTACATTTTTTACTACTATATTTTCTCCACCCTTGGCAAGAACCTTTGTAGGTCCTGGCACTTTTTTTTTTTTTTTTTTTTGGTTTAAAACAAGAACACTGCTTTCATTTTATTTAAAACTACAACCTAGTGGCTGAACTGGTCATCAGTATGATTGTTGTTGCACGTGCTAGTTACGATGAGTGATCAGACAAGCCAGGCCAAAAGTGAGCGGGTTAGTTGTAAGAAATTGTACATAAGATTGATTTATCGTTGATGCCTATTGAAGAGAGAGGGCCTGGCACTTTTCTTTGAAGAGGGACCCAACATTTTATTTCTGAAGGATCTGCACCCTTTGAAGTCCTGTCTAGATTAGGCTGTTAGAGTTTTGCACTGACTTTAATCACAGGACATAGTAGCACCAAGATATACCCAAAAGTATCTCCTGTGTGCCAGTCATAATATTTCTTAACTCCATTGTGCAGAAACAATTCAGTTTCTCCATGTAATCTAGACTAATAACCCATGCTAACACTGTTATTACTTTCTTAACTTGTTGTTTTAAGTGAATTAGAAGCCTAAAGTAATCAGAGGGGACAGAGCTTCCAATTCAATGGAATATTTGTTGTGGCACCTGGCAGAAGTACTATACCCTCCAGAAGCAAAACTTCAGCAGAATTTATAGTCACAGGAATAGAAAGCAAATTTTCCTAGTGATTCTCTAAAGGTAATAGTGGAACTATTCTTTTTTCAACCCCTTGATTCCTGGATTCATAAATCCTAGCTAAGGGAGAAACTGTAACATATATTGGCTGATTCAAAGCATATACTGCGTTGTGGAAAAACCCTGTCCCAGCCCTCTAGGCTGCTCTCACCTAACTCGTGCTATAACTGTGTTTTTAAAATGCTATTAAAACACTATCAGGTAAGCTACCTCAGGACAGTGAGGAAATGATAAGACCAGTGAATTTCATGATTGTGGACCCCCTACCGCCACACATCTCTGACTGTGAATTAAATTCATTGGCCAGAAGCAATGTGTAGAATACCAGGACAACGGTTGAGGCCATGGTTAAGTGCATGAATAGTAGTTTTGGCAGAGGTATTACAGGCAGGAAAGGCAAATTTATAACCAGAATAAATATCTAGTCCAGGAAGGACAAAACTTTATTTCTTTATACAGAGAAAGTTGCCCAATGTGGTCAACCTGCTTTCAAGCCATTGACTGACCACTATGAAAAATAGATTCATACTTGAGGTTCAATGTTGCTTTCTGCTCTTAGCACATCTGGCACTCAGCACCAGCCCTATCCAGATCAGTCTTAGTAGAAATCAATGTGGTCAAGCCCATGCATAATTCCTATCTTTGTCACCAAGTCCACATAATGCATCGGCCCATTGGGCAATGATATGAATGGCTGGGGAAATAGGTCGGCGTTCCACAGAATGGGCCATCCCATCTCCTTGATTATTGAACTCCTCCTCAGCTGAAATCACCCACTGATGAGCATTTCTCTGAGACAAAAATATCTTTATATCCTTTGCCTGTTTGGAGAGCTCTGCCCACATACTTCTTCCCAAGATGTCTTTCTCACCAATTTTTCAATCATGCTCTTTTCGTGTCCCTGACCATAAAGCCAATCAATTGGCTACAACCAATCAATGAAGGAAAGCACATCTGATTAGTTGTCCTTCCAAACAAACTAGGATCACATGTTCTGCCCACTGTGAAGATATCTCTTTGCCAGTATCTTCCATGTTTTTTTTTTTTTTTTTCAGAAAGGGTTTGTGATGCTGCAACTGTCCACTTCTGGGCAGTGCTTTCATAACTTGGAGAACCATCAATAATGCACACCCTAGTCTTCTCTTCTTCTCATCTAATCACAAGGAACACCCCAAGAGGTTATAGGTGCATGATTGGAAGCAGAAAACATTGTAACAATAGTAGAAACCATAAATATTTTGGCAACTTCTTCATGTAACTTGCCTATGTCTCCAGGACCTGCTCAGGCCCACCACATGCATTTGATAATACACTGATGCTGTACATATCCTATTTTATAGTTTGATGGGTCAGACAAAACCCAGTTTATGATGGGTACCTCAGATTACATGGGAACATTGTCAAATATTCAGTTTCTACTACACCCCAATAGCTGTCTTACAGAGGGAAAACCATTATCTGAAGTGATAGTAAAGCCTTATTTCAAAATCTCAAAGTTCTCTTTTGTGATTCATATATAGGGAACTGCTAGATGTTGCAGATAGCATCCCTCTTTTTTCTATTGACATATTAAGCACCATTGGGCCTGCTGGATGCTACAGTCTAAGTAGTAGGGAAGCCTGTACAGCAACATGGACCCCTTAAAGAGCCTTCTCTTTTTCCAAGTTCAACACAATACTAGCTCTTTCTGAGTCACTTGGTATATGTGCCAGTGTAACACACCTAAGTGAGAAACGTGCTGCCTCCAGATCCAAATAGGGCCACTAAATATTGTCCTTCTATCTTAGTGGTAGGAAGGGTCAGATGTAATAACTTATTCTTCTTAGAAAAGAAATATCTCTGCAAGCACCTCTTCACTGAAATCCTAGATATTTCACTTAAGTAGAAGGCCCTTGGATTTTGGTTGGATTTATTTCCTATCTTCTAATACAAATTTGAGTTACCAATGAGTTCAAAGTAGTTGCTACTCTTGCATACTTTGTCTAATAATCATAATGTAATCAATACAATGTACCAATGTTATATTTTTAAGAGACAGATAGTATAGATCCCTTCTGATTGAGTTATGACATAGGCCTGGAGCATTAATATATTTTTGAGGTAAAACTGTAAAGGTATACTGCCGGCATTGCTGACCAAAAGCAAATTGTTTCTGGTGGTCATTATTGACAAAGGCATTTTCTAGATGAATAGCTGCATATCATGTAACAAAAGATGTGTTCATTTGCTCAAATAGAGATGACACATCTGGTATAGCAGCTGCAACTGGAGTCACTACCTGACTGAGTTTTCAATAGTCAGCTGTCATTCTTCTCCTCGATCCACCTCTGTAGCCAAAACTGGGGATCAATCTGAAGATCAGAGAAGCAGCCAGCCACTCGCTCTCACCACTACCTCAGACCAAAATGGTGATCCTGCCTCCATGAATCTCAATATGAGACTGAGACTAAGAGCTATCTCTTCCCATTTTATAATCCTCTCTAGTTCTGGAATTAACAGCATGTACCTATCTACAGGTTTCTATGGGAAGCTAATGTGGCTACTAGGATTAAAAGTGTATGCCATTGTTTGCTGGCCTTTAAGGTTAGCCAATGTGGCCTTTTTTACTTTTCTGATCCTTGGGTAAGTTTTATTTATTACTAAAAAAAAACCAAAATGGAATGCCACTACACATCTGTCTTATGACTTGTCTGTCTCTTAATTCAAGGAGTTCTGGGGCTGCAGAATCAGTTTGGAAACTGATTCACAAGTAATCAATATCTGTTGTGATCAGTATAGTCTTTCTTCCATTTGTTTGAGAACTTTTCCTCTGATACATATCAAACAAAAATTCAGTAAACTTCTTACCTATTTTATCACTGGAAGCACCATGATTGATTAATCAGTACAAAAAGTGCATAGAAATCATGCCACAATAAAACGTACTTTGCCTGGGATGATCTTTATGGATTAGGTCATTTTTAACATTGTTTTCTCTGTGCTACCCATTATGCTAACTATAATCCCATTGCCTTTGGACATTCAGTGCTGCAACTGGCCCCTGCGAACTCAGGCTTAGATTCAACACACTGTGTTTAATTCATCCAACTAAGCAGAAGTCTTTCCAAACCTAAGATCTGGCACAATAAAAAGGTTGGCAACAAAATACTTCTTATGTGCTGGTGCCTGTCTCATCATTTGCATCTTATAGGAATATTAAAGGTCCATGCCTTTGGGTCTTCCCGTTATGGAGGATTAGGTTTTACATAGTGGACCTATTTCACCAGAGCAATTTCTCTGAGACTTAAAAATCTCCTCATTAACACTAAACATCTCCAATTTCTTTTCAGTCGGCCATCTTTTGGTAAATGCTTCAACCAATTCAAGTAGCCATTCAAACTTTTGATTCATTTTTTTAAAAAAAAAACCTCTGTGAGAATTCCTGTTAAACCAATAATATCTGCTCAGAGGGCCTATAGCAATAAACTCACTCTGGTCCAGTTTTATATCTTCCACCATTATCCAACACTTTTAAGGTCCATTCCTACACATATTCCCCAGATATCTGCTTGAACAAATTAGAAAAAATCATTAAGTTCTTTAATAATACAGCATACCTCCTTAGGGACTATACTTTCTATCTCCCATCTAGAAGCCTGCTTTGCCTTAAGTCTGGCTACAGGTCTAGGAGCTACTATTGGTGGATGCGGAGGGATATTAGCATTTTCTTGCCTTGCATTTCCTTCAGAAAAGATTACTGTTAGTTTAGCAGATAAGAAGGATCAGTTTCCGCACTCAAAGGTGGAAAAAAACAATATTTCAGGGGTGGTGTACCTATTCTTCTGAGGGTAGAGAGACTACTCCCTCGGGTGAGATCCCATGACAATCTGAGGATTCAAAGTTCTCAGCTTCAGGAGAGTCCTCCCACACACTTCTATCTCAAGTTACAAGATCCCATTCTTTACCTGTTAATGTCCCTCCTTTAACTGTACACACCCTATGAGGCTGGGTGTTAAATTTTTGTTGGAATTCAATCGACTTTATAACGAGGGCGTTGGTTTGATTTTCCAGTACTTACGTTCTAGGGCTGCTGGACAGAAGTTTTTTTTTCCAAGAATACTTAGAAACCTTTAGACTGTTGAAATACATCTGTAGCCAGTCAATTATGGCACCAATTTCACTGAATTCCTGCACCATATTCTGAGATGCTATAAGTTGGTTAATTTTTATTATTCCTACCCTTTATCAACTATCGAGGGAAGCTTAGAACAACCATCCAGCATCATTGTTTTTCTTATTTTGGCATAAACAGTCAGATATTGGATGTGCAGTCTCCCAAATCTGCTGACACCCACAACTGGTGGAACAGATTTGGTGAAAGAGATTAATCAAATATATGTATCTCCTTACGTTTGTAAAATGGTTTACATCATGGGCTTTTAGTACATTATAACTTTTCAGGAGAGGTTTTCATGATGAGAGATGCTTTCAAATGTACAGGTAGTATATTTGGAAAGCCTACTCCAGATACTTAAAGTATTCATTCTTATACTTCTGTTGTTCTGGTACCAGAATCTGTATTCGCCAAGATTTTCAAGATTAGCAGAATTTATAGAATGAATATAAACATGTGGTCCAGATTAAAGGTGTGTCTTTCTACGTCAAGATCCTGATTAAAGGTATGTGATTTCCTACTTCAAAGGTCCAGACTAAAAATAGATTTACCTACTTCAAACCAAGCAAAATATATCTCACCAATGTTAACTCAATTTCTATGCTGCATTTCATTCCAGATATAGTCAAGTTGATAACCAAGAATAGTAATTTACCACAAGAATAGCTGTGTGATGTGGTATGTGCTGGACAAATAAATTTACAACTTGATTTGCATCTATTTTCTAGGCCAAAGCAACGTCCCACCCACCCACCCTACCCGACCAGCCCAGCTGGAGGCTTGGTTAAACCTTCATAAAGTAACTAAGGGAGAGCAATGCCATGATATTGCAACTCTCAATCACGTTAAGGCAGGTATAAATTTCTCATTAACTAAAATCTCCTGTCTTTACTTTATTCTGTGTCTGTCCTTGTCTTAATTAACAGGTCAGAGAAATAGTGACTTAATGCTGCCAAACAATCATGCAAAGCAGGAAAGTTAATCACTAAATGTCAGGTTCAACCTCAGAACTCAGCAGTCTTGTATGCCAGCATGATAAAAAATATACCAAGTATGACCACTTTTATTTTATTTGAGGGAAATTTATAGAGAAAACTTCTACTCTCCTATAGTTTGAAAGTGTCCCAACTTCAGTCTTCAAATTCATAGAGATATGGAATGAGTGAGTTCTAGATGGTCACTGGGATTAAATTACATCATTAGGCTATGACAGCCAGTTGGTATTAGCTAAAAAAAATTTTGAGGGTGAAACATTCTTCATAGAATCATAGGTTTGGCCAATTTGTTTAAAGCTGGTGTCACTGCCTTGAGAGGCTATGGGACCTGTAGGAAGTGGATTTCTGCATGATTTCTCTCTCTCCTTTTGCTCTCTCAGTCTCCTGGTCAGATAAGGGAGGAAACAAAACATAGCCACAACTTTTATTCCCTTGACATTGCATTATTATGGGCTGCATCATCAAACCAGGAGTCATAATAAGTTCGTCGTCACTTAAACTGCTTCTTGTCAGATATGTTGGTCACAGAAACATGAACGATTTATGCCTATGGGGGCTCACATTGTCTTGCCATTTGATGCGCTCTGCCATGTTATTTTTCATCAACAGTTGACTTCATAGTCTCTGTCCACCTTTGTAAACTCAGAAATTTGTAGAAACATAAAAACAACTGAGCAAGATATACTCTAATACAAGATCATTCAAATTGAATAAAAAACTTCAGGTATTTATAATTTACAACAATATTGTATATTGCTTGAATTACTTTCTTTAAATGCAGTTTTTGTAGCAATCACTTCAGTGAACTGCTTTTTACTGTTAATTAGGGTGAAGAATTGAGGAAAATGAAATGCACAAGAATAAAAGAGGCATTTTTATATCGCTATACAATTTTGTATATAATAGATTATTCATATAAATAGTTCATTTTATATGACACGGTCTTTCTCATGTAATGTATTTTCCAATAAACCAATTAATACACATAGTATATGTGCTCCGTAGAGTTTGCCTTTAAAGAAGATTAATGTTTTAGAGAAATTATTTTAATAAGAAACATTGAAGCATCTTGAAATTAAGTTGCATAAGTTTTCAATATTTTCTTTTCATGGGACTAATAAATTCAATTATGTGTAAGAATACTAAAATAATTTAACCTAAAATTGAGATTATTACCTTTTATCAAAATTTCCTTAAGTGTACATGTTCACATCTTAGAGTTTTGACAAAGATAGTTACTTATCACTTTTGGCTGAAAATATAGACATATATATGCACATATATAAATCAAGATAATAGTATATATGTATATGTATATTCTTTAATGTACTGAGGGTGGATCTGGAGCCTTGAGCATGCTAAGAAAATGTTTCACCAATGCCATATTCCTACAATAATATGCACTGAAAATATAGGTCTATATTCTGTGTACAGTGTATTTACAAATATGAATCAATTATATCTTTGCTATATATATTTATAAATAATCACAATTATTATATATATGTATGTATGCATATACATACTTACATATATATATATATATATATGGTAGAGATACAGGAATAGAAGAATAACAAATCAAATAGAAATTTTCTCTATGAAAATAAAAAATTTATAAATAGTTAAAATATTTTCTTTTAAATTATAATGTAAAATTTAGAAATCAATCTCCCTTTTATATACTTTGTTTTGTATGACTTATACTATACTTATACTTCCAATAGTATAATATTTATTTGTGCCAGGTAGCATTTAAATGTCTAAAATATGTGATAAAACATGTGTAGAGTAATGTAAGAAACATAAGTTCAGTAATTTAATAATAAAAATAAAGCCACTTGTATTTCTTTTTTTCAATGATTCAAATGTGGCTTAATTCATGTAAGCAACTGAGATGTTTCACTGTCATCTTATCTTGAATGGTAGAGACTGGACATCTGGTAGTAAATCAGCACAATCCCATAACGGCTGGGTGTGGCTAATGCAGCCTGTAACCAGCTCCTCAAGAACCCACGCCATTAAAACATGTCAATCACATCACTTGTTCATTTCTGCATTTAGAATGGTAAAAACAGCACTATTGCTTATGGTGTCAATCAAATGACAATGTATAAGCACAATCCTCTAAACTTAAGACTTTCCTGGATATGTTTAATTTCCACACTACTTCATATTATCAACTTAAGTCTTCACAAACGAAAATTATCGACCTCTTTTCAAATTAGGAGAGACTTACAACACATGACCAAAAAAAGCTTTCTGTGTTGTTACCAGGAAACATAGTTCATGGTCCTGCTTTTGCCACCCTCGAGCTCCAGCCTTCAGTCTCTATGTGCACATCTGTCCTTCTGAAGCCAGAAACAGTTCTATAATATTAATTCATTTCTAGTTTTTTTTATTTTCTTCAAACCACATTTTTGTTCTGGCTTTCAAATTCTTTGCGTGGTTCCCCACACCCCAGGGCACAAGCTGTTTATTCCTGCAGTGCACAGATGATCTCAGGCTCTGGTTCCCTTTCGCTGCACACTTGATTTCCCATATTTACATTGCTCATTTAAAATTAATGCAGATTGCTCATTTTTCAACAGCTAATGATACAAAGTGATAGCCCACAAGCTATTCTGTTGGTCTGTCTCTTAGTTAGCTTTGGCTGTCAACTTAACACAGACTGGAAATATCTGAGGGTGTTTCAAACAGAGAATTGCTTACATCAAATTGCCCTGTGGGTATTGGGCAGGCATTTTCCTGTTTGCTTGTGATGTAGGAATCCACAGCCCATGTGGGCAGTATCATCCCTCCGTACAGGCTCCTAGGCCATGAAGAAAACTGAGATGAGAAGAAGCTAGACAGCAAGGCAATAAGAACCCCTCTTAGACTTAGGCATCAGTTCTTGCCCTGACTTCCCTCAGTGATGGATCATGACCTACATGTTTTTTTTTCTCATTTTTTTTATTAAAAATTTCCATCTCCTCCCCTCCTCCTCCCCCTTCCCTTCCCTCCCTTCCACCCATACCCCCACTCCACCCCTCTCCAAGACAAAGAGCCTATAATTTGTAAAAAATCCTAGAGAAGCTATATAAGAAGGTGAACCCAAAGAAAAACATATAGTTATCCTCCTGGATACTGGAAGTAGACAAGATTGCCGGACAAAATATGGGAATATGGGGGTGGGGTAGGATGGGGGGATGGGGGGATGGGAGGATGAGGAGAGAAAAGTGTGAAGTGGAGGATGGGAAGAGCTTGGGGGAATAGGATGGTTGGGATATAGGAAGGGTGGATATGGGAACAAGGAATTATATATCTTAGTTAAGGGAGCCATTTTAGGGTTGGCAGAAACTTGACTCTAGAGGGGTTCCCATGTGTCTAGGAAGACGCCCCCAGCTAGGTGCTTGGGCAGCTGAGGAGAGGGTGCCAGAAATGTCCAGATCCTATTGCCATACTCATGAATATCTTGCATATCACCATAGAACCTAGATGTTTAAGTGAAAATAAACTCTTTTCTCACTAGCTTTCCTTTAGTCGAGTTTATCACAGCACCACCAAGCAACTAAGATAGTTCAAAAATCCTGTGTTATAAAATTGAAAGATGCTGAGTTCAAGTACAAGGCACAGACACTCCTTAGTCCCTTTGCAGAAAATAAAAAGCTGAATTGATGTCTAGAAGGGGTAGTTTCCAAATCCCCATATAGCTCCCTATTTCAGATAGAGTCAAGATCAGGTGAATGTTAACAAATACCACAGTCACATGCTTACCTTTAGGCCAAGACTAGCATCAGTAGATCCACTGTGTAAATGCACTGATTCTATAATGAATGCTTTCCTACTTCACCAGGAAAATAATACACACTATACAATAGAACCTTGTGACTTAAATGTTAATGTGATACAAAAAAAAAAAAAAAAAAGCTTAGAAACTGGAAACTCTTACAAATCATTCTTGCCTGAAAATCTAGTTGGCTGACAATGAGTCTTTAAATAAGAACTTTAATGAAAAATATGAGACCTGACAGATAACTGATTGCCATGGATTCTATAACGATATGGAATAGTAAGGAAAATACTAGGAAGGGAAAAAAGGGGATGGGTCAGTGTTTCATGTGAAAGATTGGTTGTCAAGAAGTCTTCTTGTTAGAATATGCAAGTCATATGGTGATAAATTGAAGCTGAAACTTAGAAAATCTAGGAAATCTGGAAATAAGCATAGATTAGTCTACACTTCAGAGGGTAGCAGTATTTTGCACACAATTCTGAATAAAGTGATAAGCAAGTGAAAATGTTCCCATATATTAATGCATATATTAAAAATAATTATTTATTAAATGTTTCACTTTTATGGTCCCTGGACTTAATAGCTTTCCCCTCTGTTGCTGTGATAAACACTATGATCAAAAGCAATTTGAGGGAAGAGAAGGATTATTTGGTTGACATTTCAATGCCATGCTCCACCATTGAGGGAAGGCAGGTGAGGAATTCAAGCTGGAACCTGGAGGAAGAGTTGAAACAGATACCATGCAGAAATTCTGCTTACTGGCTTACTTCATAGTTTCTGCTCATTCTTATAAAGCCTAGGAACACTTGCCTTGTGATTGCAATGCCATATTGATGTGGGACATTCTCCATCAACTAGATATTAAGACGATGTAGAACTGACCATGCTGATAGAAGCAATCTCCAGACTGAGACTCCATCAGGAAAATCTGGGCTGTGTCAAACTGATAGCAGAAGTAAACACATAAAATTGCATGTAAACCATCTCTCATGTAAAAGCATATTAGAGAATGGGAATAATCTCAGTAGTTCCACATCAGAGTTAAGTTTATCAATCTTCTAAAATTTTATTTTATCTAAAGTCTTTGTGTAGTGATGAGGTGTGGGCCGGCTTCCCGCCACCCGACTTTTGGCCTCCTGGCTAGCTTATGCCCCAAAATGACAACACACAAACTATATTCATTTAAACACTGCTTGGCCCATAAGTTTCAGCCTCTTACTCACATCTTGACTAGCCCATATCTAATAATCTATGTAACACCATGAGTGGTGTCTTACCAGGAAAGGTTCAGCATGTCTGACCTGGCAGCTGGCTACATCGCATTTGTCTCAGAGGAGAGGCACAGCAGTCTGGCTCAGAGAGGAGAGGCGGGGCAACTGTCTGAGCCATCTACCTCACTTCCTTTTTCCTGTTCTGTCTACTCCACCTATCTAAATTTTGCCCTATCAAAAAGCCAAGGCAGTTTGTTTATTAGCCAATGAGAATCCTCCATCATCTCTGTATATGTTTTTATGTGTATCTGTGTGTATGTATGAGAGAGAGAGAGAGAGGAGTTCTTCCATCTATCTACTCACCGTCTTTCATTCACTAGGCCATCTCTGTGCATTGTACCTTTTGAGTTTCTGAGATTTGAGACCCTTCTTCCATTTTTATGTTGCATCATTATCTTTTCAATTTATTGAACTCTTTATTTTCCAATACTTCTTATAGATTTCTTGTATCATAAATCTATACAAAAGGAAAATTTTATTAATCTCATTGCACAATTTTTAATTAATTTTATTTAATGTATTTTACTAATTTCTCATTTAATCATTCAGAAATACTTTCTCTAGACTGCCTTTCATTACTTATTTTCCAATAGTACTTTTTATTTTATCATTTAGGGGGTAATAGCTGATTAATATTTTTCTTAAATTTCTTTTATTAATGAGAATAAGAAACAACAATAGAGAAAACCATAACAATATCTAGTAGCAATTTCATCCAATTGGCTCAATAGTATAAAGGGGAGAAAGCAGAAAACCAGCTGAGCAGTGGCAGTGCCTTTTCTTTGCTTCATGGTCAGGGCTTGAGATCAAACTACTTTCATCACCGTGCTTTTTGGCCATGATCAGATCCATAGCTCTGACTTGTGAGACAAAATAAACCCTTCCATGTCATTTCTAAGAGACACAGTCTCAGAGCAGCTCTTCTTGTCCTCTTGTTAATAGTTTTCCAGTCTCTTCTTATATTCAATATTCCCTCAAAGAACACATTCATAATAGAGAAAATGATAAACATTGAAGGAAGACTAACCTGCAGTCATAAGAGAAAAACATTCTGCATTGAAACATCTAGCAACTGAGAAGTACTTTAACTACACTATAAGTGAAAATGGAATATTCTACCCTAGATGTGCACTATTGAAACTTAAACATGGACATCATTCTAGTGCTGAACATTATCCTGCCTGGTTTAGCCAGTAGTTCCTTGGTGGTCCTGGTATGTTCTTTTGCTATGTACTCATAACATAATAATTCCTTAATTTTATATTTTTTCTGCACATACAAACAGTACCGAGTTTTTTTAAAAAAAAAAATAGAATGGAAACAAGTCACATTTAAGTTCTAAAGAAGATGGTTCAAGACAACTTTCTCTTTATTGTGAAATTATGTGTATGCAAAGGATGAAAGAAGAGCAGACATTCTGTCTAATGTTACTGACAAATTAATACTATAGAACAAGTCCCTACCATAGTACAGACTTATAACTGGAAATCTAGTTCAAACTGGAAGATAGGAAAAAATAAAATGTAAAGAAATTCAAGAGAGATGGATGTGGATGAAGTAGGGCAAGGGTATACAAAACTATGCTTCAAGTGGGTGAAAAGAATGAAGAGGTAATAGAGGAAGTGAGGATGCCAATGAAGGTAATATTCCTGCCTGAAAAGACAGTTTAATTACATTTACAAAGTCCATGAAACCTTTAGGGAAAAGGACCAAGAATGAAGCTGACAGATCAACATTCTGTATTGCTTTTCTTAGAATGGTTTTCTTTTCCTATTGAGCATTTATGTAACTCAAAACATATTTATCAGAACAGAATGAGTTAGGAATCAAATTTCTCTTTGCTTTTCCAATGGTTAATCAGTGTTCTTATATAATTCATGAAGAAATATTTTCTTTTTTCACTCATGTGGAAACTCTTTTGTTATAGTAATATGTGTGAATAATGTACAAAATGTCTATTATCAAACTATAATTTATTGTTTTGGTTATGAGATCTTGTTAACTATGTTCATGCATGCTCTCTACCTTTAAAAATTATTGTGCTTTGGGGGCATTTATTGCTTCATTTAAATTTTAGAATATTATATTCAGAATATAATATTGAATTTTTCATAAATTTTTAAGAATTTATTTAGAGTGTCGGGATTTGCCATTTATGAATAGGTCATGATTTAATTACACCATCCTAAAGCTCTATACTACCTCATTACACCATATGAAGATAATTATGTTATGCCAAATAACTGATGATTAGGTATTTAAGAGTCTATAAATCATGCCATAAGAAAAAAAGAATGAATTTAGTCTACAAAAATTTAATCACTGGAAAGAACATCTAATGATTTTATACATTTATTCTATTTCATTTATTTTTATTTATCTGTTTAATTCATGGTCTAAGTACATAGCCCTGATGATCTTGGAACTCTTTATGTAGAGAACAAGCTGGCTATAAACACACAAAGATCATCCTGTCTCTGGTTCTTGAGTGCTAGAATTACAGATATGTTCCATCTGGACTATTCTGTTTTTTTTTTCTCATTTTTTTTTATTAAAAATTTCCATCTGCTCCCCTCCTCCTCCCCCTTCCCTCCCCTCCCTTCCACCCATACCACCATTCCGCCCCTCTCCAAGCCAAAGAGCCATCAGGGTTCCCTTCACTATGTTAAGTCCAAGGTCCTCCCAGTTCCCCCTAAGTCCAGGAAGGTGAGCAACCAAACTGACAAGGCTCACAGTGAGCCCGTCCATGCTGTAGTTCATGCTCATCGCCGTTGTCCTTGGTTTCTCAGTCCTCCTCCACCGTCAGCCACATTCAGAGAGTCCTGTTTGGTCCCCTGTTCCATCAGTCCCATTCCAACTGGACTTGGTGGTCTCCCGTTAGATCTGTCCCACCGTCTCAATGAGTAAACGCTCTCCTCACGGTCCTGACTTCCTTGCTCATGATCTCCCTCCTTTTGCTCCTCAACAGGACCTTGGGAGCTCAATCCGGTGCTTCTATATGGGGCTCTGTCATTTTCTCCATCCAATGCCAGGTGAAGGTTCTATGGTGATATGCAAGATATTCATGAGTATGTCAATAGGATCTGGACATTTCTGGCACCCTCTCCTCATGATTAAAATTTCTGTGAATTGCAAAAAAAAAGAAGAAATTCCATTCATGACATCTATTAAACAGTGCCATAGAAATTTATAATTTTAATAAACTATAAATGCAATGGTGTTTATTAGCCAAGATTTACTTTTGCTGCTTGCTCAGCACCTTTACTCATGCAGATATTTGAAGAAGGGTTTGTTGAGATTGCTCAGAAGGCAGAGAGGCTTATACACAGAGAAGAGAAAATCAATTTAACTTCTTGTAGGAAAGAATCAGCTACCAAGAGCTGTTCTCTGACCTCCATAGACATTGTCATGCCGTATTCCACCTTAAAACAATTTCAAACTTTTATTCATAAACTCCAAAATTTAGAAACTTTTAAAACTTTTATTGTTTAGCCGGGTGGTGGTGCAGGCCTTTAATCCCAGCACTCGGAAGGCAGAGGTAGGCAGATCCCTGTGAGTTCGAGGCCAGACTGGTCTACAAGAGCTAGTTCCAAAAGCTACAGAGAAACCCTGTCTTGAAAATCCAATGAAAAATAAATAAATAAAAACTTTTATTGTTTATAAAGGGTGCTTTGAAGCTAATTTACTAAATTTAGGACAATGATATTTTACACCTTTGTAGACTGTGTATTTCTGTCCACTAAATGCATGAACTTATAAAATAAAAGCAAGTATAAAATATTTAGCAAAATATTTACATAAATTATGTCATGAATATTTTTTAAATGATGAGATAATCAAATTTCTAGGAAATTAAAAGGAACTATGTTTTTTGAAATTAACAACAGCTTTAACTAGAATCATTACAATTTTATAATTGAAGTCATTCTAAGCAATATTTGTCTTTGTAGAAATTATAGTGTGTAAAATAGGGATATTTAACTCAGCACTCAAGTAAAATGTATGCAAAAAAGAACTTTTGCAAGCAGAATAAGGAAGCTATTAATATAATACACGATTCAAAAGTAAGGGTAAAAGACTTTTTAATTAATGATGACACTGAACCAATTCTGTCTCTGCACATATAGTCAAAGATCATTTTTTTCTATTAAGTATGATATAAAGGGTAGCTGGAAGAGATTTTTTTAAACCATGAAACCACATCAACAATATCAAATACTTTAATGTAATAAACTGTCAAAGTATATAAGATAATAGCCAATCAATTTCTTTCACTGTTAATAGTCTTTATTGGAAGTTGTATTTTAACTCATATAAATGATGTTTTCTACTTTCCTGTTTTTACCTTCTTTCTTCTCTCAAGTAGAGTTTTCTTTCTTTAATATTTTCTCAGTTATATTCAGATGAATATTCATTGACAAGTGCTTATCACAGAAGATTTTATGTATGTTTGAGACATAAGAAGAAAACCAGTCAAAGATAATGTGGGTTATATAGAACTATCAGTTATTATTGATATAAAAATATTCCAAAAGGTATATTTCACAAGATACAAAAATAATTGTCAAACTCATGGTTTCATTATATTTGAAGACTTTGGGGGACGATAGAGGAAAGACTACCTCTGTGTGAGACGTTGGGGGAAAGGGTCAGAATAAGTTGGGAAGAATTTTATTCCACTTAGAGAAATAGAAGACCTTTAGATATCTATAAACGAATTGTAAGGATGCTGGGAAAAGAATAAAAAACAAAATATTTCATCTACTCTGAGGAAGCAGAGAAATTGGAATGTTGGAGCCCCACCTGCTTTATTCGATATCGGGTTCCAGTCTGGGGAATGGTGACATTCAGACAAGAATAGATCTACACTTAGGCAAAACTTTCTGTCAACATCCTTATAGACAATCCCAAAGGTGTGTTTCCTTCTTACCCTAAATTTAGTCAACTTCACAATGAAAATGAAGCATCACATGGAAAGTCCAACAATGGTTGCCTTCTGTGCTAAAGTTAATCTCATCTAACCAGAGCCGAGAGTGTTTCCCATGACATTGTTCACTTCCTTTGTATTTAAAATTCTACCTAGATATGTGTATACATTGATGTTTTAAACACAATACAGAAATGGGTCAAAAAGACAAGGAGAAGCCAGAACTGTCAGTGTCACCCACTTAATCAGTGAGCTTTGTATTTCTTATCATTGTACCAATCAGTAATGGCATGAGAGCTTGCTATTCATGATGATTCTGAAACATTTGGCAGAGAAAAAGAAGTTACAAGAAGAGAAGATTGAATTATCTATTAAGTTGATTTGATTTCTGGATACAATGTTCAGCTGATGATAGCTAAGCGATAGTGTATGCACACCACTAATATTTGGGAATTTTATTTTCCTTGGTCCTGCAATTTTTCATGATTATCAGTTACATGATTATGAGTTTTACAGAGGCAGGGAAACTAGTGAGATCCAGTGAACCTAATACTAATCACATTTGATGTACACTCTGTAAAATATTCATTTTAACTTGTTTTTTTAAAGAGTGATTCTATACTTCACATTTGATTCACAATATTTGTGAATATGAACCTAATTAAGATTTGTGAATATCGGGGCTGGAGAGATGGCTCAGAGGTTAAGAGCATTGCCTGCTCTTCCAAAGGTCCTGAGTTCGATTCCCAGCAACCACATGGTGGCTCACAACCATCTCTTATGGGGTCTGGTGCCCTCTTCTGGCGTGCAGGCATACACACAGACAGAATATTGTATACATAATAAATAAATAAATAAATAAATAAATAAATAAAAAGATTTGTGAATATCACAGAATTGGTGATAAGTAACATCCATAATTATATCTACATGGCTGAAGTATTTTCTCCTTATTACTTTAATGTCAAAATTTAATTGGCTAAATAAGAATTTTCTCACTACAGAGTGAATGCCCTACTAGTTCTATTTTCAGATTGGCAATTACTTTTATCCATCTTGAACATGTACGTCAAGGCACAGCTTTACTGTTTGATTTTCAAACCGGTTTCACTGCAACCAACATGTAGTTCGACACAGAGAATGATTTCAACAGAAAATTAGAAGCTATAATTTTCCAGAATCTATGAAAAAAATCTCAAGAAATTAAAAAAAAATAACCTGTGGCTTCATGGCACAGGTAAAAGTTTAGGTTGACCTTAATTTTGTCCGGTTTTTATTTCTACATTGCCACAAGAACCTGGCTTATTTGCACAGCTTTAGCTACTGTCTGGCCTGCAATCACATAGAGTAAAATTTTGATGTAGCATTTTCTAAGCTTGGTTGTTTCAAGATTCCAAACTGAATGAACACAGAATTGCTTTCTAGACCTTTTTCTCAAAAATATTTCTTGCCAAAAAGTAAAATTATACAATATACATGTTCTCAGCCATCATTAGAAAATTTTTTGTACAATAATGATGTTTCTAGATCTGTTTTTATAATTTGCAAATGGCTGTAAGAACCAGAGGCAAGAGAGTAAATATACTGGAAAAGGTATTAACTGATGAAGTTCAAATATTTTGTATTGTAAAAAGAATTTACTTTCCATACAATAATGACTTATAATATTAAAACACATTTTATTAATAAATTACTTTAGATCGGTATAAATAATTTTAGGTACAATAATAAAAACCAGACTTAATAATTATTCACCATACTTCCAAAAAATTAACTCCAGAGTTTGTCTAACTTGTATTCTAAAATACTGGCCAGTAGTAAACATGAGTATGTTAGAATTGAAGGCTTCTGAGAAATTGCTTCTTTATCTTGTTTTACAGATTCATCAGTCAATCTAGAGTTTTGTGTGTGTGTTGTAAGATTTACACTAAATATATTATATGTAACAGTGATCAGAGAACCCATTAATCATTTATGTCCTGTGATTTCCATGTTCAGGCAGTGGCGTGTGCTCCTCCTTCCCAACACACACAACAATAATGAAAGATAATTCTTAAAAAGTATGTATTCATTTCCATATTAATCAAAAACTCATTTATGGTTGAAAAAATTCTAAGATATAAGATAAAATGTACCTATCATTCTTGGAGATACCAGTTTGACCCTCACAAAGACCTCTAGGAAATGTCTGGTGAAGGGAATCATTTGTGAAGAGAGAAATGACAGCCTTCCAGTGCTTCTCTGTGCTGATTGCTGAGTGCTCTTTGAGCAGGCTGGAGTGTTTCTCAGACTTGGTAATAAAGAAAACTTTCTCGACATTTAAACTCAAAATAACATCCGGAAAGGAATTGACACATTGCCTCTGGCTATATGATCTTTAAAACTGCCCTATTGAATATCAGGAGAAGAACTAAACAGAGACAAAAAAGAAAAATAGACATTCTTAATTGCAAAAGCATATATAAGACCTAAAATGTTTTGTTGAGGGTTGTGGTGCCAACTTGCAATCCCAGAACCAGGATGACACAGACAGGTGGTTTGGCACAAGCAACTGGACAGCTTTGCTTTGTCAACAGAGTATGTTCCAGAACAGTCAAACCTACAAAGCAATATTTTGCTTAAACTCACCAACTCCTAATGAACTAGGAGTCAACTCTGAAGGGGTCTGACAGTTACGGCAGACTGAGGGGCCACTGATAATGACACTGGGGTTTGTCTCTATGACATGTACTGGCTTCTTGGGACCCTATTCTCTTCGGATGGGAGCCTTGCTCAACCTACATGTAGTAGGGAGGGCCTTGGACTTTCCATAGAGCAGGGTGCATGGCCCTCTCTTAAGATTGGAGGGTGGTGGGATGAGAGGGTATGTGGAGTGAGTGGGAGGAAGGAGGGGGTGGGAATTTGGTTTGGTATTTTTTTAAGTAATAAAATAATAATAGTAATTTACAAGAAAGGAAAAAAAGATTCAGATTGGTGCTGGAGAGATGGCTCAAGTTTAAGAGCACTGGTTGTTCTTCCAGAGGTCCTGAGTTAATTCCTAGTACAAGGTGGCTAACAACCATCTGTTATTTGATCTGGTTCCCTCTTCTGGCATGCAGACAGAACATTGTATAAAAAAATAAATAAATAAAATTTAAAAAATAATAAAAAATAATTCTAGTATATTGATAAACAATATATCACAGACCAAATTTAAAGATCTTACCATATTTTTCATTGCATATAATAGAAAGTTCAGACTTATTATTAAATTAAATTATAATGCTACTATCAATTAAAAACACACCTGCACAAACCACTAACACTTTTTAATTTTTTTCTAATTATTGAAGAAAGGTATGCAGAGTATCCTGAAACAATTTTTTTTCTTAGAAAAATGTTCATTTATTCTTGGATAAAAAGTCTCTCCTTTCTGGTAGTGAGAAACGTCTCATTGTTTGGATACACCATGTCTTTATTTTTAATTGTATATTATTTTTATAAAATACTGGATTTCAATATGACATTTTAAATGTGAGCATTACAATTTCAGCAGATCCCCTTTCCTTTACCCTCTTTTCTCACTTCTGTGCCTACCATCACTCCTCCTTCCCCTGAACAGTCCTCTTTCTACTTCATTTTTAATATTTAGTGTATAGTGGAAAAAACACTGTACTTTAATTCTTGAGTATGTATTATTTTACTTAATATACCCTCCTCTCCCTTCTTTTTTCCTTCAAATTATGCACTTTCATTCTCCTCATTGTTGGATAATACTCCATTGGATGTATGTATTTCACATTTGCCTTCTCTTTATATTGTTAGCAATGACTATTCAAGTAGTTTCTAAATATTGGCCTTTATTTTAAAAAAAAATACACAATGGTTTTGCTAGAGTAGTTAACATCTCAGACCCTGAGTTCGTCTCTTTGAATAAAGACTCATAAAAAATAGGGTTCCTGGATACTATGGAGATTCTATTTTCAATTTTAAAATAACTTTTATTGTATTTTCTATGGCAGCTGTCTCATTTACACGTTTATCAGCAGTGTACACAGGTTTTAATATCCCCACAATCTTAGAATCACATATTGGTCTTTCTAATGGTATTAATAATTATAGCTTTGGTTTACATTACCTTGTTGGTATTGATATTGAGCACATCTCAGATTCCTGTTCACTTATTCTGTCTTTTTTAAAGGAATATCTTTTCAAATTCCTCCACATTGCCATTTTCTCTCCATTGATTGCTTACTTTGCTGTGCAAAGCTTTCATTTTTTTTTTAGTTTTAATTCTGTTCTATTTTGTTTCTTCTATTATTTAGATTCAAGAAATAATTATCAATTCCATACAACAAACCATGGGTTTTGAGTATATTTTAAAAATTTCTGTTTTAAAGTTGCTAATTTATTTTCAGTGAATATTTGTATATGTTGTAAATTGACATTCAATTTCACTCTTTATTAGGAATTATTTGTGAATTGTTGTAAGTCTAAAACAACTCAGCATCTATTTTAAATGTAAATTGAACTTTCCCAAGCTAGAAGGTGAGTTCTGTCATTAGCACCATTAGCATAATTTACATGTTTTAAATTTGGATATCATGCTCTGTAAAATCTGCCCCTACTGATGTGTGTTCAAAGGACAAGATGCATTTTATTTAACTAATCCACATCTCACAAAAGCTCAGTTTCAGCACCATCCTTTCAAAGAACTCCCAGTTGCTAAGGCCTGTGGATCATGATCCAAGATCCACCAGTCTCTCCTCTCTTCACTTCCGTGCTGCATGCTCAATTCAGGTTTGCACTGAGCTGCTGCCTTTCCTTATTCTGTGTGATGTCTGTCCTATTCTCTATGGGATTCTCCAAAGCACTCTTCTCAAACATCCTGTGCTGTATGTCTGCTGCCTCTGTATTTCATCTATCTCAGAAAATAAAATCGAGCTTCTTGCCAGGTAAGAAATGTATCCCAAACTGACTATTTCAGAATGATTAAACTGGAGTTTAGGTAAAAAAACAAATTCAAAAAATTATCTGCCATTGTACCTAATACTATGTGGCAGATCTACTCTTGGCAAGGACATAAGTCCTGTGCTGTTTTCAGAATGACTTCCTGAAGCTTCTTTGGGACAGGCATAGCATTTGTAGCCACTATCCTTAGTCTTCAAGATCAAATTAGAAGAAAACACAATACTGTTTTGCCCAGCACTATTTTCAGAATAATCTATCCTTTCCCCACTGCATAGTCATGTAAAGCAATCGAAGATCATTTATCTCATCTGCCTTGAAGCATTTGTGAGCATTTATTCTGCCTTAAATATGCCTGTTTATAAGCTAGTGGCATGCTGATTTGTTTACAAAATTTATACTTACATTTCTTTAGTTATATAGATATTTTTTGATTTTAGTTAGTTCCTCAAAAATTTCATACCACATATTTTGATCATATTTGCCTAGTCCCATCCCTCATTTTTCCTAAATCTACTCCTCCTTCCCTACCTACCTGTCTTTATACAAGTACAATATGTACTTTCCATGTGTTGCATTGCTTAGAGGGTAGTCGACCCACTAGGAGCTTTCCACTTAAAGGAAACACACTCTTCCTCTCCCAGTAGCTTCAAACTGTCAATAATTCCTTAGATGGGACTGGGATTTGGCCCGTCCTTCCAGTGTCCATTATTGAGTTTCCTCTTCTTTGATCAAGTGCATGTCTTATGTACGCTGTCTCTAATGCTGTGAATTCATAGACATGATTCCCTTACTATGTCAATGCATCAGTTTCCATACAGTTAAGCACTACCTACAGCTCTTAATTTTCTTCCACTCTTTTCTTTTGCAATGGTACCTGAGTCTTGTGATAAGAGAATGTGATTGAGTTATTCCATTTAGGACTGAGAATTCCAGTCACTTATTCTATGTTCATTGGCCAGTTGTGGGTCTCTGGGTTAACCATCTTCTACTTCAGAAGAAAATAATATCTGATGATTTTTGAGAGGTGCATAAGTCTGTAGATATAACAATAAGTCATTGGGAGTCAGCTTAGTACCATGTTCACTTTGCAGTAGTAGTAGTAGGTATTTTTCCTTGTGTTTGACCTTTCTAGTCACAGGTTCTTAGGCCTGGTAATGGTTATGTTTTTCAACTTGTGAAGCAGGCCTTAAATCGAATGATAAAGTTTTTAGACATCTCAGGACATCCATGCCTCCACTGCCCTGAGCATTCGTCTCTATAGGAGATGTGTGAAATCCTGAGGACCCTGACCCTACTGTATACTTTCCCAGCCTCTCCTCCAGTCTACTCAGGCAGTTACACTCCTTGCAATCTACTCAATTTGCTTATGTTTTAGTCACACTGCAGGTACACTTTGACCATATAACTTAGAGATCTTGGGGATCCTTGTTCTCACTGTTATACCTATAGCTCCAAACCCTTAGTCACACAATTTAATATGCATACAGCCTCCCACCTCTTACACACACTGTTTCCTCTTAACGTCCTTACTCAAGGCAGGTTAGTGGTGTTGGAATCCATACTACCACTTTTCTGCTACCCTGCTATACCATTTATGACTCTTCCAGATAGGTGAGATGATTTGGGGTTTCCACACCCACTTTATCCTTACATGTAAATCCCATATTGTAAAACCCGAGGAGTGTAAATCATCCCCACTAGAGAATAATACCACTATCTTTTAAGCATAGCAACTAGAGAAACCACAAATCATGAATCCCCTCAGACCTGACACACATGTTTAATATTCTGTGTTGACCTAGACTGCTGAAGTTAGAATTTCCAAGAACTCGTGCAATGGTGCACATTCTCAAATCACATATCAAATCATCGACTAAAGTCATGGGTTCTCTGAGACCTCCACATCTGAACCAAATCCCATACCACCAACCACACTGTCCTTCCTTCCAGGTATAGCACAAAACATAACACGTTAACAGTCCCATCTACAAGATCAACATCAACTGTGTCCAGAATTAAACATTAAGCACAATAAGCTAAGCAAAGAAGCATCAAGCAGAAGGAATCCCAAGCACCAAAACCAAATGCTCACTCAACATGTATGTGTCAAGAAGACTTAACAAAAAAACCAACTGTAATGCATAACATAAGGCAAAAGAAAAGCCAACAGAAATTGTCTTCCAGAAATGCCTAATCCTATAAACCCAATATAAGTGACGTATTGAAGTTCCAAAAAATCCATAAAAATAATCATGAATATGTTCAAGGAATTCGAGGTTACTAATAAATGCAAACATGCTTCTAAAGACAATATTACTAAAAGATAGAATGAAATAAAAATGAAAGTCTGAATGCAGAATCAAAAAAAAAAAATAGATGAAACTAGAACAACATTAAGTGAGACAGAAAAAGAGTTCATATAAAGTATGTCCAACAGAATAATAGCTCATTTTTATATTGGAAAATCTAAAATCCAGAAATATTTCCAGTTTGAAAGACTGAAATATGTACCAATACTACAATATCCAGCAAAACTATCTGAACAATGGTAGGGGAAAGAAAAAATTTCCATAGCTAAATAAATTTTATGACTACTACACTAGCTGTAGCAAGACTTTAGAAAAATTATTCTAGGAGAGTATGAGAAACACATCCAAGAAGTGACACACAAAACATGCTGAGAAGCTGTCAGTAAAGAAAGACTGAGAAAATATCAGTCTTGTCAAAATCACTTCGATGGCAGTATTTAATACAGATCTTTCAAAAACATTATATATTGAAGAACTAAATACAATTAAAAAATCACATTCTAGCTGACTGAATAACAAAACAGCATCCATCTTTTTACTACAACCAATAAACACTTCACCACCGAAGATTATCATCAGCTTAGGGTAAAAGGACGAAAATATGACGCAGATAAAACAAGTGTTTTGTTTTTTTATGATATCTGGAAAAACTGATGTAAAGCTAACATTAGTCAGAAGGGATAAAGAAAGCTACTTCATAATAACTCAGTGGACATTCTATCAAGAATACATTACAATTTTGAATACTTATGTACTGAACACATAACCACCTAGTTTCACAAAACAAGTATTACTTTATTTTTCTTTTTTAGTATTTTTAATTTATTTATATTTATTTATTTTACAAACCAATCCCAGTTCCCCCCCTCCTCTCCTTCTGCTTCCTGCATTTTTCCCCCCACCCCATCCCCATCTGCTCCTCAAAGAGGATAAGGCCTCTCCTGCAAAGTCACCTCAGTCTGTCCTATTATCTTCTTGACACAGGATCAAGGTCCTCCCCGTACCCCACCCACACCGCTCCATCACCTATGCTGAGCAAGGTATCTACAAAAATAGAATGGGCTCCTCAAAGTCACTTCATGCCTGAAGGTTAGATCCAGAACCTACTGCCACATGTTGTCCAAGGCCACCACTGTCATTTTTCTTCATGGGATCTATGTCAGTCCTATGTAGGTTCCCGGTTGTCAGATTAGATTCTGTGAGTTTCCACTAGTTTAGGCCCTCTGATTCTGTAGGTTCCCCCATTATGATCTTGACCCCTTTCTTCATATTATTGTTCCTTCCTCTCCTTGATTGTATTCCAGTATCTTGACCTAGTGCTTTGTTGTGGATCTCTGCATCTGCTTCCATCAGTTTCTGGAGGAGGGTTCTATTTTTGTCGATTAAAATAGTGATTCATGCCGGGCGGTGGTGGCGCACGCCTTTAATCCCAGCACTCAGGAGGCAGAGGCAGGCGGATCTCTGAGTTCGAGGCCAGCCTGGTCTACAAGAGCTAGTTCCAGGACAGTCTCTAGAAACTACAGGGAAACCCTGTCTCGAAAAAAAAAAAAAAAAAAGATAGTGATTCATCTGCTCATAGGTGAAGGCTAGTTCAGATACCTTCTCTATTGCTTAGATTCTTAGCTGGGGTCATCTTTGTGAATTCCTGGGAATTTCCCTAATTCTGGGTTCCTTGTTAACCTTAAGGGTTCCTTTTATTAATAGATCTCTTTCTTTGTTCTCCCTCTATCCTTAATCCAACTCGACCTTACTGTTCCCTCTAGTTCTCGTCCCCTCTCCTCCTCTCCCCTTTCCACTCTGCTTTCACCCTCCCTCCTGCCCCAACACTCCTAATTTACTCAGAAGATCGTGTCTCTTTCACCTTCCCAGAGGGATCCATGAATGTCGCTCTCAAGGTATTCTTTGATACCTAGCTTCTCTGGGTTGTAGTCTCTAGGTTCATTTTCCTTTGCTTTATGTTTGATTATCACTTATGAGTGAGTACATACTGGGTTTGTCTTTCTGGATCTGAGTTACCTCATACTACTTGATTTAAAGTCCATATGATCTAACTGTATTACTTTTGGGCATATATGCTAAGAACTCTATCCTATTACAGAGCTGCCTACACATTCACATTCAATGATACACTTATTTACAACAATTGAACAATACAATCGACCTAAGATGTCTGTCAACTGAGAAATAGGTATTGAAATTCTAGCACTGCATCATTATTGTCAGCTATAAAAATAAAATTATGGATATTTACAGAAACAATGTTAGATCTAGAAATTATGCTTTGAGTGAGGTAACCCAGGTCAAGAAATAAGAGTTGTGCATGTTCTATCTGAAATAGAGATTCTGATTTGAAATTTAAATATAAACATTCTACATTTAAGTTTGTATTAATTTTCTGTAGAGGTCAAGGAGCAAGAAAGGAATCATAGATACCCAAGTGAATTAATCTGGGATAGGATAATGCAATGTGGGGGTATGAAACTTAAGGTATACAGTAAAAGGCACTACAAATTTTATAGAAGTTAAGGGGAAGGACTAGGAAAAACGTCGAGTGGAGAATCTTACCAAAGCTAAGGATGCCTAGAAAAGCCATATAGAAGCTTAGTATTTTATAAAGTCAAAAGAAACTGGATTCTCAGGGGAAAGTGCACTAACTGTTTATCCAATACTAATGCCCATAAAAATATACACACATAACATTATACAAATTGAGCAGGTTGCCTTTGTATTTAGGTATATGTATGTATGTACATACGTGCATGGAACAACAGCTAATGTAAAAGGTCATGAATATGAGACAGAGTAAGGAGGGATAGATATGTCAGGAAGTTTTGAAGAAAGAAAGGGACGGGAGAAATTATGTAATTATGTTAATCTCAAGAAAGAAGAACAAGCAATAAAAAGAAAAGCTTCACATAGAGGTGGATGAGGCTGTTCCCAGAAATCATAAGCATTTAAATAAAAGCTGCAGTGCCAGGTATGGAATACTACCTTGTCCTGACGAGACTGCAGAGCCCTTCTAAACTACCAATAACACTGGGCATTGTTTGTCCCCAAGAGCTGCATAGTGAGACCCTTTGGCTGAACAAACCAGGCAGGTACCTTACTGATAGGACACAGACATTAAGATGGAACTGAGCCAGAAACTCCAAGTGTGATAGCTAGTATTCATAGTGCTGGGTGGTGTTTTATATTCAGTTGGAAGAGAAAATTGTAATCAAACTGTAATCTAAGCTTGAAGCAATACAAGATTTACCCACTGCTGTAATACTCTCTTGATAATATTCCTGGTAACCAACTTCTTTGTGGTCAGGTTGGAACCCTAACTAAGAGAGGGAATTTGCATCTGGTACTATAGACCTGGTTAAAAGCCTCTGTCCATGGTGGTAAGAAGCTATCATTGCTTCTCTAAATAGACACATTATCAAATTGCTTTCTCAATATGTATGTTTATACCTGGAGAATGGTGCTGCTTTCAGCATGGATCAGATAAATTCCATTTTGTAGAGGGCAACAGTTAATATAGAGATTCATATCTTGTCAAAGTGCTGAGAATAAGTCACTGTCGAACACTCATCCCTAAGTGCAACATCCGTATCACTGTCATACCTGCAATCCTGAGGAACTTCCTAGAAAAGATGTCAGAAAGAATATAATAACCACATGCTGGCAAAGGGTGTCATGGAAAAAACACTGCTGTCTAAACCTCACAGGGCCCTTGCAATCATAAACACACATCAACAATAGATATGGGCCCAAGATTGGGCCTTATAACCCAGTGTCAAGCATAGAGAAGGTGCTTGCAAGACCCCCCTCCCATTCCTGAAGATCTATTGACTGTTTTTGCTTGTTGGATGATGGGGTGTCATTATTTTCAATAATATAGTCACTAGGAGAAAGAATTTAGAGGGAAAGAAAAGGGGACAGCATAATAACAGGACAGAATATAACCATAAAATACTATGTACAGCCGGGCGGTGGTGGCACACGCCTTTAATCCCAGCACTCGGGAGGCAGAGGCAGGTGGATCTCTGAGTTCGAGGCCAGCCTGGTCTACAAGAGCTAGTTCCAGGACAGGCTCTAGAAACTACAGGGAAACCCTGTCTCGAAAAAACCAAAAAAAAAAAAAATACTATGTACATAATAAGTTGTCCAAATATAAATAGAGTTATTTTTCCTAATGCTTCCAAAATCAAACCATAGTTTGTTTAGGCCTATGTCATAAAATACCAAGCATTGTGTTCTGTGTAAGAACTACAAAGATATTTCTCATAATAATTCTTCTAGTCAAAAACATCAAAATGTAGGTCATGTCGGATTTGTTTTGTGACAAGGGCTATTGCCATATTAAAATAAGTAAACCTTCTCACAGTAAAATCATGATTAATTTGTTTTCACAATCAAATATCCTCTAAAAGGCTCATCTAATAGTTATTGCTTCGTGTCTTGGACTTTCTATCATGAAGATTTGAGGAACATAAACATTCAGAAGTTAAGAGCGTATTGAAATTTGATCAGCACTATGCAAAATCTTTACACCATATAATATGGTATAGATAATGTTAAATAGTTCTAGAATTTTGAGAACACAAGATACATTTTCATTTGTTTTTATTATCTTTATTGCCATTGTTAAAGAATGCTTTATAAAGTGCATTGTAAAAATATTTTGCTTCTAGTAAATATTATTTTAAAATATTTTATACTTTCTTTAAAGATTTAGGCATTTGTTCTTTGTGAATTGTGTTTGTGTGAGTATATGAATGTGCACCACATGCCTACAGTGCCCTTGCAGTCTGGAAGAGGGAAGCAGATTCCTTGGAACTCATGTTATAGGAGGTTGTGAGACAACAGATGTGGGTGCCTGGAACTCAATTTGGAACTGGTGGAAGTTTAACAAGTGATATTAACTATTGAGTCATCTTTCAGCCATTTTACTCTTTTAGATAATGTTGTAACCCATTTAATACTTCTGCATACTTTAGTAAACAATGCCTTCACTTAATCTATTAATGAACAATTTAAAAAATAGCTACATTTGGTATTACTATGAACATCAGTTCTATAATTGATGCTGTTTTGTGTTGTTTATCTATATCTCCAGATTGTTACCAAGAATATTCACTTCCTCTTGTAATAAAATAAGCCATATAGTTGGATTGGAATTTGAAATACATTTTAAAAATTTACCATATATGTTGTTTCCCAATGTTTTACAATCTTAGAATATATTTTTTTGGAAATTAATGAACATAAAAAATGTAAGAAATTTTCAGACGCTTGAGTAGGAGAGGAAGGAAGGCATTTTGACCTGTGACAAATTGCTCTACCACTTATTCAAATTTATACTTGTCCTCAAACGTTTTGCTAATAAAAGGTGATTCAAAGGCTTTGCTCTCTGAATTGGATGAGAAAGAAATACCTTCTATGCCAAGTAGAGCACAGTTTTTTAAATCTCATATCCTCTGAATTAGTCATGCAATTTCCACACCTGTCATCTAAATTTGCTGAGGAATTTCAAAAGAATAGGCAATGCTGATTTTGTTATTCTCCACTTGAATTAGGGTATTATGAGTCGTATTTTAAAGTAGTCGAGGCACATAGAACATGGAAACGAGTTGAAGCCAGATAGCTAATGCTTGCATATGAAAGTTAGTCAGGATAAATCATCAAGTAAGAAGAGTATGAACTAGATTGCACTATTCAGCACCAAAGTGCCCCTGATTATCATTCACTGCCATTGTCGGGGCCCATGAGATTTTTGCAAACTCTCGATATGTGTTTTATTCTGATGGTTGTACAAACACTAGCTCAAAATGCAGGTTTTATCTTCATATAGTGATGATGATTCTCTTAAATTCATGATGGGGCCTGAACAGATGGCTTAGTGATTTAGAGAACCACTTCTTTCTCACAGAGAGGATGTACGTTCAATTTCCTGCACCCACACAGTAGTTCATAACATCCAAAACTCTAGTTCAAGGGAATCCAATGACCTCTTCAGTGGGCAACAGGCATGCATACAGTATACATACACACATGTGGTCAAGACACTCATACACATTGAATAAAATAGGTAAATTCTGAGTGGATAACCATATAGAGGATTCAAAAGGCCTAGGCTGCTTTTCAGGTGCTGTCTTAGAAATCACCATAACAACACTGTAATAAAATTCTGTTCAGCTTTATTGCTTGATGGTTTCCAAAAGTCAAGAAACCAGTAAAATTCTAATTGATCTTCTATCCTGCACTATATCATTGACCAATATTGAAAATTTGCGCCTGCCATTCTCTTCCAAGTATCTTTAAGTTGTCACAATGCCATTTCCCAAGGTTCTAGGTTAGGAATTTCAGAAGCCTGACTCCAGGCTCAGAAATGATCATGTTCTGACTCCTTTCTTCATCTCATAAGCCCTTTCACTCCCTACCCACATATATGGTTTAAAGTGAGGTAAATTCCTGAGAGATCTCTTGTGTTACAATCAGATGCATAGTGTTAGAGGGAAGAAACTTCTCAATGAGCTTTCATAAGAACTCTGTATGATAGTTCATAACACACACTGGATGGAGTGCAACACAAAGGTATATATCATTAAAGGTGGTGCTCATAATGCCAGCTGTCACAAACACGAACAATTCTTTAGCTATTAGATATTATACACCTGTCAATATCAGTACAAAGAATGTATAACAATATTAAAAGATGTTGATAATTCAGATAAAAAATAAGAGACTATACACAAAGCAGAAAAAAAGTATCTATGGTACACATATTGACATCAGACGTATCTATCTGTTGATAAAAGGACTCTTAAAGATCAATGTTAAGGAAATCAATCAATAAAATATGTTTAAATAAGATGCAGTGATACACACCTGCAATACAAGTAAATGTGGAAAGCAAGCTAGGACATTATAGGCTCCATATCAGTAGAGAATGTGAAGTGTAACCTTGACTCAAAAAAAAAAAAAAGAAATTAATGCTGAGACTCAGTGATAGAATGGAGGTGAAAATTTGCAAGGCCATGGTTTCAATCCCTAGGACTGTGCAACTTAGCTAAATTTTTGGCTTTACAAATCACAAAACAGGATACATAGTCAAACACACACATACCACTTCATCCTTTGTCTTCAAGAAAACAAAAATAAATTTTATAGCGTTACCATGATACATCCATCAAATGTCTTAAGTACTAGAGATATAATATCAAGTATTGTTGAGAACATTGGACAGCTTTTATTTCTATACACCAGAAAATTAAGATAGAAAGTGGATGGACCACCACAAGCTCTTCTATGGTTTTTCTTTATAGCCCATTCTCAGTTCATTTCCCCATATCTCACATCTAACAATTATGTTCTTATTTGTTTTACATGACATTAATATGAAATCATTATAAGTGCAACTTCTATTTAGTATCATAGATTGAGGTAGATATTTTTACTGATATTTTCATGGCATTCTATTCTCTTTCCTTTCATAATAATGCATGGTATTTGTGTGTGTGGTTCACACTTACTAGTTCTTGCTGGATCATTAATGTCACTGGCAAAAGTGACATGCTTTGTATCAACAAGCTGAATGCCATGGTAGTTTGTCAGAGAGAGTGGGCAGAAATGAGAATGCTGTTGCAAGGTAACCAAGAGTCAGCCACAGAACAATGCCATCCACTCTTATTATGCCTCAAGCATTTACTAACACTAAGTGTAACAGTAGTTGGGGCCTGATATGATGTTTCTTATTGTCAATTTTTTTCTTAACTTTTATTTGTCATAATTGTTCTTAAGATTATTTGCATAATTATCTACAATATAAAAAGTTAAAATAAATTTTACTCATCAATTTTATTTTTAGTACTCATGATACTGAAGAATTAAAACTAAAGGAATTGGGATGGAGAAATAGCTCAGCGGTTAAGAATACTTGTTCTTGCAAAGACCTAAGTTTGTTTCTCAGCACCCACATGGTGGCTCACAACCATTTCTACCTCCAATTCCAGGCAACCAAAGGTACTTTTCTCATCACCACAGGCACCTGGCATGCAGCCACTTACATACATGCTGGACAAAACCCTCTCACAAATAACAAAAAAATCTAAAACAAAATTAGAAAAGGGAGAATAGAATAGGAGCAAATAGATTAACTGGAAAGGGCATATTGTAAATAAAGTCCAAAATTGAGGTTCTCTACAACAGCAATAGTAACAATAACCAGAAAAGAAAAAGGCACTTCTGTCCAGGATTTTTTCATTTATCTCAGTCTTGGGTACAGTAGTTGTTTTTCAGGGGATGTTGGTCACAAAACAACTTATTCCACTCTGGATTCTTTCCCCCATCTCTCTCTTTCTCTCTCTCTCTTTCCCCATCCTACCCAACTTCCATCAGCAGCTTGTTTAACCGGTAGCACAGTTTTATATCTTCTAACCAAGTATCACTGATTTTTGATCATGGGTGATGCAGGTTTGGGACTTAAACTGGCTTTGGTAAATTCCCTCACTTCTATTTCCTGAATATGTGTACCATAAAGGATGCTTTCCTACGTTTTCACTTCTCTTCTTGTTCTCCAGAGACTTGAGTAAAGAAGTCCAGAACAACTTAAAATTCAACTAGTATCCTGGGTACTTAGGATTTCTATGTTCTCACACTTAGTCTCAACTAATTCACTCAGTCTTATTGGATCATTCTCACAAACTTGAATGCTCTTTCTCTTACACTTACCTTCTGTCTTCCTAGGGAATATTTTTTCATATTGGTTAATCACTCTGATGTTTTAGAGTGAGGAGAACATTGTCATTTTGTAGACTATTCAACATTTTGCTGATTTGCTCAATGGAAACTATTTCCTTAAGTTTTCTACATTATAACTCAACATCAAAAGGTAGCATATTTTCAAATCTAGGTAGCTGAATTGAGATAAGCCTGTATTCATAGGAGAATCACAATTTCATATTGCTGAGATAAGTATGTGATTATCAAACTCATCCACATTCTAGTCCAGGTACAGTATAGAGATTCCCTTTGTTATTTTTAGATTCAACACTTAGGAACACTGGACTTGTTCCTAAAAGCTTCCTTTTTTTCCCTGAAATTCATGCTCCCTCGCTTATTCTGCTATGTGTATACTCCCATGATTTCTTTGTATATAGCAAATTATAATATAGAAATTATCTTATAATGGAATTTAATCTTCCTACATTGAAAAAATATTTATTCTTAAGTCATTGCTATAAAATATTTAATATGGGCAAAATTTTATATAAGTGAATGTTAAATAGCCCCTGGATCTGTGATCTCTGTGTTCAATAAGATATAAAATAACCAGTATGATGATTCTTATATTGGCCTTTAGAGAAAAAAAAGAGTACACTACTGTCTTTCAGGTAAAAATTCTGAGATCCAGAAAGGCAGTGCCATATATGGCCTTATAGTCATATTTGAATTTATTCCAGAAAAGGCAAGAAGCATTTAAATCTAGAAAAGATGCAGAGAAGTGAATGATTCATGTATGAAATCTCTAATCAGTCAAAGTCACAAGCTTCTGATCATTTCAGACTACTAAACACTCTACTATTTACAGACACAGAAAATAACCCAGCTTTGATAAGTACAATTTAAAAACATGAATTTAATAACTGTATTAAAGATTTTCTCTGTAATAGCTAACTGCAGTTAATTTTGTTTGTCTGTTTCATTTTGATGATCTACTCTAGGAGAAGAAAAACATCCTTGCTCCTCATGATTGAAGGATGATTTCCTGTTTGGGTCTCTCTAAAGTGGCCTTCTCTGTTCACATTCCTCTTTGCAGAGCACCAAGTCCTGTATGGAAATACCAGTCATCAGTTACTTATTCTCTAGCTTCCTCAGAGGGAGCATAAGTGACCAATTAGCCCTACCTGTTCTCTGTTTCTCTGGCAAGGTTCTACTGAGCACCACACAATCAAAACAAAACCAAAGCACCATTTAGGAATGATTTTTCTAGAACTTCTACACTGTTTGGCCAGAGGGATCTTAGGTACACTTTCAGTGTTAAATGTTGAAAATCTCACTGTACTAACTTCTGCTGGAACTGTTGAAGTCTAGGACAAAACTTAACCAGAGGCTAATAGCACAGTGGATAACTACAAAAAGAGACACGGCTGAAGTAGCAGGGGGAAAGAAAGAAACAAAGGAGTCTTATTTTTTTTTATTTTTATTTTTTGGTTTATTTTTTATATTTAAAAATTTCCATCTCCTCCCCTCTTCCTCCTCCTTCCCTCCCCTCCCCTTCTCCCATACCCCCCTCCCTCACTTTTCAGGCCAAGGAGACAGCGGGGTTCCCTACTATATGTTAAGACCAAGGTCCTCCCAACTCCCCCCAGGTCCAGGGAGGTGATCAACCAAGCTGAGAAGGCTCCCACAGAGCCCATCCATGCAGAAGAATCAAAGCCCAGTGCCTTTGTCCTTGGCTTCTCAGTCAGCCTCCACTGTCGGCCACATTCAGAGAGTCCGGTTTGGTCTCATGTTCCATCAGTTCCATTCCAACTGGAGTTGGTGATCTCCCGTTAGTTCTGTCCCACCGTCTCCATGGGTGAACGCACCCCTCACGGTCCTGACTTTCTTTCTCATGTTCTCCCTCCTTCTGCTCCTCATCAGGACCTTGGGAACTCAGTCCGGTGCTCCAATGTGGGGCTCAGTCATTTTCTTCATCTATTGCCAGGTGAAGGTTCTATGGTGATATGCAAGAAATTCATCAGTATGGCTTTAGGAACTGGCCTTTTCAGGCTCCCCCTCCTCAGTTGCCCAAGGAACTAGCTGGGGGCGTCTCCCTGGAAACCTGGGAACCCCACTAGAGTCAAGTCTCTTGACAGCCCTCAGATGGCTCCCTGAATTAAGAAATATGCTTCCCTGCTCCCATATCCACCCTTCCTGTATCCCAAGCATCCCATTCCTCCGAGCTCCCCCTATTCTCCCCTTCACGCTTTTCTCTCCCCATCTTCCCTTGGCCCTTTCTCGCCTCACCCTCAAGTTCCCAATTTTTGCCCCGCGATCATGTCTACTTCCAATATCCACGAGAATTACTATATGTTTTTCTTTGGGTACACCTTCGTATTATCTTCTCAAGGATCCCGAATTATAGGCTCTATGTCCTTTAATTATGGCTAGAAACCGATTATGAGTGAGTACATCCCATGTTCATCTTTTTGGGTCTGGGTTACCTCACTCAGAATAGAATTTTCTATTTCCATCCATTTGCATGCAAAATTCAAGATGTCATTGTTTTTTATCACTGAGTAGTATTCTAACATGTATATATTCCACAGTTTCTTCATCCATTCTTCCACTGAAGGGCATCTTGGTTGTTTCCAGGGTCTGGCTATTACAAATAATGCTGCTTTGAACATAGTTGAGCAAATGCTTTTGTAATATGATTGGGCATTTCTTGGGTAAATTCCCAACAGTGGGATTGCTGGGTCCTGGGGTAGGTTGATCCTGAATTTCCTAAGAAACTACCACACTGCTTTCCAAAGTGGTTGCACAGGTGTGCATTCCCACCAGCAATGTATGAGTGTACCTCTTACCCCACATCCTCTCCAGCAAAGGTTATCATTGGTGTTTTGGATTTTAGTCATTCTGACAGGTATAAGATGGTATCTCAAAGTTGTTTTGATTTGCATTTCCCTGATAGCTAAGGAGGTTGAGCATGACCTTAAGTGTCTTTTGGCCATTTGAACTTCTTCTGTTGAGAATTCTCTGTTCAGTTCAGTGCCCCATTTTTTAATTGGGTTAATTAGCATTTTACCGTCTAGTCTCTTGAGTTCCTTATATATTTTAGAGATCAGACCTTTGTCAGTTGCAGGGTTGGTGAAGATCTTTTCCCAGTCAGTAGGCTGTCTTTGTGTCTTAGTGACAGTGTCCTTTGCTTTACAGAAGCTGCTCAGCTTCAGGAGGTCCCATTTATTCAATGTTGCCCTTAATGTCTGTGCAGCTGGGGTTATATGTAGGAAAGGGTCTCCTGTGCCCATTTGTTGTAGAGTACTTCCCACTTTCTACTCTATCAAGCTCAGTGTGTTCAGATTAATATTAAGGTCTTTAATCCATTTGGACTTGAGTTTTTTGCATGGTGATAGATATGGATCTACTTTCATTCTCGTGTCCTTCCTCTTCTATCAGGGTACAGGTTCCATCCAGAACTTTGTGCAGCAATATTGGTTCCTCCAAAGTTGAACTATTACTGCTATAAGCAAATGTATCTGTTCCTGGACAATTGCAAGACTTTTGATTAGCACAGGTATTTTGTTTATAAGCTTTACGACTAGTCTTTGAGTGGTAAAAACTAAGTTCATAAGACTCACCTTTTTCTATACCTATGGGAAGTGTGGGCTGAGAACTATCAACCGTGAACCCGGTGCTTCTCTTTTAGTTCAGGTCAAAAAAGCATATAATAACACTGGAGTGTATTCTTGCTCAGATATGGTTTAGGAAAGCTATTAATTCCCAGAGTTTATTGAGACATGAGATAGGATTGGGTCCTAGAAATGTGTATATAGTCCTCTGGATTTATGCAATCAATAACGGAAATATTTACGTCTGAAATGTTTTCAACAGGACACAAAATATTGTAGGTCATGGCTACTACTCTAATTGGATGTTTGGAATACCTGGTAGAACAGGAAGTTTGAACACAGATGAGGTGGTTTTAAATGAAGTCTCAGTCTGAATCTGCACAGAACATATCCATGACTATTTGAAGTATATTTCAGTGTGGAAGAAATGAATTAATGGCTATAGGGATAGAGAATTTAGGGAAAATAGTTTCCTCTTAGATGGATAGGAGGTGCTAGCCAGCAGCATACCTATCCAAATAATGATTAGAAGTACTGACAATGAGAAGCAAAAACAAAGCAGCTAACCTGGCATGAAGAAGAGGTTTTACTTGGGGAGGATATAAGGAAGGCAAGAGCCTCTTGGACAAGGAATATTTTTGATTTATTTGGAAGGCCCTGTGAAACAAGAAACAACATAGGAAGGAGTTACAGATAAAACTGTATACAAATCATTTAGTGATGCCATTGTGGCCATATGAGACTCAAAGAAAGCATCAGGGGATTTTTTTTTATTGGAAACTATGGTAAGTTTAGGCAGTATAAGTGTAATCTGAGGTAATTGTGGCAAAATTAATGTGGGGAGTGGATTTTCTCCATAAATAAATACTTGGTATTAGGTACTTCAATCAATAAAAAGATAATTTTGAAAAAAAGAATGTTGCATTATAAGTGAAAAAATTTTATAGCAGTGAAGACAAGATTTGTCTGGTTGACCCAAGCAAGAGGAGTTATATGACATGTTATCATATTCCTTCCCATGGTAACATTCCAGAAAAGCAGCAGGGGCTGGGGATACATGTTTTGTAGATTTACTATGTGGCATTGGTCCTTGTGGCCACATATAATATAAGCCCTTGATTAGTACTCTTGTATTTTATATTGAGTGTTTCAAAGCAGGTGAACTCATTAAGTTTCTTAGAGCTTTATAGTGATTTGAATATTTAATAAGACCTTATAAGGTCTCTTTAAAAAAGTTCTGATCTAGTTTTGTATTACACTTTGCTGTATTTTTGGTTCTGCTCCTTTGCTGTGTGTTTTAAGATCATGTAGGTGACCAAAAATTAGCCCCTTTCTTTTACTGTTAGTGTTGGTCAAATATATCTAGGGATTATTCTTAGGGATTTATGAGGAGTCTCTTCTTGGAATTTTTTTCCTGACAGTTGTGCCATCAGCTAAGATGGGTCAGGTTCTTGCTTACCATTTGTCTCCTGTTGAAAGTACATAGAACACTTCCTTCGACAATGATCCTTCTCATTGAAGGATGTACAGCAGTTAGTACCCAGACTCTGCAGCCTCCACAGTCTCTCAGATCAAGAGGAGATGTGAATTTGTGAGGATATAAAGTCTTTTTTGGAAGTGTCCTGTCAGCCTCTGGTACATATCCAACCTAACTGAGCTGAGGATAAAGTCCAACATATCGATTATTGTCATCTAACCTATTTATCCTCATCAACTTTGATCTCCAAATACAGCTATTTAATAGCCAGATGGTAAGTTACACTAATTGTGAAGAAAAAACTGTGGTTTATAATTTTGCTGTTGTAGAACATTTAGAGAAAGTCTGACAAAAACAAACAGATTTTTAAAGTAAATCTTCAGTCTTTGAAGACTCAGCTTTTTAAAAGTAGTTAAATGCCTGACAAACTCAGCAGAAAACCTAAGCAATCTTCTTGATAAAACAAAATCTACATCTTTAAAGCATATCAGCAAATTGATGTTTTAATCAAAATCAGAGAAGTGCATTTACAAGACAGAAAATATGGGCATTACTGTAAACATCTTATAATAGCAAAGTTTTAGATGTGACATACAGAATAAAACTACAAATTCATAGACAGGCTGAAACTAGGCAAGTCGAAAAATAACACTGAATCATCACATGAAGCCACATCAATGAACACTAAAACCAAAACACATAATCTCCCTTAATCAGTTTGTACATTCTTAGAAAAACTTGAAAATGTATCTCAAAAAGTAGCGCTTAATGAGGGGGCACACAGAAGGCAAGCAAATATGAAGATGAGTAACATATAAAGCCAGGTTAAAGATATAAGTTTGTTAGTACTGATGGAAAGGTGTTTGGGTAATAACTATCTTCATGGTTACATAAATTGTGGAGTGAGTCTGATGAGATTTTAGGGAATGCAGATTGTGTTTTGTTTTCATGAGTTGTGGGTCAAATTACTACAGCACTTTATAATACATTACAGTGACTAGTAAAAAGTGAGGAAATGTTCCTGTTCTTTGTTTAGACAGGAATCCAATCACTATAATTTGTAATAGAGTATCCCTCCAAGGCATTGACTAGGAACATGAAGTTCAAATGAATAGAAAGGGAGTATATCAGAGACTTCAAGTATAACAATTAAAGAGGTCTTTCCTTTCAAAATAACCTTGTTTGAAGAACAAAACAGGGAACGATTCACTAGAAGGATGTTACTGAGAAATCCCGAGGTGTATGAGATGGACATAGTCTCAAGCTGGCTTGTCATGGAAGAAAGAGAAAATGAAATGAACCTATTGTCTTTCATAACATGCACAGTTACAAACCTCCACCGCTACTGTTTGACTCCACAGCTGGGAAGCAGGACTGATCCAAGAACAAAAACAAAACAAAACAAAACAAAAACCAAAAACTAGTTCTTTCTCTTCCATGGAATGAGCAGTAAGGACCCATCTTAGTCCAGACTTTCAGATTGCACTAGTGAGCTCCCTTGACTTGATATTCTCTGTTTCCAGGCATGAGAACATCCCTATGAATGGTCCTATAAGAATGTCTGGCCTATGCCTTCTGAGAGCTCTAGAAGAGAACGGAAGGTCTTTGCATATCATTTGAAAGTTGTCCTAACTAAGAACCCTGGCCAATGGTTGAACGGAGTCACCTGAGAGTCCCTGGGCAATGAGAAGCCTGGATTGATAACTCCTTAGGGACTGAGTAGCTCAAGCAGAAATTTCTTCTGGCATCATTGATGGAGGGAAGGGCTAGTGGCCTTCAGGTATCTCTGAGACAACAGATTGTGACATCATGGGCACTAAATTGCGAGAAAGATAAAACATAAGAAATTGCTGTTCCATGTATGGACTACCATTGTCATGGCAGCATTGGTTGCACTGGTAAAGAATTCAGATTTTAAAACTATGTATACCAATATCGAGCTGTTTTCATTACTATAGCTCTATAGTAGACCGTGACGTCAAGAATTATAATGCTTCCAAAATTCCTTTATTATACAGGGTCGTTTTGGCTATCCTGAGTTTTTTGTTTTTCAATATGAAGTTGAGTATTGTTCTTTCAATGTCTGTGAAGAACTGTGTTGGGATTTGGATGGGGATTGCACTTATTTTGTAGATTGCTTTCAGTAGGATTGCCATTTTTATTACATTGATCCTACCTATCCAAGAGCATGGGAGAGCTTTCCATTTTCTGATTTCTTCTTCAATTTCTTTCTTCAAAGACTTAAAGTTCTTGTCAAACATGTCTTTCACTTGTTTGGTTAGTGTTACTCCAAGATATTTTATGTTATTTTTGGCTATTGTGAAGGGTAATCTTTCTCTGATTTCTTTCTCAGCTTCTTTATCATTTTTATATGGAAGGACTACTGATTTTTTTGAGTTGATTTTATATCCTACCACATTACTGAAGGTGAATATCAGCTGTAGGAGTTCCCTGGTAGAATTTTAGGGGTTGCTTATGTATACTATCAAGGTTGACCAATGGGATTGAATCAAAGACACATATTAATCCACACATCCATGAACACATGATTTTTGGCAAAGAACCTAAATTATACAATGGAAAAAAGAAAGCATCTTCAACAAATTGTGTTGACATAACTAGATATCAGCATGTAGAAGAATGCAAATAGATCCATACCTATCCCCATGCACAAAACTGAAGTCCAAATGAATAAAAGACCTTAACACAAGACCAACTAAAGTGAATTATATTGAAGAGGAAGTGGGAAGTAACCTCCAATGTATGGGCAAAGGAGACTACTTCCTAAATATAACCACAGTAGCACAGACACCAAGACCAAAAATAAATAAATGGAACCTCCTGAAATTGAGATCCTTTTGGAAAGCAAAGGCCACAGTCAATAAACAAAAAAGCAGCCTACTAAATGGGTAAAGATCTTCACCAACCTCATATCAGGCCAGGGACTGATCTCCAAAATATATAAAGAAATTAAGAAATTTGACATCAAAATATTAAATAATCTAATTAAAAATAGGGTACAGATGTAAACAGAGAAGTATAAACAAAAGAATTTTAAATGACTGAAAGATACGTAAGGAAATGTTCAACATCCTTAACGCTTGGTGTAATGCAAATCAAAACAACTCTGAGATACCATCTTATACCTGTCAGAATGGCTAAGATAAAAAACACCATTAATAGCTTATGTTGGAGAAGATGTGGAGTAAGGGGAACACTCATCTACTGCTAATGGAAATGCAAACTTGGGCAATCACTATGGAAATCAGTATGGTGGTTTCTCAGAAAATTGGGAATCAATCTACCTCAGGACTCAGCAATACCACTCTTGTATATATACCCCAAGGATGCTCAACCATACCACAACTACATATGTTCAACTATGTTTATAGCAACATTATTTGTAATATCACGAACCTGGAAACAACCTAGATGCCTATCAGCTGAAGAATGGATAAAGAAAGTGTGATACATTTGCACAATAGAGTACTACTCAGCAATAAAAACATGAGATATTGAAATTTGCATGCAAAAGGATAGAGCTAGAAGAAATCATCTTGAGTGAGGTATCCCAGACCCAAAAAAGATGAGCATGGTCTGTACCCACACTTAGGTGAATACTAGCTATAAAGCAAAGGATAAGGAGCCTATCATCCAAGACCCCAGACATCTAAGTAACATGGACAACCAAAAGAGAAACCTACATAAATCTTCCAGGAAAGAGGAATAGACAAGATCTCATGAGAAAATTGGGAGTGTGTGGATGAGGGCAGAAAGGAACGTGGAAGGGAAGGAGGAGGGGAAAAAAGGGAGAGGAGAACTTGAGGGAATGGACCAAGACAGAGAGAGTAAGAAAAGAGGTATCTTAATGGTGGGAGCCATTATGGGGCTAGCAAGAAACCTGGCATCAGAGAATCAACAAGGATGATTGTAGCTAAGACCCTAAGTAATAGTGGAGATGGTGTCTGAACTGGCCTTGCCCTGTAGTCAGATTGATGGCTATCTTAAATGTCAGCATAGAACCTAAATCTAGCAAACGATGGAAGCAGATGCAGAGAACCAGAGCAAAGCGCTCTGAGCTCCAAAGTTCAGTTGAACAGAGGGAAGAGTGTGAATATGAGCAAAGAGGTCAAGCTTATGATAGGGACACGTACCACTGAAACAGCTTACCTGAGCTAATGGAAGCCTTCCAACTCAGCAAGGGAAACAACATAGGACCAAACTAGGCCCTCTGTATGTGAGTGACAGTTGTTTGACTGGGGAAGACTGTGTGGCCACTGTTAGTGAGACCAGGATTTATCCCTAATGCTTGTTCTGGCTTTTTGGAACCCATCTCTCTGGAGGGATACCTTGCTCATCCTAGATATAGAGAGGAGGGCCTTGATCCTGCCTCCAAGCAATGTGTTAGACTGTTGACTCTCCAGGGGAAGTCTTACCCTCTCTGAAGAGTGGATTAGTGGGGTAATAGGGTGGGAGTGGGGAGAAGATGGAGGGAACAGGAGGAGGGGAGAGAGTGGCAAATGGATTTGGCATGAAAAATGAGAAAAGACAGCTTTTTTTAAAAAAGAAAAAGACCAGTTTAGAAAGTATATTTTACTTAGTCTAGTGCAGACAGAGCCTGAAGCATGATAGTAATAGAACTGCCAATCTATGGAAAATGATGGTAGCAGCCTCCAGTTTGGAACTTGTTCCATTAGGGTAAAACACTTCACATGTGATTTTTCAGCAATTCCGGTCACTCAAATGAGAGCTAATGAGACATATCTATATTTGATCTTGGTAGATCTAAATAAGACACATGGCATATAATTTCTCATTTTTTTTTAGAAATTGCACCATGGAAACAAAGGTTCTTTTGTTGTATCAGTTTGTCACTAATTTTGTTTGCTCCTACCATCCCACTGTCCCTCTCGTTAGGCAGAACACTATAGTGATTTGTCTGTTTGGAGGATAATTTCTGGATCAAAGTTGCACTGAAAACAACATATACTTTCTGGTCTCTTAATTTATTGTTCTCTCATCATACTAGGTAACTGAAGAAGGGTGATTTAAATAGTATTAAAATTTTATTTTGCTGAACAACTAATGGAACCAGAATAACATAAGCAATGAAACTAATTTGAGGGATGTGTCTTTTGGCATCCACATTTCTCTATCTCTGTCTATCTTTCTTTCTCTTCCAGCCCGGAATTGAGAAGAGACCTCATTCCTAACTTGTGAAGGAGGTTAGACTGAATGGATTTGAAATTTCCTCCAAAAGAAACTGTTTGTAAATATGTCCCTCCTGAAAAAAAATCTATTGGAAGGTAGAAAGAGATTCAATAGATGATATAATAAATAAAGAATTTTACTCCAAAGCCTGAATATGCAGTTTATCTTCCACTAAAAACTGGAAAATGAGAGCTAAAACCTAGGGGAATCCCAGGCCCAGATCTAGAAAAGAAAATTAGTTTTGACTATTAACTTTAAAGCTTATTGCATGTGTTTGTGCCAATGACATTTTCATTTGCATGATATAAATTTTAGAGAGATATCATCATTTACTGAGTATATGAAATGGCTAGGCACATAACGGTGCTTGTAGTCAAGCCTGATAATCTAAGTTCAAACTCTGGGGCCCAGAGAATGGAAGGAGAGATTCAACTCTCCCAAATAGTCCTCTGACACAACACACCTGTGTGCTGTGGTATACACATACGTATAAGTAAATAAATACACAAAAAGTAAAAAATAAAAAATTTTGAGTGAAAATTTACTAGTTTAGTGGTAAATCCAAAAGCTAAATAAAAGCAGTTTACAAAATCTTACCACTAGGCCAGTGCTGCCTGAATTCTGATAGCCTCATCTATATAGTGTAGAAATTATTTATTCACTGCCAAATAAGTGAATGTAGAATGTTTGCAAAATATTCAGTAAACACCCTAAAATGGCAGAGGATCAGAATTGGATCCGACAAACAAAAATGTATGCACTAAGTTTCAGAGATTCACAATGCACACAATAACTACAAGTCTCGAATCTTGAACTCAAGAGTTTATCTGTACTTCTCTTTTTAGAGCAACAATTATTGTGGATGAATTCCATATAAGTCACATTTAAAATACATTGGACACATTACAGAAAGGAAGTTATAAACAAGAATTGCAAACACACTTGAAAAGTGAATAAAGAAAACTAGAGATGCTCGATAATAATATTTTTGATTGTTATTGTAAAAATCTTGGTATTTAGCTTAAATTGATTCTACTCCTGAGGAAACTATCTACACAGGAGTAAAACTTAATTGAGGAAAAAGCCAGGAATTCAGCCCTCATTGAGGTTGATGGGGAAAGGAGTTGGGGAGGTGCTTTGAAAGGTGTTCGGTGTTTCTGAGCATCAGTTTAAGTGAAGAACGTTAGACACTTTCTAAAAATCCCTTCTAGTAATTGCTTCTACATGCTAATGTCCCTTATTCTACTACTTACTAAAAAATTACAGCTTAATTACATGGGGTTGATAGCACGAAGAAACATACCTCAAAGTGGACCAATAAATTCTAATACAGTGTGTGAAAGTTTGGTTGGCTCAATCTTAATTTTAATACAGTGAAAATATGTAGCTTTGTCCAACTTGTTCTTATGATTTTCAATAAATAATTTGTACTTACAACAAGTGCTTATTAGCAGCCTACAGTAAATAAACACTAGTTTTGTGTATTAACAATATCAAAAGGAGTAACATAAAGACCATGTGGCATGTGTCTCTTGTGGGAAGAAATAGCTGCATTTTAGAGTACAATGTGACATTTTCTATAATTTTGAGCAATTACTTTGCAGGAAAGAAAAGCTACAAATATGTGATAAATAAGTAACAGAATAGATATAAGAAACTGTCTCCCATCTAGACTGCTCTTTGGTGACTCAAAATTTTAATTATAGGAAATAAAGAACTTCCATATTCCAGGCCGACACAAGCTAGACCAGAATTTGTTCAGGTCTGGCATCAGTAAAAACATGCATTTTCATAATTCTTTGACTTTCTAAAAATTGTTAAGCTGAAGAACTGGAAAAGAAGTTGATATGAGGCACTTCCCAGTGGCTAGAAGCAAAGGGTCACATTCCAAGATGATGAGCTTTCAAAGGAGAGCTGTTTTTCTCTTGCTCTTTGCAAATTTCAGGAATATAATTGCATGACTCACGTCTAGAATACCTAAAGGCCACATGTTAAAAGAGTTGCTCCTCAGTTGGTGTTTTCAGGAGGTGGAGGAACCTATAAGAGGTAGTTATTAGTGGGAGGATTCAGTCATGTGGAATGTATTGGCAAAGAGGGCTGAAGGGTTCTGGCTTCTTTCTCTTTTTTCCTTTAATCCAGTAAATTAAGATTTGTGCCTCCCAACATACTCTCCTATGACGATGAGATGAATCAGTTACAACAAACTCAAAGTGTTGCACAAAGATAGACTGAAACTCTTCACTGGTCAATTATTTCAGATATCTATTGTATGAGAAAGTTGGCTAATTGGTGATGCTTAAATATATGATCCTTTGATATATATTCAGCAGAAACATACATAACAAGAAAATCCACATGAAACTGAGTATCTTCCGCTACAAAATGCTCATTTAACAAACAAATGGTTTCATAACAAACTGTGACATGAAAAACTCATTTATTTAGAAGAACTCTAATTTATTTACCTGAAAAGTTCAAGATTTAGGGACAATTAAAGACTGGATTACAAGCTGAGTGTCATATATGTTCTACTTACAGATTTTCAAAAGTTTTGTTTCCTCTGACTTTTGAGATATACAGTTTCCCCAAATTTCTGACTCCCAGGAAGGAAAGATGCTATTGTCTGTGATTTTCTTCTTGAAGCACCGAAGTATCCTTGATAAAGAATGTATAGAGACTATAAATAGGAGATGACAGAATAAACTGCTATGGAGAGACTCAAAATTAAAGGGAGATTGTAAATATAGTACATGTGAAACAGAGATGACTAGTGAATAGTCTGAAGACTAGAAGCACATTTTTATTTGCAAACATTCTACAAAAAGGCAAAGCAAACTTCAGATGACCACAGTTTTGCTGAGTTTTGGAAGACTCCCTAGAGGATGTATAGACGGTTTAAACCAACTTCCCCATAGGTCAGTCTCTGACAAGTTAGTGCTTCACATTCAAGGGAAAACACAAATTAGGTTACCACTAAAGTTCACTTATTTATATTTGTAAAACTAATATACACTTTGAAGGATTTGCTTTTTTAATGCAACTATAATTAAAGACTTGTTGAAGGAAATTACAAAAGATGCTGTCAAGTAAGGACAATATTAAGGTTTTAAATTTTGATTACTAAGCATGTGATAAACTCCATCAAAGAACACAGCTTGTATCAAGCTAATTGCCCACTTTCAAGAAATAAAACAAATGTTAGAGTTCATAATGATATCTTATTTGGATAGAGCATATTATTTACAAATATTAATTTTCCTCATACATATTTCTAAGAAGTTACTATCTTCTCCTTTTATCTCCTATCTGATATTAACCTCCTTCTCATTAGATGCCTATAGGCTTCTGTGGAGTTCAATATCTATTCTGTCCTTTCGTAATGTCTTGAGAATCCTGCACAATCTCAAGGAAAACTATAATACATTATTCTCCATTTTCTAGCATCTCCATATTGCTTTGGTGTTTCATAAATATTCATGATCCGTATCTATTCCTTGAAATTTATTCCATATTTTGGTGTATTCTAGCACCACTAAAATAAATTTACAATATATTGATGGAATAAAGAATAGAGAGCTCAAATGAAGGTCAAGGTATAGAGGAGCTAAATGAACAAAAACTAAGCAGCATAAAGAAATGTAAAAGAGCCTGTAGATATAATTAAGCATTCAGATGCTTGCACCATATGCAGGAGAATGTGTCTTTGATTCTGAGGAAATACACCTTGTGTTACATGCCTAAAATAGAGGCTAGGACCTCTAAGTAATACCAAACTTATTTGGAAAATATAAAACTTTATTGTTCACATGGAATTGTATATGTGCTTGAATTTGAACAGAAGTAATTCTATATGATGTCACTTGACATGATGTGTATCAGAATTTTATAGGATATCAGTTTGATGAATTCACTTCAAAGAAATGATTGAACCTCATATGGCTCTAACAAGATATAAGTGGAGAGGAGTCTTCCATTCCTGAAAATGTTGACTAGAACAGCTCCTCTTTTCTGAAATAAATGGTTTCCAAGTCTGCCTTTGAAACCCAGAGCAAACAAAGCAAAAACTCACAAAACAAAGCAAATCCCAGTGCAGTTTGTTTTTCTTGTCCCTTGTGTTTGAGGGTCACTGGGACAGATACTGAACAGAGGATACTTCATCAGCTCCTCTGATTTTAGAACATGAATAGGAAAACTGGGCATTAACAGAATGACTTTGACGTGCATTGCATGATAGAAACACAGGTAGAGTTAAAAGATTTTCAAGTAATTTCATGAAAAATGCTACGAGAAAGAACAATGTGAAAATGGAGAGGGACGTAAGAGGAGAAAGGGGCTCAATGCAGGCCATGGCAAGAGACAAAGCAGAAAGAGGATGCTTTTCTATCACACTCAAAATACCTCTTGCAACTCTCTCCTCTGCTGAGGGGGAGTGGGAAGGATTGCTGCACTTCTTTCATCAGCAGGAGTCTTCTCACAGAAAACACAGAGATGACGCTAGAAGAAACAGAGTAACACGGGTGTAAGATCAGTTTCTCTGAGGGAAGCTATATAGCTTGTCATGTGGAAAAAATTTCAGGAAAAGTCAGAGGTTCCAGTAGAACTTAGAACATTGGGGAACATGTTCTAGAATCCTCGGAGACCATCTACATATCAAATCAGGCCTTGATAATTAGATGATCTGAATCTTTGCATTATGTCAGACATTATAAAAATACAAATCTAATCTGTTTATGGTTTAAACCATGGTATAATTCATTCATACATTTTTAAATATAAAGATAAAATTACTTTTCTATAGTGTTGGTGAAATGTAAATGAGATACATAAATTTAGTAAGATAGTTCTGAAAAATTTATTTTCTTTGCTTTTAAGCAACACAAGAAGAGATGTTTGTTGCTATATACTCTTTCTTCTAAGATGTATGTTCTTACACAAGCTCAAAAGCCATTTGGTCTATTGTCTCTAGATTGCTACTTTCACATTTGGAAGCCAAAATAAACCATTTCACTTCAAAATTTATCCCAAAGAGAATTTGTTACTTTAATGGAACACTGATTAGCATAGTTAGTGTTACTGCCTGAATATACACAACACACTTTTCTAAGTAAACTCAGTGATTGGTCCCTATGCAACTTGTGTGTTATAAATCTTAAAGAAATTAATGTACTTTTCTTGTTTTTATTATGATAAAACTAATATATTTCTATTTTTTGATTCTCTCTTGTATTATATTTCAAGCATATGTACAGGGTTATTAATAAATTGATGCCATCAAAACAATTTAAAAAAACAAGTCCCTAGACAAATAGAAACAAGCTGCTAATATTCAAATTCTTAAAACAATATATTGAATTTTTTGCATGATTTCAGTACTAAAGAGTGTTTAGATACTTAATCACACTAAATGTAAGACAAATTTCTCTTAAAATAATTATAAGAAGATATGAAAGACTGATTTACAACAGATGAACAGAAAAGATAACATTTAGAGATGTGGACTGAATTATTTCATCACAAAATTAGAAAAACAACTGGAGTTAAATTTTTGTTTTTCTCCTCTTTTCTTTCTTTTTAATAATTTATTATATTTAATTTTTTAAAGAAAATAAGCTATCCTTGCTATCCTTTTTTTTTTTTTTTTTTGGTTTTTCGAGACAGGGTTTCTCTGCAGCTTTTTTAGAGCCTATCCTGGAGCTAGCTCTTGTAGACCAGGCTGGCCTCGAACTCACAGAGATCCGCTTGCCTCTGCCTCCCGAGTGCTGGGATTAAAGGCGTGCACCACCGCCTCCCGGCTATCCTTTTTCATTATACATAAAATCCCAGTTCCTTCTCCCCATCCACTCCTCAAAGATGATACTTTCCCTACTGTATATAGGCTGAGCAAGGTATCCATCCTAAGAGAATAGGTCCCAAAAATTAGTATAAGCAATAGGAATAAACCGTGGTGCACTGTCAGTCTGCCCCAACCATGCAACTGTCACCCAATTCAGAGGAACTAGACTGGACCTTGCTGTTTTCTTCCTTGTGTGGCTGGAATTGGTGAGCCCATGTAAATTGTTTCAGTGGGTGTCTCCATCATAGTCTTGACCTCTTTGCTTATATTCTCACTCTTCCAGTTCTGCCCAGTCTTCCACTATGGGTCTCTGCCTCTGTTTCCATCAGTTCCTGGATGAAGGGTTCATGGTGACAATTAAAATATTCATCAGTTCAACTACAGGGCAAGGCCAATTCAGGTACCCTCTTCCCTATTGCTTAGGGTTTTAGCCAGGGTCATCCTTGTATATTCATGGGAATTTTTCAAGTGCTAAGTTTATTGTTAGCCCCATAATGGCTCCTTCAATCAAAATATCTTTTCTTGCTCTCATCTCTGTCCTTCTTCCATTTTGACTATCCCATTTCCTCAAGTTCTCCTCCACCTTCCCTTTTTCCTTCCTCTTCCCCTTTCACCCCCCTGCCCCCAGCTCACAATTTTGTCAGGCTATCTTGTCTATATCCCCTTTGCAGGAGGATCTATGCATGTCTTTCTTAAGGTTCACCATGGTAATTTCTCTAGGATTATGAACAATACGATTAATATCCTTTGCTTTACAGCTAGTATGCACTTAGAAGTTTGTACATACAATGTTCATCTTTCTGGGTCTGGGTTACCTCACTCAAGTTGATTTTTTTCTGGTGCTATCCATTTCATGCAAATTTCAAGATGTCATTGATTTTTACCACTGATTAGTACTTCAATGTTTAAATGTGCCACATTTTCTTTATCCATTCTTCACTTGAGGGGCATCTGAGTTGTTTCCAGGTTCTGAGTATTACAAATAATGCTCTTATATACATAGTTGAACAAATGTCCTTGTAGTATGATTGAACATTTTGTGGATATATGCCCGAGTGGTATTGCTGTGTCCTGAGGTAGGTTGATTCTCAATTTTCTGAGAAACTACCATGCTGATATCCAGAGTGGTTGTACAAGTTTGTATTCCTACCAATGATGGAGAGTGTTCCCCTTACTATACATTTTCTTCAGCAAAAACTATCATTGGTATTTTTAATCATAGCCATTCTTACTACTGTAAAATGGTATCTCAGAGTCATTTGCATTTCCCTAATGGCTAAGGATGTTGAACTATTTCTTAAGTGTCTGCCATTTGAGATTCATCAGTTGAGAATTATTCGTTTAGTTTTGTGCACCATTTTTAATAGGATTATTTGGAATTTTGATGTCTATTTTTTTTAGTTCTTTTTATATTTTTTGGAGATAAGTTCTCTGTCTGATGTGGGGTTGGTGAAGATCTTTTCCAATACAGTAGGCTGCTGTTTTTTCTTATTTACTATGTAGTTTGCCTCTCTTTAGCAAACTCCCCAGGTGCTGGTGTTCCAAATGCTGCCAGAGTTAGTCCCTCATCACCAGCCAGTTCTGCCTCTTGGCAGCTCTTGCCCTGTGTATTTCTTCCCCACAATTTCCTGTGCTTATTTTTTTAGACTGCTGGCTCCCTCTCACAGTGGTTTGTGGGCTTTCCTTTGTACCACCGTTGCCTCTGCCAAACTAGGTAGCTTTCTTGAAAACCCGTTTAGGCTTCTCCTGTTCTATGCAGCAGCAGTCACTCTCACAATTCCCTGCCATCTTCACTGTTGTCATCTTCAGATTTGGTGAAACTATTTGAATTCTTAGAGTGGTGAATTAGCTAAAAAAAAGAGAGAGAGAAAAAAAACTGAGTTTTTCCCATATTAAAGAACTGAAAACACTTTTATGATGTAGGGTGTTAGGTATCTGTATGATTACACAATGAATGTTTAATATAAAACAATTAAATGAGGCCATAATTAACTTAGATGGGATTTATGTAAAGTCAATTATAAACTTTATCCATTTGATCATTCTTGTTTTATCCCTAAAAAAGTTGGTTGATACGAGTGTTAAGATACAAATCTTAGAAAAACTTATTAAAACACATCATAGAGATATTCAGATACAGACAGACGAATTTAAAGGAGAACTAATCTCAGCATCATATTATTAGGTTAGAGAGGAACATTATAAGGTTTTCAAACAACCAAACTTATTTTATTTAGTCACCTTTCAGGAACTGCCAAATAACAGCTATCTCAAGATCAAAAAGTGAAAATGTAACAATAATCTCTTCAGAATCTAGGCATCCAACTCTATCTCTGGTAAAACAAAGTATAAGAAGTCAAATGTATAGGGCCAGAAGGACTGAGAGGAAAATTAAAGCCATACCTGGCTAACATAGCAATGAACTTATGTGGACATGATTTGTTACAATGGAATTCCCAGACAAACATTCCTGCAACCTCAAAAATAAACCATAAACTAATGCATGTTTCTGGTTATTTTACACTCTATGCATTCTTCTACATGATTTTAAATGTGGAGGGAAGATATTATCTTAGAATGGAGATTTTTTACCACATTAAATTAAATAATTAAAAACTATTTGGAAATTATTCCTGAGTTTATTATAATGGACAAATGAGACTTCATCAATTAGCAGATATAGATCCAGTCGAAACTGTAGTACCTTTTAGTAATGCTGAAATTTCCTCTTTATTGGCAGAAAATAAACATTGGCAAGAGCTTCAATAACTTTTTTGGAAGATACTAACAACAGATATCCCCAAAGCAAGAGACTTCAAACCATAAAAATCTAACAGGATCTTTTCTGGTGTTGTGTGGGGAACACTAATCTTTGGAGGCTTTATATTCTATACTTATGTAAATAAACCAGGGAAGACAAGTTATAAATCAGGAACCTTAAGTAAACTCAGATCCCTTATGATTCTGTCTAAAAGTCAGAATTATATGGCATTCTCTTTGTAATAGTGGATTTTATAGAATCTCGCAATATAGTTATTGAATATCAATATACAGAAAGAGGTGTTTTATACATTGAAAACACTGAGTTTATTTCTAATGACCCAGAATTAACTTTACTATTTAAATAATTACAGGAAATAGTCAGGAACAGTACTGTCAGGTAGCTGTTGAAGGAGAAAGATGGAAACTTACCAGTAAACCACAGCCACATGATGATACACAGTTTAATAGAAATTCATTAATTTAAGATGTAAGAGCTACCTATTCTTCAAACAGTATTGTGATTAATATAGTTTTTGTATGAGTATTTGGTTCTGTGTGGCCAGGAAATGAACATGCAGTTCTGCTACAGCAAATAATATTTAAAATGTTTAAATTCTCCGTAGTAAACCATGACCATGCCTAGCAGTAACCTTTGAAGTCTCCAAAAGGAGAATGGGGCACCAAAATGATGATTCCACCTAGATTATGATAACACCATTAAGGTGACAAACATCACCCAAAGATCACCTTTGGACTTCAAAATGCTCAGGACAGTTTCAAGTTCACTAGCTGAGATGATCCAGTCCCACTGACTGCCATAGCCTGGAGTTGAGAGAAGTCGTGAATGTTCCCATTATCCAGAAAAGGGGGGAGGAGATTTCACTTGAAAACCAAAATTTAGGTAGTCCAAATAATCCTATGCCAAAGGAATGTCATTGGAATTGTTAACACATGTGATTTTAAGTAATACACAGAGTCTTATTAAAGAAACATCTGTGTATTGGTACAAAAGACTGACATGGAGACATGCACATCAATGTAATAGAATACAGGATCAAGAAATTAAGTTATGTATCTATATGTATTTGAATTTTGACCAGGAAACAAATAAATATACTTCTTGAAAGGACAGCCTTGAATATACATGTGTAGAAAAATAAAACTTGATCTTTATATTTCACCATGTGAAAACTAATCAACTCCAAATGGGGCAAAATGAATTAGTAAAAGATATAAAACTCTAAAATTATAGGAAAAAAAGTATGGAACTCAATTTCAGATATAGGCACAGGCAAGAATTATTGTATAGGATTTCAGTTCCTCTGGAAATAACAAACCAGCAAATAAAATCTCATGAAACTGAGAATCCATACAAGAAAGGAAAGAGTTAAAAAGTGAAAAGGCAGTCTATGGATATGGAAAATATTTTGTCATCTGTACATCTGATAGAGGATTAAAGAGTAGAAATAGAAAAATACTAAGAAAAAAGTTTCTAATAAAAAAGGCAAAATATAAATGAAAAAATGAAGAAAAAGAAAAAGAAAAGAAAGAAAAATCAGGGCCATGGCACTGAATGGAATTCTCTGAAGGAAAAATAGAAGTGTTCATAATCTCTAGCTATCAAAGAATAATACAGATTAAACCAACTTTGAGATTCAATCTCAGCCAAACTAGAGTAACTATCAGTAAAAAAATAAAACAAAATGCTGATTAAGAGGTGGAGAAAAAGGAACTCTTATTCACTCTTCATGAGAACATAAATTCCTATTAGCACCAAGGAAATCATTGTGGATATTTTTGGAACAGCTAAAAGTAGTGCTACCATTTGACTCAGCTCTACTACTTCTGGATATATGCCAATGTTGTCTCTACCCTTATCACAGGAATGCTTACCATTTCATGTTTGCCACAGTTTTATTCAGAATAGGAAGAAAATGTAATTAGTATAGCTACCCATCACTAGATAAATGGATGATAAAAATGTGCTGCATATACACAATAGAATCTTATCCAGTTATCAAGCAAGCTGAAATTATGAAATTTGCAGAAAAATGTATAAAATCAAAAACATTGGTTGAAGTATCCTGTGCTCTGAAAAACGAACTCCACATAATATGTCTTACATATTAATCCTAGTGTCTATATTTTAAAGATGTGTATTTATGTGATGGTGAGTACATGTATAGGCTAGGAAACTGGGAGTCCATGAGGTGTGAAGGGGAGTAAGGGAGAGGTGGAAATAGTAATAGAAATCATGGAATATGGACGTAGAAAGGTAGGATCTTGAAGGTAGACACATGTATGTGGAAGGTGTGACGAGATAGAGTAGAACAATGTAGGAAAACTTCAAACATAAAGGAAGATATATTTAAAAAATGCTTTAAGAAACACATAAATATATCTTCCTCACATTCAAAGAATAACTTTAAAATAATTAAAACCAAGAATAAGTTGGTTTCCTCAAACAAAAAATGATTATTTAAAAAAGGTACTAATAATGTCAGAGAAACTAAACTATAAAACATGATTATTAGCTGTCTTAATAGGAGTTTGTATTGTTATGAAGAGAATTCATGACCACTGCAACTCTTATGAAAGAAAAACATTTAATTGTGGTGGTTTAGATTTTCAGAGGTTCAGGCTATTATTATAATGGTGCGTCATGGTGGTATGTGAACAGAGATATTGTTCAAGTAGGAGCTGAGAATACTCACATCTTTATGACAAAGCAACAGAAAGTAAATTGAGACACTGGGTATGTTCTGAGCATGTATGAGACATCATAGACTGCCTTCACAGTAACACAGTTCCTCCAACAAGGCCACAGGTGCTCCAATAATACCACACCTTCTAATAGTCCCACTCTGTTAGATTATGGAAATAAATTGAATTCAAACTATCATACTCTACTCACTGCCCCCATAAAATTATAAAATATTATAATGTAAATGCATTTTGCCCGACCTCAAAAATTCCTATAGTCTATCACAGTCTCCAGAGTTCATCTCTTCTAAGATCCGTGAAAATTCTTTACTGTAATTCCCTTTAAATTAAAATAAAAAAATCACATACTTCCAACATATGTTACCACAATATATAAATTACTGTTATAAAACATGGGGAAGGGAGAATAGTGAGTAAATACTGAAACAAAGCAAGGGCAAAACAAAGTGGATAAATTCTAAACTCTGAATCTTTATGATGATGTCAAATGCTCTTAATATCTCCAGATCTTTTCAGTTTTATTGACTGCAATACACATCTCGCTCTTAGGCTGCTTTCACTCTCTATTAGCAACTTTCCTCAGAAGGTATCCTATGGCTCTGGTATCTCTAATATTTTGGAGTTTGCAGGATAATCCAGGTTTCACCTTCACAACTTCACACAATGGCAGCCTTTACAGGCTTCTATTAGTAGACACCCCTGATATATACTTGACGTCAGTTAGACTGTTAGTTGTGGAGAGAAATTCTATAGCCCCTTTCTTCTATCCTTTACTCCAGAATCACATGGCCAAAGCTGACAACTTCTACTGCTTACTAGGGCTGGAATATGTTCAATTACATCAACGTCAGCTTTCTGTTTTGTGTGGTTACCTTCACTGCCTACGCTTGGCTGTTCTGTAACTTGTACTGTAGATCAAGCTATCCCCAAACTCAGAGATCACCCAGCTTCTGCTTTCTGTGTGCTGGGATTAGAGGTTTGCACTACAACACCCTGCTCTAAGCTTTCCTTTAATATCTTTCACAAGTTGGAAATTTAGATGGATGGGATTTTGCCCTGAGGTTACTACATTTCTGAACCTATTTATCTCCTTGAACACAGGATGTAGTTCCATTCTGCTTCCTGGTACTCCCTTTCTCCTCAGATTTCACTCTCTCTTCTACCTTTTAATGGTAAGTTTTCATTAGCATTACTACTAATAACCACACAACAGATTTTATACTCATCTGCTTTGAGATTTCTTCTGCAAACAGAACTCATCCAATTTCTTCACTTAAACCTCAGGCAGAATCTTCGGACAAGAGAAAAAAAAGAAACCACATTCTTCACCAAAATATCACAAGGAAAATATTTAATTGGGGTGGTTTCTGTTTTCAGAGGTTCAGTCCATTATCATAATGGTGTGTCATTGTGGTATGCAGGCAGACATGGTGCAGACACATGTATCCTGCTAGAGAATTATATAGTCGTAGTACCTGGTCCCATGATCTCAAAGATTGCTTACCAAACAAAGATGGCTCTTTGGGTTTAGTTCAGAATAGTTTATACTGATCCCATCTAATGATTGGAGACAATCAAGACCAATGTACCAGACAGTAATGATCAAGGTCAATAGAGACCATGGTTCACCAGAGGTGGCATGCTGCCAGAATCAAAACAATACCATGCTTGGTATGATGGAATGTGCTTATTTTGTAGCAGGTATTAGTTGGAAATACTAAGACTGTAAATTCGTGGTCAACTTGGGCTTCATAGTGAGAAGCCTTCCATACAAAATAGTGTCACTTGTGCCAGTTCTTCTCAGAGTAACTTTATAAAGCCAAAACTTTATAGATACATATTTCTTATTTTTTGGTTTTTTTTTTGAGACAGGGTTTCCCTGTAGTTTCTAGAGCCTGATACATATTTCTTATACACAGTTAAAAGGCACTGCATATGTTTTAACTACTACTTCTAATTTTATTCTCTTCATGACATTTCTTTCAGTCACAGTAACATTTTGCTTCAGACTGAAGAATAAACAAAGAATGGGGAAAACTCAGCTGCACTTGCAGAATTTGAGATCATTTTATACTCTGTCTCAGTTTTCTATCACTTGCAACCAATAATCAGTGGACCTTTAGCCTCCAGGAAAGAAGGCAAAGCACCATTTATAATACTAACTCTTTTAGTATTTAATGATTCATACAGTGTCTGATAAATTTAAGAACACTATAGCACTGATATCTTTTTAATACAATATTTTTATTAATTCCTTGATAATTTCATATGTATATTACATATATAAAATACATTATATGTATAATGAATTTAGAACATATTCACCCCAACCCTTCTGCTACTGATTCTAGAAATATCCCTCAGTACTCAATCAGATTCATAGACTTTTTTACACCTTTCCTTTTGTTTGCACAAATTCAATCTCTATCAAATATCTTATATGGGAATGGTGATGCTCGCAGTCTCATTGTAGCCCTAAATATGATCATTGTGGATGCCTTTGTCACCTACAGGGTCCTAACATATCTCCACAATTTTCTACCTCTGAATTATATCCTTCTATGCCATCATATGCTCACTGTTCTAAATTCTTCACCGTTCGTTTATTGTAAAAAGACCTTTCTTCAAAGGAACACAGATTTCAAAATGAAATGAATTTTCCTTAAGCATTATGTACAAAGAAATCCCCCTTATCTATTTGCATACTTAACCTGAATAGTATTTAAAACAAAATGACAGACAACTAAATAACCAAAAAGCCAAAGCTATCCACACAGTAATATCAGGATTGTTTTTAAATTTCTTCATTTTACTTTTTTTTCTTTTTCTTTTTTTTCCCTCTAGATGGCTTGGGTATTCTTTTTTTTTTCTCATTTTTTTATTCATTTCCCCTACCCTTTCATCTCTCTAAATCCTCCCACTTAGCCCTTCTTGCATTTTTTTTCAAATTCTTGGTTTGTATCTCTCTCTCTCTCCCTCTCTCTCTCATCTATCATCTATCTATCATCTATTTACTAATATATATATATACATATATATGTATATATATGTGTGTGTGTGTGTGTGTGTGTGTATGTATATATATTCCTAGATACAACTTTCTTGGTGTTTATAATATTACTCATATGTATTGTTTAGTGTACCATTGATACACTGATATTTTGTACCATTGATATTGAACAAACAGCTGTATTCTTTCCCCTCCAAAAAATCTATTTATCCCACTCTCAGCATTTCTTACTTGACTATAGTATTGTGTCCTGGTAGGTTTGGTCTTCAGCATCTCGACTGATATCAACCTTGTTCATGTTTAAACAGTTTTGTTTGTAAGATTCTAGGAGTGTAACTTGAAAATAGTAACTAATACTTCACCTTAATACTGTCTGGTTTTAGTATAAATTGAATAATGGAGGTGGGTAGGGAGATTAGGGCAACGGGTGGAAGCTGAACCTATAACACAATCTTATATAAGGTTCATTACATAAAATCAATGAAAATGATCTAATTTGCCTCCATGACTTTCTCATGGTAGGGAGTATGTAAAGAGAAAAATAAATAAACAAAAAACCCAAACAAACAAATAAGTAAGTAAATAAATAAAACAAAGAAAAGAAGATAAAAGAAAAGAGGATGATGGACTAAATCTCTAAATTAGGGCCTTATTGTATGGCTTAGGATGACCTTAAAATCCTTGAACTCCTGCCATAGGTTCCTGAATGTTAGCTTATAGGTAAGCCTCCAGCATGTCCAGTTCTTCTGTACTGGGTTTGGTAAACTTTTAGAGAAATTCCATGTCCTGTATACACAGAGATAGGATAGAGTCAGTGAAACAGTAAGTTAGAAGCTAGATGAGAGGTAAATTGTCCATCTGTTCCTGGTGTCTTTGGATGAAGGAATCTATATTTACAGTTTATTTCTCAATAAAGCAAAGGAACATATGCACAATGATATGAATCACTATTATGCTTTATGACAATCAAGAATATATAAGCCTTGGTAGAGAGATTGTTAATGATGAGAACTGCTTTTCTGCTAATTGTTTCCTGATTGTGTCCGGAACAGTTTTCTGTTGAAGATAATCTAGGGATGATAATGATCCACCTGGTCCTTTTGGCTAGGTCACTGTGAAATGGGATAGGTGCAAGGATGCTGACCAGAAATAACACTGCAGGTAATAGATAGGGAATTAATGAAATTTAAATGATAATTACTATGTAGCAATTATCCTGACAACAACACTCTTAGAATCAGTATATCAGCATAAGTAGATTCAATATGATCAATAAGAAGTTGTTTTATGTAAAAAGAGTTAATCACACTACAACTATAAATTTACTATTCATTATTCTCTTTCACCCTCACTGAAATATTTATGTGAGCAGACAAAGATGTGGAAATCATTGTATCTAATCATAAGTGATCCACCAAATTACTGGTTTTCTAGTTTGCCTTTCTCTTGCTCTGATAAACACCCTTACCAAAAGAAATAGAGAGAATAAAGGATTTATTTCATCTTATACAACCAGGTCACAATCCTTCATTGAGAGCTATTAAGATGGGAACTTGAACAAGTAAAACACCAAAAAAAGGACCACTGCAGACTAGTCTTATTTGCTCTGCCTGCCTTGCTCAGTTAGCTTGAGCATATAGCACAGGCCTACTTACCTTGGAATAGTACACAGTGGACCCATCTATCCTGCATCTATTAGCCTTTATAAGAACACATCCCTCACAGGTGCAGATACAGAAGCAGGCCAGTTTGATCCGGGGAATTTGATCCAGGAAATCCAGCTGAAGCTTTCTTTTCAGTTTATTCTGTTTGTGTAAAGGTGACAGTACTTAACTATGACACACAGATACAGACGTATACATGGTATTCAAGCAATAGTTGGAGAGCATGAGAAGTATCGAAAGTTGACTAACTTTCAGTGAGGAAATTCCTAGCATATGCTATACAATACAATGAAGACATTATCTAAATTACTTGTAGCAAAACAGATGAAGGAAGTATAACAAAAAGAGACAATGAAACTAATGGTCACCTCACAATTAAGGGATATGAATAGAAACTAATCCCATAACCTATTATGACAGGTTCTTAGACCTTACTAGGTCTTCAGTCCTTAGCACAACTGACTGCATGATGGAAGTACCATTCAGATCTTAAAACTCAGCATGTAGACAGTACCACTGGCCAAAACAAAAAAACAAAAACAAAACAAAAAACCTTGATTCATGAAAGTCCATAGTTCTGGGATCATCTCTTTATGTTTTAATCTTGCTTTTTGGCTTCTGTATCTCTGCTTCTGGCTAACTGTTCCTGTTAACTGAGGTGTGTCAACCCAGTACATTTTGTGTATGTTTGTGTGTGTGTGTGTATGTGTGTGTGTGTGTGTGTGTGTCTTTAAAAGCTCACTCTGAGAAATGCTCATTACTACAGTGGGATCCTGAACACACAATTTAGTCAATACCTGATTCATACTTTCTATTGGCTTAAATCTCTGAGGATATTTTGAGTTTTTAAATTTTTATGTTGTTTACTTTATTTTGAAATTTAAAATGCAATCTGTGCTCTCTTAATTTCATGAGCTGTTTTTATTAATTGTTTAACACACACATACACACACATACACACACTCCAAAATATATAAATACAATAGTGTAAGTACAACAGTTCAATCTGCTTAATACTACTTTTACATATGTTTTTGGGGATGAGTGTTTGGTGCTATTTCTACCATTCTCAGTGTTACTTAGTTGCCTATACTTCTTTGTGTAGGGCTGAGGCCTACCTTACCTTGTGGTGTTCCTCTATCAACATTAGCATGTCTATTGCTGTTGTACTTATACAAATTATGCTTAAATATTTATGTTGTGAGATATCATAGGTGAAGTTCCTGATATTCCTAGGAGACAATCTCACAGATATTTCTGTTCCTTTGGATCTTTTAATTTTCCTGTCTAGTTTCCCACAATGATGCTTGTGGCATAGGTATTCAAAAGATAATAGAGGACTATGTTGTACAATCTCATGTTCCTTTATTTACAAAACGAGAACAGCAGATTTTATATATATATATATATATATATACATATATATGTATATGTATATGTATCTAGTCAATAAAGTAAAACTCCTGTCAATCATGATTTCATCTGTGTATATAATTAAATATTCTTACTTTTTCTTCATTTAGCAATTTAAGAAAACAATGTTGTACAATCACTGTAGAAAATGTTTTGAACTTATTTTACATCTATATATTTATCTCAGAATGTGTTTTACTCAGTTTCGCTCGTGAAAAACACTATGACCAAAAGAAACTTAAGAGGAAAGGGTTTATTTCAACTTGCTGTTTTCAGGTCAGCCCCCATCACTAAGGGAAGTCATTAAGGGGCTCAAGGTGATACCTGGATATAAGTTCTGAAACAGATGTCATAGAGGTCTGTTGCTTATTGGCTTGCTCCTCATGGTTTCTTGTTTGCTTCCTTCCATACACCAAAACCATCTTTCTATTTGTGATATATATATATCCATCATGCATAAGGAAATTCTTTACAATCTTTCATCTACAAGATTTCTGATTAAAGCATTTTCTAACCTGAGGTTCCACCTTCTCAGATAAAACTAACTCCTGTCAAATTAAAAATAAAATAAAATATAGGTAATATCAAAAAGCAACCAAGACAACGGGTTTTGTTAATTTGACACAAAAGTATATTACCATTAAACCATAACTTTTCCTTTTATAGTTGCCCCTCAAATCTCTTGTTAATTATATCATAATAGCAAACATTGAAAAAAATAAAAGTTCTACAGTCATTAAAAACATTATAACATGTGGAAAACGTTTTTTTTGTTTTTAAAAAAGCTATATTTTCCCATTTTACATGCCAACCCCAGTTCCCACTCCACCTCCTCCTCCTGTTCCCTCTATTTTTCCTCCATCTCACTCTCCCATTTACTCCTAAGAGAGGGTATGGCTTCCCCAGGATGTTAGCAAAGTCTAGCACATTGCTTTGAGACAGGACCAAGGCTTCCCCTTCACCCAGTACTCGTATTTGTAATCTTCAGGAGTTCTGTTCCTGCCACATGTTGACAGTCCTCAGTTTTTCTCTGTGAACCCCTTCATACCTTCAAACCCACCATCTTTAGAGAACTCTTATACATTCCCAAGTTCAATGGAAAGCATGAGCTATAGACTTGGTTATCTCTGCACCACAGGTTCTGTGTGGTGATCCTGAGGAACCAGTTCCCAGAATGTTTTTGCTTCAGTCATGCTAGTCTTTGCTCAGTCACAGATTACACTTCAGTCCCAGCTGACTAGAATTGCAGATTCTGAATTAAAATTACTTTATCAATGGCACTGATAGTCTTTACTTCCTCCTGAAACTTTACAAGCCATGCATCCATCATCTGGATTGCTCTCAGCACTCTTATCTTCTAAGATCTCATCGATCAGCCCATTAAGCTCTCAATACTCAGTGGTTGTCCAGCCCCAAATTTTAAATACCTCCATGCCTTTCCCCCAAACAACAGGTCCTGTTCATGCTACTGAAGTCTGTCTTAAGGTTCTAGAGCTTTATGACAAAAAAGCAATTTGTGGAGAAAAGGGTGTTTTGTTTTGTTGTTGCTATTGTTTTAAGCTCACACTTCCAGTTACAGTTTACTTTTGAAGGTAGTGAGGGTATGGACTCAAGGCAAGAGTCTATAATCAGGAATTGGAGCAGAAGTCATGACTGCTGTTTCTGTCTTGTTCCCCAAGGGTTGCTCGGTTTGCTTTCTTAGACAACTGAGGACCACCTGCCCAAGAGCTGCACCGTCCACAGCAAGTTGGGCACTTTCACATCAGTCACTAATAAACAGAATGTTCCATAGACTTATTTACAGACCAATCTGATGGGACGTTTTCTGCTTGGAAATTCCCTTTTACCTGTGAATACAGGTAATTATCTGTGAATACAGGTAATCTTTGCATCTGTCAAGGTGACAAAAATTAATAAAAATTATATATATATATGATATATATATATATATCAACCAGAAATTTCATTTGAAAGTATTTGTTTAATGTCTAGATCAACTTAACAAAAAGTATTTTATGAATATTCTTGTTAGCATGAAAGAGATTCTGTTTTCACCTATTCAGACTTAAATAATTTTAATGTTTGTCAACATTCTGAATCTTTCAATTTATATAAAATCATCTTATAGAAATATGGATTGGTGGAGTTATTTCATTTTTAGACCTTCCAGAGATAGGAGAGATGATAAAACACCTGCCAACTGCTGGTGCCAATCAAGGACCAGCTAATTATCTAGTACTTTAAAAAATATCTTTTATAGAATTTTTCCTGTTTCAAATCCAAGTAATGTTACTGCCAATAATTTGTGCCAGAGGCATGAACAATTGTTATTAATTTTAATTCTCCCAATGGATGGAAAAGTTACCCCATCTCACTTTCCTGTGCCTAAATTGTTCTTGGGAGATTCACAATGACTGTGGGATCACTTCAGACTTATCTTCTTACAGAAAACATCACAAATGAACTAGAAATTAGCCTAGAATTTTGACTTAATGTCTGAGTTATCTTAACAAGTATTTATAGAACAAGAATAAAGAAGGAAGATGGAAGTTAAAACAGTTTTATCATAACTTGGATTCTATTAAATCTTATCACTCCTTTCCAAGTAATGAGATGATATAATGAAATGTTATCAAATAGGAACCAATAAATAAATTTGAAAAACTAATGGAAATTCTCTAGAAAACATTGCATAAAGGAACAATAACAATAAGTTTTGATTTTAATAATAAACGGAATTTCCTATTCTACTCTCATTTCCTTGGAATTTGATTTTTATTCTTCCCTCATTTAGCCCTAAGAAGCCACCACAGATTTTGGATCAGTGAAAAAGAAGGCACAGTGGAAAAGATGAAGAGAAAAGAAGGAGTACCATCCAAGTGTATCCAGTGTTCCTGAACTACACCAAGCACTTTGACAGTACTTTGACTGCCTTCAAAAATTTTCATTAGGAGTAGTCATCTTATTCTTTTGGTCCTGAGGCAGCATAGAACAACCTGGAAAATAAGTGACCCAAAGAGGACAGCTTTAGAAATGGAAAATAAAAAACAGGCCTGCTCTACCTTTTGCTGCTAAGAAAAGAAAAAGAAATCACAGGCACCTATGATAAAGTTACCCCTCTGATGATCTCATCAGACCTGAGAGCTGCATCATATTAATAGCTCTGTTGTACAAAGATGAAAGCTTCAGCCTGGTTTCAATGCTTAACAGAGCAGGTATCCAAAATACAAACAGAAGTGACTGAATAGAAAGTCATTCAGTGTCGATTGCTTGGAATCCTATCACTTTCCAAGATCTTTTCTTTGCCAAAAGTGCATGTTTGATAGTCTATTTCCCAAAATACTGTTGCCTCCAGGATGCTACCTCCAGGAAGATGTGTATACAGTGTCAGGGAGGGAGGAGTCAGAATTCCCGAGAAAACCATGCTAAATGTTATTGGACAAAGGGATAATATATGAATCTGCTTACTTAGGAAGCATCATGTATGGTTGTGGGATAAATTAGGTGATATTTGCAGAGGTTATCTCTCTCCACAATATTTGATGGAAGATAATTCGGGGACTAGAGAGACTAGAATTTTAGCTTCCATTGTTATTTGCCCTCCCATCTTTCTTATAACTTTCCTAAGAATATATTTAGTTTGTCCTGCTTTTTATCCTGATCACAATTAAAATTCTTACCGTAAAGCAAGTTTGGACTTTTGAAATTAGGTGTTGTGTGAGCCTGAACTGTATACAGCTTCACACATCCTTCTGCATAATGGTGGTTCAGGCTTTTGTCCTAACTTCTTATAGCCTGAAATAAGAGGATCCATCCAGTTTAGGAGTAGAGGATGCAGTGAGGTCATTGTTCCAGTATTTTTCACCAGGAAAGTGATGCAACTGGCTTACTTGTATCCTGGTGGCTTGTGAGTAGTCACCACATTACCACTTGGACAACAAAAAAAAGATTGTCTCTTTCACTGAAAATACAAATTGTGTACAAATTTAACTTAAGGTACCAAAGTACCTAACCCAATCTCATCCATGGTTCAGTAAATGCTCATGAACTCAGAAGAGCTACATTTAAGTGGCAGAAGAAACAGGAACAACCCAGGAATGAATTTCAACAAATGGTTTAGCTTTCTTTGGTCAGAAATAATCATGCTTAGTATTGTTTTAACTTCCAAGACAACAGCAGATACAAACTATCCTTTGATAGTTTTGATCTGCCAGCAGCCCAAATAGGTGTTGTTAAAAGACTGGAACTATACTTAAGGTAAGCATCATGGGTAATCTATGGAATGGTTTTTCACAATTTTAACCCAGGAAACATTAAGAGTCATATAAATCAAGAGATTCCAATTTGAATGTTTTCGTTAAGAACACTCCTGAAACTGCCCAGGTCCACATCTGAAAAGCCACCAAGTATCTGAAAGATGTACTTTAAAGAAGAAAAAGCCACGTTTGCTACCCTGAATGTGTAATGCTGGAGTTGTAAGGTGTGACCTGGCCAAGAAGTGGGATAAGACACAGACAGGGTCAGTGGTCCCAAAATGTGTTGGACTCAAGGATTTAGATACAGATTCTCTAGTCATTGAACATATCCAATCGAACAGAGCTCCCAAGACTCACAGTGAATATACAGAGCTCATGCTCAGAATACCCAAACATGTGCTCTCCCTGCCACACTGAAATATTTCTCACTGAAAAAGAAAGAAAAAATTGTCCTTAAGCCAGAAGGGAAGGCTTTATACACATATGCATGCATACACATTAATGATATTACTGCATAATCACCACCACAATGCAGTTAGAGATCAGGCCTCTCCTTGGCAAACAAATCTGTTTGGCACAACTCACCATGTTTTCGTTCTATTTTTAGCTTCTCTAGAGTGCACCACAATTGAAGAGCACCACACTTTGAGTATTCGGTGGGTGCTGGCATTTCATCTACAAATGCAGGCAGCTTTATCTAATATACATGGCCCCTGTTTCTCTTTTCTACCAAGGTGAGATACTGGACTTCAACGGAAATGGTAAAGGTTACTGTAAATTTTTGGAACTGTCATTTTGACATGAGAAATGAATCAATCTGACATAGATCACTAAACCTGATGTTGGGTTTGGGTAAATGAACTTTAAGAGTTTAATGAAATTTTCTTTGTTTACAGTTTCAAAATAGTTTTTTTTCAATCTTGACAAGATGATAAATTTTAATGTATTTTGTACCTGTTCACTGAGATGAGACTGCAGGTATTCTCTTTACTTCTTTCATGCATATAATTGTAACAACTGACTTTTGAAAGTTTACCCACTTTATACTTGGGTAAACTCCAGTTACTTAAAATGTATTATGCTTTTATGTGCCAGTTCAAGTGGCATGTTTATATGCCATGGGGGATTTTGTATGTTTGTTCTTTGAAGAGGCATACTTATATCTGGCTTTAGTCTCTCTTGATACCTTCTTTTGATGTTGTCTGTTGGTGATCAATATTCCTGACCCCATAAAATAGACTTAGAAGGGACTTCTCATCTTTAATCTTCAGGAAAATTTTGTGAAGAATAGATAAAAAATTTCTTTCTTTAAGGTTTGGCTGAACTTGTGAGTATAATAATCTGGAATTTTCTCTGTTGTAATGCATGTTATCACATGTCCCAATTATTTAGGTAAAAGATTATTCAAGACTTTAGGTTTCCTTGCAGCTTGTGGTCTGAATGTTTTTTTTCCATTTAATATGTTTCTAAAAGGAAAGAAAAAAATGAGAATATCTCATCCTTCCTTTCTAGTACTAATCTTATTTCAGACATGGTCTATTAAAATTATCATTAAAGCTGTTAAAAATTAAGTTGTAAATATTAAAGACTTCAGTATGAACTTATGAGATATAAAACTCTACAAGCTATGACTAATAACAAGGTACAAATGATAATCTATAGAATCAAGTTTTCTACATTTTTTTTCCTCATGGTTTATTTTTTTTATATTTAAAAATTTCCATCTCCTTCCCTCCTCCTCCCCCCTCCCTCCCCTCCTCCTCCCCCTTCCCTCCCCTCCTTCTCCCCCTTCCCTCCCCTCCCCTCCACCCATACCTCCCCTCCCTCCCTCTCAAGGCCAAGGAGCCATCAGGGTTCCCCACTCTATGCTAAGACCAAGGTCCTCCCAACTCCCCCCAGGTCCAGGAAGGTGATCGACCAAGCTGAGAAGGCTCCCACAGAAAGAGACAGATAGACAAGCAAACAGACAGGTAGACACATAAAGATAGATACAACGATATATATAAAAGCACACAAAATTAAAAGGTAAATTATATTTAAATAAAATCTGTAAATGGGTACAACTTTTTTGCTCATCACACAAATATCTCTTTATATTATTAGTCAGTTTTATTTTAAAGATGCCATAAATGATGGTCAAGGTATGGGTTGTACTCAATTGTTCATCTTATTAAAGGCATCATTTGCAATAACACTGTAGAGTATTAAAACTCAAAGAGCTCATGAGATTCAGTCTAGGTCTTGCTCTTCTAGAAAGGAACTTGTGCATACGGTGCTGGGGCAGATGTTTCCTTTACATTCAGCTCTGGAGTAATAGCATAAAAAATGGAGAACCACAGAGCAAATGAAATGGAGCCATTCAAATGTGTACTATTTTGAATAGTTTTAAAGGAAAAATTTACATTTAGAAGGTACCTATTTTAAATTTCTATCACAATATGAAAATATGTATACACATAATTATAAGCCAGAAATTTCTAGAAGAACTAAGGTACATTTACATTTTGAAATAAAGTCTTAAAAATCTGGGAGGTACTTGTACACTGCTAGATATTATATACTTTCCTCCATGCGCCCATGTGATGATTAAAATCCCCATTGTTCCTATGTGGGGCTCTGCCATTTTCTCCATCCAATGCCAGGTGAAGGTTCTATGGTGATATGCAAGATATTCATGAGTATGGCAATAGGATCTGGACATTTCTGGCACCCTCTCCTCAGCTGCCCAAGGAACTAGCTGGGGGCGTCTTCCTGGACACCTGGGAACCCCTCTAGAGTCAAGTCTCTGCCAACCCTAGAATGGCTCCCTTAACTAAGATTTATAATTCCTTGTTCCCATATCCACCCTTCCTATATCCCAACCATCCTATTCCCCCAAGCTCTTCCCATCCTCCACTTCACACTTTTCTCTCCCCATCCCCCATCCCCCCATCCCACCCCACCCCAAGTTCCCATTTTTTGTCCAGCAATCTTGTCTACTTCCCATATCCAGGAGGATAACTATATGTTTTTCTTTGGGTCCACCTTCTTATATAGCTTCTCTAGGATTTTTTACGAATTATAGGCTCTTTGTCTTGGAGAGGGGTGGAGTGGGGATATAGGTGGAAGGGAGGGGAGGGAAGGGGGAGGAGGAGGGGAGGAGATGGAAATTTTAATAAAAAAAATGAGAAAAAAATCCCCATTGTTGGACTGGAGAGATACTATGACACAAAAGGCACTGCCTTCTCTTCCAGAAGTTCTGGGTCTGATGCCCAGAATGGTAGCTCACAGTCATCTGAAACTCCAGTTCCAGGAACATCTGATGCCTTCTTTGGGCCTTTCCAGGCACCAGGTGAGAAAGCGTTGCAGAGACAGAAATACATACAAAAGATATATACGCATAAAATAAAATCAAAGTAGATATAGCTATAAATATACATATACATACATACACACATAAACACTCCCACATCCCCATATATATATATGAGATCTTCATTATTAACTTAAGCCGATTTGGAATTACCACTGACAAGTCTGGGAGAGTATTACAGGTATTACAGAGAGGCTAATTGAGAAGGCCACTACTAGATGTAAATGAGTTTAGGTAGCAGACAGAAACAAGAGGCATAAAAGTCTTATTACAGCTCGGTGGTGGTGGCACATTGTCTTTAATCCCCGCCTTGGGAGGCAGAGGCAGGAAGATCTTTGTGTGTTTCAATTCAGCCTGGTTTACAAAGCAAGTTCCACAACAACAAGTTACTATTACACATGGAAACTTTGTCTTATAAAACAAAAGCAAAATAAAACCAACAAAATAGAAAGAAAAAAGTCTTCCGGCATACCTTGTCCTCTGAAGATCACCACCTGTACACTATTGCTGGCCTAAACTTTGCTAGCCCTTCCTTTGTGTGCTGGATGTTACTGTCTTACAGTATGACTCAAATTATATCCATCTTGCCTCAAGTTGCTTTCTGTCCTTTTTTTATAATGGGGGAATAAATTCTCCAAGTTAGGAAATATCAACTCATTATGAAACACCTTAAATTAAAAGAAAAATTATTAGGAAAGAGTAGCTGGAGAATTCATGGTAATGGCTAAAGTCTCCTGGAAACCAAAAGCCAGCTTCCAGGGCTTCTCTCCCAGAGGATATTTGTGGGATCTTCCTGTTTCCCTCTAGTCACTTGTGGCCAAATGTAGTATTGACAGCTCAGGAGGCTCACAGGAGCCTTGGCATTTCTGGATTTTACTAAGGCTTGCTATGTAGACCTATAGCACTGGAGACATTGATTTGCTACAAACCCCTTCAGAGTAAATCATGGAGGTCATACATACTAATCCCATTGTTATTGTAATTTGCCCAATCAACTGAAGGATCACCTAGTGTGGAAGGAAGTATAGGTGGGACAACCATACAGGAAGTAGAGGCGGTTTAATGAGAACAGGAGAATTCTGGGGAAGGAGGAAGCCCATTCCTCCACCATCTTGTCCAAGCACCGAAAAAGCAGGATGTGACCTGCCCCGCTGAAAAAGGTAAAATATATAATGTGGCTAAAATATATAATAATGGGTTAATATAAGTAATAAGAGTTAATAAGAAGACTGAGCTAATAGCCAATCAATTTATCATTAATATAGACATCTTGTGGTTTTCTTTGGGGCCTACTGGCTGTGGGAACTGAGCAAGACAGAAACCACAACAAGCAGGACCTTGTGTTACAGTCACCCAAATCTTCAGTCTTGGAAAATCACTTTAATGAGACATAACTTTGTATTGAATCGGTTATTAAAAAATAGCCATGAGATGATCAGGAAAACAGGGTGTTTTTTTTTTCTTTTTGGATATTCTAGGCTTCTGGTACCCAGGCTCCTGTGGCCTCAACTTCCTAAAACTTCCAAAACTCCCACTCCCATATCTCATGTTAAATTGTCAGCTCACTTTACCGCAGAGTATTCTTCCACACACTAGCAAGCAGTCTGTGTAACCATTAACACACCAGGCAGAATAGATGCCTAAAAATCCCATATAAAAATGTCAAGTCTTTGTCTACTTCTGCAATGCTATTTAGCATTTCTCATGAGCTGTGTCTTTTCTGAATTATTGAAAGCACATCAGGAGAATGCATCATAAAATGCATTACAAAGGGTTTGACTTGATCAGGATTGACAAAGGCTTGCCCAGGCGAGAGTCCCAGTACAGAAAACAAAAGCAATTTGTACGCAATATTCTGCTGGATGCCTCTCTACTTGGAAATCAGAATCTCTTTATAAATGCTTTTGAGTGTGACTGGCATTAAACTACTGTGCTGGTAGAAAGTTTTAAATATTTTACTTGGGCTTAGGCTTCTGAGATTTAAAAGTTTTACCTGAAACTTACAGTCTATAGTCATTTAATGATGTTTAATTTTTTATCACCATAGGCATTTTTATAATTTAGCCTGTTTGAAAAGATTTCTGAAAAGATTGACATACTGTAGTTCAGTTTCCATAAAGAATTCAGATGATAGTAAATTTGTAAATACCCATATTTATCATCTAAAATTATCTATAATACTTTCTGGAGAATAAATGTTATTTTGCTCATATTACTTTTGTCATAACCTTGATCAACTAATATGCAAAATACTTAATTTCAGGTGTAAATAAGAATTAGTTTTTTTAAGTAATTTAAATTACTTAAAAAATTACAAAATCTTCATGCTAGGGTAGAAGCTTTGATAATTCAAAATTATAAAGATTTTTAGTGTCCTACTCTAGTAGTGATTCTTCAGAAAAGGTTTATCTATCTTATAAACATGTATATTCACATCAGTGTATACAAGTACATATGGAAATGTATGTATTAAAATACAGTTAGAGGCCAGAGAGATGTCTCAGCAGTTAGAAGCAATGACTGCTTTTCAATGAAATCCTAGTTTTGATTCACTGCACTGACATGACAGCTCACAACCACCTAAACTCACTCTATTTCCAGGGGATGTGATATTATCTTCTGCAACTTCAGTCATTGCATGCAGATGATACACAGACTTATGTACAAGCAAAACACCCATACATATAAAATAAATGAGAAAAATACTTATAATAATGTAAAAATATGTTTATTCTGCAGTGCTCTCAATATTACCTGAAAGAGAATTTTGTCTTCAACATTGTCTAGTTAGCACATTAAAGTTGCTAATGTTTTTCTCCTTTTTTATGTGCCACTAATAGAATACTTGGAGTTTATTAAGTGGAATAATTGAGAAATGAGCATTGCCGTAACTAGCAATGGTCAATAATTAATAATTGGAAACTGAATTTTATAAACATTTGCTTTCTTTATAAAGCATTTCATAATTTTGTGCCAAACAATGGGAAAATCAGTAATCTTGGGATAATTCATGAACACTCTTACCTAGAAGAAATGATAAGATGGTCAATTCACTAAAACTTAAGGAAAGAGTCCACTATCCCCATCAATTAGCTACAGTAAGTTGTGTTCAGTAATAGATGCTGATCAGACACTGAAGGAGTTTCTGGGAATGGTAGGGTGGAATCAGTGTTCATCTGCACAGAATCAGCAGTTTTAAGTGCTCAGCCTCATGGGTTTACCTGTGGTATGAACTATAGAATAAGCTGCTCATTCCCCAGACCCAAGAGCAGAGGTAGGGAGTTTCAAGGGTCAACGGGATGTTGACATGTGCCTATAATTGCAGCTGCTCAAAAAACTGAAGCAGAAAATTCACAAACTCAATTCATTCTGGGTATGGGTAACTTCAAGGCTGGGTAGAGCTGAATAGTTAGAAATGGTCTCAGGATTAAATAAAACAAAAGAGCTTGGAATGTAGCTCAGTGGTATAGTACTTTGTCTAGATTGAGTGAAAGATTCAATTAATAATACTAGAGGTCAAAAATCAGAAAGGAAATTAAGGATATATCAAGAAAAAAAGTGATACACCATGGATAAGAAAGTTCATGTATATATAACATTTTGAGAATGTAGTTTTCTGTTAATTTGATCCATGGTAAGCTCTAAATTTGAGAGCTAGGTTATTGATTTTTTTTACATTCAACTCTTTAGAAACACCCCCATGCATAGTTCTGTCTGTAATTCATAACACATGCTCAGGGAGTAAAGAATGTAAAATTAATTTAACATGTGAGAATAACATGTTTTATTAGTCACATGGGTCTAAGATGTTCTAGAAAAGCTGTATACTTCCAGATTTAGATTTGTATAATATTTCCAATAAAATCCATTTTAATGCACCGCATATGCAGGTATGTGAAGACATACAATTTACTCAGATATAATTTAAGAGTGAGCTAGCTCTAGGAGTGTACACGTTTAATATCAGCTTTTGAAAGTCAGAGGCAATCATATGGAAGGCCAACCTAGTCTACACATACAGTTCCAGAATAGTCAAGGCTGCATAGAGAGACTCATAAAACACCAAAACAGGCAAACAAGAAAAAAAATAACTTAACAATGAAATTCTTAGTCATAAGAATGTAATATTTTAAAGCATGAGCTTCTTTAGCTTTTGACGCATTCATAGATGATTAAAATATTACCTCCAGGTAAAAACTAATGGCTTTCAAACAATGAGAGTTAACATGAAAGGTATACAAGAATAAGTGGCATATTTAAGTATGTATTTCACTTTTAAATATAAGATTAAACTACTTTGTTTTCTACCAATAATTTATTTCTGTTGGTATATACACAAACACTTATACACACACACACACACACACACATACTCAACAATGATAGACTGTACAGCATTTTATCTACATTAAGGCACATAATTATTTTCATAAAAATTAGAACAATACAAATAAAATCTCAATAAATTTAAAATAATTCAATTAATTCACTGTATATTTTGAATATATGCATAGACTAAGTGCTATGAACCTTTTTAATTGTATATAAAAACTCCAGCCGGGCGGTGGTGGCGCACGCCTTTAATCCCAGCACTCGGGAGGCAGAGGCAGGCGGATCTCTGTGAGTTCGAGGCCAGCCTGGTCTACAAGAGCTAGTTCCAGGACAGGCTCTAAAAAAAAGCTGCAGAGAAACCCTGTCTCGAAAAACCAAAAAAAAAAAAAAAAAAAAAAAAAAAAAAAAAAAAAAAAAAAAAAAAAAAAAAAAAAAAAAAAAAAAAACTCCAAAAGTTTTAGCCGGGCAGTGGTGGCACACGCCTTTAATCCCGGCACTCGGGAGGAAGAGGCACGCGGATCTCTGAGTTCGAGGCCAGCCTGGTCTACAAGAACTAGTTCCAGGACAGGCTCTAGAAACTACAGGGAAACCCTGTCTCAAAAAAACAAAAAAAAAACCAAAAAACAAAAAAACAAAAAACAAAAAAAAACTCTAAAAGTTTAAAGCATTTCAATGGTACCAACATAGTTTTAAGTAACTTAGTATTATTGTTTGTTAGGTGTTACTTAGTTATTCTCAAGCTCAAGTGCAGTCCAGACTTTTTCTGCCAAAAGTTCAATAATAGATAAATCCAGTATCTGGGAGGTCTTTTTCTTTTTTGAGATAGACTTCAGGAATGAATAATTTTCTTAATAATCAGTGACAATATGCAAACTTGCAATTGATCATTTTAAAGAAAGAAAGCAAACCAAAGACCTACATTACAATTGTCTATTGACATATTTTATTTTAACCCTAGATGAAACATGCTAAAAATAAACTTTCATTGAATTCTCAATCACATATATGCACATACTAATGAATATATTTTATCATGTGAGGCAGAAGTTGTAAGGCAACCAATGTGTGTTGGTTTCATTAACCACAAAACATTATAGGTTATAGATAGAATAGCAAAGAATTAACAAATCCAACTTCACATTTGCATGTATGTACCATGAAATAATAGCTGCATGTTACAGGACACTATCATTGTTTAATTATTTTTAAGTTCACATGAAGGTCTCATTATTCAGCTAATTATAACATATATAGTGTCAAAGAGTCACATAAGTTACAAAAGCAAATATGTCATTTGGATATTTCATTTTAAGTTGAAAAAATGATTTATGTGAGAAACATATTACTAACATCTCAAGTTTATAGACTTTCTTAAGACAGTCCCATTTAAATATGAATTGTCATCCTCCACTTATACTTGGAAAAGGTCCTTCCTTTTTATTGATTTTTATTGATTTTTATTGATCTCTATATTTTTCTCTGCTCCCCTCCCTGAATCTCTGCTCCCCTTCAACCCTCCCTCAAGGTCCCCATGCTCCTAATTTACTCAGGAGATCTTGTCTTTTTCTACTTCCCATGTAGATTAGATCTATGTATGTCTCTCTTAGTGTCCACACTGTTGTCTAGGTTCTCTGGGACTGTGGTTTGTAGGCTGGTTTTCTTTGCTTTATGTTTTAAACCCACCTATGAGGATCTATCTATGTTTTTGTTTGGGTTCACCTTATTACTTAGGTTTTCTAGGATGGATAACTATAGGCTCAATGTCCTTTGTTTATGGCCAGAATCCACTGATGAGTGAATATATACCATATTCATCATTTTGGGTCTGAGTTATCTCACTCAGGATAGTGTTTTCTACTTCCATCCATTTGCATGCAAAATTCAAGATGTCATTGATTTTTACAGCCGAGTAGTACTCTAATGTGTATATGAGCCACACTTTCTGTATCCATTCTTCCATTGAGGGGCATCTAGGTTGTTTCCAGGTTCTGGCTATTACAAATAATGCTGCTATGGACATAGTTGAACAAATGCTTTTGTAGTATGATTGGTCATCTCTTGGGTATATTCCCAAGAGTGGTATTGCTGGATCCTGAGGTAGGTTATTTCCCAGTTTTCTGAGAAACCGCCACACTGATTTCCAAAGTGGTTGTACAAGTGTGCATTCCCACCAGCAATGGATGAGTTTTCCTCTTACTCCATATCCTCTCCAGCATAGGTTGTCATTGGAGTTTTTGATTTTAGCCATTCTGACAGGTGTAAGATGGTATCTACAAGTTGTTTTTATTTGCATTTCCCTGATAGCTAAGGAAGTTGCACATGTCCTTAAGTATCTTTTGGCGATTTGAAATTCTTCTGTGGAGAATTCTCTGTTCTGTTCATTACCCCATTTTTAATTGGGTTATTTAGAATTTTAATGTCTAGTTTCTTGAGTTTTTTATATATTTTGGAGATCAGACCTTTGACTGATGTGAGGTTGGTGAAGATCTTCTCCCATTCTGTGGAATGCCTTTTTGTCTTCATGACTGTTTCCTTTGCTTTACAGAAGCTACATAGTTTCAAGAGGATCCATTTATTCATTGTTGCTCTTAATTTCTGTGTTACTGGGGTTTATACAAAGGAAGTGGTCTCCTGGTCAGTAGAGAAGAGGGTGCCTGAACTGGCCTTGTCCTGTAATCAGACTGATGAGTATCTTGAATATCACCATAGAACCTTCATCCTTCAGATGGAGATAGAGACAGAGGCCCACATGGGAGTACTGGACTGAGCTCCAAAGGTCAAGTTGAAGAGCAGAAGGAGGGGGAATATGACCAAGGAAGTCAGGACCATGAGGGATTGATCCACCCACTGAGCTAGTGTGCCTGAACTAATGGGAGCTCACCAAAGATAGCTGGAATGTGACTGAACAAGCATGGGAACAAACTGAACTCTCTGAATATGGCTGACAATTGGGGCAAACTGAGAAGCCAATGATAATGGCACTGGGATTTGTCTCTATGTCACGTTCTGGCTTTTTGGGATCCTAGTCTATTTGGATGCATAACTTCCTAAGCCTGTTTGGAGTGGGGAGGAACTTGGACTTCCCACATGACAGGGTATCCTGTTCTCTCTTAGGACTGGATGGGGAGGGTGAGAGGAGGAACAGGAGGGAAGTGGGAGGAGAGGAGGAAGTGGAAATTTTGATTCCTAGTATTAATAAAGTAATAAAATAAGAAAGAAGACAGACTAAAAAAAAAAACCTCACCTATGAGTGAGTACATGTGATAATTATATTTACTAGTCTGGGTTACCTCACTCAAAATAATGTTTTCTAGCTCTATCCATTTTCCTGCAAAATTCAAGATGTTGTTATTGTTTTCTGCTGTGTAGTACTCCATTGTGTAAGTGTATCAACGTTTCCTTATCCATTCTTCGGTCAAGGGCCATTTAGGTTGTTTCCAGGTTCTGGCTATGACAAGCAATGCTGCTATGAACATAGCTGAGCACATGCACTTGTGGCACAATTGAGCATCCTTTGAATGTAAACCCAAAACTGGTATTACTGGGTCTTGAGGAAGGTTGTTTCCTAATTTTCTGAGAAATTGCCACACTGACATCCAGAGGGGCTGTACCAGCTTGTATTTCCAAAAGCAATGCAGAAGTGTTCCTGTATTGCTCATGAGAAGGTCCTTCTTGAAGACTTATGCAGTAATTCTTCCTCATTTATAGTCAGTATGCACAAGGCCATTGGAGTCATAACATAGACATGTCAGGTTTCAATGTGTTTAAAAAGGATATGGTGATTCACTGGTCAGTCATATAATAAATTGACCCACCAATTAAATTCAAAACAGCTTTAAGTCTATTTAATAGACCCAGTATAAATGAATTAAGAGCAAAGTCTTGGAATGTTATATATACCTTAAGTGTGCACTGCTAACTGTGCCAAGGCAAAATTAATTCTTCTGTAATTCAAGCCAACAGAAATAAAACATTGGCTACAAGACAATTTGTGTGATTAAGGGAAATTTAGTGGATTCCCTAGCTGCTTTTGGCAAAGGTCTTTTCACTTTTAACCTGTCTTTGTAAGGCTAAGATATAAATATAAAGAAAACACAAACTGTGCTCCCTAGATAGACTCCACTCCCACATTATTAAATTGGGCTACCATTGTTTTTTGATTTTCTGATCATGTGATAAAAATTATGATTGACAGCAACTCAGCTAAGAAAGTAGTTATTTGGCTTATACTTCCAGGTCACAGTATCACTGAAAGAAGTCAAGATCGGAAGCAGAAGCCATGCAGGAATATTGCTTTCTGATCCATGCTTACCTATCATTTCTGTACCCAAGATCACTTGCTCAGGGAATAGTGCTGCCTGCTACTATGTTCTCTTTCATCAGTTAACATTCAAGACAGTCTCCTACAGACATATCCATAGGCACATCACCTCTGGAGAATTCCCCGATCCAAGCTCTTCTCAGTTGACTCAGTGCTATGAAAAGTTGTCAGCTAAAGCTAAGGGATACAACCATGAAATATGTGTGTGTTATATTTTAACAGGCTGAATTAAAGGAAAAGATGTGAAAATCATGTAGTCAGGCCATTTCACAACAAAGAAGTGTTCTCTTTAGCCAAAAGTTCTGACTTTATTCTTTTTGTTTGTTTGGTTGGTTGGCTCATTGGTTGGTTTTTCAAGACAGGATTTCTCTGTATAGTTTTTGTGCCTGTCCTGGAACTAGCTCTTGTAGACCAGGCTGGCCTCAAACTCAAGAGATCTGCCTGCCTCTGCATCCCGAGTGCTGGGATTAAAGGCAAACATTACCACCACCTGGCCTGTGACTCTGTTCTTATTGATTATATTTACTAATCTTATATACACTCATGTATCAAACTCACAAATGTAAAATATCTTGGTGATGAATTGGGATAAGTACAAGGACTATTTAAATATAAATTGAATGCATGTCTCTCTGTTACAGGTTACAGACTCTCATGTCTCTACATTGGACCAGTGTTTCCCTGTCATCGGGGAGGGGCCACCATGTGCACTGTAGGAGCCCAATAGTATTGTACTGGTTCCCACACAAACCCAGTACTGTTTCCTTTCACTAATGGAGGTCCTCCAAAATGCCGTTGTACATAGACAAATATCACTGAAAGAAAGCGTTAAGTCTGTCTTTTTGAAGGATGGATGCCTGTAGAGATGAGCCCTGGAAGAGTGAATGCCATCCTGGGGTTACTGAACATTTCAGCAGTAACTAACTTTGTATTTTTTAAGCATTTCATTATTCTGCTTAGTTATAACTGAACTTAGTGCCTTCTCATTTTAAAGTTATTGTTTATATTTTTATTCATATAATTGTTTCCTGGCCTCCATGCCTCCTCATAGTTGCATATGGGGAAGGAGATGTCTCTTGATTTTCCTGGTATTGGAGGGCTTAAATCCTCAAGGATTAGCAGCTCCCTGGCTTATACTTCTCAGAGGCTCTGACAAGGATCTAAAGTTGCATATTTTCCACAGAAGTCTTTGATTCCCTACCCCTTGGAAGACCCTTTTTCTGTCTCTTTGTTATCCTTGCTTTGTTGAGGTGTGGGTAAGGCCATAGACCTCTGGTGGTTCTCAATTCTTATAGAGAATGAGAGTCACTCAGATGATTCCTGAAATCATATAAGCTGTTCCTTATGCCCAGTTTCCTGGTTTATGGAACTAGGACATAACTGTGTGGCTTTCTAGTAAGTACTAGGAGATGAAATTACTGCACGTGGCAAAAACACTTTCTTAATGCTACAGGTTCACCACATACTTTGGAGGCAACACATTGGCTTATAATGGTTTGCCCACAGGTGTGAGTCAACCACATGGTATCTGATATGCATACATATGCTACTATAATACATGTTTAAAATAATTTTAAATAAATACCATAAAATTTTTATGAATACAGAAACTACTCAATAATTAGCAAAATTTTTGTTTGTGAACTATGGCACATCCATTAATCTCTGAGCCCTACCGAGACCGAGACATAGTTTCAGGAAGTTTGTGAAAGGCGCTTGGTCTGTACACTGTGCTCCATTAATGAGGAATATAGAATAAATTATGGTCTCCTATTTTATATTCAGGAATTTAGATATCAATGGGCCTGAAAGAAGTGATATCGTCTGTCCTTCCTGTTCATTAACTGGCTTTCTTTTATGCTACAAAGGTCCCATGTTTAGGAGGGCAGTGACACCTCTGAGCGCTTCCGGTTTTAGCTGCTATCTCTGGGATAGAGGCCACTGGTGCAAGGTGCCTGCTTCCCCACACAGCATCTACAATACTCATGCTTCATATTCATCACTTAAGTTACTAAGAATAATTATAAAAATCTAGTATTTAAGTAATTTTGTGAATATGTATTCTCAGTCATGCAACCACATGTTGGCATTTGGCAACAGGTGGGGCATGCCTCCAAGGGAAAAGAAATCAAGGAAGCAGGTAGGAATTCTTAACACTAAGCCACCCAGCCATCTAGGCAAAATATGATCATGAAGTCTGAGGGTGTCTTAACTCACATCTTGAAGAATGGAAAGACATGAAGTAAATGAGAAATGACATGTAAGTTGCTTCACAGAGCATTCCATTAAGAAAGAATCTCATTTCAACTTTGAGAGTTCTTCTGCAGAGTCGCCTTTCTTCTTCTTCCTCTACCAAAGGCAGTCTAACTTCACAAAGATCATAGAGCATGACAGGACTGCAGGTGCACTGCCCTCTCCAGCGATAGCAGCCATGGACCCTGGTTAAACTTCTGGGGAGAGTCAATAGGTCCCTGGTACACCATATCTCAGTGTATCTGGGAGGGGGTGCTTGTGTTTTCAGGAAACTTTCTGGAAGTTGTCTTTGGAATAATTATTTTCTTATTCTTTTCTCTTCTCTACCCAGGTAGCCAGTAGCAAAACCACTGCAAGAACACTTTAGCACTGTTAATATGTCAGTCGAGTCAGCTTCCCAGAAGCCATGTTTTCTGAGTTCAAGGCATCACACACATTTAAATGTATTTTTAAAGTTGGAAAATACTCTCATTTTTGTATTCTCTGGACTTCAACTAGTTATATTTCTTTAAAACAAATTATTAAATGAATGCATATAAAAATCTCACTTTTGCTAACAGTAAATACTAACAGATGCAGTCTTGATATTTAAGTGATTTATTTATTTTGATTTTATTCATATGAATATTTACCTGCATATACACATGAATTAATTTCCTGGTGAACACAGACAAGAATGTCACATCCCTGAAGCTGAAATGACAAAGTCTGGAATCTTTCATGCAGGTCTTGAAATTTTTCAAACCAGAACCGTCTACAAAATCAGAAAGTACTTTTAACCTCTAAGCCATCTCTCCAAACCTAGAGGTTTTGGGGTTAAGACAATATTTTTATCACAAACTATTAGAGACAAGTAGGGGCATCTATGTGAACACTTGTGTTTTGTTACTGGCTTAAAATATGTAGAGCATTTCTCCATTTCTAAAATAAATGTCTATGCCAACTTTGACGACTAACAGCTTTTACAAGCACAAATCCCAAGTATTCACTGCTTTTTAAACAGAATAATGAGAGTGAGTTCTCACCTGAAACTTCCAGAATTGATTCCCAGAAAAGGTCTCAGATTGCTGTTTTGTATACACAAATTGCCTATTGAATTCCTGCCTCCTTCCCTCAATTTATAGCATTTCTTTTTAGGGATCCTTCTGGTTGTTGGTAACCAACTTTCTTTTTTCTTAGTTCAAATTCTGTGGAGAGAAGCTACTCTCATGATGAAAACATCTTTGTATAATCCCTCACCCCAGACATGTTGAATACAGTGCTCTTGAAGCTGATTTCAAGACATCTGTCAGAAAAGAAAATGAGTGTGGGGGAGGATTTCTTATATGTCACCAGACAATTGATATGTTATAGTGTCTCACTGGAGTCTCAAATATATCTTATTATATCAGTTGCTATTTTTGTACCTACAACAAAATTTCTGATTGAATCAACTTAAAGAAAGTCACATTTTGGCTCATATTTGGAAGGGATGTTGTTTTCCTGATAGAACAAGGCAGACCGACAGAATGTCCAGTTTGTTTGAAGTCAGGAGGCACAGAGATATGAATCCTTCCTTTCAGCTGGTTCAGTATTTTTCTTTTTGATTTATTTTGTGATGGTGCCAATTTCAGGCTGAGTCTTCTCTCAGATATCCCCCTGGAAATGCTTTCACATACAGGTTAATGGTTGTGTCTTCTTAAAATAGATAATTTCAAATTTAATCATATTGTCCACAATGCCAGATTTTTATCTGTGAAAAGAATAAATTAGGACCCATTAAATTAGAAATGATAAGATTAACTTTTTAATTATTGCAGGTAAAATATGTACCAATCTGGTTCACTCTCAGGAAGGACATTTTTCTAGTATGTATGCTTTAATTCATTAAATAAATTGTCTAAGTGATAGGAAATTATTACCCAACAGGAATAGAAATGCTGTCACATTCTAAGCAAGACTAGATGAGTCTGTTTACATTTGCATATTGAGTGTGTGTGCACATGTGTATACACTTGACATGGTATGCACTTGGAAGCCAGGAGATAAATTTCAGGAGTTGATTCTCTCCTTCTAGTAAGCAGAACCTGTGGGTTGAATTCAGATCTTAAGCAGCACTTCTATGTACTAAATCATCTCTTCAGACTTAGATATATTTTTAATTCATTATAATGTGCTTTTTTATGTGTGTAAGAAGTACATCCAAAACAAGAGTACAAACAAGAGTACAGATACTCTTGAAAATGTAAAGACACTTTTTTCTTATAAATCTGTCAACAACTAAAAAATTACAAGTCAAAGACATGTAATAAAACTAATATTCTGAACATGATGCTTAGCAATATGGTATACTGTAAATTACCTTCCATCCTTTACTTCCCCTGGGCAGTGGTTGATTGGCAGTAGCAGCTCTCTACCTCTGCCCCAAACTGAGAAAAGGCATCATACTCTAGATCATTACCCTACCAGTCCCAAACACAGAACTTGACTTGTCATTTGTACCAAGTACATGTTACTTCCACACCATCATAACTTTAAACAGGTCCTAAGCACAACCCTCCTGAGGCAGGAGACTGGTTATTTATATATTTGGTAGTCAAGGCCCAATCCTGTCCCAATTTTAGAATGTTCCCTCACTGCAAAATAATAGCCATTGTTCTGCCCTCGTCAAGATCATAATAATGCTAACTTTTTAAATTTAACATTTATAAAATAATATTACATGCATTTGTCTCATTTTTTGCTACATAGTCAACCTTTTAAATCATTGCTCTTTGTAATATCCTAGCTTATACATAAATGAGATTTATTCCAGTTTGAGGATTTCAAAAAGTCCATAATTTCTGTAAAAGACAACTTTTTCATTTGGCACCTTTATATAGTGATATTTTATTTATGTTTTAATAAATAAAGCTTTCCGGATATTGGAAGGGCAAAGTTAAACCACTAGACATCAGGCACTGGGAGCACAAACCTTTTATCCCAAGAATTTTTTTGAAGCAGAAAAGGCACATCTATCACTATATATTCTTGATTCTTAACTGGAAGTTTCATGTAGGATCACTTGAGTTGAGCCCATTTTGATATGCCAAATTTATGCCTTTTTCTAACAATTGCTTTATAACATTCTTAGAAAATATTTTCACTGAACTTTGCATTTACACCTGCATAGTAGCCATAATTACAACTTTTCCATAAAGAGTGTGCACAGCCTGTCTTTACTCTTTTTTTTTTTCTTTTAAACACTGCCTGGCCCATTAATTCCAGCTTCTTACTCACGTCTTGATTAACCCATATCTAATAATCTGTGTAGCACCACGAAATGGTGCCTTACCGGGAAGTTTCTAGCGTATGTCCATCTTGGGCTGGAGCTTCATTGCATCTGGCTTCTCTCTGAGGAGCGGCACGGCGGTCTGTCTAACTTAGGAGAGGCGTAACATCTGACTGAGCCATCTACCTCACTTCCTTCTTCCTGTTCTGTCTACTCCACCCACCTAAGGGCTGACCAATCAAATGGGCCAGGCAGTTTCTTTATTAGCCAATGAAATCAACTCAAACAGAAGACTCTCCCACATCATTTCCCCTTTTTCTGTTTAAACAATAAAAGAAAGGCTTTAACTTTAACATAGTAAAATTACATATAACAAAATAGTTATCAAGTAAGAATTAGTTACAATATTATATCCATTTTATCTTTTATCATAACAAAGGAAAACTTTATCTATCCATTCTTCAACTCCATCAAAGACTCCAGAAGGATATAATATTACCTAAGTAAATAAGAAATAAGCAACTTACAAAACTCTAGAAATGACAGAGACATCTCGCTGCCTGGACAGTCACCCAAAGTTCCTTTGTACTGTTGGGGCATCCATCTTCAGCCTTCAGGCCCATAGTATCCAGAGACATTTCCATGAAGCAGGAAATTTCAAAGGCAGTTCAGTCAGTATCTACTGTGTCCTGCAGAATGTCTCACAGACTCTTTCATGAGTCAGGAACCCCAAAGAATCATCTCACATTTAGGCAAGTTCAGCAGTCCTCTCTGTGGGTTCTCTGTGTCCAGTTTATGCAACAGTCCAAGCAAGAGCAGTTTCTTGCCCAATGGCTATCAAACTCCATAAGGAGCCTCTTTGATGCCCATCATCTTCTTGAAATAGATGGTGCTGCCAGGAGCAGACAAGTCTCATTGTCATGAAAAGCCCTAAGTTATTAAAACATTTAAATGCTATATTCTGTAGTCTTTGGAAGATATGAAGAATGCCTATCTAACTGAAATATATCTCTATATATCTAGAAAATCTAACTAACATGACTATAAGCTTTACTATTATTGACTATCCATTAACAACCTATATACATTACATTTTTAAAATGAACTACACAATCACAATACCTTAATCAGTATCAGAAATACATATACATAAAACAAAATTGACCTTAAATTTAAATCACTAAAGCAAAATCCATATCAATGTAAATTATTCATATCTATATCATATCCCCCTTTAAATGTAAAAGAACATTTATAAACAATATTTGGGAATATGGGCGCAGTTATTTCTCTCCAAACTGCTTCCTGCTGAATGGGGACACTGTTAATCAGATCTTTTATAATGTAACCTGTGTGCCAGGTTTCCCCTCCCTGGGCAGTTTGCATAGGATTTTCTGATATCATGCAGGCTAGACTATGGGAATGAGGATTTCATGACAGATGCAGCTAGAAACAACTATATTTTACATCCTAGGTATTCAGCAAAAATAGCCCACCCTTAACTCCAAAGTTCTTCATCATTATTATTTGGGGATATACATTGACTCCTGTGACTATCCATTCAAAAGGAGGTTTCTCATCATGGTACAGGACAGGGGTTGTTAGTCTATGGTTCTTCTGTGGAGCATTCTCATCTCACATGGTTAAACTTCTTTTAAGATGTAACTATAAATGTACATACAAGTACTTACATGTGTTGTTTGGAATTTTAGGTAAAGGTAAAATAACATGATTCTTGGAAGTGTTATCAAACAAACTTAGTGTTGTTTGTCCTTATGTGTCTCTGTATTTATCACTCCCCCTCATTCCATCTGGAGTCCCCTCCTCAGTTTTCTGTTTTTCACTTCAGTCCCATCTATCATGCGATTATTCCCCTCTCAAGACATCCTACATGCCACACACATGAGGTTCCTTTATAAAGTCCTGGTTTCCATAGGTTCTCTATATCATATACTCACCTCTGAGGGTTTGGAGCCAGGAACCACAGAAAAGAAAGAGAATATTCAATGTTTGTCTCCGTAGGTCTCAATTCCCTTACTCAACATAATCTTATCTCGATCCATCCATTTGCATGGAAATTTTACTTTTCTTTAGAGCTGACTAGTATTCAACTCTTTATATAAGCAACAGTTTCATTATCCATTAATCTGTTGAGGTCATTTTGATTGGTTCCAATTTTTGGATATTGTGTGTTGGCACTGAGCATAGCTAAACAATTATATCTGGAGTAGGAGATTAAGTACTTTGGACATATGTCAAAAAATAGTATATATGGATCATTTGATTGATTTATTTTTAGTTTTTTGAAGGTTCTCCTGACTAATTTCTGGAGTAGCTCCACTGATTGATTTGCATTTCTATCAACAAGAAATCAGGGTTTCTCTTATGCCACAAGCCCACTAGTATTTGTTGTCTGTTATTTTGTTGAGTTCAGTTACTCTGACTAGAGTGAGTTGAAAATTTCAAAGTTGTTATAACTTACAATTTTTTTATAACTGTTAATTGTTTATTGAGATAAATGATTCCTTAGCCCACATATTCATGTTTCACAGTTCAGGAACACAGGTCAGCGATGAACTTCTTTTGAGTGCAATCCAAATAATTCTGCACATTCTGACGTCACTTCGCACTCTGGAAGATACCAGCCTTCCTCATCTCTTCGAAGTCCTTCATGGAGTGTACTTCTTGTAGAAATCTGCATATGCCTTCTTCCTGGGTTCAGCCACGCCAAACTTATAGGCAGCAGCCACTCCCAGAGCCACAACGAAAGCGCCAATGATGTGAACCCGCAAGTGCTTGGCCAGAAGACCATGCATCTGAGGTTCCGGCAACACACCGGAACTCATGGTCGTGAATGTCCTTTACCTCCACACCAACGTCCTTCCTGGTTCACGCCGAAATGGAACTTACAATTTTTTAATCATTTCAACATAACACTGGATGTACTAGACAGATCAATAAGAGAAGACAGGGACATTAAAATGACACAAATAGGACAACTAGTAATTGTTTCTAAGTGCTATTTTCTCCACATTACATTTAGCCCTGCTTTCATTTTTTTTTCTCATTGTGTTTTGTTTTGGAATATTTTCTATTATTTTTTTTACTTGTTTTTGGTTTTCATCTTTTTTAATTTTTATTTTGATTTTTGACAGATTAAGAGGAAGAGAGAAAAGGAGATCTTGAAGTTCAGTATGTTGGGATATGGGGAGTACCTAGTAGAGAGGAAAACGTGGTCAAATACATAGTATAAAAACATTTTCACATAAAAATATAAACTAAAAAATATTTTCAACTCATCAGACAACACAAAATAAGAGTTTGAGTGGAAATCATACTTAATTAAAACACATTTATTTAGTTAATGTACAAATTCATATTGATAAAGTCCAATAATATATTTTAGGTCTAATCATATCTATAAACTTAGCATAGTATTCACATTCATTGCTTCCTTATTTCTTTGTTTCTTCTTTAAGAGGGCAGTCAATTGGCAATTAGCAGCTGTAACATACAGATGAAAAAGGAGAAGCTTCTCAGTAGCAAATTATTCATTAGATATTTCTTCACCATGTCACTTTAAGAAATATATTTTCTTTATTATTTTTTCAATAGGAAAAACAAGTTTGTAATTTTAAAAACTCTAAACCTGTATAAAGCCTTGAATCCTGCATTTTCAAATATTTCCCTTTATGATTTGCTCAAGTGATGCTCTAAATCTAGTTGAAGCTCTTTCCTAGAAGCTATTCTGACTGACAGCATTCTTATGGAGACACAGGAGCAGCATCAAGGGTGTCAGTGCAGTCATCAACTGGGGTATGAGCTAACTAAAAGCAGCCATGATCTCTTCCATGATATCAAAAATAAAAATAGTCTGGGATTTTGCATTCAGTCAAGGTCTTGTGGTTTTTCTCCAAGCAGAATATACAGTCATTCCAACATTTGTAACCTAAAGAGGTAGCTTCTGAGATTGGAGCAATGGCCTTGTAGCCAAGAGCCTTTGCCAATAAAAAAATTCATGATCAGTTCTCAAAACCCATTTGACAGCTCATGACTACTCGTAAACTTCAGCTCCAGGGCATTCAAACCTTTGGTCTCCATGGCAAGACCATCATATGCACATATTTACACATAGCCAAAATATATGAGCATATAAATAATTTTTAGTGGATCTTAAGATAAGATGAACATTATCTATACTGTGCTTCATTTCTGGATTCTTAACAGATCAGATAAGAAATGAACTAAGGCAGGGAGCCTATTAATGTGTCACCACTGGGTAAGAACAACCTGAGTTATGAAAACAGAATCTCAGTCCTTTCAGAATAAAAGCAGGTTACCAGGTGTAATGATATGTATTAGAAACTAAGGAAGATGGACCTAAAGAAACCCTTCCTATTTGGAAACAATAAGAAATCAATTCACTCCCTTTTCTGTTTGAAACAAGAATTAGGACACAAAAGAAGACCAATCTAGCTTAATTTTGAAAGTCTAGGGCTCCTTCATTTTGATGACTTCCCTATCTACTTCTTGAGTAGATTTGGGGGGGGTTGATGATTAGATAAAGCCAAACGACCTTAGATGTTTAGAACAAAAGTCTATACACAAATGGTGTTTTAGGCTTCATATATCCTAACTGAAGTACATTTTACTGCCACTGTTCACTGAGCAGTATCTCACAGTGACTTACACTTCATAAGCTATAACTAATTTAAATATCAACATAATTTACTAAGAAACACTTCAATTCGTTCCTTGTACTTTTTTGTAGTTGTTTAAAAAATGTGGCAATTAAGCCTATATATTATGTTAGAACAATGGACTGAGAAAATCAGATGCCTTGATCTTTCCCTTTGCAATAAATATGGAATATATGGTTATTTGTATCTATAAGCAATGCTGCTATAATGATCATCATTCCAAATCTAGAAACATAAGACAGATCCAGTAGTTAAGTCAAATTACATGGCACTTACTCATGGGAGAGAGAATTTTGTAATAGAGTGGTTCTAATATATTAATACTAATGGAAGAACAAACTCAGTATTATATATGTATGTAATATATATACATATATATGTATATATACGTACACACACACATATATGTGTGTGTGTTTCTTGTGATAGGGTTTGGATATATAGATAGATATGTGGCTTTGGAGCCTATCCTGGAACTAGCTCTTTTAGACCAGGTTTGCCTTGAACTCACAGAGATCAGCAAGCCTCTGCCTCCCAAGTGCTAGGATTAAAGCATGTGGCACCACCACCTGGTTTATATATATATTTTAGTCACTGGTTTTTATGGTTTGAGAATTAGTTTTCCTTGTCCACTTGACTGGGTTTAGAATCATCATGATAACACTCCTCTAGTCATGTGTAAAGGCTTGCCAGAGAAGTTCAACCGAGGGGAGAAGACCAACTCTAAAAGTCGTTGTACCATACCATGGCCTGGGATCCTAGACTGAATAAAACGGCAAGCAAGATAACTGAGTGCTGTGTTCTTCATCTGCTTTCTGACTGCTGATACCATGTAACCTATCTCATGTTCCAACACCACACATACCCTGCCTCTATGTTCTCTTCATTCCAACTGTGAGCCTTAAAGATTCTTACCTTCCTTAAATTGCTCTCATCAGGTATATATCACATCAATGAGAAAATCAATAAATACATCTGTTTGTAGAATATTTTTTGCAATCATTATAAACATTTTGGCCTATGAATATCTTTTATATTGAATTACAATCTTTTATATTTTATCACAGAATAAACAAGGAAATAATAAAGAATTTTATGTGAGCACATAATCTCATGACAAAGTGATAAGAGAACCTAGAACACAGAATAAATGTGATTTCAAAGACATTTATCTCAATCCTATAATCTCATCTTTCTAAATAATGAGCAAGCTTTTTTGGTGAACTAGAGTTCCTATAACATGCAACTACAACATTATACAAGGTAACTAGCTGCAGTTTTAAACTTCTGAATTACAGTGTGCACTTTAAGAAAAAAATCCAACACTTCAATATGGAAGAGTCACATTAGACCTTAGGAAATTAATATCTTGCCTCAGATAATGATGCTTAGAGAAATGATTTTTACATGGATTATGCCTATAATCCAACTACTCTGAATGCTGAGACAAGTAGGTTGTTACTAGTGCATGGACAATTCTGAACACATAAATGTATTGTAAGAATAAATAAAATTAATATAAAGTAGCATAAGTAAAAAACACATGCTTGACATATTTTATCAAGATGGTGAGACAGGGAGCATCATGCTTCTAATTTATTTTTATTTTTTATTAATACTGTGTGCACTGAAAATGAAAGAAGTAAAATTTTCAGTGCTTTATGAATCAATAAGAGATATAATGCTGTGGTCATGGGTATGGAGAGCTGCGGCTTCAATGAGAGTATGAACGTGAAGGAACATGAAGAGTTGGTTGCGATTTGTGGAATCTTCTCCCTACTACAATCAGTAAAAAACTTTTGAAGCATCATGACTTTGAGCAGTTCAAGAAATTTGAGCAATAAAGGTCCTGTCAATTTGATCTTTGTCACACTGTAAATGGAGACTGCTAGTTCATTTCCTGGCCACCCAGACCTGAATAATCAGTTACACAGAAACTATGTTAATTCCAACACTGTTTGGCCAACAATTCATTCATATACCTAGCTAGCTCTTGCGTCTTCAGTTAACCTATTTCTATTAATCTGTGTATCCCCACGAGGTATGAACTACCAGTAAGTTACCAGAGAGCCTCTTTCTCCTTCAGCAGCTACATGCTGTCTCTTTGACTCTGCCTACTATCTCTATATATCTCTTCCACCCTGGTTTTATTCTGACTGTCATAGGTCAAACCAGTTTTATTCATCAACCAAGAAAAGCAACACATAGACAGAAGGGGAAACCCATATCATCCCATGTGCATTCGATTTTTTCCTGTTGTTGTTTATTCTTTCGATATTTTGACAAAGTGGGTAAATCAAAGGTTGTTATAAAATGAATGTGTCTACTTCCAATATCCAGGAGGATTACTATATCTTTTTTTGGGAGTTCACCTTCTTATTATCTTCTCAAGGATCCCAAATTTATAGGCTCGATGTTCTTTAATTATGGCTAGAAACCGATTATGAGTGAGTACATCCCATGTTCATCTTTTTGGGTCTGGGTTACCTCACTCAGAATAGTGTTTTCTATTTCCATCCATTTGCCTGCAAAATTCAAGATGTCATTGTTTTTTACCGCTGAGTAGTATTCTAGCATGTATATATTCCACAGTTTCTTCATCCATTCTTCCACTGAAGGGCATCTAGGTTGTTTCCAGGATCTGGCTATTACAAATAATGCTGCTATGAACATAGATGAGCATATGCTTTTGTTGTATGATTGGGCATCTCTTGGGTAGATTCCCAATAGTGGAATTGCTGGGTCCTGGGGTAGGTTGATCCCGAATTTCCTGAGAAACCACCACACTGCTTTCCAAAGTGGTTGCACAAGTTTGCATTCCCACCAGCAATGGATGAGTGTACCCCTTACCCCACAACCTCTCCAGCAAAGGTTATTTATTATTGGTGTTTTGGATTTTAGCCAATCTGACAGGTGTAAGATGATATCTCAAAGTTGTTTTGATTTGCATTTCCCTGATAGCTAGGGAGGTTGAGCATGACCTCAAGTGTCTTTTGGCCATTCGAACTTCTTCTGTTGAGAATTCTCTGTTCAGTTCAGCGCCCCATTTTTTAATTGGGTTAATTGGCATTTTACCGTCTAGTCTCTTGAGTTCCTTATATATTTTAGAGATCAGACCTTTGTCAGTTGCAGGGTTGGTGAAGATCTTTTCCCAGTCAGTAGGCTGCCTTTGTGTCTTAGTGACAATGTCCTTTGCTTTACAGAAGCTGCTCAACTTCAGGAGGTCCCATTTATTCAATGTTGCCCTTAAAGTCTGTGCAGCTGGGGTTATGCATAGAACCTCCATCTGGCGACAGATGGGGAAGGTGACTGAGCCCCACATTGGAGCACTGGACTGAGCTCCCAAGGTCCTGATGAGGAGCAGAAGGAGCGAGAACATGAGGGAGAAAGTCAGGAACGAGAGGGGTGCGTTCACTCATGGAGACGGTGGGACAGAACTAATGGGAGATCACCAACTCCAGTTGGAATGGGACTGATGGATCATGCGACCAAACCCATCTCTCTGAATGTGGCCAACAGCGGGGGCTGACTGAGAAGCAAAGGACAATGGCGCTGGGCTCTGATTCTTCTGCATGGACGGGCTCTGTGGGAGCCTTCTCAGCTTGGTCGATCACCTTCCTGGACCTGGGGGGAGTTGGGAGGACCTTGGTCTTGGCATGGAGTGGGGAACCCTGATGGCTCCTTGGCCTTGAGGGGGAGGGAGGGGGGGTGTGGGTGGAGGGGGGAGGAGGGAGGGGGGAGGAGGAGGGGAGGGAGGGGGGAGGAGGAGGGAAGGAGATGGAAATTTTTAAATATAAAAAAAAATAAACCATGAGAAAAAAAATAAATAAACAATATATAATTATGTATAAAAAACAAAAAATAAATAAAATGAATGTGTTCTAAAGGAAGGAGACACGCAAGTCCAGTTTGGTGGAAGAACAGAGGCAAGTACATAACTCATACTGGACAGCAGAGGTGAGAGAAACCTGCATCCGTTGCCTTCTGAGAAGAATTATTGACTTTGCACTTCCAATTTCATTATCAAAACTAGAAGAGCCTATTTAACATTTATAAACTTATTTTCCTTACATTTCTAAGCTTATTTCCAAGTCTTTCTTATTGTTGATGCAATGTTTTTAGAAGGATATTATTTTCAATATTTTAAGTTGTTCAAGAACCACATTTTTTTTAAAAAAAAATAGCAAAATATAAAGACATTGTTTTGGATTTGTGTAAACTGAAAGCTAATACTACAATTGATATGAAAATGAAATACAATTAGCAATGAGCGAGAAGCAAAGGGAACTGCCTAATTCCACAGTTGCTGCCACAGTTGCTGATACATCAGACCACACAAAGATCCAACAAAGAGAATTACAAACTTCCTTTGTGAACACAGATGCAAAATTCTCAATATAATACTTGCAAAATAAATCCAAGATTATAACAAGAGATCATGGAATATAGTCATACAAGGTTTTTTTTTTTCCAGAGATTCAAGATAGTTCAACATTTAGAAACTGATAAAAGCAATCCAATAAATAAACAAATTGAAAGACAAAAACTACACGATCCTTTCATTAGATTCAGCAAAGACCTTAGATAAATTCCAATACTCTCCTATGAAAAATTTCCCAAAAGATTACAGCTATAAGGCACATACCTCAATATAATAAATGCAGTATACAAAAATTCTATCACCAACATCAACTTAAATGAAAAGAAACTTGAATAATTCAACTAGTATCAGCAACAAGGCAGGGTTCTCTATTAACCACATACCTATTAAATACAGAATATGAAAATTTAGCTGGGAAAATAAGACCACTGGAAAAAAAATCCAGGGGATACAAATTTAAATGAAAAAATTAAAGTATCTTTATTTGCAGATGATATGGCCATATGACCTGTGCCTTCAAAAATCCATTAAGAAACTCGTATACCTAATGAAAATCTTTCAGCAATGTAGAATACTAATTCATAATAATCAGTAACCTTCCTATGAACAAATGGTAAAGGGATGGAAAAATAAGTAACAAAATTTTCACAATAACCTCAAAAGTATAAAGTATTGCCATGTGTTGTTTGAACACACCTTTAATCCTGACATGTGGGAGGCATAGGCAAGAAAATCTCTGTGTGTGCAAGCTCAGCCTGGTCTATTGAGGGAGTTCAAGGACATATCCTATCACAAAAAAACAAAAACTCAAAAAATGTGTGTGTGTGCATGCAAGTGTTTTTGTGTGTATGTTTGTGTAATATATTGGGGGTAACTTTTACTAATCAAGTGAAAGACTTACATGTTAAAAACTTTAAGAACTTGAAGAAAGAAATTGAAGAAGATATTAGAAGGTATAAAGACCTCTCGTGCTCATGGATCAGAAGGATTAACATAGCAATCTACAGATAAATTCAGTGAAATCATCATCAAAATTCCAGCACAATATTTTACATATTTTGACAGGACAATTTTCAGCTTCATGATGAAACACACACATACACAAACAAGGATACACAAAATAATCCTGAATAATAAAATAATAGCTGGTGGTATCACTGTCTCTAACCTCAAATCATAGTACAAAGCTATAATTATAAAAAACACCATGATATTGGAACAGACCAGACATGTTAACAAAGGGAATTGGATTGAAGTTCAATGCGTAAATTCATACAACCATAGCGACATCTGATTTTTGTTAAAGAAACCATAAATACACTGTGGAAAGAACCTTTAACAAATGATACTGGTCAAGCTGGATTACTGAAAGTACACTAATACAAACAGATCCATACTTGTCACCCTGAACTAAACCCAACTGCAAGTGGATCAGAGGCCTCGACATAAAACCAGATACATTGGTCCTGACAGCAAAGAAAATGGGAAATAGCATTGGATTCATTGGCACAGAAAACATAACAACATTATAATAGATATGAAGATAAACATCAATAAATGATACCTCATGAAACCAGAAAGGACACGGTCATTTGGACAATGTATCAGCCTGCTGAATGAGAAAAAAAAATAACAAATATACATTTGACAGAGGGCAAATATCTAAAATGTATGAAGAATTCTAAAGTTAGGCATCCAGAAATAAAAACTCAATTGAAAATGCAATAATTTCTTCAAAAGAAGAAATAGCTGTGGAACACCTAAAGAAAAATTTATTATACTTAGTCATTGGAGGAATGAAAATCAAAACTGCTTTGAGATTTTATCTTATACCGTCAACATAGTTGAGATCAATATAACAAATGACATGACAAAGTGAATGAGTATGTGTAGTAAGGGGAACACTCATCCATTGTTGATTAGAATGCAAACTTCTATGGTTATTATGAAATAATATGTGGAGGTACCTCAGGAAGTTATGAATGATATACTTCAAGATGCAGCTATGCTACTCTTGATTATAGACCCAAATGATTCTTCATCATCCTACAGAGACAAGTACTACTTGCTCAACAATGTCTATTGCTTCTCTATTCATAATATCCAGAAATTGAAAACACTCTAGATGTCCCTAAACAAATGAATGGATAAAGAAAATGTGATACTTTTACACAATAAATAGAGATCAGCTGTTAAAAACAAAGTCCTGGCATTCCCAGGTAAATTGATGGAGCTAGAAAAAAAAATTATACTGCATGAGGTAACTCATACCCAGAAAGATAAATATGGCATGTATTTGCATTTATGTGGATATTAGCTCTTAAGACAATGATAATTGATGTATACTCTTTATGAACACAAAGGTTAGGTGTGAAGTACGGATAAGGTAAAGACTAGTGAGGGCAGGAGGCAGGCAGATCTCTTGAAGAAGAGGAAATACAATAAATCATTATGGAGTTGGGAGTGGCAAAATGGACGGATCAAGAAAGGTAAGATCAAGGAAGAAGGGGATAAGCTGAGGATATGGGGAAAGACAGCTTATATAAGGGACATTTGAGTGGTAGGATAGAAACTTAATATAGGAGAAACTATCTAAATTATACACATATCTGCAATAGCCAAATAATGAGACAAACAGAATACCAAATAGACATCTTTTGCCACCAAATGAAGCTTCCAATACTGAGAATGGGTTTTATTCAATTGCATTGTTGGTTCAAGAGTGCCATAGTAACGCCCAGCAACCCAGGTTATCTGAATCTACAGGTTGTTCTCCACAAATTGACAAGACCCTATTGATGAAGACACCTATGCAGCTCCTTGAATATTGAGAAGTTGAGCTTGTACCCAACCAGAGCCTTCACCCATATGGGCTACTGTTATAGGTAGTAGGAGGCACTCTGTATACTCTAGTAAAGAAAAATTATAACAACCTCCTCGAACTACAAACTCTTTGATGCACACTGGTGTTCTGTCTGCATAATATTTGGTGCAATAGTGACACAAAGCTTATGGGAACACCTAACCAATAAAGGATTTGAGTTATGACCCAGTCCAGAATATGAGATCCCTTCCTTATGCTGCTTGAGTGACCAACAACTTGATATTAAATAGTTCAGGGGGCCTAGGGAAAACCAAATTTTATGGATATGCTAAAGAAATGTAGCAAGAAAATGACTTCTAATGACTTCTGCTATACTCATATATCATGCCTTGCTCTATAATAATCATAGAACTTCTGACCGATAAGAACAAATACAGACTCACAGCCAGACACTGTGCAGAGAGTGAGAGATATCAGAACATTCAGCTCTAAAGAATCTGTCTCCATCAAATGTGTTTCCCTCCATGGGTCACAGAACTATGCTGGTAAAGAGGCATAAAGAATTTAAGATCTGGAAGGGATGAAGGACACCACAGATATAACATTTTTTTAAACATCACATAACTGATACACATGCACACTCACAGAGAATGAGGCATTATGCACAGTTTTGGGGAACCTGCATCAGAGGGATCTGTAACCCAGACCCTAGCTCCAATACATAACAACTTGCAAATGAAACTTTAGTTTCTCTAAAAAAATCTTATTGGGGGAAAAAAAAACTACTCTAAAGGGTAGGCTGCAAATGCAGGTGTAGCTGGCCAATATGAACAAACTCAGCAGAATCTTCAATGGTTCCTTGTCTCATAATGTTACAACAGGATTTTTTCTTTTTAATTTTCTTTTTTAATATTATACACACACACATACACACACACATGTACACCCACCACACACGTCTTTACCACATACACACACATACATCTTTACCTTACAAGTTCTTTTCATATATATTAATGCTTTCTGTTGTGTTTTTATAGGGTTCCCAAGTATGAAAACTAGTGGGTCTTTGCATTTATATCTATTTCTTGTGTCATTCTTGTGTTCATTTCCTTCTAGTTGTTTGTTTATTCTATCTTAATGTGTTTTTATTTCATTTTATTTTTAGCCATTAGAAGCCTCTTTGCTTTCTAATGTGAAAGAGAAAAGAGATGGATCAGGAATGGAGGAGACATTGGGGAGAAATTGGTAGCAGGAGAGGAATGGGAAAATTTAATCAGGATATAGTGTATAGAAAAATACTTTTTTCAATGAGAGAAAAATATCAAGAAAACCTTGTTTAATAAATTTGAAAGAAAATAAACATTTCTAATTAATACATTTTTCAGATCTAAGTACTTAAAACACTATAAAAACTGACATAGAACAGAAAAAGAAACATTAGAAATATAGAAAGTTTGCATATGGGTTTAGCAAACAATGATTAAGAAAAACGCAACACCTCTGGAGTATTGCTGCTCTGCAGTGAGGAAGAATGATCTGTTAATAAAGATATCTATAGGAACATTAAATGTAAATCATAACCTCCTAACTCACACTGCAAGCAAACTAATAATGAAAATTACAAGAGTGTGAGATGGAAAAGACAAAAATTACAAAGAATTGTTAACATAACTCACATTCATGAAGAAGAAGCTATCTCTATCTAATCTATCTCTGTCTCTGTCTCTGTCTCTGTCTGTCTCTGTCTCTGTCTCTATCTCTATCTCTATCTATATATCATCTATATCTCTATCATCTCTATCTCTATCTCTATCATCTCTATCTCTATCTCTCTCTCTATCTCTATCTCTCTCTATCTCTATCTCTATCTCTATCTCTATCTCTCTCTCTCTCTCTCTCTCTATCTCTATCTCTATCTATCTCTATCTCTATCTCTATGGAAAGAAGACATACCAACACAAGATTGAGGAGGGGAAGAAGAAGAGGAGAAGAAGGGAAGGAAGGAAAATGAAAGAGAACATGAAAAAGAAGAGAAGGAGGCACAGAAGCGAGATATTTATGAAGCTGCTAAGTTAAAGAAAATATAAAACAGACCACTAGATAGTCAAGGAAATACAAATCTAAATTAGTTTTGAGTATTATGCATATATGACCAGAAGGATAAAGATTTATAGTTGCATATCAACTCTTAAAAGAAATTATTGATGGAGTGTAGTGAGATGACTGAGATACCTCAGAGGTGAAGAGCAGATACAACTGTCATTATTTGCTGTGTTTGGTTCCAAGTATGCCAGTAACATAAACATTGATGCAGGCGCTTTGAACTCATAAACTGAGCAAATAAATTGTGACTACCACATGCCTCAGATCTATATAATCTAGTGCTACTTGTATGTTGCAAATAATTCAAGCGAACTACTATTAGTGTCAATAATAAAATCCACCAAATGAAATAACTTCAGTTTCATAAATCCCAAATCATGGATGTAATAAAAAAAGCAACATAAAAGTTCAAATGAACATAAACCCTTCAAAGTTTTTTACTTGTATGGTGATAATGTCCCATGGGAGAGAACTAGATGATGTCTACAATAACTCAAAAGTATGAGTATCAGTATTTTTAAAGAAATAAAGCATTAACACCTGTATAAAGGAAAGGTATGTTCACACACACACATGCACACACACACAGAAGCTGAATAACAGAAATTATTGAAGAGAAATTTAACAAAGAAATTGGACTGTCTCCTTGAAAAATGATAAACCTTATGCACATAAATACTTCAAAATAACTATTATAAATATGTTCAAGGAAGTCAAGAAGGAAATTAATATTTGCCAAGAGAAAAAAGGCAGTAGCTAAATAAAATAAGGTAGTTAATTTAGAATAATAAATTCAATAGAAAGGTAGAATTACTAAAGAAAAATTAAAAAGAAATGATGGTAGAAATTAAAGACTCAGTAAGTCAAGTAACAAATACACGTAATGTCTCACCAATAGAAGAGAATGTAGAGAGTGGAACAATAGCACTTGAAGACAAGATAACAAAATAGGGTCATTCCAACAAGATTAATGTTAATTTTTTTAAATGAACGAATGCGACATAAAATGATGTTGGTAAACCACAGAAATACCAAACAAATTATGGACAAATAAGAAGAAATAAAAATTCATGTCAAAGGTATAAACTAATTCCAATAAAATATCAAAATAAATTTGATAGATCTTGAGTAAAATAAACCCAATTGGTAAAAGAGAAATGTAGAATAGCAAAAAGGCAGGATCAGAAAAGGAGCTCTCATCTCATATTATACACTAAAATATGTAATGAAGAAAATACATTGAAATCTAAAAGAAGGGCCAAGTCATATTTAACAGCAAGCTAATAATTAGTAGCTAATTATTCAATGTAGTTTTTTTCTCATTTTTTATTAAAAATTTCCATCTCCTCCCCTCCTCCTCCCTCTTCCCTCCCCTCCCTTCCACCCATACCCCCACTCCGCCCCTCTCCAAGCCAAAGAGCCATCAGGGTTCCCTTCACTATGTTAAGTCCAAGGTCCTCCCAGCTCCCCCTAAGTCCAGGAAGGTGAGCAACCAAACTGACAAGGCTCACAGTGAGCCTGTTCCTATTGCCATACTCATGAATATCTTGCATATCACCATAGAACCTTCACATGGCTTTGGATGGAGAAAATGACAGAGCCCCACATAGAAGCACCAGATTGAGCTCCCAAGGTCCTGATGAGGAGCAAAAGGAGGGAGATCATGAGCAAGGAAGTCAGGACCGTGAGGAGTGCGTTTACCCATTGAGATGGTGGGACAGATCAAACGGGAGACCACCAAGTCCAGTTGGAATGGGACTGATGGAACAGGGGACCAAAACGGACTCTCTGAATGTGGCTGACGGTGGAGAAGGACTGAGAAACCAAGGACAACGGCGATGAGCATCAATGTAGTTTTTTTGAGAGAAGAGCTTGGAAAGATGTATCTCATGTTTGGAGAAATCAGAGCTGCCCCTGCAGACAACTGATTACAAAAGAAACTGTCATAAAACACTGGTGAATAATACTTTCCAAGGGCAGAAGTAGGCTAAAACACTTTGTGACTACTAAGTCAGTGCTACAGAGGACGCTGAAGAAAATTCTTTGGAATAAAGAGGGAATAAACATATATATCATGTCATGAGGTTTAAATGTCATATGAGGACTTAAGCAAATAAGGACTAAGAAAACACCATAAAATCAACAATTGACAGAAATTAATATATGTCTTTGAATAATACTTTAGATATTAATGGCCTTGAATACCTTCTCCCAAGTCTACAAACTAGTGAACTGAATTAGAAAACATAGTTATCCTTCATCTGCCCCAAAGTAACACATGATCATCAAAGACAGATATCATCTTAGAGAAAAGGGATAGAGCAAAAGAATCCTTACCAAATGAAACCAGGAAACAAAAGGTCTGACCTTTATATCTCATCCTGATAACTGAAGAATTAAACTTCAAACTAAACTGGATAGGAAAAACCAAAAACAAGGGTTCCTTCATGTTGATCAGGGAACAGTCTGGCGAGAGGGCATTACAATATAAATATAAAACAGCAAGCACAGGTGCACTCAATTACAGAGAATAAGTATTACTACAAATACTGTCACACATTGTGAGAATATGAGGCCATCACTACAGACAGAAGCTCAGGTTTTGTACTGTGTACCTAATCAAATGCTTGTGGATGAGAAAGACATAAGTTTAAAAGGGAAAAGAACTACTGCTGGTTTTCTCAAATAAATATGTTGTACCTTTCAAATTGTCTTTTAACTTAATAGATGTATCCCTCGAGCTAGCACTGCCAACACTTTGACTAAAGAAGTAGAGAAGCTTTTTAATCAATAGGTGATACTTTCTGCAGAGACTCAAAACTGGATGAAGTATTTGACTGAGACCATGAATGCTCAGTCTTATATCGAGGATTTATATCAGCCACTCTGAACGCTCATGCAAAACTGTAGAGAAAGAATTACAAAGACTGTAAAAGCCAGTAAAATGGTGGCATGTTCAGAACACCCTGTTTTGGGTACTATGCCATTGCACTCTTGATCTCAGAGTAGTTAGAACTTTCACCACAAGACCTGTATAACATTCGATTATCAACATGTGATCATGGAGGATGGGGTCTCATGAGGTTCCCTTCCTCTCTGAGAGTTTATAAGGAGCTAATGGTTGCTGTGGGAGGGAGAGACATTGTCTTTCGTGGTTTGCCATGGTTAAGTTGCTCATGCTCCTAGAAATATTCTTTTGCTCACACTGCTTTCAACAGCCCTATATACACTCATAGAGTGGGCCACACACATAAACAAACACACAAAGATATGTTACTAAAGATGGATCATTTATAGGAGGAGGAATCATTAGAAGTTCAGGAAAATTTCCGTAGTCTATGGCTACTATAGCATTAGCTTTAGAATACTGAAGCTGGAAGCCATGAGCCACTAATGGAGGGTAATCAAAACACATCACATATATGCTGGAAAATATCATAATGAAACCTATTATGTAGAATTGATATGTGTACATAAATTATTTTTAAATCAAAAATATAGTGAAAGATATGCATACATATCTTTACCATAAACATATAAAAGAACCTTGATAGCATCATTTAATTGTAACATAGTTGTAATCTAGAAAAAAACAGTATAATAACTGTATTTCTCTCATTGGCCTGTCATTGTTTACATGTTGAATTTAAGTAGAGAAGAATGTCAAAGTTCCATTTTTTTGTCATATTCAATGAATATGCAGTTTTCTCTAAAAACTTTATCATTCATTCATAATCAATATTTCTCAAATACCATCCCTTCTAAGATGACCTGGAAAAAGTTTCTTATGCACTACTCCATGAAATAATAAACTAGTTAATTTAGCATTTATAATATCTTAAAGAGGTTCCTGGCTTCTTCTTGTTCTACTTTTTCTTCCTCTTTTTCCAATCTTCTCTTCTCTTCCCATCATCTTCTTCCTGTTCCTCCTCCTGCTCTTCCTCCCCCTGCTCCTCTTCTCTTTCATAGCATTAAATCACACTCTGTAATTCTATCTATAGCTTCCCCAACTTCTACATATGTATAAAAAAACTTCATAGAATCATTTCTGCAGTTAAACTTACATGAGAGTGAATAGAATACAAACAACTAAATACGCAGTTTTAATAAGATTGTATTTGAATTATCTTTGTACCTGATTTGTTGTGTATTAGGGTGTTCCTATATATGAAGGACCAAAAGCACACTAGTGCTAGATTTGTATGATGCCATCACTATCTTCCCTTCCTGTACAAGAATAGTTTTTTGTGTCCACTTTTCCTTTTGCTTTGACTGCATCCTTTAGTTTAAAGCAGTATACCAAGAGCTTATTCATCTTACTTTATAAAGGAATGTGTTGAAATTCTCTGTGGCATTGATATAATCATCAAACAATTCAGAGGAGACTCCCATGTTTCTTAATAAGTAACTGATGAATGGAGACACAGAAAAAAAAAACAATCCAGTGGGGCAAATATATAAAGTCTTCTATGTTGGAATACGTAACTCAATCTAAAGAATGTCTCTACTCATTAATCCCAATTGTTTGTTGATTTTCAATAACTTTGTCCTTATACAGTCAAGTAGAGTATTAACTGGCATAAAAAGAATATTTGGCTGGTTTCTATCACTGGAGGTCATTGTGATACTGAGCTAGAAAGGAATGTGAGGAGTACAATTGGAGTGGGTCAAAGAAAAAGGTTTATGTTATTTACCCCTGCACAAAAGCCACATCTCTCTATCCCAGAAAGGCAAGTATTCAGGTGCTGTCAACAGAGAGGTAGTATCCAATGGAGCCTGGAGCAATGGTGAGTGATGAACTGTATTCCCCAAGGACACTTGACATTTTAAAACCATGGCGCAAGGCACATTTTCTATCCTCCAAATCAATAGACTCTCTTAGTTAGTGTGTTTGTCTGCTTGTTTGTTTGTTTGGCTGTTGACTTTTGTGCTTTAGTAATCTAAAAATTGCCCATTCCTCACCCCAAGTAAAACAAACTTTTCACCTTTTTGGAAATTCAACCCAGGGAAGAGAACACTGGCTCCATTTCAGGCTGGGCTCAGCTTTAAGGGTGGTTATCCAGCTCTGAGAAATCCAGCACTGCCTTTCCAGGGTGTTGCCTGGAAGAACGCATTTTATCTCACAAAACTTCACTGAGACTTTAAGATTGAATCTATGAAAGGCTGTTTTAATCACTATTTTTGAACACCACTATTTCACTCCTTAACCACTATTACATACTCCTTTTTTAAGAAAGATTTGGAAAAAGCCGGGCGGTGGTGGCGCACGCCTTTAATCCCAGCACTCGGGAGGCAGAGGCAGGTGGATTTCTGTGAGTTCGAGACCAGCCTGGTCTACAAGAGCTAGCTCCAGGACAGGCTCTAAAGCTGCAGAGAAACCCTGTCTCAAAAAACCAAAAAAAAAAAAAAAAAGAAAGAAAGATTTGGGTAGCATGTTTATTTATTTTATACTTTTAACAATGCTAAACTTAGAATCATAAAGATTAGGCAGGTGGAGATATTGGCTACAGATTTCTACTATTGTGTAAAGATATTTTATAAAAATAATTTTAATTTACTTCAATCTCTCATCTGTTCTAGTGAATTAAGGAATCACTGGCTTAATAGTATTAGGTACTAAAATAACCAAAACTGAAATCATATCTTCACCAATTATTATCATGCCTGAATGAGGTCATTGAATAAAATATAGCCTAAGTATTCCAAGATTTACTTTTAGCTTTTCTCTACTCTTTAAAATATACCAAACTTTCAAAATGGGTCAAAATTCAGAGAACACCATACTCTGTGGTGTCCATGCCCAGATGATACAAATTCAACAAATCCTTTCAGGTAAGCAACAGGCAACGAGGCAGAAGTGGGGATGGTAAGATTGTTGGAGAGAGAAGACCAGAAAGAGCACTCCCATGACACAGTGTCTTCTACATATGACAGGAAGTTGGACCTATGAAGTCTTAACAATATAATCACTTAAACACCTGAACAGTTACAACACTAGTTGACATGACAATACATATGGAATAAAAATCCAAAGGCATAACTTGTAGATGAGTTAAGGCAATTAATGACGGTTAACAGAAGAATCATTCTTCCCTAGGGACAAGCCCCTTGAGATGTCATCCAATCAAGTGGTCATCACTAAACACAAGTATATATGAGCAATACTGAATGGGTTCATATGTGTGTGTGTGTGTGTGTGTGTATGTGTGTGTGTGTATCACATACACACATATATACAAACATTTATGCGTAACTTACACATTTATATACTATGTAATAGTAATAAAATATACATATATAAATTAGTATTGTAGCAACTGGTAAGTTGCTCATGTTCCTGTAAATATTCTTCTTCTTGCACTGCTTTCAACAATATTTACACTCACTCTGTGGATCACAAGCACACACATGCATGCACACACAAAAAGACATATAACTAGACTAGTAGGAGGTAAAAGATCAGAAGAACTGCAGGAAGATCTCAGTGATCTAAGGCTACTATAGCATTAACTTTAGCCTACTGAATCTTGAAATCATGAAATCTGTAGTGGAGGATAAATATGATCAAAAGATATTACTTATATATTTGAAAATGCCATAATAAAACATATTATCCAAAAGTAACATGTTTTCATAACTTATTTTAAAAAGTAAAAAGAGGCAAATGACATGCATATATATCTTCACCATAAAGCATTTATAAAAATCTTGATAGCATAATTTGATTATAACATAGCTGTAAACGCAAAAAAATCAATAATGCATCTATGTGCGAGTGTGTGTGTGTGTGTGTGTGTGTGTGTGTGTGTGTGTGTGTGTGAAGAGACAGAGAAGTTGAGAGGGAGTAGGCCATAGGAGATGGAATGGGAGGAATTAGATAGGGAGAAGGTGAGAGAGAAATTGTGTGAACACAATTACTCATGTATGAAATTCTAGAAAGACTTTATAACATCTATCCAGTTTCTACATCTTTTCTATGATGAAGAAGTCATGAGTTCTGCTTTATACCTAACAGACGTCAGGAGACATTTGTCTATAAAGTAAGTCATCTCCAACTACAAAATCACCGTGGCTATGAAGATAATTACTAGGCTGTGGATGAAACCCAGACCTGTCAACTCCCTGGTTTGCCGTCCTTGTGGCAGAGCCATGTAGAACTATTTAAGTGTTGCTTTTTATTCTCTTCACTTAATTTGCATTGAAACAGTTGTAAGCAAATAAATACACGGAAATGAAAATAACCTCTTGATAAAAAGGGCATGCTTTCCTATGGAGAATGAAGACTTGCTAGACAGATTTTGTCTTTTCTTTTTGCTAGGTTCCAGCTAGCATGTTACACAGTAGAGCCAAGTTTTATTAAGAGTTCTGGTTCTCGGGCGGGTGGTGGTGGTGCACGCCTTTAATCACAGCACTCGGGAGGCAGAGGCAGGCGGATCTCTGAGTTCGAGGCCAGCCTGGTCTACAAGAGCTAGTTCCAGGACAGGCTCTAGAAACTACAGGGAAACCCTGTATCGAAAAACCAAAAAAAAAAAAAAAAAGAGTTCTGGTTATGATCTCAGTTCCTCTTCCATTTCTATATATCCTATCTAGCATGATCAACTACAAAATAGTTATACAAACAATATCTTCTAAAGAATACCTACAACCACAATCCTAAGGATTTTGGAAAACAGTCCTCAGTTGCCCTTTGAGAGTCCTGATTCCTTGATCCATGTAGAGGTCTGAAGACTGCAAGTTGTTAGACTTGTGGCTCTGTGTGGGCAGTGATGTAAGAGAAACTGTTCTCCTCGTACCCGAAAAGCTTTAGATATGATCCTTATAAGCAAAACAAAGTAATAAAAATTAAAAATAAGCCTATTTGTATCAATCAAATAATTCGGGAGAGACAAATTAGAATGTAAGGTTAGAATCAAGCTCTCCTCAGAAACAGTATAGTAAGTAATCTAGAATTTCATTATTGACTAGCTGCTTCCCCTTCAAGGATCAGGGCACCCCTAGAAACAACATATTGGTAGCTTCCCCATACAAAAATGCATAATAAATAATATGCTTTCCTCAGGGGACATTGCCTTTCACATTATTTGGAAGTCAATAAAGGGACAGAGTCAACAGCAACTATTTAAGATAAAACAAAAGTCCTTGAAGATATTCTGCTCTAGTAGAGAGCAAATAATAGTTTAAAATTATTTCTTTCACTTGATTAGCAAACTTTTCAGTAAAGGAATTAAATTCATTTCATTAACTGTTCTCCCTCCTAGATGACCACACCTCCTCTCATGCTGCTGGTACTACAATGAAGACAGGTGTCAAATCTCATATTGAACTTATAAGCTGATATATATATCATATATATATCATATACACACATATATATATATATTCCAAAATATTTAGATTATATAAACAGCTTCTGAAACCCTCAGATTTTTTAGCAATGTACTGTACTCCATTTCTCTTCTGCAGGCAAATAACCAAATCCTCTGCAGTCTGCATATATGCCTGACATGCATTAAGGTGTCTCCCTGGTTGTGATTTTGTTTCCCCATCCTTTTTCTCCTCAATATAAGTATATCGGAAGTTCCCTCAATATTTGGGACATCAGGTGCAGGTTTCCAGTGCCATCAACCTCATAAATATTATTATTTCATACCACTAGACATTTGTTCATATTTTCCTAAATTCATATATACTTAATAGTAACTTGATTATTTGACTGACATTCATCCAAATGGCCATAAAATTGACCTTTACTCAACCCTTCCTTTCATTCTCTTTCAGTATTACCTGCCCCCGACCCCAGACAGTGATACTTTCTATAACTTTTCTGGTTAAAACCACATTTTACATTTTATCTGGTCTTTGCCCAGAGGAAAGGTCAATATATTTACCAGATGGAACACTGATTTATTGTTAAGACTTTGTTGTTTATGAGGTCCCAAAGTTTCAGATGGTAGAGATTTGGGCTACAGAGCACCAAGATTAAAGGATTGCTGTTAAACCTTGTCAATCCCTTTCTCCGGTATCAACACAGAATCCCTCTTACCTTCCCTGCTTGGTTCAGCTCCCACTGGCAGTACAGTTTATCTTTTGATTCCACTGTGTTTCTGCATAAGATGTACCTTCACACCTAAAGTGCTCCATAAACTAGGAGTAATGGGCAACCCCACTCTTAAAATTTTGTCTGCACAACTCCATAGGAGTTTATTAAATTGTAAACCTAACAAAATGGCAAAGAGACTCTTCTTTCTTCTCTAATCTTAAATGAAGTCACATCATTCATCTCTTTCAAGAAGAAATGTAGAAATCAGTAGGGGCAGATGTGAAGTGAGGCATTTGGACCTAGGTAAAGGAGGCAGTGGGTCCATCCAGGTCATTTGCCTAGGCCAAAGCAAAATCATCTGAATTGAGATACAGTTGCATTAGGGAAGAAATGACTGAAGCCATTTCTATTTCTGGTGAGTAGGCTCTTCATCTCAGTTTTCACAGCCACAGGCTGCTCAACAGACTGTGCCATGAGCCACATGTTCAGTATTATATTTGTTCCATTATAGCCCTGGAAACCCTTACTGGATTGCAGGGGGAAGGAAGAGTACATATAATTCACCAAAATAGTAGAATAAGCATGACATTTATTTTTAAATAAAGCTCATTTTGTACAAAAGCAAACACCATCAAAATGATACACTGTTTTAAATTCTACTAATTAGGATATAAAAGGAAACATCTTGTTTTCAGTTGAACTTGTTACCCAGTTACAAACTCCCTAAATGTTAATTTGTGGTACACACAGAAAGCCTTGACATACAGTAGCCCCTGGGATGATGCCTCTACATCTGAAAAACCATAGTAAATATTACATACTTAATCTTTTCTTAAACTAGAAAAATCACTAAGTTTTGGGTGTTTAAATCTTTTCAAAATATAAACTTAAATTTGCTGTTACTCATCTAAGAATGACATCTGTTAGGTGGATTTAACTACAGTTCCATATTCACAGAAAGTAGAATTAAGGATTGCTGTTCAGTTTTCTACAATAATCTAAAGGGTTTCCTTTCACTTCTCCAAGTCTTGAGAGTGATTATGTCTTGAGTAAGTACTCACTGGGTTCAGGAAATGGGTTGTTCTGGAGAAACCTTCTGACAATCTGATTGTCGATGGGAGTCACAATATGAAGAATCTAAAAAAATTGATCCTATTCACATCAAAATCATATGTTTTTCTTTCCTTGTGATTAAAAATAATAATTATGCTCATTTATTTTGCATAGGACATGACTGCATTAATGAGCTTCATTAGTTCTAGAAACTGAGATAGATGTCTTAGCCAGAGATTACTCAGACCCAAATCTGAGGTTCCAAAGGCTCAAAGAATGGAATCTTTTAATCAGTTTTAATTTGTTTCTTTTCTTTCTTCTTTCAAATTTGAGAAATTACTCTTTACCAAGGAGCTGGAAGGAAAATAAATTAGACATACATATTTATATATACAATTCACATACATAATACGCATATATATTTGTCTGTCTGTGCATGTGTGTACATGCATGTGTAGAATAAACACATATATCTATGCATATATGTACATATGGAAGTACACAAATCAGTCTTTTTTATTTCAATTAATTGTCATATTGATTTAGTTTGTCACTGTGTATTTTACAAGCATGGATGAAATTCTCCAAAAAAATAAATATTTCCAGAAGACAAGCAATCAGTAGTTTGAGTGCATTCATATTCCACTGCATTTCTCACTTTGGAATGAACAGGAGATGCTGTCTACGGTAATGCAAAGAATTGAAGCAGAAAAATATGGAGGAGGTTAATGTGAAAATAGGTGTTCAACCTTTCGTTGTCTGCATCATGGATAAAATATCACCTGGAGCTGATGAGTTCTATTGACTCTGTGTTACACATTGATTTTATTATTCCTGGTACAAATTAGTCAAGTACTTATTATGTTGAAGAGAATACACATGCAAAGGAAAGATGGAGAGAAGATATATGATACTAGCCTCTTATTTGAATCAAAAATGGCTCTCTCTGTGAAACTATAGACAAACAACTTATTTTGCCGGAAGTCACAGTGAGAAAAGCAATGTATTTGTCCTTTAATTAGGCAATAGAAATCCATGAAGCTACATCCACTTGGTTTTCAGCTTTCTATTTTGCCTCAGTAAAATCCATGGACTCTGAAGGAGAACTCAATCATAATTAAAAGTGTTATTGAGCTAAACACAATTATTTGCTTACCTCATTATATAATGCAGTTGACACCAGAAGTAGAGTTCAAACTAGCTTTCTTTTCTGCATTCTTGTCAGACATATTTATGAAAATCTCTAATGTAATTTAGCAATGTCCAGTATCAAAATCATGCATGGAAAACTAATGATTTTTGAACCATGACAATCAATTCCTAGGGAGCTTGACAGTGGTTACTAACCTTGGAGGCAATTGGATTTGCTTTTGACTCTATCTCTTCCATGAAGGGGACACTCACAGTAACAGTTTACCTGAGCTAATGGGAGCTCACGAACTCTAGCTAGACAGGAAAGGAACAAGCAGAGGTCCAAAAAAGACCCTCTGAATGTAGGTGACAGTTGTATGGCTGGGGCAGACTGTGGGACCAGTGGCAGTGGCATCAGGATTTATCCCTACTGATTCTATGGACATTTTGGGAACCTATTTTCTTTGGATGGGTACCTAACTCAGCCTAGATATAATTGGGAGGGTCTTGGAAATTCCCCAAAGCAATATGCCTTACCCTCTCTGAGGAGTAGATGGGAGGTGGGGAGAGGGGGTAAGTGGAAGATATGGGAGGAGGGGAGGGAGTGGGAACTGATATTGGTATGTAAAATGAAAAATGATTGTTTTCTTTCTCAAAAAAATAAAAGAAAAGACAAAGAAAAAAATATAATTACTTCTCCTTCTGCTTTCCTTCTGGAAAACCTTCCACTATTTCTTTCAAATTCATGGCATATTTGTAGAACTGTTGTTACATGTATCTCCCCCCTCTCTTTCTGTGTGTTTGTGTGGTGTGTGTGTGTTGTCTGTGTGTGTAAGTATCAACTGCTAATTTATATAGTGATAGTGTTACTTGCTTGATCCAGGCATGGTGATTAGGTACTAGTTCATGTACTAGTATCTGGGGAAGATTGTTATTCCTACCTTCAGCATTCTCAGTTGCTTGTAGGTCCTTGTGTGTGGTTGAGACCTTATGGGCTTTCTCTTATTTCCTTGTTATGTCTACATATGTTCATGACATTTTAATTTTTCAGATATCCATATCAAACACCTTATAATACGTCTGTAAATTGTCAAGGTATACTCTAGTTACTTTTCCTTCCCCAGAGCATTTTTTCCTGAGTGTATATTGTTTCTATTCTTGACTTCTGTTTCTAGTAGCATCTTATTGAATAAACCTCCAAGTGGGTCTCATATACTGAACTGTATTACTCTTGATTGAAATGCATTATGATGTTTCATGTTGAAATTGGGTCGCTGATCATGGAAGATGTTTGCTATTCTCTCTCAGCATCATTGCCAGTCATACTTATTTACAATGTTAGACATGCAGTACATACATGCAATATAAATAAATGACCACACATGCACACTCATTAACTTAGCATTTTTTTCTCATTAAAGAGAAAATATTATGTGTCTGAAACTCCTCTAGTGACCAGATTAATGGAAACTGGCAAAACAGAAAACAAGCTCTGTAGTTGTGGCATTTATATAAAATGTATTTTAATTCAAAAGTAATAAGCAATATACATGTGTATATGTGAATGTATATTTACTATGCAGATAATTATCTTAATTTGAATCTACAAATCTCTCTGTGTCTTTTAGAAATGTCAAGTAGTGTTGGGGATTTTATGAAGAATTAATTACATGCTGTGCTTCATAAGTAGAGACTGGCACTCTTGGTACTGATTCCTAACCTTGTTTAGGTGTTCTGCAAATCAAATATGGCTTATATTTTGAAGTTTCTGATCACCTGATATAAATATCTATGGTTCTTAGCATATAAAATGTAGAATTTGGATAGCCAATGGAGTTTTTTAGAAGTTATCAAACTCTTAATGTCAGGGAATATTATTAACAAGTATGGAACATTCATGCATCCATGAATTTAATTTACTCATGCTCAGTAAATCACATTCTTGAAAATGTTAGACCAGAAATAAAAATGAATTCTTCCCTGGTGGTTTGCCAGGACCTCCAAAGATTTATTTGTTTTTGCTGACCTTACAATGTGTTTATCATTCCACTGTTTTTAGATAGCTGCTATATAACTCTTATTCTAATCCTTCTATCTGAAGAAGATAAACAAGTTTGCAAACAAACAAATAAGGTTTGAGCAAGGACAATGAGCTTATATTTTTGAAGTGTGTGCATGCTTATGGACATATTTGTGGGAGCACTTAGTTTTATGGTCTTCATTGACAAGCATAACAAAGACAACTTTCTTAAATGAAAAAAATTATCTAAGTAGAAAAGACTTACTGAGTGCTGCAAACATCACTAAAAAGGAGGAAGAAAACACAATATTTAATTCTGACAGAAGAGTAGTCAGGGAGCGCACACATGAAAATCTAAGACACAGCACACTAGGTGAAGAATCTGTTCAGGACTAGTAATCAAAAGACCCTGAAATGTACTGACATTTTAAAAAATGTCTACATACCTAATCAAAACCCACCAAAAGCTTCTTAGGAAAGTATGATAAGTCTATTGTTTACAGTTCACTCTTAAATTGCAAAATTTAATTTAACAAAAGTTAATGTGGGGAAAACACTTATAGGTCAGCCTGAATATGCATATACATGCCTGCATAATACATACACATACATATATAAATATACAAGTTTTCATATGAGAATATATATGTCTTTGCTGAAGGGAAACTGGAAAATTCTATCTTCCTAAAGATATGTATAGGGAGTGTATCCCAGAATCTGGGATGAAATGGAAATCAGCACAGACAAACCGTTGCTTGAGGAAACGGAACAAGAAGTATTTTTAGCACATGAAGGACTGTAAGTTTTCCAGCTCTGCTTTGGGACTCATAATCCTCCTTATCCATTAAAATGTAAAGAGTCATGATTCTTTACTGTCATGCAAATGATGCATGTGAAAGGTAACTACCTTCAAACAGTGTGGATCACTGTTGAATGCACCTTCATCTTCTGCTTCTCTCATCTTCTGCTTCTCCATAAATCATTTGGCTCATGAAATCTCTTCTTTTCTTATTATTGTAAAGGCTGATTTTTTTTCCCTCCGACTCTAAGGATAAAACACACAATGTTAAGCTTGCCCGGAAAATATTCTTCTGTAAAGCATCAACTTGAGTGTTGAGGCTGGATTTTCAGGTATTATTAAAACTGGGTATCCCTAAAGTCAGATGGAAACCGAGGTCCATCAGATGGAAAGTATCTCCTCACCATGGGATCCAAGTGAAGCCGCTTCCCTCCAGTCAGGCTGGTTTCACATTTTACACTAAAACTCTACCTGTGATATCTCTACAGAAACTTCACTTACCTTGCTGAGAAAAAGAGAGAAAAAAGAAAAAGAAAAAGAAAAGGTTTTTACAACCTTCTGATATGATGAAGAGATCCACCAAAATTACAATATATGACTAATATTAACACAATTAACTGTGACTGTTTTTGAAGGTTTGCTATACTTTTACCCACTCTTAGAGCAGCCTACAGCTCACAGGTGTTTCATAACTTCTTCGGTCTTACTTCCTGCTTACTGATCATTATACTGAGGCTTATATTAAAATATTGTAATAAACCCTCCCATTCTGCTTCATAAACTGGGGAGTACAAAACTCATACATGAAGGACATAAACCCCACTGGCTTGAGTTGAGGTCCCTATGACTTTACAGGAACTCCTCAGGTTGATGAAGGTGGCAATGTGGAGTTGTCTCTATTCCTTTGTGGCTGTCAATTCTAATCTTGTCATAGATCCTCATCCCTTCCTACACTGTAGAATTCATGCGGTATTGCCTACTTTTTGTTGTGGTGATGAAACATTGTGACCATAAGTGACTTAAAGACTAGAAAATTTAGTTTATGATTTCAGATCATCTGCAATGCCCTGGAGGCTTAACTGCAGGTGCTCAGTGAATGGAGCAGGGCAGTCACATCTTCAACTACAAACAGAACACAAAGAAATGGAGACAGTGAGACAATTAACTTTCAAAGCCCATACCCCAAGAACATACTTGCTCCATTAAGAAATGATATCCTGAAAGTTCCACTACCTCTTAAACCAGTGGTTCTTAAATATGGGTCATTATCCCTTGGGGTTAATGACTCATTTATAGTAGTTGAATATCAGATATCCTAAATATCGTATATTTACATTATGATTCATAACAGTTATGAAATTGCAACAAAATAATTTTATGGTTTGGGTAAGTTCAACATGAGGAATTGTATTAAAGGGTTGCAGCATTAGGGAGGTTAGGGAGGTTGGCACTGTCAGTGCCAACAAGTGAAGGCCAAATGCTTAAATATGTAAACTGGTTGGGGGCATTTCTGTTTCAATCACCACCCCGGTCATCTCAACTTCTAACAAAGCTTAGTGAATTCATTATATACTTAGCTCTGAGGTATATATATTCAAGATAGCCTTTACATTACATTACTTTTTGTTATAATAAATATAATAGGGGGTTATAAACACATATTTTCAAACATTTACTTTTTAATATATATCTTTAATTTAATTAAGAGGATTATAACTATATTGGTTAGGTTTATATCAGGTTTAAGGAGGCTGGATTCATTTTGAAAAAGTGACTCTCAGTAGAGAAAATGATCCCACACGATTGAACTGTGGGGCATTTTCTAGCTTCATGATTGTCATAGAATTGGAACAGATCACAGTGGGCAGGTGATCCTGAATTTTGTAAAAAATCAGAATGAGTAGGTCATGGAAAACAGTACAGTATAATCCTCCATCCAATCTGCTTTTATTCTTCTCTCCAGGTTCCTCCCATGCTGGTGTATTTGCCCTGACTTCACTCAGTTGTGGACATTTACCTGGAAGTTTAAAATGGAATAAACTCTTTCCTACATAACTTGTTTTTTTGTCATAGTCTGTATCATAGATATATAATAGACAGTTTAATATGAGAATAGGAAGTGACTTTGGGGTTGTTTTTGAAAGCCTAGTTATCTATAGTTCACTAACAATGGTGATCTTAGAAGTAATTATCTTGTTCAGTCTTGGGATAACAGAACTGATGAAAGACCATGAACATATAGTCATTAAATGGTACTACTGGAGAAAGATCTTATGCTTATGTGCTTGCAAATGTCCTCCGAGGGAAGATACTCAGAGATGGAGAAATCTGGTTCATCTCTTGGCACATCACACAGAGGATGCATCTGGTACATTTTCTACAGCCCTAAGTAGACTAATAGGATTTGATTTCTAAGAAAACTCTATGCATCCTGGCAAAAAAATTTACAGGACACTGAGATTTTTCCATGAGGATAAAAATATTATTTAAACTACTTTTATCATTGCTGGATACAGTATATCAAATTTTAAGTGCTGTTAACTTCTAAAACAAGTTTTTGTTAGACCTTCAAGAGACACTCTATTTTTTAAACAAAATTTTAATTAGAGCTAAGCAGAATTCTAAAACAAAAATGATGAGATATAAAATGATGGCCTCAACTAACCTTGAAATCTCAAATATACAATGCTTATTTGCATTCCTGACAGAGAAAAATATATACTACAACTTTTCCGTTAACTTTCACTGCTGTGGCTCCCAGTAAAGTGATTAAATTGAAAAGTCTTCATGCAAAAGTTCACACTTTAACTAGTTCTGAATTACTGCCTCTGACTAATATCCCAAAACCATGACAGGTGATTCTCTGTTTGATATGGGAAAAATATCTTGTTTTATATACTAATTCTGAATATGATGAACAATGTAAAACAGTCAAGGTTCTTAGTCATGTTTGGTGTTGCAGTTTCTCTAATGTACATTTATATTATGCTCACATCACATCAATTTATCTTCAGGCAAATACATACACATCGAATTGCTAAGGCCACAGCAACTAAACAGTATTTCCTACAGCATGAGAAGATCATGATTGTCTTTGATTTTTTTTCTGTAGTAAAATCATTGTTCTGCAAACATGCAGAACAGGTAGAGGGTTTATGATAAAGGCACAGTGATATGGACCCTGCATATTCTAAATTATAAGACATATTTTGTTTTATAGAAAGAAATCACACAAACACTGCTAACAGTTTGTTCTGTGAGTTAATTTTTAGTCTAAGCGACTGGCTCAGGAGCATTGCAAGACTTTCTTGCTTTGTTGTAGGGAATACTCTATAAGCCACTGAGATGACCATGTGGAGCAAAGCACCAACAGAATAAATATCAGAGAAAGGACCTGAGACAGTGGTCAGTCTAAGTTTTAGAAAGATGGACTGTCCTTTCTTTGCCTCCTCTGTATAATCTACTAGGTAAAGAATTAATGAAAGCCAACTGTTTAAGATCTTAACACAATGTAGTCTGAGTTTACTGTCTATGTGAATAAAACACAACATAAAGAATCAGTTTCTGATTTTATATAGTGATAGGTAGAACTAACCAGTATTTAAATTTATACAGCATATTTTCAGCTAAATTTCAGAGAATTTTGTTTGGGTTCATGGAAACAACCTTTCTTAAGGAAGAATTACTTTATCATGTCAGATAAAGGGGTTTGAAATAGCACAACTTATTCCCTAAGAACTGTAAGAACTGCATTTCCAAGAGAAAGTTTGAAATCTGCTTATGTTACTCCACTGTTATTGGTATATTGAGCTGGAATTTGTTTTGGACATTTGAACAGGACTGTGTCCATGAGAGTATTTAACAACAACAAAAAATGGTCCATTGATACAAACACTAAGTAATAATGTATTTTTAAAATAATTTGAAAAACTTCAAGATATTTGCCCTATTGTTTTAAATGTCAAACTTTAAATATATTTCATTAACAGACAAAAATAATTGACTAAGAATTAAATGACTGACAAATTGAATAACTTCAGAATTTAATCAAGAGAGTATATACATCAGAAACTTAAAAACAAACAAAACACAACAGAACAAACAAACAAACAAAAATACTTGAAGAACATCCTGTTAGCAAGTGTGATTTATGGAAACAGGAGTTTAATTACAGATTTTAGTATTCAACTATATACAATCAGAAGAAAATGAAGAAAGAAAATATTTTATCTAAGGTTTTAAAATAAATATCTTAACCATTCAAGTAATCTCATTGCAATAGTAGTTAAATGTGGCACACTCAGTCTCACAAATACACACACCCTTGCCCCCCCCTCTCTCTCTCTCACACACACACACACACACACACACACACACACACGTGTACACACACACACATAGAGACAGAGAGAAAGAAAGAGAGACAGAGCAACAGAGAGAGGTGGAGGACTCATTTATGAATCCATTTACTTCTTGTGGGTTGAGCAAATTTATTGACTAGTCAAGATTGATACCAATTTCTCATTTAAAATGCAGTCTTTCATGTAGGGAGGGATTATGCTGACAATATATCCTGGCCTTTTTAATGGGTAGATATTTTTTACTATAGATTTAAATATAATTATAATGCTTCAGACTTTTAATGATTTACACTAGAGCTGGGTTGCCAGTCTAAATTTAAATTCCTACTACATTACATGTTGTTTGCATAGATATCAGTCTCTTTAATTACATGGCACATTCATATCCAGCTCTGTTGTCAATAAATCTAAACCTCTTTGCCTAAATTAGCAAATGGCATATTAAAATATTCTTACCTATCTTGTTGCAACCTCATCAGGATCCTAATGCAGTATTGAATAGAATCACTGAGTTCTGCTCTGAAGAGGGAGAGTCATCAGCTCCTCATTAAATGCTAAAATGATCCCACCTCCAATCTAATAACAGAAACAACTCATGTAACTCTCTCAGTGGCTACAATAAAAATATGGAAATATTTGTAATGAATAGTGATGGAAATTTAGTTCCATTGAAAAGTTATTGCCTACAGTTTGATCTTCAAAATTATACTTGTACACATACAAATATTTGTGAAAAAAACAAAAATGTCCAAAACAACAAAGGACAAAAGTTGCAATGTCTGGCATATCACTTAAGAGAAATAATTAAATCAATGGTAAGAAAACTTTGATATTTATCAGACAAGAACATTAAATCTTTGTTTTAATTATATTGCAGCTGTTCAAAAACTCAACAAATGTTGAATTGAATATAGATGAACTCAAAGAAGCATTCATAAGATATAAAAATACCACATTTGATATAAAAATATTGGGAGTAAGGTAAATGCCAGTTTACATGTCAGAAGTTAATATTAGCAATCCAACATGAAATAAAGAGGATACAGTCTAAAGAAACTGAGTGTCCAACAACCTATGAGGAAACTTCAAATTTCTTAGTGTGAGAGTAATTTAAATCACTGTCATAGGAATGTGGGAATGAATTTATTTGTGAAAGTGTAAGGTCTGCACATGGTATTGAATAAAACACTGATGCCAAGAACTCCCAGAAACAAAATAGAAGCATCCCAAGTGTTTAGGCTGGAAGAATTACATTTTGAAAATGTTAGAATAAAGCAATACAACTCAAAACAACTCACTTCAAATTCTAGCTGGATTTACACAGGAAAAAAAATAATATTTAACAAATTCATATACAACAATAGGAGAACCTAAAGAGCTATAACATTCTTTGATTCCGTTCCATTTGAGTGAGATGAGTAGGTAAGATCTGGAAGGTTATTTGTCTTTGAGATTTTTGGATCATTGTTGTCTCTAACCATGTGTTGCTAAGTATTCTTTTGTAGATCCTACTTTAGACATTATAGTATCTAGCATTATGATCATGATTGTATTGTATTCCCTCCTTGACAATTTCAAAATCTATTGTTTTGTTGCTCAAGCCATTTTTTTCTATTTTTAAATTTTAATTAAAATATAATTTCATCATTTCCCTCCTTCGTTTTTCTTCCTTCAACCCCTCCCATGTCCCTCCTTATTTCCTCTGAATTTCATAGTCTATTTTCTTTAATTATGATTGTCTCACACACACATCAATATATAAGTACAACCTGTTGAGTTCATTTAATGTTGTTTGTATATACATGATTTCAGGACTGATCACTTGCTATTGTATTACCAATTAGGGGCATATCCCCAGAAAGACTAATACTCCCTTTCTATTCATTTCTTGTTTTCCTGTAGTTCTTTGTGTAGGGATTGGATCTCATCAGAGATAACCTTCCACTTCAGCATAACCTTTGGTGTTTTCATGGTTCACATTCTTTAGACAGACATTTTGCTAAGGTATCATGGGTGTAGCAACCCTGTCCTTTCAAGAAGGTAGAATCTCCCAGTAGACTTCCTGGTCTCTGGGTCTCACCACAATTCTACCCTCTCTTCTGCAATGTTCCTGAACCTTAAGAGTTGTGTTGTAGAATTAGTCACTTAGGTTTACTATACCAGGATCATTTGTTCTTTGCATTTTGGCCAGTTGCGGTTTGCTATGATAGTTTCTTTGTCCTACAAATAAAGGTTTTTTTCTGAGTTCTAAACTACTCTGTGGGTATGAGAACAGGGTGTAGTTAGCAATTGTGCTACTCTAGTTAAATGCTAGTAGTAAATTGTCTTCTAAGATCCATGATCTTAGCCAACTATTCAAACAGTTTTCAAATTCAACATCTTTTATATGCCTCATAAACTTTGTTGGAGTATGTAGGAATATTTCATTTGTATTTTAATAAATAAAGCTTGTCTGAAGTTCAGCAAGTAAAACAGTCACGCTGATCAGCCTTACAGACCAGGAAGTGGTAACTCAAACCTTTAATCACAGTAGATATACTAGTTTGCTTTAAAAACTGTGTGGTAGTGGTGTACATCTTTAATCACAGCACTAGAGAGGAATATTAAAATGAGAGTATACAGCTATCACCCCCAGTCTCATTCTGAGATTCTTGGAGGCAGAATCACCATTTCAGACTGAGGTAGAGGTAAAAGTTACGGGCTGCCTGATTTGCTTTTCAAACCTTCAGGCTGAACCCCAGTATCAGTCTCTGGGTTATTATAAATCGTGCTATAAAAGTTGAATGAGAAAAAAAGAAAAGGAATGAGATACGTAAATGTTAAATGTCACATTTAAAGTTAATTTGACTAGGAGTATTGTAATGTTTAGTTTAGTCTTATTCTAGTTAGTTACTGTATGTTTCATGTAACCCTAGTGTTCTCATTTTCTTTACCTTTTTTTGTTTTGTTTTTTTGAGACAGGGTTTTACTGTGTAGCCTTGACTGTCTGTTATTTCTTTTTTATATTTTTGTTCATTTACAAAATGAACTCTCTCTCTCATATATATGTAGATAGATAGATAGATAGATAGATAGATAGATAGATTAACATTGAATTTTATTAGAATGACATGCTACAGTGAAGCTAATCCAACAGTGGCTGATTGAGAGTGGAAAGTCCAACAAGAGTCCAGTAGTTGCTCAGTCCACATGGTTGGATGTTGTAGCTGGTATTCGGTAAACCTTGTAATCCCAAGGAATTGGGATCTAGAATCAGTAAAGGAATGGACTTCTTAGCAAGACTAGAAAGACAAGCAGGTTAAGAGAATATTTTCTATGCCTTTTAAACTGTAGATGCTGTTAGGTTTTCCAAGGAAACTTTTGATTTGTTTGTTTGGTTTGGGTTTTATTTGTGTTTTATGTTTATGTGTGTGTGGGAGGGTTATTCTTTTATGGGGGTGGTGGTGCAGGGTTTCTCTGTGTAATTGTCCTGGCTGTCCTGGAACTTGCTTTGTAGAGCAGACTATCCTTAAATTCACATAGATCAGTTTGCTTCCACCCCCCAAGTGCTGTGATCAAAGGCATGTGCCATAACTTTCAAGCTGGAAGGGTAGCTTTTTGACATTGCCTTTAATCTGTGTGACTCAGATTAAAGAAAGATTAGCTTTCTTTCCTCGGAGGGCAATCCTATTAAATGTCTCTTTGCAGAGACAAAGAGAGTTGCTTTCCCTCTCTCCTTTTCTGAAAAAAAGAGATTCGGTTTTAAACAATGAGACTCTAATAATGTGATTCCTCAAGTAAAATGCACAAAACTTACTCCTTTTCAACACTAGATTCTCATGAATAAATAGGTGGCACCCAGCCTCCAAGTACTTGTCACAGTTGTGAATTGCTCTCAACTGAAACTGTACAATAGCTTACTCCTGGCAACCTCAACTCAGCAGTGATTTTCTGCATTGACTGCAGAGTAAACTCAATTTCTTAAAACTATTAAGACAATTTGTTGATTTTCAATTTTTTATTTCTTATTGAAGGATGAGAGACAACATTTAAGTTTTTCTCATGTTGAATCTAAAAAAAAAAAAAAACCTACCCCTTCTTGATTTAACTTTTATTGTATGAATTGCCTATAATTTTGCTAGGTTGTCCATCTCCTTTGGCCTTCAATACACCATGTTTTATTAAACACCACTGTAATGTACTTTAGGTCAGGAATCTCTTGTTGTCACTCAAACCTTGTTGCTCATTATGATAATAATGCTTTGGACAGTTAAGATCTGCACTTTGGGACCTATTATCTAAAAACATTACCACATTTGGTGTCTCAAAAAGCCCAGTTATATAATATTCTTTATTTATCCCAGCCTTACAAAATCAGTCATTGTGGTCACAGTGAGTAAGATGTTCTTCTCACCAGAGCATTCAATAAAAGCAATGTGTGTAAGGATCTTCCACTGAATTTTGTGAGCTGCAAGTTTTCCACCTCAGGAATAAAGCTTTTAGTAAATTTGGGTTTCTATCTGTTTTATTATCCTGCGCTAATTTTACATAAAGTTCTTACATTGAAACTTTATTTTCACTCCTGTGACTTTCATGGTGCATACTGATATTCCTTTCAAATCCCTAGCCATTATATGCCTGATTGAAGTCATTATTGTTCTGATAAGGACGAGTAGAGTTGTCAATGGATTCTGTGTGTGGTGCTTTGACAAACAAAAAACCCTTCATTGTCTCTCAGAAAAGAAGTACCAGCCTTTAACAGAGAACAGTGAGCCACTTCTGGAAGATCTACATCAGATCATTGGAATATCCCAAATCTTAGCTATTTGAATCCGTATTTGACATTGATAGTTGTCAGGTTACATTACTTACAAATCACAACTTTGAACGTGACTAGATTCTGCAGAATTGAAAGTTGTGTCTTCTGTGAAATCCATCTAAACTCGTGCTTGGATCCTAGGCTTTCCACGCTTGTTGTTCATTAATCATAGTGCAGAAGATCTGCTGACCTTTTTTAAAAAAGCTTTCAGTGAAGCACCAAATTTAATACTTGATAATCTACGAGTACTGTTATTTTTCCAAAACACAAATAACACTGAAAATATTTAGGAGAATTTCACCTGGGGTGTAGAAATCATCATTATGCAACAATTAATTACCAATAACATGTTAATGATTTACATCAATGCAGGATCCAAGAGTCTAATGTACTTTACCTGCCTTATCAGTGAAGGCAAATGAACTAATAGAAACATCGCTCCAATGCGCGATTCCTAATTTCCTTCTTGTTTCTCTTTTTGGACCTAAGTGCTTTAGAAATCAGGCAAAGAAGTCTCTGAGAGAAAGGACTGCATGTAGTTTTAATGAAGGTCTCTAGGAAACAACATTAATATGGGATAAGCATAGTAGAACTGAGGATTAGGTTAAGCAGATGGAAATTATAAATAACAAGCAAAAGAGGTGACTTCTGGAATTCAGAGATGGCTCCGTCTTCTGCCCTGCTAGCGTGAGAACCGGAGTTTGGATTGGATTGTGATGAACTAAAGAAGACAACTCATATCTAATTCGATCTTCTATACATGTGCACATTTACATTAATGCACATAAACAGAGACAGACGCGGGGGGATAAAAAGGAAGACACACACACACAGTGCCTTGACTGCTAATCTTAAGAAGAGATTTTACAGTAGGGAATTGCACTTTAAACATGCCTTGACTTGTGATATAGCATTTGTCCCATACCAATGAGAAATTGGAAAAATAGTGGACGAGGAGCTTGACATCTTTAAGGGTATTTATTTAAAGATAAATATTCTGGTAAGAAGAAAGAGTTACTTTATTTCACAGATGCATTGGTTGGCACACAGAGTCCACTGACTGATCCCCAAAGAGTGTGCTTTTGTTTTAGAGCTGTGCTTTGAACGTCATGTTAATATAAAACAAAATTTAATAATATGTGAGAAATGTATTCTGACTTGGACTTTTCACTTCTGATCTCTATCACATTTCAGTATTGTATCATCAACCTCTATCCATCTCTAAGCATCATCAGAAAAGACTATGTGCCTTTCTTGGAGAATATCTTAGAGGGACTCGAACCCTGAAAATACTGTTGAAATTTATACAATATTAGAATTTATATAATAGTGTGACTTAATACTAAAGATTTTTATAAGCTGCATTATTCAGATTTTTATGGACAGGCTCTGTGTGAGCCTTGTCAGTTTGGATGCTCACCTTCCTGGACCTGGGGGAAGCTGGGAGGACCTTGGACTTAACATAGTGTAGGGAACCCTGATGGTTCTTTGGCCTAGAGAGGAAAGGAGTGGGGGTATGGGTGGAAGGGAGGGGAAGGAATTGGGAGGAGGGGAGGAGATGGAAATTTTTAATAAAAAAAGAAAAAATAAAATTAAATTAAAAAAGAGAGTACCAGACAGATAGAGGATGGTATAGCATATTTCCTTACATATAGTAGGTTAAAAGGCTATGGGAAAGGAATGTAAAGTGGTAATTGTAAACTCCGTTACAGGGCTTGAAGAAGAAATGCTTAAAAGAAATCTCACACTAGCTCAGAATTGAGAAATAGGCAGTTGTTTATTTAGGGGTAGACTCACAAATCATAATCCTCTGCTGGAATGTAGATCAGAAACCAAATCCTGCAGCCTGAAAAGAGACTGGGTGCATGCTCTACATTGGCATAAATGGTACAAGAGGCCATGGCTCAGTGGGTGGGGAACTACTGACTCTCCAGCATGGGCTGTTCTCATCACAAAGCATTTAGTGGTGTTGGTTTAAACCATTAAATTTAGTAAAGTTAGGTGATTTACTTTGTGTTTCTGCCACTGCCAGTCATCCTCCATCCGTTTGAGGTTGGTGGAAGAAGTTCAGGTACCCAAACGTCCTACTTGATTTTCTGGCATAGAAATAATGATTCCTGAGTTGGCCATCGTGTCTCCTCTATTATATCTGTGTTTCTTCTGAAACGGATGCCTCGTTCTCTTTTTACAGAGCATACTGTAAAACATGCTAATTAACTACAGAAGTGTTAAGTTTTGAAATACTCTATTTTTGATCCACATTAAGTGTATGCCATTTTACTTTCCAGATGAGTGCTTGAGGAAGAGCATTACTGTCCATTTTAATCCCAAGTTGATTCAGTGGAAAAGATAACTGAGATGCTGGGCAGACGGTTGTCATCAAGTGCTGCAGTTTAAGGACCCGTAATGGGAATGGCATCAGCTATAGCACTTAAAATCTACACATATATCTTAGATAAATAGGATATATATATAAAAGACAAGGGTAAGAACTTCACTTACCATGAGCTACTCCCTTGAGATCTAATGTACAGTTAGAAATCTTAAAGGAGAAGAGAGTAACACAGAAGAGGGTCTAATACTTTAGACTCAGTTTAGAAATGTAAATTCATGTTACCTGCCTAGGTAGACCTCCAGGTCAGTTGGAGGATATTGGGTAATCTAGTGGGAATTATGTACATAAACATGTTAGTGAATCTGATCTACTTCTTTATGGGTTCCTTGCATTGATTTGTTAGCATTTTGCAAATTAAATCAAAATAAGTCATTATGATAGTAAATGATAAAATGCCTTGTTGAGTGGGAAATTTTGAAAACCTTGTGGTTCACTTTTTTATGACTTATGTAAAATAGATGAATTTTATGAATAAAACTGTTTATTTCCTCCATGTTTGTAGTGAAACTATTAATGTTGAGAAAAATATAAAAATCTAGCTGCTAGAATAAAATAAAAATGGTGATATTCACTTTTTCTTTTCGTGCTCCCATCAAGGAAAATTAATGGCTTTACTAACAAATTATTTGACTGCTTTATTTTGTTCAATCCATTTATCTTATTTTGGAGACAGAATCTCATTTATTTCAGGGTCGTTTGAAGCTGCAATGTAGCCAAAGAAGACCATGAGTTCCTAATCTTTCTGCTTCTACATCCCAGGAGTTAAAGAGTTACATCACCTGGCTGGTCTACAGTTACTTTAAAGGAAGCACTGATACATTCTACTGAGAGTAATAATTCTCCAAAATTATTTGTTCTTTTACTTTGTTTTCTTTCTCCTGTTGTATGATTTTCCAAATTTTACTTTCAATCTACTTTAAGTGAATCAAAACTAGCTGTTAAATTATTTTTTATCTTAACTGTGGATCTTTACATTTTCCTCAAGACCCTTTAATTAGTTATGTTTTACATCCTGAGTGATTTCTTAGTGGCTGAAGAGAAATAAGCAGTTAAAAGTTTTTGTAACAATTAACAATGTTAATGATAGAACTAGAAAACACTTAAAAATTTCAATGCTTTTTGCTTTTTTTTCTGTGTTATCAAATGATGGTGTGATATTATTTTTCATGTTCTACTGCCACTAATTAATTCCAATGCATTTCTAATTCTGTGCTCTGAATATGTCGCATAGTCCATATATCTGACTGAAGATATAATAAAGAGAAATTTTCACTTGATAATTCTAGCTTTTTCAACTTTACTCAGGAGCAAGTTAGAATCAATCAGGCCTACCCATTGGTACTTCTGCCTCTGTGACTAATATGTTTCTCTTGACATAGCAAACATAATAATACTAGTGTTTGGTGCCTGTCAAGTTAACCACCAGGTCTGGGATATCTGAGAAAACCTCATTATTGTAACAACCTTGTAGAGGTAGAGAACAGCAACTTTTCATATGATTATGTTTGAATTAATGTGTTTAATTTATAGTCTGTTAATTATTAATTTGTATATAAAGAAATCACAAGGAGTTTTTTTTTGTTGTTGTTTTTTTTTTTTTTTTTTTTTTTTTTTTTTTTTGGTTTTTCGAGACAGGGTTTCTCTGTGGCTTTGGAGCCTGTCCTGGAACTAGCTCTTGTAGACCAGGCTGGTCTCGAACTCACAGAGATCCGCCTGCCTCTGCCTCCCGAGTGCTGGGATTAAAGGCGTGCGCCACCACCGCCCGGCCTCACAAGGAGTTTTTAAAATTCTACTTATGATAGAACTTGGCTTCTACAAAACTGAAGATTGAGAAGTATCACAATTCACAAAGATGAGGTAAAAAGATATCATCATGGGGGTAATGATAAATGACTGCATTAGTCACAATAGTGTAGACTGCAGATACACCATATATGTATAGACACATTAGCATTTAATACTTAAAGACAAGAAAACATGAACAACCTATTTTCTACAATTGTATTTAAGGGATATTCAAGGATGCCCCGTTAGAAGATAAGAAAGAAAAGGACACTAAATCCTTCAGCAACCCTAGCTTGGAATGATATACAACACTTTTATTAAAAATTCTGAGAGATAAACTACAGTTTCAGAAGGGACAAAGGCCACTTGGTGAACATTTCCTTTGAGACCACAACTGCACACTCTTTTCCCACTTGTGAAGACACATATAAGAAAGCATATATTGACATCGTATACAAGATATGCACACATGTATTCTTATGTATTCACATATAATATTTATATGTTTTTGTTATCATTGATTTGAACTAAGAGTGCATTTCAGAAATTTATGAAAAGAGTAGCATTTCCTGATTTCTCCTCCCCTGTGGATGTACTGGGCTTCACACTTGATCATGTTAAGCTGTCACTCTTCTCTGGACTGTCTTCCAGGCCCTTGGTTTTGTGGAAGGCAAAATTTTGCCACCAAGCTCCCTTAGGTCCTGAATTAGATATGCAATCCAAGGTCGCCACAGACTTCCCTCTGTTTCCTCAGGGTGGGGATTACAGTCCTAACTGATTTGTTGAACCTTAATTGAGTAGATATCAATTAATAAGCATTAATTATAGAAACTGGAGATGTAGATAAATAAAAAGAAAATAAAAATTTCCATTCCTTAACATATTGCATACCTCTGTGGATGAGCTAATTACTGCTTGAGGTTATTTTAGTATCAATTATTAATTGTATAAAATATGAGTTCTTATACAGGCATTTATATATTTGCTCATAATATACTATGATTTTATTCAGTTTCCTCTATTATTAGGCCTTTTTTTTCTCCCCATCTTCCCTTTCTCTCCTCTATCTTCCTTTCCTTCCTCCGCATGTGTATCATTTCCCTTTTTTGATTTTATATACTCACCCCCACTGCATTTTACACATGAGAAAAAGACATGATAGTTTTTTAAAATGCTATTTTACTGCACATAAAGACCACTAGTCATATATAATTTCCTACATTTTCTTGATTAGAAAGCAAGCACATATATAGATACTGCATTTCCTCTTTCCACTCCTCAGCTGATATTTGTCACAGTGCTATGATAGACATGATTGTATAGCTTGTAGATATCTCTGAAGTAACGTAACTTGGACTCTTTCAGTTTCATTCCCAGAAAAGCTGTGAATGATGCAAACGGAAGGTTAATTTTTCTTTTTTTAATAATGATTCATATTGATTTGAGTAATGGCTACACTAAGTTTTGTCTGAATGAGCTGTTAATATGGTCCACATACCACTGTCTCTTCTCTAGCACTTGTGGTATTCTTGATGATTGATTGATGATAATTGATTGCTTGATGATGATTCCTTTCTGATTGAAATAAGTGTATTTAATGCCCATTTCCCTGATTGTTAAACTATTGAAAATAATTATTTTCAGGTATTGACTCGTTATTTTTACTTCTAAACTTGAAAATTATTCAAGCCCATTGTCCACAATTTCTTGAGTGTATTCATTGATTGGTTAGTTTTATTTATTTGAAAATTACTCAATTCCACTGTGCCTCATTTCTTGATTGTATTATTCATTCAGTTTTACCATTTATTGTATATTCTAGCTATCAACCCACTATCAAATGACAGTGGTAGACTACCTCTTCACTCAGCCATTTTTTTTTCCTTAAGGAATTTTTCAAGAGCATAGACAAGCTGTTTTACAATTGGCTCAGAGTTGTTATGTTAGGTTAGTAAGAATCAAGGACAGCTTTGAAAATTTCAGTAAAGTGTAGTGGATTTGGGAGTGGCATCATTTTGTTAATACTATTCTACTGATGATTTTTGGTTTAGTTTGGTGATGTAATTTAATTTCTTTGAAACATTTAGCACTATAAGTGGTACAAAAATTAACCTCTGCTTTGGACAATATGTATAGCATATAAGCTTTTTTATTCTATTGTGATCATAGAAACATTTTTTGAGAGGGAAAGAGATTTGTTCGAATTTTACCCAGCATGTTTATAAACATTTATCAAAGTACTAGATGGTTCTGAACATTACAATCCATAACTAATTCCATGGATCTACGGAAATAACAGTTTGACAACTCTTTTGAGAATTACTTATGTTAAGAACCAGTAAACATCAAAAACTAAGAAGTCACAAGCACAAATTAAAGAAAGGAATGATCCCGAAGACTTCCTTGTGGATCAAATGAGACCTGAGGGCATGAGGAGGGATGTGCAGTGTCTGTGCCTGCAGAAAATCAGGATGCTTTTAGCAGCTGCCTGGCTACTTGCATTCCAAATAATGTAACAGCCACTGTGACCACATCATATCTCTGCTTTTTACTTTCCCATTGCCATATCCTGTCTTTTTCATTTTACAAATTAGATATTCACAAATAATGTAAGTTTATGATTGATGCTTGATGACTAGTGATAAAAATCAACCTAACACCAAATATTTACAAATAACAAAATTTCTTCAATTAACATCGGAGGCAATTAGAAGGGATTTTTCCTTCATCCCTTAATGCTATGTATAAACTCTCTAATAAAATGCCTCGAATGTTCCCTTTCAGAAAAATAGTACAACAGTAAGCCACACAGCACAGCTGTAAATGATAAAGAATAGATTTGATGTTACAGCAATGTTTCTTTATGCAGACATTCTCTTACTGTGATTGTGAATAACCTTATTTCTCAAGATATGAGCCTAGAAGCCATTGTAGCTATTTCCTTACACTCAAATTATGTTTCATTTTCAAAGTGTAAGATAAATATTGGTTACTTAGAATTTTGATATAAATACCAAATAAATATCTAAGGTGTACAAAGTTATAACATACTTCTATGAGTAATTATGTATGATTATTTCCAACTATGAATAGCAAAACTATTTTATGTCATAAAGAAATGAAGTTTAAAGTATTAGCAATAGATAGATACTAGGACAATTGGTAAATACGAAAAAATAAAATGGTCTTCCTACCCTCTCCCCTTTTACCTTGTCCATTGCCTCCTTTCCTTTTTCAGAAAAACTATCTATAAAGAGAAAATCTACATTAAATTTACCATTTAACAAATTCATAGAATTCACTGGTAAATGACAAAACTTGCATGCCATTTTAAGGGAACTCATTAGGACTTTGAAAAATCAGTGGCATACTATTAGAACCTCCAAGAGAAAAATCACAGGCTAGATAGAAATGTCTCAAGTTAGTGGAAGAAAAGTTGATAAAGGACTTTACAAAAATAAAAGGATCATGTCAACAGTATGAAACTCAATTAATTTTTTGAATGAAACAGAAAGTTGATATAAGGGGAGAAATGCCAGATCTGACTCAAAATGAAATAAGCAGCGTAACTAAAATGATAATCAGTAAAGGCACGGTCAAAAACATATCCCCTGTGATAGTGTAGGTTTCTATTGCTGTGAAGAGATACAATGAGCTCTTATAAAGGAAAAGCTTTAATTGAGACTGGCTTACAGTTTCAGAGGTTTGGTCCACTGTCATCATGATGGAGAGCATTATAGCATGAAGGCAAGTGTGGAGCTGGAGTAGTAGCTCAGAATCCTACACCTTGCAGGGAACAAAAATTCTACTGAGACACTGGATGGTATCCTAGACAAAGGAAAACTCAAAACCTGTCCCAACAGTGACACATTTCCTTCAACAAGGCCACACCCAATCCAGCAAAGCCATACCTCCTAATAGTGCCATTCCTTCTGAACTTATAGGGGCCAATTACATTCAAAGTATCATATCCCCCAATCCAGCCAAACCTAAAGTGGATTAAACTCTGAATTATGCTAAAAAAATTGAGAAATAATTATTATCAATCATTTGATAAAGATGAGAACAACTTCATTCTGTGATATCAACATTATTTATTTGCCAAAATTTCTGATGACTACCAATACAAAAAGACTTAATAAAATGCTTATAACTATAATTGTACAACAAGTAAAGTTAACTGTTCTTTTTGGCTCAGAGACCAAAAATGGAAACTACATCTCACACTAAAAATTCAGCTACAAAGGAATGGGGAGATGTCTCAGTTGTTGTGGTGGCTTGAAAGAGAATGACCACAATAGGTTCAAACATTTGAATGATTAATCACTCAGTGGAACTCTTTGAAAGTATTAGATGTATTGGGAGGTATTCGTGCCAGATCCAATCTCTCTTTCTCTTGGCCTGCAGATTTGGATATTGCTCTCAGCTATTGGTCCACTGCCATGTGTGCCCCCATGTTTCCCAACATGATGAAAATGGATGAAATCTTTGAAACTGTAATCAAGCCCCCATAATCCAATGCTTTCTTTTATATTTGGTTATGTTGTCTCTTCAAAGCAATAGAACAGTGACAAAGACTGTTGGCAAAATAATTGACTCCAGAAAATATTTTAAATCCCAAGCTGACACACAAAAAAGCATGATGATATACTATAATTCCAGCTCTTGGAAAGCAGAGAAACATCTCTGGGGCTTGCTTTTCAGTCAGCAAAGCCAGTTCCAGACCAGTGACAATGAATGTCTCAAAAGTGACAAGAAAAAGAATTGAAATGTTTTGTCCTTAAGGAACAATATTTGTACTTGTGTCTGCCTCTATACAGTTGTACCTACATAAACATACACATGTGTACAAATTGTCTCAATAACCAAAAGTCAGTTAATATATTACAGATATCCATAAAGTAAATATGAAAATCTATCAACATCTCATTAGATAGAGAAATATTAATTGACAATGACACAATAGGAACATTTTTAGAAATAACACAAATGAAACCCAGAGTCAGCATCATATTGAATTGTAGAAGACTGCTTGATGATTCTATGAAAAAGACTAATGTCTGTTCTTGGTAATGTACACTAATCTATTATGTACTTGATGCTCCCATTGGGTCATTAGGCAAACTAATGAGAAGAGATTCAGACTTGAATAGAGGTAAATTATGCAATTCTGAGATAAGCATAAACTTATGTGTGGAAAAATCGTGGTTAAACACATAAGTCAAGGTATTAGAACTGATAAATAGGTTGACCAACCACACTTCATGGTTGCACATGAAGTAAAATATATGAAATATAGTTAAGAAAATAATACATTGCATGACACCCTCAAAATAATAAAAATGCTTCAGGTTTTCTGGCTTCTCTATGTCTTCGGCCTTCTGTATAGTGGTTTTTAAAATCTAGAAGTTCAGAGAAGCCTGAAGATTGTCATTTACTCTGTGAACAGCTTTAAAATAATGGAAGATGAGAGACTACCCTTGAAGTGTGAAAATTCCTGTAGTTGGAATCAGAGTATTATTCATAAATCCTTAGCAGCATATTATACTTGCTATCATTTTATTTCTAAGTGGAACACCAAAATTCCCATATTACTTATAATGGTACAGCATCCCTCTAAAGTAACTATGGAAATCATGGCTGACATACTTGATATCCAAGATTCATATCTGCAAATTTTCTTATCCATAACTCTTGAGAACAGAACACACCAATAATGACAGAAAACCTTTTGAGATGAGACCTTTCAATTCATTTTGGATCTTAGTTAAGAAAGTATTCTAAAGTCAAGGTTTATGGATGCCAATTTTGTCATGGACAAGACTCTAGGCACAGCTACACTTCCTGTTTCATTTTAAATTTTTTTCTATGAAATTCAGAGGGGAAGTAATATTCTTTTTATGTCTAACCAAACTGCTGAAACAATCTTGAAATGTCTCTTGAAGTTATGCTATTCTCAGACTTCCGGTTCAGAATAGCCATGTGTGACAAGGAACAAACATTCAGAACAGAATGAAGAGAAACTAAAGTAGAAAATGAAGAAATGAATGGCTTCAGAAAAAGAGAGAAGGGTTGCGTTTTACATTTAATGTGACGGTTGACCTTTCTGGGTTCTGATGTGGAGTTTCAGCCACAGTGCGATTCTTTAATACAGGGAAAACTGTGCATGAATCAGGACTTTTGGTTTGTGCTGTCAATATTTCTGAGCTTTCTAGGTTTATATTGTATAGGACACCTTAATTTTGCAGAGAAAGAGTGATAGGATATTGATGAAGAGCTAATATAAAGTATCAGCAAGAAGCTTATTACTTCTCATACCACAGACAATTAAAATTTATGCCATGTCTTTAAGGAAGAAAAAAAATCACTGGTTAATTTATCTCCTTAGTGAATTCCTTTGCGTGAAAAGTAGGAGAAACACTAAATCAAAATAAATAAATACTTGAGTGGTTTAAAAGGGAAAGGTCAATGTTGTGTGGTATCTTTTGAGTCTTTTCACATGTGTCTGTGTCTAATTCAACATGTTGGAGATGGTGTTTGATGATTGGATTAAAGTCTTCATCTGATTGGTATGAAGAGAATTGTACTTTTATGGTTCCTAATTTACAGGGAAGCCAAATTTTCAGGGAAAGTGTTTTGATATATTGTAAAGAAATCCTCTTCATTTCTTAATCTATATTTGCTATAGGGTTTTTAATATTATTACCAGCATTTTTTATGTTTCTGTTTACAAAATAAAGATTTCTACAAGGGAAGAAAATACAGTATAATATAGCAAAGTATATGGTGAAAAAAAGCTCAGAAATTTTGATGAGTCCCAAACATCCAAAGACACTGACAATAGAGATGCTAAAGTAGAATAATAAAATGAATTCCAAGCCAGTTGGGTTCAATACAAGCTAAAGGCCTTGGTGAGTGACTCAGTTTTAGTCAATACATGAACTCCAGAAGGGCCCAAAATTTCATGTTATTACTGGATATTATTTAAAGAAGTTAAAGAGCTAGATTGACATTTTGATGACTCATTTTAGCCTTTCGAGACTCACATTAAATACTGAAAATACTACATGCCCTTGTTCTTCAACATACTGAACTGCAATGGTATGCTTTAAAGTCCATATTTGAAAGCACTAATGTCAAAATCTGTTTCATTTTTCTGTTTCCTCTAGGATTTGTGAGACAAAAAGATTTTTCAACAAGATTTTTCTAAGTAAAACCACAGCAAAACCAGTGTTATGGAAAGAGCAAGTACTTTGAAATTCTATGAAAATTACAACTAAAGGAACAGTTAAGATAGTCTTACTGACTGTAAAGGAACTAGCTAATACTCAGTATTGCAGTGGTTTAACTGAATGAAAAGCAATATTCCTGTGAATTTGTTAGATGGAAAATGATGTTGACTCTGTCACTATATACAACAGTTTCCATCACTATGGATTTCCTAATAAAAGCATAGGAATATGTACTAGATTTCAGATATGATTTGTCAGCCTTCATTATGTGTGTCTTTTTTAAGCATATAGCTTTTTAAAAATATTCAATACTTCAAATTAAATTAGTAAGGCTTCCCAATGTGTATGGATCCTACTCACTGCCTAAATTTCATGTCTGACACCTTATTATTTATTTATGTATTTACATCCACACATATGAAATTGGCACACATATTCAAATTACCATATAAACTATGAAAATAAAAACAATAATTATCTAAACAAACATGGTCCCCTTTAACCTTCCTGGGTTTTGAGTTTGCTCCAAGTTATATGTTCCCATCTATGGATTTGCATATAGGATCCACAAATAAGAAAGATCATATGGTATTTGTCATTCTGGGTCTGGATTAACTCACTAATTTATAATCAATTTCACTTCTATAGAAGGAGCTGCAGGCCATTTCCTGCTGCCCAGCTCCTGGCCACCTGCTAGCTTTACCCAAAATAATTACATGGAAACTGTATTCATTTAATCACTGCTTGTCCCATTAGCTCTAGCCTCCCACTGGCTAACTCTCATATCTTGATTAACCATTTCTTATTAATCTGTGTAGCACCATGAGGTGGTGGCTTACTAGGAAAGATTCTAGCCTACATCCGTCTCAGGTCGAAGAATCATGGTGTCTGACTCACCACTTCTTCCCAGCATTCTGCTCTGTCTACTCCACCCACCTATGTTCTGACCTATCAGGCCAAGCAGTTTCTTTATTAATTAACCAATGAAAGCAACACATAGAAAGAAGACCCACCTATATCATAGTTCTATCAATTGAGCTTCAAATTCCATGATTTCCTTTTTCTTTACACAATAATAGTATTCCATTGTGAAAATACTTCACATTGTCATTATCTATTAATCAGCTGAAGTATATTTAGGTTGCTCCTATTTACCAGCTGTTATGAATAGGGTGAGCATTGATATGGCTGAGCAAATATATAGAGTAGGATGCTGACTCCCTTGGATATTCCAAGGGATCTTATAGCATGATTATTTGGTATACCTAATTCTAGTCATTATAAAATGAGGAAAACACAATACAGGCACAAAGAAACTTTTTTCCAATAGAATAAAAACAATAATCAACATGAAATTCAAGACTCATGCACAATAAGTTAAATAATATCCTGATAGGACAAAATATGAAATAATAGAAGATTGTTGTCATCTGTACTTCAGACAATGTGTTAATATTTAGAATATATTAACTACTAAAATCTCAAGCACATATAAAATCATTCCAATCAATGAATGCAGGAAGAAACTAAAAAGATGTTGTTCAAAAGAAACAAAAGCATAAACGTCAAATATACATATTTTTAAAGTGTTAAATGTCCTTAATAATCCGGGAAACACAAAATAAAGTTGCAACGGGATTCCTTCCCACAAAATTCAAAATAACAATTATGATAACAATAAACAATAACCATTGTAGAGAAATTAGAAAAATAATTCTCACAATATACTGGTAGAAATATAGGAGTCTCCAGATACTGCTAAAATTTATATGAAACTATGGGAACAACTCCAAATTATGATTACTATAGAATCATATGACAGATCAGGCTTGGTAGTCCCAAAGAAAACTATATTAACACATTACAGAGAAATCTTCATATCTATATTTATTGTTTACACATTAGTAATTCATAGAAATTTAGTGAGCATAAATGTTCATCAGCATGTGAATAGCTAAGGAAATGCAAAAATATTATGGTTTGGATATTAGTCAAATATTGGATGTGAGATTCATATAAATCTTTCCCCATTTTGCAAGCTGTCATCTTATCAAAATGATAGTGTCTTTTGTCTTAAAGTTTCTTGACATTCCATTTATTAATTTGTAATCTTAGAGCCTTTGCTAGTAGTGTTGTTCAAAAAGTTTTCTTCTGAGCTTATGGTTTCAAGGCAACACTACTAGCAAAGGCTCTAAGATTACAAATTAATAAATGGAATGTCAGGTTCAGAGTTTATGTGTTGATGTCTTTGATCCACATCGATTTGAGCTTTGTGTAGCATAGGTGGAGAACACTTCTTTGTTTCTCAGCTGCCCAGACCCAACGTAATTACACAGAAACTATATTAATTACAACACTACTTGAACAATTAGCTCATGCCTATTTCTAGCTGACTAATACATCTTAAACCCATTTCTATTCATCTATGTATCACCACAAGTTTGTGGCCTACCAGCAAGTTTCTGGCAAGCTCTGGTTATTGTCATTCTTCTTTCACAGCTGCATGGCATCTCTTTGGCTTTGCCTATTCTCTTTCTACATTTCTTTTTAGATTTTCCTCCTGACATTATTCTGTTATGTCATTGGCCAAAAGTAGCTTCTTTATTAACCAATAGCAATAAAGCATATTAACAGCATTCAGAGGGGAATCCCACAACAACTCCCTATTTCTGTTTAAACAAAAAGGAAGGTTTTACCTTTAACAGAGTAAAATTACATATAACAGAGCAGATATTAAGCAAGAATTTCAGCTACAATATTTATATCTACTTTATCTTTTATCATAACTAAGGAAAACTATAACTATAGGTATCTATTCTCAACTCCATCAATGACCACAGAAGGATATAAGGATATAATATTACCTAAGTTAACAAGAAGTGAATTGTAAACAACTTCTAAAACTCTCAAATTGACAGAGCCATCTCACCTCCTGGACAATCACCAAAAGTTCTTTTGTAACATTGGGGCATCTATCTTAGGCTATCGACCCATAGTATCTGGCAGACTTTTCCACAAAGCAAGAGATTTCAAAAAGACTTCCTCCTATATTAGCAGATTGTCAGTCACTTTCTTCTGTTTCCTGCAGAATATCTTGCAGATTCTTTCATGAATCAGCAACCCTGAAGGACTGTCTTACCTTCTTTAGGCCACTTCAGCAGTCATTTTTCTGTGGGTACAGCATGTCCAGTTTATACAGCATACCATAAAGAAGTCCATGCAAGACTAGTTTCTTGCCCAAATGGCTAATAAACTCTATTAGAAGACTCGTTGATGCCTATTATCCTCTTGAAGTTGATTGGTGTTGTCAGGAGCAGATGTGTCTCATTTTCATAAAAAGTCCTAAGTTTTTAAAACACTTAAATGCCATATTCTGTAAGTCTTTGATAGGTTTGAAGAATACCTATCCATCTGAGACATATCTCTATACATCTAGAAAACCTAACTAACATTACTACAGGCTTGACTATTTTAGATGACTATCTGTTAACCTGTATTTCTTAATTATACATTATATTTATAAATAAGCTGCAAAAACACAATACCTTAATCAAGAGCAGAAATATGCATATAAAAATTTGCCTTAGATTTGTATCAATAAACCAAAATCAACACCCATGAAACATATTCATCTCTATAACTTATTGATGTGGGAGTCTCCTATGTATTCTGTAATTACTGTTAATAAATAAAGAAAATGTTTTGGATCTATAGCAGGGCAGAACTTAGCTAGGCTGGGAAAACTAAACTGAATGCTGGAAGAGAGAAGACAGAGTCAAAGAGAAACCATGTAGCCCTGCCAGAGATAGATGCAGGAACTTTAGTCTGTAAGGCAGAGCTATGTGATGATACACAGATTAATAGAATTGGGTTAAACTAAAGAATAGAGGAGGGCATGTAAAACTAAGCCAAATGATGGGAGAAAGAAGCTAAAAAGAGAGAAGTCATGTATCCCTGCTGGAGACAGATGCTGGAATTTTGGCCAGTATGCCACATACATGTGGCAATAGGCAATACACAGATTAATAGAAATGGGTTAAACCAACGAATAGAGGTAGGCAGAGAAAACTAAGCTAAATGCTGGGAGAAAGGAGGAGGAGAAGAGAGAATCCATGTAGCCCCACTGAAGACAGATGCAGGGACTTTAGCCAGTCTGCTTCAGCCATGTGGCAATAAAAAGACTAATGGAAATGGGTTAAATTAAAGAATAGAAGTAGGAAGAAAAAACTAAGATGAATGTTGGAAGAAAAGTGGAGGGGAAGAAAGAAGCTATGTAGCCCCACTGAAGACAGATGCAGGAACTTTAGCAGGTATGCCACAGCCGTGTGGCAATACACAGATTAATGAAAATGAGTTAAATTAAGATGTGGGAGTTAGCCAGCAGAAGGTTAAAGTTAATGAGACAAGCAGTGATTTGACTAATACAGTTTCTGTGTGATTATTTTGGGGCTAAGTGGTTGGGAGCCAACAAGCATCTCCTTCCTCCAACAACTTATCTCCCTTTAAGTGCAATCAAACATTTCTAAACAATATTTGGTAATTTGGGGGTAGTTCTTTCCAAACTGCTTCCTGCTTTTTGTTGAATGTGTTCATGGAGACCTAAAAGAGGTCTTGGTCCATCAAACCAAATTAGTATGGAAGGAATCCATAGGTTCTCATCCTCTGTGGAAGCAAATGCAAAACCTCTTTCCCAAAGCAACATATCCTTAGACTCAAATTTTGAAGTCAAGAACTTTTAAAGTATATATGTTTGTTTAGCCTAATAACACCCAGAATCAAATATTTCTCCATATTCAAAATTTCAAAGAAAAATAATGATAAACGTAATCCAGACTCAATATGTTTAGTCTATCTTTACATTGCTTATTTTTCTTACTCTATTACCTTTTTAAAATTTAATATTAATTTTATTGTCTTTACTCCTTTAATCTATGAATGTCTATAGTCTTTTATATTACTTCTACTGTCTCTTACTCTTTTTTTCTCTCCAAAACATATGTACATTTTTAAACACACTGTGAACCATTACAGAGTTTTTGTTTGACTGTTTGTTTGTTTTCATTCTTTCTTTCTTTTTATGTCTGAATCTGTCTTTACTCCATATCTGTAATTATTTTCTAACCAGGAGCACACTTTTTTTTAATGTTAAGCTCATGTGGCTAAGACCAACACTGTAACCCTGCCTGTTAGCTCTGTCTGTCCAATATGGCAGAGGCATGTTCACTGCCCCAGTTCCAGGGTTGCAGCAGGTCTATGGTCACAATTAAGCATTTTATGCCATGCTGCTCACAGATCCCATTTAAGTGCTTGGCCTCCTGAAAGAGCCAGAGCTGTTCATGCTACTATCATGAAACAGGAAGCCTTCCCCTAATGAAGCCAAGCAGCCTTCACTTCCAATTTTAGTCAGGAAGACCTCTCTTTAAGGAGCCACAGGGTGCCTGCTTGCTGCCAGCAAACAAAGCCCACCTAGAAAAAAAGGCAGCTACCAAGAAGCTATACTAAACTCTGTTCTTTTGTGTTTAGAGTTCATCTCCAAGCTCTTTCAGATTTTACATGGATGTAGTTGCCCAAGTTGTTACATCAATCTGAGGCAGAGGCTGCTTGCTCGTTTCCTGGCCACCAGACCCCAAATAAGTACATAGAAACTATATTAATTACAACAATGCTTGGCCAATTAGCTCATGCATATTTCTAGCTAGGTCTTGCATCTTAAATTAACCTATTTCTATTAATTTATGCATCACCACGAGGTTGTGGCCTATTTGCAGGGATCCAGGAGGCTCTGGTAAGTGTCTTTCTCTTTAGGCAGCTATATGTCATCTCTGACTCTGTCTACTTTCCCCTTACATCTCTGTTCAAATTTTCTGCCTGGCTTTACTCTGTTAAATCATTGGCTGAAAGCAGCTTCTTTATTAACCAGTGGCAATAAAACATATTAACAGCATACAGAGGGGAATCCCTCATCAGTGTAAGGTGATAAATGTGAAACCATTCTTCTGCATAAAAATATCCAGTTTGAAGAGCCAGCACCATTCAATGAAGTCATTCTGTTTTTCTTTCCAGTGTGTAATTTCTGACTTCTTATTCAAAAATCAGGTGAGTATGCATGTGGGCACTTGCACCCGGTTCTTCAATTTGGTTACATTGATGAATGTGTTGATTTTATGCCAATTCCATGTGGAATTTTTATATCTCTGTAATATAACTTGAAATAAAAAATGATAAAAACTCCAACAGTTTTTTTTATTGTTCATTTTTTAGGTGTCCTCATTTTTGTATTGAGAATTTTTTATATGTCTGTGAGGAATTGTGTTGAAATTATTTTGATGGGTATTCCATTCTTTAGACTGTTTTTGGTAGGATAGCACTTTTTACTATGTTAATACTACTGATCTAAAAGCATGGGAGATCTTTTGACCTTTTGATGCCTTCTTTGACTTCTTCAAACACTTGAAGTTTTATCATACTAGTCTTTTCCTTTAATGGTTAATTTTTGCCTAAGAAATTCTGAAGTATTTCAGATATTCTGATAGGTATTATTTCCCTAATTTTTTCCTCAGTCTGTCATTTGTACAAAGATGGGCTAATGATTTTTGTGAGCTTATTCCTTATCCAGCTATTTTGCTGAGAGTGTTTATCGGTTGAAGGAGTTGCCTCATGGAATTTATAGTATCACTTATATATACTATCATATTATCTGCAGAAAAAGATATTTTACTTCTCTCTTTCTGATTTGATCTCTTTCCCCTTCACCTCATTATGAAAGAGATCCTCAGTTTTTGTTTGTTTGTTTGTTTGTTTAACTGTTCTAGCTAAGATTTCAAGTATTATATTGACAAGATAACAAGAGAATAGACAACCTTGTCTTGTTCCTGATTTTAATCGAATTGCTTTGATTTTTTTTTTTTCATTTGACCTAAATACTGTCCTGCCTGCAACATATGCTAGGGCAGTGATGTCACAGAATTTGTTTAAATAGCCAACAAATGTCTGATTGGACTTAAGGCCCACTCTGCAATATTGAAGTCATATCTGATGCTGCTTGTGTGACCAAAAATGAGAGACTAGAAAGCCCACAGAAATAATCAAATAAAACCAGTTTCAAAAACAATGTATCAATAAAAAAACTCCCAGTATTAGTCTGTAATAGTCATATACAAGTGCATTATTTATTTGGTATCAGAGAAACTTCTACACATGGTGTGATAATCAAAAGGGGTTTTCATATTGGCAAAAAAACAGAGTATAAATTATATGCTCTGCACATAATATCTGAGACCTATTGAATCCCCCTATGTCCCACTGAGCAACTTACAAATCTTTTTTTATACCTTGAATCATTTTTGCACCACCTAAGTTTTAAACTATGGAGACCGCAGGGACTTCTGAAGTATGAAAAATATTTTTACTTTGCCCCATGATATTTTTTAAACGGTGTCCCTTCATGTGGTGATGAAGCTGAAGGCTGAGGTAGGAATTGCCCAGTGGAATTTCCAATTTAGTGTGAGGGTCTGTCGCAGCACATTTCAGAGAGAAGTTCCATTAGTTTGTCCTTGGGCCCCTTAGAGGTATACCAGCACAGATGGTCTCTACTCACCTTTTCCCATGTCTCTAAGAATAGGATTGCCTCTCTCAGGAAGCAGGCCTAGATTGGTGTACAAATTATCAGAAGGCATCAGCTGAGAAAAACACCTTGAATTTATTTTTTAAGAGTCTGCTGTATAGCATTGGGTAGAGTCTTCTTTCTTTAGACCCTTTAATGCCCGTGACTTCTCAAGTATATGTTCTTATTTTCCACCTTACTCTTAATTAGCCTTTTCTGTTAAGGGGTCTTCAGTATTGTCCACATCAAACAAGGGGTTACCGCCTCAGGTCCCTGTTATAGTGCCAACCTGCTAGAAGTCAGTGCCAGTGTGGTTCAGTTTCCAAATAGGAGGTGTGGAGTCACTTAGGGAAAGGAGGAGACTTACAACATTCGAGGGTGATGGACATGGTTGCTGTTTATTTAAAAAATACTATACATCTTGTACAAAAGATTAAAGGGAAGAAAGGGGACATGTGAGTTGTGGTGTGGCTTGTGATCATCGATTGCGGAAGCCAACATTGACCTTGACAAATTAATAGGCACCACTCATATGTTAATAAAAGGGCCACAAGTTCTTACCAGAGATAAAAACTTCTCCCCTTTTAGCAAGCATAAGCATTCATTAAGACCCTGAGGAAACGGGAAACTTTGTCTAAATGATTGACCTTGGGAAAAGACATTCTTGGGGGATCAGAAACTTCATTTTAGAACACTCCAGTGTTTTTTGGTATGGCTTAGTTTATTCAAAGAGCTAAATCTTAAAGACAGCAAAGACAGAGATAGACAAATAATACTGTGAACCTTAGTAGAGCTTAGGAATTTATAAATCTTGATTATCAAATATATCTTATTTATTAAGCACTTGCTACTTATCTAAATTTTCTAGCAGCTTGGTGTCAGCTTGTGTGAGTGTAGGCATGGTGATTATGCTATATGGTTTCAAGGTGTTGGGGAATTTTTACAAAAAGTATTTGTGTTTTTTAAGGCTGCTATCATATGTACTCTGATCCTTCAAAGTTTGTGAGAACCAAAGTAACATTTTAACTTTTAATTACTATGCCTAAGAGATCCATGAAGCAAAAATGTCCCTGATCTTGTTTTTGTTCAAGCACAAATAGTTCCTGAAATGCTGGATCCTATTGCTTAGGAGAGATAAAAAACATGTTTTCCCTCCCCGAAATAAAATTGTTTAACCCACCTGCACTGGATATGTTAATCAATAGTGGACAGGAGGTAATACACAGGCAGGAAATACAACAGGATTTATGCTTGCTCGATGGGACCTAAAGAGAAATGCAATGAATTATGGGTTTTCCTTCTTAAGCCCTGCAAAACTTGATTCTGGGCCATACCCTAAGAACCTGGGCATGGACCCAGTCAGAGCCACCTATCAAGTGTTTAATTAAAGCTTGCTTCTAATTTAAACTGTGGTAGTGGTCTTATTCTTTACCGGTGGATTTAACAACTAGAACAAAATTTACCAAAGGAATAGGCATAAGAAATCACCAATAACTCATAGTAAGAAACATTAAAAATGAAAATAGAAGGGTGCCGGAGAATGGTGATACACAATGCCAAAATGCTGGAACATTGTCCAGCAGCACTGGTTGCCATGCAGTCCATGACAACAGTGTGTGAAAGGATAAATGATTTCCTGGTGACGACAAGTAGAGGAGACTTGTCACTCCATTGTGTTCTTCGGAATCATGCCCAGTTATAACATGCGGGCTGTTTCTTTCTGAAAATTTTCAATTGAAAATTTAGAACAGCTGGAGTATGAAATTATGAATTTGGATCTCAGAGAAGGGTTGCTGTGTCTATACTCTACTTTAGGAGATAGATTCCAGATACTTTTCAAGAAATTGGCAGTCAAACAGAGAATGCCATTGCTTAAGTTTACAGGCAGTCTAGAGGAAAAAGGCAGCGATAGCCCATCACTGTCAAGAAAGTGTGGTGCTCTCCACAGCTATGAGAAATGAAGCCTTTCCAACAGCCTCCTTGGGCGAAGAGGCAACTGTTCATATGCAGAAAAGACAGAGAGTATCATGAATTTTTTAGTTTTAAAATGCATGCATTTTTTACTTTTGAAATTCTGCATAGACATTCCTGTTAAATTGGCATAAATTTATATATATTTACACACACACACACACACACAGAGAGAGAGAGAGAGAGAGAGAGAGAGAGAGAGAGAGAGAGAGAGAGAGAGAGAGAGAGAGAGAGAGAGAGAGAGAGAGAGAGAGAGAGAGAGAGAGAGAGAGAGAGAGAGAGAGAGAGAAATGTCTGGAGCTGGAATATATCCAATCAAATAGACCTGTCTCTGTTAATGAATACAAGAACACAAGATTAGATAAGTCATGTGCACTGGGGAGGGGAACCCACTAGTATTATTCTGCTAGAGAAACATAACCATAAAATGACTCCTAAAGGAATATTGCTATACTCATGGATCAATGCATAACTAAATCCTTGTCATGCTGTAAGCAGTAGCACAGTGGCCCAAAACTTCACAATGTGGAAAGAATTGGAGACTTTAGATTCTCAGTCCTAAGTAGAGTGTCTCATCAAACCTTTACCTTGGTGCTCAGTGATCTATGCAGAAGAGTAGATAAAAAAATTGTAAGAACCAGAATTTCATGGAAATAGCATTTACCAGACATAACAACAGTTCTGATGCATATGTGAACTAACAGAAACTCTGAAAGCATGTACAGGAGCTCAAGAAACACATGTCAGACAAAAACCTAATGTAGAAAAAGTAGGCACAAGCTCAACTTTTAACTAGAAAAATTGTTTGTAGTCAATGCTGCTCCCAGAGGAGAAATCAGTTCTTTCTTTTCTAGTGGATTGACACTGAGTATATCAATGTCGCTTCAGGGCAGATCTCATGCTCAGGAGTAATTAGCCAATACAAATTTAACTCTATGATTTTTTTATGGTTTTTTTTAGAGAATGAGAGAGACAGACATGAAGTTGTTGCAAATGGTAAACAGATTAAAGGAATGTCAAGGAAATTGGAGAAAGAATATAAACAAACTGGGAAAGAATTAAACATAATATGTTGTATGAAATTCTCAAAAGAATACATTTTAAAATGAAACAAATACATGCCAACTCCTTTAACTCTGTGGAAAGTTGCTCTAAAAACCACAGAAAGCCAAAATAAGCTGCAATTATCTACAAATTCTTTAAAAATCAGCTATGTTGATTTCCATCTTCAGCCCAAAATGTAGAAAGCAATTATTTTTCTTAGGTATTGATATTCAGCAACCAAGTCAAGTTGATTACTCTTAATAAAATTAAAATAAAAATTTGATTTTTTCCAATGTATCTTGAAATATGTAGCCTCGATGTGCCACAACATAAAGCAGAAAATAAGTAATATTAGTATAAAATTAAGCCTGTGGTCGATATGTCAGCTAGATAGCCAGAATACATAGCAACTTGAAATACAACAGTAAAACGACACAAATTGAAATGTCATGCAACTTCAGGTGTCAAACTCAACAAGAAGACCCATCATGAGGAGAACATATAACAAATACAAGCATAGAAAGAAAAGATATTTATTCTAAAAGTAATCACACATTTGTATGCTAAGAGCTACCATGGCAGTATGAGCAGTGATTGACCAGAAGTGTGTGATTGTGATAGTGATATTAGATACATCTTCTGACAACACTGTCTCTTTCCACCTTTTTCTCAGGAGCGTTATAATAAATGATTATTGCAATTATGTTTAATCTGATTTAATTAAGACAATAACCATTAATCATTCAGATATTTTTATTTTATCGTTACTACAAAAGGAGTTCAATTTTTAAAAATGTTCTTGAGTTAGCCAATATTTACAATAATTCAGTGCATTTTCTTCTTTCTTGCTGGAGAGTCTGTTGAATGAAAACATTCCTTCATGGGTTCATGAATTTGAACACTTAGTCCCCATGTTGTTGATACTCTAGGGAAAAGATGGAATTTTTAGGCTATGGGGCTTTGTTAGAGAAAGCCATTGGCAGTGGGACTGGGAGTTCACCCGCTCCCTACAAACATTTCAGTCACTTTTTCTGCTCTCTCAAACCCTGCTGAAATTCTCTCCCACCATTATAGAGATTCCTTCTGGAAACTGTAGGCCAAGAAAAGCTTTTGTTTTATAAATTATTTTTGACCATGGTTTTTTATCACAACTATGCTGTCTATGATTTAATAAAAATGTTGAGCAGAATAAGGCTAACAATATGAACTCAGAAATCATATGTCACTTAATGTTATTATGGGCATGCTTTTGTTGCCCATTACTCTGTGTGTTCATTGCATTTTTATTATTTTTTTACAGTCATCACAAGTACAAGCATCAACAAATTCCAAGGTATCTCAAAAACATCACTGTCAAGATTCATATGAAATACATAATAAGCAGGTTGCTTGTGAAATTGTGGATCTATATAAATTTCTCATATACTTCATACATTTACTTCTGCTTCTTTTACAATATCTGAATGCAGCCAGATATTTGGCTGTGAAAGGATTTCCAGTTATGTGTTTTTTTTCCAAACCTCCACTGGAAATATTCATGTTTATTGATACACAATCTACCTAGTGAGTTATATTACCCCTCATCTGCCAATACCCTAGAGACAGTGAAAAAGAAGTCAACCCATAAGTATATATTTTACCTAGTTTTCATAATTTTCTTTTCTTGCACTATTATTTTAATGTAGCAAATGTAGTTCCTGTATTTTATAATCACATTCAAAGTAGTTTGCAAATCTGATATCAAAGTTAAAATTGCATGGACTTATCTTTTCCTAAAACAAATCGATTGTTTCCATTTATCTCTAGCCCCAGAGTTCCACACATTTAAGCTGGCTAAATGACGCTTCTAGGACAATGCTGTTATTTACTATGATGTGCTATCCAATTGCACTGCACCTGTCTGGATCAGAGGCTTGCAGTAATGCAATGAAAATGATCGGAATGGGTCACAGGTCTAATGTCTTAAGCACATAAACAAAGACAGCCCAGGGAGAGTGTTAATCCATGCTCATTAATTTTTGAATTCACATTCTGCAAGTTCATCCAAAAATTTATGAACCACGTCAGAGTTTGGCTTCAACAGCAATAGAGACATACCAGAACATATGGCCGGGGGGCAAGACAGAGTCCTTGGCAGTGCTCCTGCAGGGAGCCAGGTGAAGTGAAACCCATTAGACCCTCCACCGTGGTCGCCAGAGTCACAGCCCACAGAAAAGGGATGTCTCCAATGTCTCTGAAAGCGTGAAAGGTAATTGAGACTCATTTCAATTACTCCCACCTAGACTTACTCTGCTCTGTCAGGTGGGTTCTGCTTTTTAGAGTACACCATTATGCATGACCATTTAAATCAAGTGAAATACATTCTCCTTACTTTTTGATGTTCCAAGCATATACCCAGATGCATATGTATATGTATTACATACACATAGTCATTGTTGAACGCACTATGCAAATGATATGCATAACTATAAATGCATATGTCCTTTTTTATTACATAACTTAGTACCAGTATAAGTCTAATTATACACTGTCATTTTAAGAATCTCGCTTTAAGAAAGTAAGATGAAAAATTATCTATAGTTCTACATTTGACATTTAGTAGCATAGTTTAGTCTTGTTATTTCCATGTGGTGCTCTCCACCAGGGACTGCTTGAGATGATAAGTTCCAAAGAATGAAACAGAATATGGAATCATAATAATCAGTTCTTTAAAATAAAAACTATTATAAAATTTAGTCAAGAACATCCATTTTCATTTGTGTAGATTTTTTTCTTAAAAATGGGGAGGTTGCTTTAAAAGTTAAAGTAAGAATACAAAGAAATCCCTCATATTTTGTCATAAAGTTGAGAAGTAGTACAATGTAGTTGCTTTTCTGGTCCCATCAAGCAGATCTTTTTAGCTCTCCTAGCCCGTCTCTAGCTCCTGGTGTAATATGCAGCTCTAGGTGGATGTTCCATACCCACAGCTCTCTGGGGTGTGCTGGCCTGACTTCAAAATTTAGTGTCTAGATTCTGCCTACCTGTTGCCTACATGATATTTTGGTTACAGTCTGACATCTTTTCATGCGTATCCTCAACGAGATGTCCCTAAGTCTTGGTCTTGGGATTATCCTTGTAATTTTCAGAATTTTTCTAAAAATTCCAGAATTTTCTAAAAGGAACTACAGCCACATGTTTCTCTTCTTAGGTTGTATGTCATAGTTGATCTGCTGAGGCAGCTATGTGTCCTGTTCACCAACAATTCCTTTTATTGACTGACTATCACTTAAAAACAAAGTAAGTCAGTCATTGAAAAAATCAAGGAGACAATAAAAATAAAGAAATTATTTTCAAAAAGGTATGATTTACTACAGAGATTTAGTAGAACAGACATGATAACATCTGAGCAAGGAAAACAGGCTTTGCCAGAGTTGAATGAGGGAAAATGTGTTTTCATGTGAACACCTTTTGTTTCAGGAAAAGTATTTCTCCGAATATGCAACAAAGACAAGACTGCTACATTATCACAATATAATATTGCTGCAGAAACATTCTACAATACATGGATCAAATGTTAATAGATTAGCAAAGTACTTTTCATAAGTAGAAGCCGATTTAGAGCAGCCATTTTGTATGCCTTGGGAAGCTCAGAGTCCCAATTCTCCCACAGGCACTCCCATTGACCTATATCACAAGGGCTCCAGGCTTTCTCTGAGATATTCAAGTACACTTACTTCTCAGTAATTGCTCAGTTCTAATTTTCCTGGCAGGAATGCCTTTTAACAGAATCCTATTGTTCATTTTATCACTTCCTCCTGGTATATGCGTAAGTGTCTACCCTACAAGAGAAGGTTTCCAAATACCCTGTTGATAGTACACATATATTCAAGTACAAATAGCACTGAAATTTTCCTGCTTATCTCACACTCTTTTGCTGTCCTATATCCGAGTACATTTTTGCACTTACTACTCTGACAGTAACATAGCATGAATAGTCTCTTGTATCTCCAATTACACCGAAGTGACTGGCCTGCAGGTGATAGTAAATATTTACGAAATGACTGAAAGAATTTGGTTTAAGTGGATTTTTTTTTTTTTTTTTTGGTTTTTCGAGACAGGGTTTCCCTGTAGTTTCTAGAGCCTGTCCTGGAACTAGCTCTTGTAAACCAGGCTGGCCTCGAACTCAGAGATCCGCCTGCCTCTGCCTCCCGAGTGATGGGATTAAAGGCGTGCGCCACCACCGCCCAGCGGTTTAAGTGGATTTTTATCTCACCATAAAACATATGGTAAGAGTCATGTTCACTTGTTTTTTCACAAATTATTAAGGAACATATTCTAAAATAGTTTTAAATTTTACATGCTAAGATAATATTCAATATAATTTATACTTTAGTTGAGTCTAAATATTTACAATACTCTGTTCCAGAGAACAAATCCACAAACTTCAAACTATTTGTTCTTACTCATCCACCCTACTTTTACATGCAGAGGGGATTTTTAAATTTTCTGTTTCCCAATTTTCTGAGAAATTGCCATACTGGTATCCAAAGGGACTGTACAAGTTTGCACTCCCACCAGCAATGCAGAAGTGTTCTCTTTATCCCACATCCTCTCCAGCATAAGTTGTCCTCAGTGATTTTGACCTTGGCCATTCTGAGCGCTGTAAAATGGAATCTCAAAGTTGTTATGATTTGCATTTCTCTAATGGCTAAAGATGTTGAATATTTCCTTAAGTGTTTTCGAACCATTTTAGATTCCTCTGTGAGAGTTCTCTACTTAGGTCTGTACCCCATTTTATTATTGGATTAGCTTCCTCATGACTCAGCAATTCCACTTTTGGGTGTATACCCAAAAGATGCTCCATACCACAAGGACATGTGCTCGACTATGTTCAAAGCAGCATTGTTTGTCATAGCCAGGACCTGGAAACAACCTAAAAGCCCCTCCACCAAAGAATGGATAAGGAAAATGTTTTACATCTTCACAAAGGAGTACTACACAGCAGAAAATATTAATGACATTTTGAAATTTGCAGGCAAATGGATAGATCTAGGAAACATCATATTGAGTGAGGTAACACAGACCCAAAAAGTCAAATATCATATGTACTCACTAATAAGTGGATTTTGGACATAAAGCAAAGAAAACCAGACTACAATTCACAATCTCAGAGAACCTAGACAACAATGAGAACTTTAAGAGAGACACATGGATCTAATCTACATGGGAAATTAAAAAAGGCAAGACCTCCTGAGTAAATTGAGAGCAGTTGTACCATAGGAGAGGGGAGAAAGGGAAGGAGAAGAAGGGAGGAGAGCAGAGAAAAATGTATAGCTCAATAAAATAAATTGAAAAATTAATTTTTTTTCTGTTTCATACTTTAGTCATTTTCATATTTTGTAGTTTATTTTCTTTGGGTTTTATTTTAGAAACCATGCTGGATTGTAACATTAAATTCAAATGCCTTATCCTCCTTAGGGCTGGGAGTACAGTTGGGCCATTATATTTGAGTTCATCAACATATTTCATTCAGGAATGAATACCATCATAGTGTTTTGTCGAAATCCTAACCAAGTTGTGGCTTTGTATGACATATCTTCTTCTGAGTTAACTTACTCTTAAACAAATTCTTTAGTCGCTTAACAAAAACTAGTTTAAAATTTAAAGGCTATAATTTTTTCTAACATATTTAAATGTTTTTTGGACACTTCTGTGTTTCTGTATATACTTTCCTTATAGATTTTTTAGTTGCTGTTGAGAAATTGATTGTTGGCTGCCCAGCAGAACATTCATAGAAATCTTGCAAACACTCTTATTCTGCTTTGTTTGTTCCTTTTTGCTTGAAGATAATGTTTCCATGTTTATCCCAAGTTGTCTTGAACTTACTGTCTTCTTTTCTTCACCTTCATGTTCAGGGATTCCAGGTATATTGCACCTTTATTTTCCTTGTCTTTTGATCCCTTGTCTTGTACCTGGGAGATAATTTGTGTTCTACTGTCCTAAGTTCTGTAAATGTGTCAGCTTCTTACATGCTATTTTCTGATGCTAAGTCTGGCACAAGAGCTCTCAGTAGTTGACAAAATCCCTGGTCTTTTCAGTTCTGTACCACATATCTGTCTTTTCTTTATTCAAGCCACATTTAAATTGTCATTTGTATAGGGAATAATTATGGGTATCTTGTCTTTAAAAAATATTTAAGGTTGCTGCTTTTTGTTTTGATGTAAAAACTCATATGGATTCACATTTGTCTGTGTGAAGATGTGTACATGTGAGTTCAGTTGCCCTCTGAGGCCAGAAGTAAGAATGTTATCTCCTGGAACTGGAGTACAGGTGGTAAGGAATTAGCCTTCCCAATCCAGTGCAAGGACAAAGGTCAAAAGGGGGTATTAGCCCAGAGGAGATAGGTCAGTGATTAAAAAAACATAGAGTTATTTCACAGAATCTGAATTTATGTCCTTGCATCTACTTGGGACAACAACAACAACAAAGAATTTTAATATAAGTCTTTGCCCTTGTGAAGCAAGCCTACTTTCCCACTAAATCTACCATAACCTCCATTCTACCAACAAAGATTTTTTTTTTTTTTTTTTTTTTTTTTTTTTTTTTTTTTTTTTTTTTTTTTAGAGCCTGTCCTGGAGCTAGCTCTTGTAGACCAGGCTGGCCTCGAACTCACAGAGATCCGCCTGCCTCTGCCTCCCGAGTGCTGGGATGAAAGGCGTGCGCCACCACCGCCCGGCTCAAAGTTTTTTTCATATTTCCATTTAGTTGCTACATATGTATTAGTGTCTTCTGAGAACAAAGGGGATTTGTTTGATCCAGTTGTCATGCCATACATCATTTATTTCGCACTTATCTTTAAAACTCTTTTAATACAAAATGTAAGATCTTACTCCAAACATAACTAATGAGGAAAAGAGAGGTATTTGTGTGGTACCATGTATACGATATACTTGTAAATTGTTGTGCAATATATTTATAGGGTTTTTGTGTGATGCCTAGTTTTATGTCAGTTTGACACAGTTTGAGTCTTTTTGAGAAAAGAGAATCTCAGCTGAGAAATGCCCCAACCACACTGACTGACAGGCACTTCTATTGAGCTATGATGTGGGAAGCTCAAGCCTAATTGTGGGAGGGGCCACTTCTGGTGGGGTGGTCCTGTGTGCTATAAGAAAGCAGCCTAAACTAGCAATGAAAACTTGCCAGTAAGCAGTGTTTCTTATGGCTTATGATCTCTACATTCAGGCAACTGCTGATTTGGTCACATATTTTATTTGGAAGCCTTCTTTCTTTTGAACAGTAAATGAAACTTAGTAGCATGAGGGTTCTGTCACACCGGAGCCATGAGCGTATCAGGTCTTCTGTTAAAAAGATCCTTAACCCAAAGAAAAACATATAGTTATCCTCCTGGATATTGGAAGTAGACAAGATTGCCAGACAAAAAATGGGAATATGGGGGTAGGGGGGGTGGAGGGATGGGGGGATGGGGAGAGAAAAGTGTGAAGTGGAGGATGGGAAGAGCTTGGGGGAATAGGATGGTTGGGATATAGGAAGGGTGGATATGGGAACAAGGAATTATATATCTTAGTTAAGGGAGCCATTCTAGGGTTGGCAGAGACTTGACTCTAGAGGGGTTCCCAGGTGTCCAGGAAGACACCCCCAGCTAGTTCCTTGGGCAGCTGAGGAGAGGGTGCCAGAAATGTCCAGATCCTATTGCCATACTCATGAATATCTTTCCTACTTCTGATCTAAAAATAAAATATATTCTTATTTATCACAGTATTCTATATTTGTTTCTATCACCTACTCCTGTGCCACTCAGAACTACTTACACTTGGATGACAACCTATAGATGGTTATGCCCTCCAAGATCAACCATTAATCAAGAAATTACCCCAAACATTTGTCTACTAGCCAATCATGATAGAGGTACTTTGTAAGAGATTCCATTTTCCCAGATGAATCTTGTTTTGGTCAAGTTGATTTAAAAAATCTACTCAGCACAGAGTATTATTTTAGATAGGAAAAATAAATAAAGTTATACTTTCTAGACCCAAGTATGGCTAATGGTAGTGATTTGTACAAGAGAAATCTGAGGACCCAGTGTGAATTTCAGTGATAAGTGAGTCTTATAGTTTCCTGAGATATATAAGGCTGATATATTTGACTAGTGAACTCTGCATTGATGCATGTAATTCCAAACCAAAGCTCTTCTCTCAACAGGAAAAATCAGTGACCTCTGAGCTTGGCGATAGTGGCACATGCCGTTAATCCCAGCACTGGGGAGGCAGAGGCAGGCAGAGCTCTGTGAGTTTGAGGCCAGCCTGATCTACAAGAGCTAGTTACAGGATAGGCTCCAAAGCTACAAAGAAACCCTATCTCGAAAAACCTAAATATATAAATAAATATAAAGAAAAGAGAAGAGAAAAGAAAAATCAGTCAACCTCCCCCATTCTCTGTTGTCTTTAAATAAAGAAATTGCCACTTGAAAAATTTTAGACTCAAGAGAACATAAATGTTGCAGGTTGTGGTAGTGTCCTCTCTACACAGCTACCATGCTCTACAATCTCAATTACCAGTCGCTTTTTTTCTTGTTGTTTTTTTTATATTTCATTTCATTTTACATTCCAAGCATGGTTCCCCCCTTTCCTTCTCCTGTCATTCCCAAACACCATCCACTTCCCCCAATGGGTAAGGACTGCATGGGAAGTCATCAAAGTCTGGCACATTAATTTGGAGCAGGACAAAGCCCCTCCCCACTGCATTAAACCTGAGCGTGGCATCCCACCCTAGGGATTGGGCTCCTGCAATCTTGCTCATGCACCAGGGAGAGAACCAGGCAATTTTAAAGTTGGGGACTTTAACAGGAGAAGCATATAAATGTGTTTGAGCTGAACATTATAAATGGAGACAAAGAGATAAATGGATCTCCTGATACTGAAAAAAAAGTGAAATAAACATGTTTATCTCCAATGAGAGATAGGATTTAATAGTATTTTAAGTAGCACAGTATTTAAGTGGAGAAAGGCTTCCAGGTTTTTTGTTTGTTTGTTGGTTTTGTTTTTTCATATACTAGTTTGATGCAGAAACAAATAGTAATGTCACAGAATCACAGAATCTGAGAATGTGGGTAAAATCCTTTCCATTTGCTCCTGGTATGAATAGAAATTATGGCAATCTATCAACATATGTCAGAAATGCAGCTACACATGTTTTAAACCAGTAAGGGGAGAGACTTTAATAGATGACGTTGAGGTGGACAAAGATAGTGAATGGAAACACTACCATCATACAGCAGAGAGGACATTCATTCTCATGTATTTTGTGCCCATTCTACTAATTATGAAAAAAATTATTAAAATGCTACCATTCTAATCTACAGCAGCATGACCTTTTTTTACATCTTGTTGAGGATTTTGGAGACAGGATCTTAAGGGAAATACAGAGTCTCAAAGGATTTGTCTTATGGAAATACGTGGTCTCACTAGGGTCAAGGAGATTAAAAAGTTTCTCTACTGACAAATTCCTAGTCTGTGAGTATAAGAGTTCCCCTTATACAGCTCATTGTGTCTCATAGAGAACTTGATTGCACAAATTTACTAGAGAAAGCAGGTCATTACTCTGTGGAAATCCTTAAGTAAGCAATAATAATACCGGTTGACTCCAGGAAGCTTGCTGGTGATGTAAATTCCAAGTAGGCGAGTCTTATGGCCAAACAGCAGAGTGATCTGTCTCTACCCGGGTCCTCTTCCTCATTTGCCTGTCATCACTTACTAATTTGCCAATGAAATACAAGCCCTGTGTCTTCCATCTTCCCTTCAACTCTGTGTTGACTCCAGCTTTCCAAACTCTAGACACAACATCAATAGAGAAGACTGTATATCCATCTCTCCTCTAGGATCCCATAGCCGGAACCACTGTGCATATGTTACTAGAAATCACAAAATTTATTCGTGTCCGTTTTCCAAACTGCTGAGACATCAAAGAATGTGATGTTATTCAGATCCTCACACTTGAAAAAAAAAAACAAAACAAAACAAAACATCATCACCGAAGGAATTGTGCAGTCTTTTGTAGCATATTCCTGAATAACTTCCCATGGGGTATCATAGAAAGCAAGAGTTTTGTGCTTGTGTCAAGTGTAATATGCCAGTAATAATGAAGTAGATTTGTAGTTTGCTTTTCATAGCAACTGATAAAGAGATTGTGAGTGTTTACTCACAACACTGATAATAACAGCCAGTAAGTAAATTCTTAAGACAGAAGTATTTCATTCCTGCCTTACTCATTTAAACTACTGATAAACTTGGACTAGTAAATCAATGTACTTGTGGTTGGTGTTTCACATAACTTAATTAATAGTGTTTTAACCAAAGTAGTGAAAATTTAAGACAGTATATTACTTCCAAATGACACAGTATTATATACTTTTAAAATGTCTTGCCCGAGGAGAAGTACACAGCTCAACATGAGCAATTTATATTGTGATATAGCTGGTACCAAGAGGTAAACCCACTCGGAGTGTATGGACCTCTACTCAATGGTTCAGCCCTTTTCTTGCCATGCTTTATTCTTAGCATCTTGAGAATTTGAGCTTTCTAATCATTTTGTGTTCTCCTTATGAATATGCCTATGGACTTTCTTTGGGCCATGCGTTCAGCCTAGTTATGAATATCATTCAGGATTATAACATGACAAGACACTCATTCCTTCTGCCTCGATCTATTTGAATGAAAAAAAAATCATAAACTGACACATATAACAGAGCAGGCATTGCAGTTAAATGTGTCATAAATTGTCATCAGTATGGAGAATGACCACCTAAGTTTAGGGGAAACTGAAATAAGAAATACAGCACACATGAATATTTTACTTTTACTTGATATGTTTCAGTTGAACTGCATTAGTTTGAAAAATAAAATTCTATAAACACAAAAATTAGTCTAGCTAAAATATGTGACTAATGAAAATTGCTTATGAGCCCTTTATAAATGATCAGTACTGTGCTAATTATTTTAAAGGAAGCATGGACACTACCTTTAAAATTGGGAGGAGGCATGAAGATTTTCACCACTGAGATGGAATCTATAGTTCTGGTTCCTGAAACTTTCAGAGTGGTTTCTTTGTAGAACATACTTAATGAGGTATTACCATTGATATTTTACTTTGATGAGCCTAAAATTATGAATCTTTTTATCTTAAGACTCATATTTTAGCAAAAAGGAAAGCAACATACACACACAGTGTGAAAAGTGTCATCTTAATAAATAACCTATTTATCCTGTATACTTTTCACAGCTCCTAATTATATCACTTTCTGATCAAAGATGGCAAATAACCTTTATTTTCTTTAGCACTCTGTTTACATTACAGGTGTTTTAGTAACTCCACTGCTTTTAATTGACTAAATACATTTCCTTGGATACTAGTTTGACCATCTGTACATAATGCTCTAATGATCTTATTTTATTTTCATGACATTTCAAGCTACTTAAGGGCTTATCCCTAAAATTTGGAAAGTACCCACATTAATCTTCTGCCAATTGGAAGCATAAACAAAGATAGCAATTGATCAACTGATATATCCTTAAAGCCATGTGCAAAGGAAATTAACTTAAGGGTGTTGGACTTACTTTATACTTACATTTAAAGATTTTATGAATTACAGGAGACTCAGAATACTGAGTTGATGAGTTTTGCAAGTCTGAGGGCATTTGGGCAGGCAGAGAGGTTATCCACATTGTAAGGACAACTGAGATGGTGGTTCTAAATAGGGTTCTAAACAAGCAAGATGCAACTGGTCATTAAAGTATTATATCTCAGTGATAGCTAGTGTTATTTTCTTCAAAAGTAAAGAAAGGAGCTGCCAAATTTAAGAATTGGAATTTAAAAAAAATAGCTTAACAGTTTAGAGCATAAGAACATATATTCATATATTATCCATCATGTTCCTTTAATGTTTAGAACCCATGCATACTGTTGTAAATTTTTTTTCTGGGTGAATTTTATGAACTTTCTTGAAATTTCGGGTGAAAGGATGGTCTTGTGGTGTTTAGGAATGTTAAAATCTGTGCCATGAACCTCCAGTGCGGGAAGCAGAATTACAAAATAATGCATATCAGTCTATATATTTCTCTCCTAGCAAAGCCTGATTTGAATCTTTTACACATATGTGTTTGTTTCTCTTGTAGTTTTAGTGTTTGAGTGAAATAGCGTATCAAATAGTTTTGACTAATCATGTCATTTATCTAATATGTCTGCTTAATTTTTGTCGGGATAATCTATATATTAAGGAGAATGGGTTTTAAGAACAATTTCCCAGTATAACTGTGATAAGGTTTAACCTATGGCTTTGTGTCTAATAATATTTATTTTAAGGATTCTTTTTTTATTTTATAAATGTTTTACACTTGTTCTTGGTGTGTATTTTTTTGGACTGACAAAGTCTCTTAATGAATTGTACATTAATGGCTTTGAAGACTAATAGTAGTGTTATGGACATTTTGTCACTTACTAGGATTGCTATTGCAGATTTTTTTTTCTGGTTTATTTTTTTTAACTTTTTTTACCTTGATGCATTATCTATACTTGATGGTGAGGTGTATTTTTTGAAGGGAGCACACAAATAGATTCTGATTTCTAATCCAATCTGCTGTTCTGTATATTACTAATTGGCAAGTTAGAAAATAATTATCAGGTAATTATTAACAGATATGTAATAATTCTTTCATTTTGCTTATTTTATGGATTTTCAAAGATTTCTTTTAGTGAAATTTCATGGCATCATCTTTTGATGATATCTTGCACTTAGTTTTCCCATTTTTCAGTTTAAACGAGTCTACTTAGTATCCCTCTGTCAGCCAATCTAATGGTCATAAATTCCTTTAGCTTATTCTTATAGTGAGAACATTTTATTTCTATGTCACTTATGAAACAGCTTTATTGGATATTATATTCTGGGTTAACAGCAGATATGATCTTTCACAACTTGGGGTTCATTTCTTTGTGACATCCTGTTATATATTTTTAAATAATATAGGTAGTTATTGTCGGGTTGTACAAACATTAAAATCATCAAAAAGTCATTGTGAGAATACATTTCAGTGGTATTATCAAAAAAGGATAGCATGTTTTTCTTTTTCTTTTTGTTTTTGTTTTAACTTTAATTGTTAAAATGTTATGGAGTTGATGAATTTTGAAGTAATTCTTTATTATTATATTTTTATTTATTTAAAAAGAAAACAAAATATCTTTTTTCATTATACTTACCAATCCAAGTTGCCCCTCCCTTCCTCCTCCCATTCCCTCCATAAACCCTCCCACCCCACATCCAACCAGTCCTCAGAGAGGGTAAGGCACATTGCTTTGGGGAAGGTCCAAGGCCTTCCCTACTATATATAGGCTGAGCAAGGTATCATCCACAGAGAATAGTTTCCCAAAAAGCCAGTACATGTAGTAGGGATAAATTCTGGTGCCACTGCCAGTGGCTCCTCAGTCTATCCCAGCCATGCAACTGTCAATCACATTCAGAGGGACTAGTTTGGTCCTATGCTTGTTCCTTCCCAGTTTGGCTGGAGTTGGTGGGTTCACATTAGCTCAGGTAGACTGTTTCAGTGGGTATACCCATCATGCTCTTGACCTCCTTGCTCAATTCTCATTCCTTCCATTCTTTACTTGGACTTGGGAGCTCAGTACAGCACTCCTATATGGGTCTCTGTCTCTGTTTCCATTAGTTGCTGGATGAAGGTAATACTTTTGGGCATATGACCAGAAGAAGCTCAATCATACTGCAAAGGCAACTGTTCAGTTATGTTCATAGCAGTATTATTTGTAATAGCCAGAAACTGGAAACAACCTAGATGCCCCTCAACCATAGAATGGATAAAGAAAATGTAGCATATTTACACATTAGAGTACTACTCATTGGTAAAAAACAATGACATCTTGAATTTTGCATGCAAATGGATGAAATTAGAAAACACTATTCTGAGTGAGGTAATCCTGACCCCAAAAGATGAATATTGTATGTATTCACACATAAGTGGTTACTAGCTATAAACAAAGGATTTTGAGCCTATAGTTCATGATCCTAGAGAAGTTAAATAATAAGGTGAACCTTAAGAAATACATATATAGATCCATATGGAAGTTTGAAGTAATTCTGAAACCTTAAATCATCACCCAAGGAAACATCCAGACCAATTAGTTCAGTGACATATTTAAACTGACAAGGTTATATGTAGTTATACCCCAAACCAAGGTGAGAACATCTATGAACTGACAGTTGAGTTACACTCCCCAAATGACTGGAGCTGTTGAGAGGGATTTGGAGATGACTACTTTGTAGAAAATAGAGGTCACAGTAGATTTAGGGTTGCATTAGATGAATGCTAGCAAGAACTTCTGAGAAAAAGCACCAGTACATGTTGCTCACAACTTAGGACAAACCTAATTTCCCACATTGTTCTACAGTACTACCAGGTTTATAGACCTAGCTCCTTTGACATACAACATTTTCAGAGACCTTGGGAAACTTATTCATTTCCTAGTGCTGTCTTTAAGAAGTTCTACAAATTGGGTGAGTTACATATATTTTCTTATGTCAGAAGATAAAGGGCTGGCATGAAGATGTTAACAGCAATGAGTCTTCTGAGGCCTCTCTTTCTGGACTTTTTAGAATGTTTTCTTCTCTATTTTCACATGATCTTCTCCCTCTGAGCCCATTTCTCACATATCTCTTAAAATCAGTGATCATATCAAATCAAGGTCTGAAGACCCCACCCTCATTCTTTAATGTTCTTCTATCCAAGAGTACATATGGGCTGACTGTCCAAACCTTTCATAAAATCTTTTTTTAAATATTTATTTATTTATTTATTAGGTATACAGTATTCTGTCAGTGTGTATGCCTGCAGGCCAGAAGAGGGCACCAGACCCCATTACAGATGGTTGTGAGCCACCATGTGGTTGCTGGGAATTGAACTCAGGACCTTTGGAAGAGCAGGCAATGCTCTTAACCTCTGAGTCATCTCTCCAGCCCCATTTCATAAAATCTTGATATCAGATGGGCAATCTGTTTTCTTTTGGATTTACTTTTGAGTTATGTAGATTAATGTGTGGCTGTGTAAATGTGTGTGATGACCTTCATAGCCAGAAGAGAACATCAGATTTCTGTGGAGCTATAGTGATAGGCAATTATGTGCCCCCTAATGTGGATGCTGTAAACTAACCACAGGTTCTCGTCATCAGCAGCAAGTGTTTTTACCCACTGAATGGTCTCCCGAGATCCTTTAGGGTGGATCTTATTAATAATGAATAATGCAATAAATAGCAAAAGTACTGACCCCAAAATTTAATATGAATAATATTACAAGAACGTTTGAGGCTGTGTTCTGCTGTGCAGTTCAGAACACAAGCACACACATGGAGAATTTAATCAAATCAGATCAATGCCTAGAATCTCAAAGAGATGCTGACCTCTACAAAGGGTAACATCTGTATCCCTGATAGTGAAGAAATTGCTCCCCTTCTCTCTAAATTATTTTAATAACAATAGCACAATATGATTTAATATTATATATTTTAATTGAAAAACAATTTATTGAATTTAAAAATTGAAAATCAATAAATCTAGAAAAGATTAATATTTATTCTGTTTTTTGCTTTTTTCATAAGAATTATTATTTATTATCAATATTTCTAGAGGCTTGAACGGGCTGATTTCCCCAGAGAACTGAGTAATCTCTGTTCTAATTGCATTGGTTACAGACACGTCACATCAGTTAGATACTCCCATGACAACTATGCAACTCAACTTGATACAGACTAGCCCCAATTAGTTAAATGAATTTCCTAATTAGTCCTTGTTTCTAGAAAACAATACTTTCTCTCAAATAAATAGGAACATTCCATGTTGCCCTAAGATATCATTTATTAAAACCATGAAAATAGATATTTATCCATGTAGGCAATTAAATTATCAAGAGATAGTAAATTTTAGCATTTCTCATAATTCTATATACCAAACATGGAATATGCAAGCATTTCACATCTTACATAAAACATGTTAGATGTATTGTCTAAATAGACTAAAGTATAGGTGGTTTTCTTTTTCAACTGCTGGAAAACTTTAAAAGGAAATGGGAATTGGAAAAAGACCTATTTTGGTATGTATTGACATTCTTTACATAATAAATACAAGAATATATGCATCATCTAAGAAACAAGAGTTACTGCCTCAAAGTTTTGACTAATGTATGAAATGTCTCTGAAGCACGCATGTGCCAAGGCATCCACTCCATGAGAAGTAACCCATGCCCAATGCCGCATTGTTAGACAGGAACCTGAGGCTAGAGAGTCCATGGACCCAGGGTAAAACCAAATACTTATACTCTACTAAAGGGAACTTAGTAGTAAAATTACTACTAATTAAACTGATTTTTTTTCATAGATCAGTGACTTCCCAAACCATCATCAGAAATCTTTCTACTGTAGCATATGGGAGCAAAGTAAGAATTCCATGTCCAGAAAATACAGTTGAGAGTAAGAAATATTGAAATTCTCATAACTTAAAAGGGATGTCCCCATCAAATCTGCACACCCTCCTTCAAAACAAACCCCACAGGAATAAGAGAACTCTACAAAAGGAGAAGTGGGAAGATAAGATCTAGAAATTGTGGTGGAAACCAAGGAACAAGGACTTCTAAGACAGCGGTAGCAACACACATACGAACTCACAAGAGGCAGGGACATGATCAGGTCTTGCAGGTGTTTGCAACAGATGGATTCAAGAAAGGAGAAAAGTAAAAGAGAACAATAAAACATAACAAAACAGCAACCACAAAACATAGGAACAAGAAGCACATGCATGCATCCATATACAATAACTACAACAAAAGCACAAAAACACAAAATCAGAAACCATAATCGACAAGTAAAAGCTATTAAGATTTTTAAAAATGCCTAAGCAAAGCTATATGAAACCAAGGATCTCCAAATCACCATTGATTTTATTTCATTTTGGTCATTTCCTGATAGCATGGCTCCTGTCTTTAAGTGTTGTTCATACATTGAATAAGGTTCCAGCAGAGAAAACCGATTTTACCTATGTACACAGATCTCATTTGGAGATAAGTTATTTTTAATCAGTGGGAGATCACACTGTCAATACTGGGAATCTCTCTGGTTTAAACCTGTACAGTCCCTGTGCACGTCGTTACAATTTCTGTAAGTTCTTATGTGTAATAGTCAGGTTGTGTATGGAAGACACTGTTTGCTTGGTGTTTTATACCCTCTTTTCCCCCATACCTTTTAGAGACCTAAGTAGAGGGATTTGATAAAGACATTCCATTAAGGACTTAGTATTCCAACATCTTTGTATTCATTTCCACATATTCCTCCTGTAAGGGTAAGTTTCTCTAATTTTAACTGAGTGAGGCACTGACATGTAGACATAGTCGAATATCTTTAGGAGTCATTTTATTGCTGTGTTCCTCTATTAGAACAATGGTACTGCTTGCCTCCAACGTTATGTTCAATCTAGTCTCATGTTCTTGGCCACCAAAGCACTTTCAGACATGCATTCCATATCGCGGAGAAGGCTTTAAACCCAATAAGATAGTAGTTCATTACTTTCTAAACATTTGTGCCACTATAACTTCATAGAATCATGTAGGAAGCCAAGGCTACTTTAAAAGGAAGGTTTTTTAAATGCTTTTCTTGAAGATTATTATATAATTAAAATATTTACCTTTTCTTTACCTCCCACCATACTCTCCATGTACCCTGTGTTACCCTTGTTCTATTTCATGGCCTATTTTTTTCACTAATTATTATTGCTTCCATATGTATATGTATACACATGTTTATTCAAGAATATAGACTACTCCATATATTCTTATTTGCATGTATGTTTTAGGGATTACTATTTGATACCAAATAATCAATCAGTGTGTTCCACCCTGGGAAAGACTGTATTTTCTGCTCTCAAGGCACTTGTAGTTTTCTTGGTGTAGGGATGAGTCCTCACAGAATTTTCCTCATTTATTTTGACATATCTGTTGATGTCACACTTGATCAGCTAATGTTTGGGAACTCAGCTGACTCCAAAGTGCATATGAAGTCATCATCAATCACTGAAAAAGTAACTGCAGCAGTAATTTATTAAATCAGTATAATCTCTAAATGAAATCTATAAATATTATCTTTCAACCCACAGAGAAGTATAGCTTTTACCCTTCTTCACTGAGGAAATTTTTCTTTAATACAGATGAAGACCACAAAATGAGAGTTTTCCTCTGGTTTACACATAGTTCCAGAGTGTGGAAGTATTTGGGGGTGACGAAACGGGATGGTGGCAGGTCACCAGAGCAGTGGTTGAGAGTCCAAATCTCAATCTACAAAATTGGAGGACAAGAGACCAAACTCAAAATAGCAAATTTTTAAATCTCATCAAATCCAGCTTCCAGTTACACATCTCTTTTAAAAAGGCCACTTGTGGTGTTCCAGCCCAGACATCTTCTCCAACTGTTGACCAAATATTCAAACATGTAAGCCTATGGGGATAATTTTCTTTCAAACTACCACAGAGGCATTTAACAAATTGACAAATATCTGGAAAAATAATATTAAAATTTTAATATAGCCTTATTAAAATAGAAAACCAAATGACCAAATTTATCCCACTATTAATCTATAGTTAATTTTCTCCTAATGAAGTTTGTGGAGATGAATATTAGAAGTTCCTTGTAGTAAATATCTATAATTTCCTTATTTTAGTTTGACTCTGAAAAATCCAAGAAATATATTGACAATTTGAACTAATCTTACCTTTACATATATTGGGATGATGGTATCAAAATATATCAGCAAATCAGAAATTAGCCCACTGACAATTCAAATTAATCTATTAAATTTATTTTGAAATATAAAGTAAGCTTATATGTTCTGGCTATAGCTAATGTGAATCTACTGATTTGGTACTTGTTACATAAATGCTCTTCTTGATATGGAATACTGTGATGCTAAAACACAAATTAGGTTGCTTGCTTTTTTATTCCTGATTAGTCAACCATCTCTTAATGGTTGCTTTGCATCTTTTCTTATAATTCATTTTTTGAGACTGCAATAAAAACATAACAAAATCACTTCTTTCTTCGTTTTTCTCCTTCTAAATACTGGCATATACCCCACCCCACTTTCTAAATTTGTACCTCTTTCTATACCATATAAAGTTACTTACGTGTGTATTTTCAGAACTGACCATTTGAGCTGGGCAATCAATTGGGAAGTTTCTGAGGAAAACTCTTTTCAATTGCCTGTGGTCCTTTGTGTAGGGTTGGGGATCCACGGCTGTTTCCCTCTCAGTTTTGCACATCTATTGCTGACATCCTTTTTCACCTAACATTTGGGCTGTCACCTTTTTATAATGTACACATGTAACTGGAGGTGAAAGGAGTGATGCATATTCACACCTGGAGCTTCTTAGCAATAAACAAAGTGAACTATTAATGCTAAATGTCACACTTTCAGCAACTGAAGGAATTGCTGTGCATGTTATAGCATATCAAATGTACATAAGGCAACGTTTACACTTTATCACTATAAACTATCATTATAAACTAGTGTGCATACTTTCTGTGGTATTCGGGTACCCAGGTACTCAGTTGAGCAGCAAAAAAAATTAATATAAGATTAAAAAATATGTTTCTGTGTCTTTCCTTGTCTTTTGCTCTGTGTGTGTATGTGTGTGTATATGTGTGTATGTGTGTGTGTTTGAGAGAGATAGAAAGAAGAGAGAGAGAGAGAGAGAGAGAGAGAGAGAGAGAGAGAGAGAGAGAGGAGAAGTTCTACTACAGACCTTGTAACTTTAATACAAGGAAAAATGAATAACTTATAGTTGACCTAATAAATATTTAAAGGTTCATTTTCCATTTTCCTCACCCCCCCCTGTTACAACATTGCCCCAAGGAAATCTTCCCCTGTCTTGATTTTACTTGGAATTGTATTTGAGATACTGCATTAATTGAAATAAATTAAATCAGAAGTGGAAGTTACGACCATAATTCTTTACATATAATAGAGCATGGTATTATCTTTGCCATAAGGTTTATTTCATGTTAACATTTAACATTGAATATGTACACAGTAGATATTTAATATGTTTTGAATAAAACACAAAATATTCCACATCTGAAACATACATTACATCCATTGAGCAACTCTTTCTATGCCTCTATTATAGACAACTTCAAGCAAACAGAAAGCAGGCAATTATGCCATTTTTTAAATGAGGGCACTGATACCTCCTATATTGGTGTTCTAAGTAGTGAATCAATTATTAGTATCATTATTTAAAAAAAAACAAAAATGGTGATGCCCTCCCCTATCAAGATATGTCCCCCAATAAAAGAGGAATGATGTAGAAAAGAAAAGAAGAAGGGACAGCTGTCAGTTAAAAATACACAAAGCTCTGTGGGAGCCTTCTCAGCTTGGTCGATCACCTTCCTGGACCTGGGGGGAGTTGGGAGGACCTTGGTCTTAGCATAGAGTGGGGAACCCTGATGGCTCCTTGGCCTTGAGAGGGAGGGAGGGGAGGTATGGGTGGAGGGGAGGGGAGGGAAGGGGGAGAAGAAGGGGAGAGAAAGGGGAGAAGGAGGGGAGGGAGGGGGGAGGAGGAGGGAAGGAGATGGAAATTTTTAAATATAAAAAAAAATAAACCATGAGAAAAAAAAAAAAATACACAAAGCATTGTAAATTGAAAAAAAGACATTCAAGCATTATGTTTGAATTAATTACTGAACAAAGAAATGGCTTTTATACCTACATGCATATTTAGAGAAAGAAAAGAACTGAAGAGCAATTGTGCAGTTATATGCAATTTTAGAGATAAAAATATGTCAAGAGATAGCACATTGCCAGAACAGCATTATCAAGAAAATTAAGCGATTAAATTGAAGACATTTTAGAAACTCAACATAATTGTTCAGGTAATAGCAACAATGACAGAGTTTTAAATATTCTTTTTTTCTATAAATAAAATCACTTACTTTCATTTTATAATGCATAAAATTAAAATTTGTAGATATTTGTATTAGAATGATCTCTCATGACTTCAAATTCCCCCTCTCACTCTCGTGTTTTATACATCATTACTGATTTTGTTACTGTTTATAACTGCTTTAGAATCAATATTTCATTAATTATCCAAGTACGGTTTGGTATTCAATGTGCAGTTTATGTTGAAATAAAAAAAAAACCCACTCACTGCCTTAGCATCCCACATTACCATGTGTATATGTTATTCTCTTCAATTTGCTGGTCACTTTTTAAAATATTTAATTTATTAATGTTATTTAGAGTTATCTATGAAACTATCTGTATTTAAATTTGAAATATCTTATGATGCTGATTTATAAAATTATTTTATTTAATTAGTACAATTCTTGCTTATATTTCTTGTGATGGATGATATGGTACTTTGCTTTTGATAGGAAATACCTAGGAGAACACCTTTGGGTGTGTCTCTGGTATAATTCTAGATGCGATTAGATTATTAGGTCTCCAATTTAGTAAGGCAATTAATCCCAAATTGTACTTTTAGTATGATGGTATTTTTAAGAGATGGTGAGAGGTAGGAGCTGGGACCTAATTGTAGGATGTATGTCACTGAGTTATTTTTGTATCCTTTTAAATGCCTTCTCTTAGCTTTCTGCTAGTTAAGAATACCCTCCCCATCACATTTTTAAAAACACAATAATATTCTCTTGTATTCTGCACCCACCCACTGAGATGGTGGGCCTGATCTATTGGGAACTCACCAAGGCCAGCTGGACTGGGTCTGAAAAAGCATGGGATAAAACTGGACTCCCTGAACATGGCGGACAATGAGGGCTGCTGAGAAGCCAAGGACAATGGAACTGGGTTTTCATGCTACTGCATGTACTGGCTTTGGAGGGGCCTAGCCTGTTTGGATGCTCACCTTCCTAGACCTGAATGGCTGGGGGAGGACCTTGGACTTCCCACAGGACAGGGAACCCTTACTGCTCTTCAGATTGGAGAGGGACGGGGAGGGGAGTAGGGGAAGCGGGAGAGAAATGGGTGGTGGGGAGGAGGCTGAAATTTTTAATAAAATAATAAAAATAACAAATACTATAATATTCTATCTAAAGCCATGAAATCAAGTAACTATGTACTGAAAATGTAATCATTCCTCTTTTGTTTCTTGGTCTCAGCTATGCAAATGTAACATAATATACCTTTGAAATACTCAGGGTCTTTCACAGTTCTAGAAAATTTGTTCCTGACGCTTTCATCCACTTGAGAGGAGAAAACAGATCTCTAATTTGGCTTAATTGTAATCTTTCTGTGTGGAAAGATCATTATTTACATAAAGCAACGGTCACTGAATCCCACACATATTCTGTTATCTAACCATATTAAATGCTTTTGAGAAAAATCTTTTGAGACAAATCTCTAGATGATCACATACTTTTCTTCTCTTGAGAACCACATTTCAATCTGAAATTGTTCATTTTGTTTGAACTTAAGTTTGAGCAAATTTGCAAAACGTAAACATAGCCTTCAGTTCATACAAGCATATAATTTATTTGCCTTGATCATATGCACTTACAGCTACCCTTTCTGCCCCTTTCCCATTCCTGCTGACCCTCTTCCTGTTCCCAACTATCTTCCACCTTAATACCACCTGTCCTGCTTTCCTATTCTTGTGACCCAATGGCTTTCATTCTTTCTAAGAAACTGGGGGAAGCATAATCATTAAAATTTAGGCATATTGCTATATCAATGAAGAAAATATCTGTCCATCCACTACTAATCATTAGCTGCCTATAGAACCTCAGAGTGGGAAGAAACTTATCAGTTCCATCCCTTCCATGACAGGATGTTGACAGTCAGAATCTCATACAGATATTGTACAGGTAAACACAACTGTTATAATTTCCAGAGTACAATAACAAAGCCATGCACACATACATACACACACACACACAGAGACAGAGAGAGAGAGAGACAGACAGAGAGAGAGAGAGAGAGAGAGAGAGAGAGAGAGAGAGAGAGAGAAGAGAGAGAGAGAGAGAGCAAACAAAAAACAGTGTCTCACAGCATTCCACATCTACTCTAGGTTTTAATATTTTCTCTGCCCCTCTTCTTTGGTGGTCAATAAACCTTGAAGGAAGCCATATGTATATCCCATTCAGGGATTGGCACTTAACATTTGCATAATCGAATAATTTTGACCAGTTTGAATCTCTGCAGCTACTCTATTTCTCTACAAAAGATGTCTCTCTTCAAGATATCAGATAATGAGTAAACACAACTGGCACATTTCGCAGGCATTTCATGTCAACTTAGCAAAATAAAGCAATTAGTTTTATACTAGGGTAAGTGACCTCCAAAACCATTAATGTCTGGCAAAGTTTTCTGTATCAAATATAAAGTGCCTGCTCTGGATCAGGTCACAGATCCAATCAGAATGTAGGTGTTTATTCTAATAACCAACTTACCTCTATTGCATCAGTGGGCACCTCTCACCTGTCTGATTAGGAATGGGGCATGTATGATGCCCAGCTGAGTAAGACTATTGATACACATTCCCACCAACCGCCTGCATTTCCCATTTGTTCTATAAAGGCTAATACACAGGGAAGAAGCTGCTAGCTCAGTTCAAGTTTGATGTTTTCTTGTCTTAATGATAGAGTACCCTGTGTCTTTAGGTACAAGGGCTTGTGTTCTGGTTGGTAAGTAAGTGTGGTGGCAAACATCAGTATTGTTTTCAGGGCTCATGGATCTTACTTGACCAGCAAAGTAAAGGGAGTTTTCTCAGCCCTGGCATTGGGACTTTCATTTAGTGGCCCAGGGCTTCGGCAATAGTGATTGGTGTAGGACAATTCAGTGTCAACCTCAATTTTTCCGGGTAAAAATTGATTTACTAATATAACATCTTATAAACATGGATCGAGTTTCATGGATCAAGCTAACATTTCCTTTATGTCAGCTGAAATGGGAGATCACCAAGGCCAGTTGGAATAGGACTGATGGAGCATGTGATCAAACTGGACTCTTTGAATGTGGCTGACGGTGAGGCTGACTGAGAAGCCAAGGACAATGGCACTGGGTTTTTTTTTTTTTTTTTTTTTTTTTTTTTTTTTTTGGTTTTTCGAGACAGGGTTTCCCTGTAGTTTCTAGAGCCTGTCCTGGAACTAGCTCTTGTAGACCAGGCTGGCCTCGAACTCAGAGATCCACCTGTCTCTGCCTCCCGAGTGCTGGGATTAAAGGCGTGCGCCACCACCGCCCGGCTGGCACTGGGTTTTGATTCTACTGCATGGATGGGCTCTGTGGGAGCCTTGTCAGCTTGGATGCTCACCTTCCTGGACCTGGGGGAAGTTGGGAGGACCTTGGACTTCCCATAATATAGGGAACACTGACTGCTCTTTGGCCTGGAGAGGGAGGGAGTGGGGGTGTGGGAGAGGGAGGGGAAAGGAGGGAAGTGGGAGGAGGGGAGGAGATGAGAAGTTTTAATAAAAATATGAAAAAAATTTAAAATTACTTTTATCTTTAAATGTTATAAAATAAGTGATTTTTAAAGAAACATTTAAAGTCTTTTTCACTTGTCATTTATATTTTTCTAATATTAGTGATAAGAATAAATTGTGTTCCCTCACAATTCCTAATTGTTCACTCTTCAGAAATTGATTCTATAGACACGGATTTAAATTAAAATATTTTTCTTAACAATGTCTTAATCTCAATTTATTATTCCTAATAGGAAGAGAATGTCTAGACACACACACAGACCAGAGACACAGACACAGACACACAGACACACACACACACACACACACACATATACACACAGACACACACACACACACACACACAGAGAGAGAGAGAGAGAGAGAGAGAGAGAGAGAGAGAGAGAGAGAGAGAGAGATCAGATCTGCAAGCAGAAATTAGAATCCTAACCTCCAGAATAAATGGGATGTAAATTTAATGTGCTTTAGTCATAAGGTTTCCTGAATTGATTAATATTTTTCCTGAGATTCCTGTTTATGATAAATTTCACAATCTCAAAAGTAAGACATATATAATAGGTTAATGGTTCTGACAATGAACAATATTCTGTTCCTCATGATTGAATATCATCATAAGAATTGCAGCTGGGCATAGCTTCTACCCATATAGCCTGGTACAAAATTGACTCTGCTAGAAAAGACCTCCTCTTGGCAAGAGTTTCTTTGAACTGCTTGTTGTAGTCTTCATGAGCTGACAGTTTCCTAGTCTATACTGTACTGATGATGATGCTTCAATCTCCCTGATGCTAGAAAGCCCATTTCAGAAAGAACAGACTCTCTTGCAGAGACTTCCTCCTGATCCAGCCTCCCCTGCACACCATTTTTTTCTAAATTTATTTACATATTTTTCTCTCATATATCACATTCTGACTACAGTTTCCCTTTCCTCCTCTCCTTCTACTCCCTTCCCCCAGCACCCCTCTCCTCATATGCCATTCTTTATAATGAAAACTTCCTCATATCAGTGGGTAGTTGGAACATCCCTAATAGCTGCTGCTTAGCTTTGTTTCCTTAGCAGTCATAGAAGACTCTTCTTGGTGTTAATCACTGATAGTTTCTTTACTTATTATTTTATTTCTTCCTTCATATGAAAACTTATTAAGTAAAATACCATATTCTAGATTTAAAACCTTTAAGAATACAAAGTTCTTCAATGCAATATATTATTAAAAACAATATTAAGAAATATTGACCCTGTTAACAATAGTGGCATCATTACTGATTTTATTTTTGAAGGGTATTTGAGCAACACAAGGTGACTTTCATTGGATTAAAAAAAGAATTGGAAATTAGGTGGAAAGAAGAAGGGGGTAATATGAGAGGAGTTATGGGAAGGGAAGGTGAACATGAAGAACCATTAATTTAATATATTTTATAATATAGCATGGCTTCATTTTAATAATAGCCAAAATAACAGGCTATATTACCTTAAACCAAACTAAAGCAGAGAAATCTTCTTTTTCTTAAATAGGATAAAGTTTTCTGCATATTTTCTTCTGTTTCATTAGCAATATTCTAATGAAGGACAAATCTTTTGTAAGAAAAATATGGCAGATAGAATGGATTACCCCTCTGTAAATGAACACAGCTATGTTCAGCTATATAGTGGTGCTTTTAGTCATGAAAGTACTCCAAAAACTACCTGGTTATATAGACTACATTGTTACTTTTGTAACATAAAGCACTTATTTGAAAATCTTATTTGGATGATATAATTCTTTGTTATTTCAATAAAATTTTACAAAATGCATATTAGTTAACCCACTTGCAAGCTTTCATTTTATTGTGATATAGTTTTATAATTTTTTTTAAATTCTTTGATAAGTTCATATTTTGTATTTAAATATTTTCAATGGGATAATTCCCCCATTTCCTTCCAGATACATACCAATTCCAGACCCAGCCAACTTTGTGTCCTCATCTTGTAATAACATATCAAGTACCATTAGTACTGCCTATATATGTTTAGGTGTATGGTCATCCATTAAAGCATGTTGGACCTACCAGGAGCTACACCCTTAAGGAAGACCATTTCTTCCTCTCATAGAAGTTATTAATTGCAAATAAGCTTATTAATGAGGAGTAGGGTTTTGCCTTTCTTCCTTCTCAAAGCTGGAATTTTGTCTGGCTTGAGTTTGTGCAGATCTTGAGCCGTGACAACAGCTGTATGTTCATATATACAATTGCCCAGTGTTTCCAGAAACACAGTTTCCCTGCAGTCACCCACAAGCTTTGGCTCTTACAATCTTCTGGTCCTCTTTTCTGAAATGATCCCTGATCCTTGGGAGGATGGGTCTGTGATATAGATGCCTGAATTAGACCTGACCGTTCTGCACCTTGATTAATTTGGATTCTCCGTATTAACTGCCATTTATTGCAAACAAAAGTTTCTCTTATGAGTTCTGAAAGATGTATCAATTCAAGGATATAAAGATAAATCATTAGTCGTTGACTCAACACAATATCCTATCAGTAGAATAATAGTAGTAGGTTATCCTTGCTATCCACACGTTTTTAGTACTAATAACTAGACAGTATATGGTTTCTGCTTCTATAGTGAGCCCTACATCCAATCAAAAAGTGGTTGGTTACTCTCATCTAATTTATGGCATTACTGCATCAGTGAGCACACATTGCCAGGCAGTATGTTATTGTAGATCACAGGTTTCACAGCCAGGTAAGACTAATGATAACTTACCTCCTCCAGCAGCATATATTCCACATCCCAGCACTATGAAATTTAATCAGTATGTTATTTCCAACTTGATTTCTTCCTATTCAATGATTCAAGCATGTGCTATCTTCAGTAGTAGATAAAAGTACAGAAACCATCTGGTGCATGTTTTAAAATTATTTACAAGCTTTACTGGAAACATGTCTGTCTCAGCATCATATTATGACTCCCTATTCTCATATCCTAATTTGAATCATAATAGAAATATTAAATCAATTTCATATCTGAAATATAATGTTTAAATATAGAAAGTAATGTGAACAAATTTATACTCTTTTACACTACATATCCATGTGTGGATATGCATTTATATGTATTTATATTATATTCTTATATGAGTGGGAACAAATCAATTTATGGAATAGCTATTTATAACATTTTTCAATACTAAAACTGAATGACATATGCATTTTATAATACTAGGGCTTTAGTGTCTTTATTTTTGTGATGGATATTTCTATAACTCCTCCAGAAATTAATGTTAAAATATGTTTTTAAAATTTATTTTATATTAAAATAGATGTAGCAAAATAAGCAATATCATAACACTATCAGTCCCATACCATGAATGATTAAAGTTAAAAATTGTATCAATGGTTATAGAACTATTTCATAATTTGACAGTATTTTACCTTTTGCTAACACATTTTCATAGGGAGCACTGTAGGATGAGTTGGGTGTTTGTGATTTAAACAATTTGTAGTGTAAAGTAACTTAGACATAGTAAAAATGTCCAATAAACCCCTTCTTTAAGTACAAATCTTAGGTGGCAATCTGAAAATGCATAAACTATTTCAATTTGAATATTATACTAACATTTGGCTTCAATGAAAATCGCCTGAACACTATCATAACTAAATTTCATCACACTATACTCAGCTCTAGAAATATATAAAGATGGAAGCCTATAAACACTCATGTAAAACTCCAACAGAGCTAAGCCATCTTAATAATGTTTCCTGTGGTGCATCACCCTTAAGTAGTCAGTAATGTTACTCTAGCACATTCAAAATCAATCAGCAAAATCTCAACTGATGCCTGCTGGTTCGTTTATAAATTCTTCCAATAATGCGACTCTGGATAAAAAGAAAGTGAAAAATATGCACTTGTAAAGCTCTCAAAAATGTGGCAACTTTTGGTAATTTGTACAAAGTTTTCTCTGAGGCTCCTTTTTGAAAAGGAATAGTCTTTCTGAGCTATCTAAATTGGCATTTTGTCACAACTATTACTTGATTTCCATTCTTTTTCCACGCTTAGACTGATGTGTGATTGATCTGGAGATGTCCTTACATCTCTGCATGTGACCTTATATCTTGTCACGTTAACACACAGTATGGACTTAAGTAAACTAAGTGCAAAGTACAAAAATCAATAACTTTTTCTGCACAGGTTTATTTTATGAGCTAGGCATCATTAAATCCTGGTGGAACAGTCAGGATCATTACTAAAGCACAACTAACTGAAGTTAGACAACAGCAGGAATAAAATTTATCTTTACACTTACCTACTAGGTTAAGGCAAAGAAGTTTATAAACTTCCCAGGCTCCATGCTTTGGTTTTCTTTTTATTAAAGATATCAGTTGATATGGAAGAGGACAAAAAACACTGTTACTATCGTGTAGGTATGGAAGAGGCAGTATAAAGTGGTTATGGTCTAAGGATGGAATGACTAAATGTGCTTTAAATTAAAACACAAAGAATCAAATACTAGCTCACAGTTAGAGTTAAATATGTTCAACATGTTGGTGAGGGAGTATCATAGTTAGAAACATCACACATTGCTCTCAGAAATGAAAGATGGTATTCTCATTAAGTTTTAAGAGATGTTTCTCAAAAAAGTATATGTTATTTTATACAAGTTAGTCATTCCCTATGTAATTATACACAAAAGAGCATACAGTAAGTCCTCAAAAGTTTGCTAATAAATCTCTATAGAAACTAAGTAGAGAAAAGAAACCAATGTATATTATCTCATAAGCTGATAATTGTGGTAAATTTAAAAACTAAGACAACATTCATTTATAATATTTCATACTGCATCAAAAGTAAAATAAAGTTTTATAGCCAGACATAGTGGTACATTCTTTTTGGACCAACCAATCCAAACACTGAATCATGTGGAACACATCAGTCCAAGAGTAAGTAATTGGCTTAGGCAGCATAGCAACAACCTTTATTAAAACTCAATGTTTCTTCTACAAATGTGGGTAAAGACCCAGTGATACCATTCTTGTCACATACCAAAAGGATCCTCAATCATACCACAAGGACACTTGCTCAACTGTGTTCATAACAGAATTATTCTTAATAGCCAGAACCTGGAAGCAACCTAGAAGGCCCTCAACTGAAAAATGGATAAAGAAAATGTGGTATGTTAACACAATGGAGTATTACTCAACAGTAAAAAATTAATAACATGATGAAATTTTCAGACAAATAGATGGATTTAGAAAAGAAATCATCCCAAGTAAGGTAACCCAGACACAGAAAGATAAACACAATATGGACTCGCTGATAAGTGGATATTAGTTGTAAAGTAAAAGATAACGATGCTATATTCCACAGCCCCAGAAAAGCTAGGTAACAAGGAGGACCCTAAGAGGGACATACATGGGAAAATAGATAAGATCTTCTGGCTAAAAGTGAGGTAAAGGAGCAAGGAGAAATGAGGGGAGGGGATGAGGGATGAGAACATGAGGGAACAGTATGGTTTAGTTGGAGGAAGGGCAGAGAGGGAGAGCAATGAAAGAGACATCTAAGTAGAGGTGACATTATAGATTAGGGAGAAATCCTGTGCTAGAAAAATTCCCATGAATCCACAAGGATGACATCAGCTAAGACTCCAAGCAATAGTGGAGAGGATGCCTAAACTGGTCTTCTTCCATAATCAGTTTGGTGACTACCCTAATTGTTATCACACAACCTTTAGTAATTGTTGGAAGTAGTTGGAGAGATCCAAGCACTGCACTGAGCTTCTGGAGTTTAGTTGAAGAGAAGGAGGAGGGATTATATGATCAAGTGCAGAGGGTAAGATTATGATGGGGAAACCCACAGCTGACCAGAACTAGTAGGAGCTCATAGACAATGAATTGAATCCCGGGGAGCCTGCATGGGAACTAATTAGGCCCTCTGAATGTGGGTGAGGGTTGTGTGGGTTACTCTGTGAACCCCTGGCAATGGGACTAGGATTTATTCCTGAAACATAAACAATCTTTTGTCTTTGGGGAACCTATTTCCTATGGCTGGACACCTTGTTCTGGCTTGGTGTAGTTGGGAGGAACTTGGTCCTGCCTCAACTAGATATGTCAGGCTTAGTTGACTCCCAACGGGAGGCCTTACCCTCTTTGAGAAGGGGATGGCGGATTGGGGATAGGTTGAGAGAGCAGGAGAACGGGGGAGACTGTGGTTGGTATGTAAAATGAAAAAAAAAGTAAAATAAATAAAATTATAAAAACACTCAAATGATCTCATATATATGTGAAAATTCATTTCTCACATAAATACAAATTAAACTCTATATCTGAAATAGATTTCAGCAATGTAGAGAAAGAATTATTTATCATATTCTACATGGAACATGGACTATAACAGGAACTGTTCACTAGCTCAGTATTCAAAGGCAGCTTAAGTGTCCTAGCTTAAAATAGGATAAAGACGAAATACACATTGTTAAATCTATATATCTTTAACAAAATTACTGTAATCTATGCTGAACATTTTCAGTTAACTAGCAGGATGATAGAGCTTTTCTCAGCTTGGAAAAAGACTATTAAAGAACAGAACCAACAACTGAAATCTCAGGAAGGGGTACAAAATTATACTCTATTTTCTGAGGCTGTAACAAGAAAGGGTGCCTCTCTAACACACTCCAAACTACTGAGCCAGGCATAGTATGCACATATGCAATCTCCTCACTCTAGAGATTGAGACAGAGGAATCATAACAAGTTCGAGATCAGCTAGAGAATGAGATTCTATCTCAACAATATATATACATACATATACATACATATATATATATGTATATATATTAAGAAACACATATAGCATACCAAAGCCAAGTGAGAAACTGAAAACCATCTAGATGAAAAGGAAATCAGAATATGATCATAGTTAGAAAGAGTCATTGAGTGAAATACTCAGACCCAGAAAAAAAAACAAATACTTCATGCATTCTTTTATTTTTGGATGGTAGGTTTGATTCTTCAAGTATGTGTATTTCATTTAGAAAATAAAAATAAAGCCTCCCAAGAATTTATTTAGGGCAATAGTCTATGAAAATAAACTCAGTGAGTCAATAAAATAAAAAATGCTGTATTGAATTCCTAGTCATAACAATATTATAAGCCAAAGTCATTATTTAATGTAGTCCAGAAATGAACACCTTTATTTTGAAATATAACATAGTATCATTTATACTAACATGATTTTAAAATTTAGACAATCAACAATAAATATAAAATTTTTATGTGTAAAAGTTAGAAAATCTCAGAGAGATAATGATGAATTATCTGTTGAAAGAATAAACACTAGAAAAATTTCAAATTTGCTATATAATGTTAAGATACTATTCTTCCAATGACCCACCCCAAATATCAGCAACATATTTTATAAATGTTGACAATATAATTCTAAATAAATTTCAAATATAATTTCATCTGAATTCAGTGAAAATCAGGCTACTATAGAAATATTTTACTGAGTAGAAAGAATAAAGTTGTATTTCTATCCTTTTGTAAGACTCTTTAGGAAGCTACAGTCTTAAACACATAATGGGGTTGGTGAGAGAAAAAACACATATATCCATGGACCAGAACAAAGACCTGGGAGATAGAATCACATCAAAAAATAATGGATCTATAACAAGATTAGTTAATTAGAGGAAAAAAACAGTTTTTACAACAAGTAAAATACTAGAAAACGACATGCAACATGTGTGTAAATATGTTACTCAGTGATTTCTACTCCTTGCAACAGAATTAAAATGTATTAATAAATTAAATATGTAAATGAAGAATTAGAAATTTTACAGATGTAAGAAGGAAAGCGAAGCTCTGCCTTTACAAGTGATTTTTATGTGAAACACCAAATACACTGTGAATGCAAGGTGAATGTTAAGTGTCTTTACTGACATTAGCAACCTCTTTCCAATAAGACACACCATGCTAGAGGAATGTAAAATTTAGTTGCATTTTCAGAAAACAATTCAAAATAAAATGATGAACAATGTCAGTTGGAATTATTCAAAAACATTTTCAAAGACAAATATAAGGATTTTTTGAAATAAATGTCCTGGAAAAAGAACATATCTAGCCAAAAAGTTTACATCACAGATAAACACATGAAACAGCATAATTCCCTGCTCATGTGGCTTTGAGGAATTATAAAACTAGACAACTATGAGAGATCAGAGACGCTTAAGTCCTTAGCTGGAAAGCAACTGTCAACTAAACTGCAAAACAGAGACTGCTACTCCACTGTGTCAGAATGCAAAAGCATCCAGAAATATTGGAATGTACTTAGGCAATTTCATACAAAACTGAGCATACACATTTCATGTGAGACATCAGTTTCATCCTGAAATATTTACTCAACCGAAAAAATAAACAAATAAACATGTTCACATGAACACTTTCAAGATAGTGTTTTTAGGAGCTTAATTTATAACAGTCAAAACTTAAAAACTGGAATGCTTTCAAAACACAAATAAATTTAACTTTGACACAATCATCAAAGAAATGCTATTTGACAACAAAAGTAAGAAAACTATTAAGCGAGAACAAGATCTGGATAAATGAAGCTTAAATGCACTCAAAAATGCCATTCTGCCTAAAGTTCACGGACATGAGCAGGTTGAATAGCTGAAGTACTGTGTGTGGATTTGCTGTGACTGAAAATATTTTGAGTGATATTTTAAAGAGAGATTAATGACATAATGCTGTTTCCTGAACCTCCACACTTCCATAAGAAGGAGTGGACTAGATTTTAGAGGATCCTAGAATGGAATAGAAAGTATAAGAAAAAGTTCAACTGTACATATGACCCTCAATGAAGAAGGTGGATAAACTGTTAGGTGAGCTAGCTTTGAAAACAAACCTAAAGTACATGATTAAATGCAAAAATACATATATGATCACTGTACTTTGACTGAATGAAGTTTCTCTTTTTCATGGGAACATTATTTAGTAATTCAAAGAACATCTCTCTCTCTCTCTATGTTTGTGTGTGTGTGTTTAGTGACATAGAAAATTTAAACATACAGACAACTGTTTATGAGAATGACATCTCCTACTACTGGAGAGGGACAGTGCAGATAAACATGGAAATGAAATGATATTTCCACAAGGAAGTGAACAGCTTTGAAGACGTCAGTATAAATTCTTTACTCTACTTTCTATAACTGTCAGCTCAGCTCATCAAAGAAAATAAAATCTAACAAACACATAGTTAAGAAAATCCTCAGTAGACTTGAAGATTAATTAAAGAACTCCCTATGGTGAGATCCTAGAACAACACACCCCGCAGACAAGGAAAGAAAGAGAAGCAGGTTGAGCCAAAGAGAACATGAATAAAGTATAGAGTTTATTTAAAATAGAAATGAATAGATATTTAAATATATTTTTATTCATGTTATTACATAAATTACATATTTATCAATGAATAATTTTATTTCATAAAAGGATAATATCTTATAAACACATCCTATGCACTGTGTGAGCAACACTTTGTTCATTATTGCTACATATCATATTTTCCAAATCTCGACTACAGAAATCTGTTTTCTGGTTACCACCTCTTGCTCTCCACATAATCGTTATACTAAAACTCTTAGAATCATACAGAATTTTAAAATAGCAAATCCTCTGCTAGTGGCTGGAATCTGTGCCTGTCTCCCTCACTTCCTTCTGGGACTTTGATTAATTTGATCCTTTATGGGTCTTGTGGATGCTGTCATAATTGCCGAGTCCATATGTGCTCCTGCCCTTCAGTATTCAAAAAGCAGTTTTCTTGAAGTCATCCCTCACCTTCTGCCTTTATATTTTCATACTTTTGTTTCTTAAGGAGAGGCATGTAGTATAATACTCTATATGTACAGAGTACTCCATAGTGGCTTACTCTGCAGTTTGACCAGTTGAGGATCTCTGTGTAAATCTTTACCTAGTGAACAGGAGTCTTCTATGATGAGCACTGAAAGATGCACTAATCTGTGTCTGTAGTGGCAAAGCCATTAGAAACTGATTTAATATTATGCTCATTATGGGATTTTGACCCTGATGTGGGTTCCATTCAATTCGGATTGCATTGCGTTGGGTGTGATTGAGGATTACTAGTTATATCACAAAGCACATATAGTATATAACTACTAGATCTAGATAATTGGTTTGTAACTTGAATATCAAATGAATACCAGGTTGATTTCTTCATATTCTTGGATTTCAGAGTGTGATAGCTTCAATTCTAGTGTCTTAATAATCAGACTCTGGAAAGTAACCAAGAACATCTACAATAGCTTATAATTATTAGTGATCTATGGGAACTTATTGGTCAAAATGTCTGAAAGAGGTGATTCTTGGTACTGAGACTTTTATTTGCAACTTTGTGTTGTCTTTTTATTTACCCCTGTTCTAGGGTAGCTCCACTAAATTATGTATATAAACATTTATGCATTATTTTCACAAAACTTCTATAGTAAGTATTCAGATAGATTTTTAAAATATGGTTTTAGTGTTAATTATCCCTTGACTTATTCTCTCTTTCACCTTCAGACTCATATCTCCAACCCCATTTAATTCTTCTGGTCTCATTATTTCCTTTATCCCTTAATATCAACATATCCATGTCTACTTTTTAGAAAAACCTTCTCTCATCCATGTATCCTTAGTAGTTTCCTCACCTATATGGGCCTATCAAATGGTACACACATATCTAAATATTCAAAACTAATATACTAATGTGTGATAAAACACTTGACTTTCTGGGACTTGGGTACCTCAGTTAGTATGATTGTTTTGAGTTTCTTCATTTGTTTAGCATTAAATTTTATAATTTCATTTTTCTTAACACCTGGACAATATTTCATTTTATAAATGCCTCTCATTTTTAATATTTATTCATTAGTTGATGAACATCTAAGATATTTCTATTTTCTCGATATTGTGAATAGATCAGAAGAGATAATACCACTACAGTAGGATATAGATTCCTTTTTATATAAGTCCTAGAGTGGTATATTTGATCATGTGGCCGACCTTGGTCCAAATTTTTGATAAACGTCACTCATTTCATCATAATTTCACCACTGTGCATTCAAACTAGAAGGGAATAAATGAGCTATGAGCATTTAATACCAGCTTGGAGATACAGAGTTGGTTTTCTTTGATAGTGTAATAGCCGAAAGAATGATCAGATTCCAGGACCAGTCCCACACACAAGAATAGTTAGATAACAAAAATTAAGCTTGATGGATTTACTTAAAACAAAACAAAACAGCAACAGCAGAAAAAGAATGAGGTGAATGTAATCAAAGCACAATGAGAAAAATCTCAAATAATGAATAAACATACTTTCTCTGCAGTGGGGAGGATCTGAATTCCTATCCTCAGGACTCAGATAACAGCCATGTGGGTGTCCTAGACCACCTGTAGTCCCAAGACACTGGAAGTGCAGAGTAGTGACCCACAAATCAGGCTTGTGGGCCAGACTGGATCAAATGGCAAGTTTCAGGTTGAAGAGAAATCTTGCCTCAATATAAAAGTAGTTCATGAAAAGTCACTGACATCTACCTCAGTTCCCCAGGTGCACTTTTATATGGCTTCACATGCATCAAAATGCACGTGTTATACACATACAAATACGCATGCACAATTGCAAATATCAAAGAAAATACCATTTTTGTAACATGTGTCATCAAACTTTAAAACTGGTGAATTAATTCGATGAAGAATACAATGTCCCTTCCCAAAAACCAAAAAATGCAAATGTCATAGCAAAAACAAAAAACAAAGTACCTAGATTATATGTTGCGGGAGCTCCTTCTGCTCCTTCAGCCAATAGCTGCTGAGATACCAGCCCATTGGGGCGTGGTCTCTCTTTTTAAAAATGCGGCCACTTCCCTCCGCTTGCTCTCTGGCTTCCGGCTCCGCTTCTGACGACTAGGCTCCCTTCCTGATTGCGCAGAGGGCTGTTGTCTGGGACGGTGATCTGTAAGTTTTTTCCCCTTTAAATAAATAACCATTCTATTAATCATAATTCCAAACTGGTGTGGGATTGTTTGTGATTTACACCATCAATTATATAATACACTATTTGCTTATTTGACTTCAACCCTAACCCTAGATGCACTATATTTTAATATATGCATATATAAACTGCAACATAATGCAATAGTAATATAAATGTTCATAGGGCAAATACACTAAGTACTGATATATCCAGCCTTTATTTTCATTGATGATTCATACATATATTCTGAATGTAGGGCACCGTCTCCACACAAAACTTGTCTGTAGTGTCTTTGAAACATCTGCAAGCTTGTATCTAATACTGAATCAGAGAATTATACAAAAATACATTTAGCTGCTCTTCCTGCAGGGGTTATTCTCCCCGGATACTGCCTCTCTCTCCCTGTCCCTTCCCAGCTTACACCCAGAATCCTCCCCCCCTCCCCCTTCCTCATCCTCCCGTCTTTGGGGCCACAAAATCCCACAGCTCAGCCTGTTTGGGCTCTGGGGACCTGGAATTGAGTGCTCCCAGGCCGGTGGGAGGTCCCCTCCTTCATTTGACTGCCCGGAGCAAGGTAGGCCTTTGTCCGAGAGCTGCTTGGCCTGCAAGGGGACCTGAAAATCTGCAGGAGGATCCATCGTTCTTTGGGGTGAGTGAGGAGTGAGTGCCCGAACCGTGGCAGCTGCCCGGAGAGGGACCACCGACTCTCCACAACCCCCCCTGCCACCAGCACACTTCCTGCTCTTCCTGCAGGGGTTATTCTCCCCGGATACCGCCTCTCTCTCCCTGTCCCTTCCCAGCTTGCACCCAGAATCCTCCCCCCCTCCCCCTTCCTCATCCTCCCGTCTTTGGGGCCACAAAATCCCACAGCTCAGCCTGTTTGGGCTCTGGGGACTTGGAATTGAGTGCACCCAGGCCGGTGGGAGGTCCCCTCCTTCATTTGACTGCCCGGAGCAAGGTAGGCCTTTGTCTGAGAGCTGCTTGGCCTGCAAGGGGACCTGAAAGTCTGCAGGAGGATCCATCGTTCTTTGGGCTCAGCCTGTTTGGGCTCTGGGGACCTGGAATTGAGTGCTCCCAGGCCGGTGGGAGGTCCCCTCCTTCATTTGACTGCCCGGAGCAAGGTAGGCCTTTGTCCGAGAGCTGCTTGGCCTGCAAGGGGACCTGAAAATCTGCAGGAGGATCCATCGTTCTTTGGGCTCAGCCTGTTTGGGCTCTGGGGACCTGGAATTGAGTGCTCCCAGGCCGGTGGGAGGTCCCCTCCTTCATTTGACTGCCCGGAGCAAGGTAGGCCTTTGTCCGAGAGCTGCTTGGCCTGCAAGGGGACCTCACAGTCTGCAGAAGGATCCATCATTCTTTGGGGAAGAGATGGGCAGGCGCCAATGCAGGAGCTCCTCCAACAACATGAAAGGCAACATGACATCACCACAAGCCAGACATCCCGAAACAACAAGAATTGAACACCCTACCCCAGAAGATATAGAAGAAACCGACATTAAACAGTACTTTATAAAAATAATAGAGGACCTTAAACAGGAGGTAAAAAACTGCCATAAAGAAATGGAGATGACAAACAAAAAGGTAGACGAAATAAATAAATCTCTCAAAGATACCCAAGAAAAACAAGAAAAACAAGAAAAAGCAATCAAACAGGTAAGGGAAACAGTACAAGACCTGATAAATGAAATGGAGGTATTGAAGAAAACACAATCTGAGGGACGACTGGAAATGGAAACTCTGAGTAAACGAACAGAAACTTCAGAGACAAGTATTTCCAACCGAATACAAGAGATGGAAGAAAGAATCTCGGACTCTGAAGATACTATAGAAGAAATAAACTCACAGATTAAAGAACTAAACAAATCTAACAAATTCTTAACACAAAACATTCAGGAAATCTGGGACACCATGAAAAGACCAAACCTAAGAATAATTGGGGTAGAAGAAGGAGAAGAATTACAACTCAAAGGCCCAGAAAACATATTCAACAAAATTATAGAAGAAAACTTCCCCAACCTAAAGAAGGATGTTCCTATGAAGGTACAAGAAGCCTACAGAACACCAAATAGACTGGATCAAAAGAAAGCATCCCCACGCCATATAATAATCAAAACACAAAACATACAGAATAAAGAACAGATATTAAGAGCTGCAAAGGAAAAAGGTCAAGTAACATATAAAGGGAAACCTATCAGAATTACACCTGATTTCTCAATGGAAACCATGAAAGCCAGAAGAGCTTGGATAGATGTGCTACAGACACTTAGGGAACATGGATGCAAGCCTAGACTATTATACCCAGCAAAGCTTGCATTCACCATTGATGGAGAAAACAAGATATTCCAGGACAAAAACAGATTTAAACAATACGCAGCCACAAATCCAGCCTTGCAGAAAGTAATAGAAGGAAAATCACAAACCAAGGAGTCCAACAACGCCGACAATAACTCAGGCATCTAGCGACCCTTCACCAGCACAACTAGAAGAAGGGAAACACACAAACTCTACTACTAAAAATGACTGAAGTTAACAACCACTGGTCATTAATATCACTTAATATCAATGGACTCAATTCACCTATAAAAAGGCACAGGCTAAGAGACTGGATACGAAAACAGAATCCAACATTTTGCTGTTTACAAGAAACACACCTCAACCACAAAGACAGGCACCTACTCAGAGTAAAGGGTTGGGAAAAGGTTTATCAAGCAAATGGCCCTAAGAAACAAGCGGGTGTGGCCATACTAATTTCCAACAAAGTTGACTTCAAACTAAAATCAATCAGAAGAGATGGAAAGGGACACTTTATACTCATAACAGGAAAAATCCTTCAGAATGAAGTCTCAATCCTGAATATCTATGCCCCTAATATAAAAGCTCCCACTTATGTAAAAGAAACACTTCTAGAACTCAAGGCAGCCATCAAACCACACACACTAATAGTTGGAGACTTCAACACTCCTCTCTCACCAATGGACAGGTCAATCAGACAGAAACCTAACAGAGAATTGAAAGACTTAATGGAGGTAATGAACCAAATGGACTTAACAGACATCTATAGAACATTCCACCCAAATAGGAAAGAATATACCTTCTTCTCTGCGGCTCATGGAACCTTTTCGAAAATTGACCATATACTTGGTAACAAAGCAAACTTCCACAGTTACAAAAAAATATTAGTAACCACCTGTGTCTTATCGGATCACCATGGATTAAAATTAGAATTCAACAACAATGCTACCCCCAGAAGGCCCACAAACTCATGGAAACTGAACAGTCAACTACTGACCCACACCTGGGTCAAGGAAGAAATAAAGAAAGAAATTAAAGTCTTTCTTGAATTTAATGAAAACAAAGACACAACATACTCAAACCTATGGGACACAATGAAAGCAGTGCTAAGAGGAAAGTTCATAGCACTAAGTGCCCACTTAAAGAAAACGGAGAAAGCAATCATTGGTGACTTAACAGCACACCTGAAAGCTCTGGAAAAAAAAGAAGCAGACTCACCTAGGAGAAGTAGAAGACTGGAAATAATCAAACTGAGGGCAGAAATCAACAAAATAGAAACACAGAAAACAATCCAAAGAATCAATGAAACAAGAAGCTGGTTCTTGGAGAAAATCAACAAGATTGACAAACCCTTAGCCAATCTAATCAAACGGCAGAGGGAGAACACGCAAATTAACAAGATCAGAAATGAAAAGGGGGACATAACCACAGACACAGAGGAAATTCAGAAAATCATTAGATCTTACTACAAAAGCCTGTATGCCACAAAATTGGAAAATGTAAAAGAAATGGACAGTTTTTTAGATAAATACCATATACCAAAGTTAAACCAGGACCAGGTAAATGCTCTAAATCGTCCTGTTAGTCGCGAAGAATTAGAAACTGTTATCAGAAACCTCCCTACCAAAAAGAGCCCAGGACCAGATGGTTTCAATGCGGAATTCTACCAGAACTTCCAAGAAGACCTAATACCTATACTCCTTAAGGTATTTCATAATATAGAAACACAAGAGTCACTGCCAAATTCCTTCTATGAAGCTACAGTTACCCTGATACCTAAACCACACAAAGACTCAACCAAGAAAGAGAATTACAGGCCAATCTCACTCATGAACATGGATGCAAAAATTCTCAATAAAATACTGGCAAACCGAATCCAAGAACACATTAGAAAAATTATCCATTACGATCAAGTAGGCTTCATCCCAGAGATGCAGGGCTGGTTCAACATACGAAAATCTATTAATGTAATCCATCATATAAACAAACTGAAGGAAAAAAACCATATGGTCATCTCATTAGATGCTGAAAAAGCATTTGACAAAATTCAGCACCCTTTTATGATAAAGGTCTTGGAGAGATTAGGGATACAAGGGTCATTCCTAAATATAATAAAAGCTATTTACAGCAAACCGACAGCTAACATCAAATTAAACGGAGAGAAACTCAAGGCTATCCCACTAAATTCAGGAACACGACAAGGCTGTCCACTCTCTCCTTATCTCTTCAATATAGTGCTTGAAGTTCTAGCAATAGCAATAAGACAACATAAGGGAATCAAGGGGATCCAATTTGGAAAGGAAGAAGTTAAACTTTCATTATTTGCAGATGATATGATAGTATACATAAGCGACCCCAAAAACTCCACCAAAGAACTCCTACAGCTGATAAACTCCTTCAGTAACGTGGCAGGATACAAGATCAACTCCAAAAAATCAGTCGCCCTCCTATACACAAAGGATAAGGAAGCAGAGAGGGAAATCAGAGAAGTATCACCTTTCACAATAGCCACAAATAGCATAAGATATCTGGGAATATCGCTAACCAAGGAAGTGAAGGATTTATATGACAAGAACTTTAAGTCTTTGAAGAAAGAAATTGAAGAGGATACCAGAAAATGGAAGGATCTCCCCTGCTCGTGGATTGGGAGGATCAACATAGTAAAAATGGCAATTCTACCAAAAGCAATCTATAGATTCAATGCAATCCCAATCAAGGTCCCATTAAAATTCTTCACAGAGATTGAGAAGACAATAATCAACTTTATATGGAAAAACAAGAAACCCAGGATAGCCAAAAAAATCTTATACAATAAAGGTACTTCTGGAGGCATTACCATCCCTGACTTCAAACTCTATTACAGAGCTACAGTATTGAAAACGGCTTGGTATTGGCATAAGAACAGAGAAGTTGACCAATGGAATCGTATAGAAGACCCGGATCTTAAACCACAAACCTATGAACACCTGATTTTTGATAAAGGAGCCAAAAGTACACAATGGAAAAAAGAGGGCATCTTCAACAAATGGTGCTGGCATAACTGGATGTCAACCTGTAGAAGAATGAAAGTAGATCCATATCTATCACCATGCACAAAACTCAAGTCCAAATGGATTAAAGACCTCAATATTAATTTGAACACATTGAGATTGATAGAGGAGAAAGTGGGAAGTACTCTACAACAAATGGGCACAGGGAACCGTTTCCTATGCATAACCCCAGCTGCACAGACTTTAAGGGCAACATTGAATAAATGGGACCTCCTGAAGTTGAGCAGCTTCTGTAAAGCAAAGGACATTGTCACTAAGACACAAAGGCAGCCTACTGACTGGGAAAAGATCTTCACCAACCCTGCAACTGACAAAGGTCTGATCTCTAAAATATATAAGGAACTCAAGAGACTAGACGGTAAAATGCCAATTAACCCAATTAAAAAATGGGGCGATGAACTGAACAGAGAATTCTCAACAGAAGAAGTTCGAATGGCCAAAAGACACTTAAGGTCATGCTCAACCTCCCTAGCTATCAGGGAAATGCAAATCAAAACAACTTTGAGATATCATCTCACACCTGTCAGATTGGCTAAAATCCAAAACACCAATAATAACCTTTGCTGGAGAGGTTGTGGGGTAAGGGGCACACTCATCCATTGCTGGTGGGAATGCAAACTTGTGCAACCACTTTGGAAAGCAGTGTGGCGGTTTCTCAGGAAATTCGGGATCAACCTACCCCAGGACCCAGCAATTCCACTATTGGGAATCTACCCAAGAGATGCCCAATCATACAACAAAAGCATATGCTCATCTATGTTCATAGCAGCATTATTTGTAATAGCCAGATCCTGGAGACAGCCTAGATGCCCTTCAGTGGAAGAATGGATGAAGAAACTGTGGAATATATACATGCTAGAATACTACTCAGCGGCAAAAAACAATGACATCTTGAATTTTGCAGGCAAATGGATGGAAATAGAAAACACTATTCTGAGTGAGGTAACCCAGACCCATAAAGATGAACATGGGATGTACTCACTCATATTCGGTTTCTAGCCATGATTATAGGACATCGAGCCTATAAGTTTGGGATCCTTGAGAAGATAATAAGAAGGTGAACTCCCAAAAAAGATATAGTAATCCTCCTGGATATTGGAAGTAGACACGATCGCCAGGCAAAATTGGGAACTTGAGGGTTGGGCAAGACTGGGCCAAGGGAAGATGGGGAGAGAAAAGTGTGAAGGGGAGAGCGGGGGGAGCTCGGAGGAATGGGGTGCTTGGGATATAGGAAGGGTGGATATGAGAGCAGGGAAGCATATATCTGAATTTAAGGAGCTACCTGAGGGTTGTCAAGAGACTTGACCCTAGAGGGGTTCCCAGGTTTCCAGGGAGACGCCCCCAGTTAGTTCCTTGGGCAGCTGAGGAGAGGGAGCCTGAAAAGGCCAGTTCCTATAGCCATACTGATGAATTTCTTGCATATCACCATAGAACCTCCACCTGACGATAGATGAAGAAAATGACAGAGCCCCACCTTGGAGCACCGGACTGAGCTCCCAAGGTCCTGATGAGGAGCAGAAGGAGAGAGAACATGAGAAAGAAAGTCAGGACCGTGAGGGAACCTCCAGCTGGCGACAGATGGGGAAGGTGACTGAGCCCCACATTGGAGCACTGGACTGAGCTCCCAAGGTCCCGATGAGGAGCAGAAGGAGCGAGAACATGAGGGAGAAAGTCAGGAACGAGAGGGGTGCGTTCACTCATGGAGACGGTGGGACAGAACTAATGGGAGATCACCAACTCCAGTTGGAATGGGACTGATGGATCATGCGACCAAACCCGTCTCTCTGAGTGTGGCCAACAGCGGGGGCTGACGGAGAAGCAAAGGACAATGGCTCTGGGCTCTGATTCTTCTTCATGGACGGGCTCTGTGGGAGCCTTCTCAGCTTGGTCGATCACCTTCCTGGACCTGGGGGGAGTTGGGAGGACCTTGGTCTTAGCATAGAGTGGGGAACCCTGATGGCTCCTTGGCCTTGAGAGGGAGGGAGGGGAGGTATGGGTGGAGGGGAGGGGAGGGAAGGGGGAGAAGGAGGGGAGAGAAAGGGGAGAAGGAGGGGAGGGAGGGGGGAGGAGGAGGGAAGGAGATGGTAATTTTTAAATATAAAAAAAAAATAAACCATGAGGAAAAAAAAAAAATAAAATAAAAGGGTTTCTACCTAGAAAAAAAAAAAATACATTTATAACATTTATAAGTTTATACATAACATTACATATATAACAATATAAATATAACTTTACTACAGGAAATTTGAGGCAAATTAAAACAAACACAGCCAATGAGGCCTGTAAAGGAATAATGAAGTGTTGTAATAGTGCAAATTAAAATACAAATATGGGTGATGTGGGCATCTTCTTAAAGAACAAATAGATCTAAATGTAATGGTATTTCATTTGTATTTTAATAAAGAAAAGCTTGCCTGAAGATAAGAGAGTAAACAGCCCCACTGATCAGCCTTACAGTCCAGGCAATGTTGACACACAACTTTAAACCCAGTAGCCACACTAGTTTCCCATAGTAACCAGACAGTAGTGTTGCACACCCTCAATCCCAGCCTTAGAGAAGAATGTAGAATGGTAGGAGACATTTCTAGACACAGTCTCATTCTGAGGTTTCCTGGAGGCAGGATCACCATTTTAAGACTGAGGTAGAGGTAAGCGCCAGTGGCTGGCAGTTTTGCTTTGCTGGTTTTCAGGTTGAACCCTTGTATGTGCCTTTGCGTTTTTAATAATCGTTCTACACCCAAATACAGGAGATACACTCAGAGGAGAGCCTGCTGCGGGAGTACTTTATACTGCTTCATCGTAGCACTGCTGTGCTCTTGTCACTTTGGAATGGCATACAAACAGGCAGTGACTGCAATCCAAAGATATGGACATTGCAACACAAACAGAAAAACACTGACAGATCATTTCAGCACCTGCACCCTCATTCAAAGGTCAGTTGTAACAGGAAGAGTAGGCTGCTTCTTTCCCAGCTGCCCGGCTAGCCTACACCCAAAATAATCACACAGAAATTGTATTAATTAAATTATTTAATTAATTAATTAATTAAATTATTGCTTGGCAAATTATCTATAGCCTCTTATTGGCTAACTCTCACATCTTGATTTAACCCATTTCTATAAATCTGTATCACCACCTGGAAGTTGCCTGCAGGGAAAGAGTCGGCACGGCTGTCTCTGGCAGCTCTCTGGTGTCTCCCTGACTCTGCTTTCTTCCTCCCAGAAATAAGTTCTTTCTTCTCCACCTACCTAAGTTCTGCCCTATCAGGCCAAGCAGTTTCTTTATTGATTAACCAATGAAGCAACACATAAACTGATGGACCTCCTACACATCAGTTAGTGTTTTAGCCAGGTCTATAACCCATTATTTCTCATTTTGTCTAATTCCTCTCCTTTTGCTCACTTTTCAGAGTTAGAAACCAAAGATATATTCAAAGAAATAGCATGTGCAATAGAAGTGTGCCCAGGTGAGATTTCAGGAAAAGTCAACCTCTGGCAAGAGCTATGATTTGTAGTAAACGACATTATTTTTCATTGAAAACTGTGCATTTTCAAAGTTGGAAAAATAGCCTTGAGCCCTGTAGAACATACCAAATTTGTTAAACCATCTTTAGAGTATTAGGCATCATAAAAATGAGTGAGATAAAGAAGACTAGAAACAGAAGAAGAAAAATTATTAAGATTGAAACTTTCCCAAAACACGAAAGAAAGAGCACTGAAGACAGATTCTGAGAAACTGAGGGAGTGTGAAACTCCAAGACAGGGTGTGAGTAATGTGTCATGTAGTCATTCAGCCGAATGTAACAACATCTAGGGTTTGTCATTTTCTGAACACATAAGAAGAGTTAAATCCCCAAACTACAGTAGTTCTTACAATGTGTTAGTAATCTTTTCACAATCTAGACTAGCCGGAAGGACATGGCAAAGTGAATTGAAACAAGACAAACTTTCTTTTCACGTCTTTAAGGAGATAAAAATGAAACAAATACAAGTAATATTTTATTTTGCTCTTTGAAAATTTCAAACCCATTACTCCGTCTTCTTCCTCATAGAAACAACTTATGCCTCTCAACCTCAAATATAATTCATTATTATTATTGTTACTGTATTTGTTATTATTATTATTAATTATTATACATATGCTTTCAATCAATGGTGAATATTTGTGGATTTTGGTGGAGCCACCAAAGGGGAATGGTCAACTTACCAGCAGCCACATCACCATAGAAAAGAAACTCTCAGAAGATATCAACAGCAAATATCTTCGTAGCTAGAGGTGGGAATTTGTGAGTCCTTCCACTTTCTATTCTGGATTTTGCCAGGATGACCTGGTATGGGCTCATATCGGTCAATCACAGTTCCGTGTGTTGATATATGTATCAGCCATGCTATATCCAGACAGCAGATTTTACTATTCATCTTATCATTATTTTGCTCATATATTCTTTGTGTCCACTCTCTTCTACAGAGTCCCAGGACTCTTGTATGATGGAGATAGATATCATGACACATCTGTGGCTGAATTCTCACAGTCACTGATTGTGACTGTTTTGGACAATTCTCTGCATTAAGATCTACCTATAGCAAAGGGAAGATATTCTGAACAAGGTTGATATAACGACTAATCTATGGATCAAGACAGAAATATAGAGGGTGTATTAGTTAGGGTTCTATAGAGTAACTGAACTAATTATATATATATGTATATATATATATATATATACATTTAATATGTCATATAAGTAATTCATTAAAGTGAAGTGGCTTATAGGCTGTAGTCCAACTAGTCTAAGAATGGCTTCTGATAGAATGTATAAAATGAAAAAATGTCTAGTCCACAAGGCTGAATATCTCAGCTGCTCTTCAATATATGGAAGAATATTGAAGAAGAAGGTTCTAATACCAGTGAAAGAGTGCTACAAAAGCAGGATACATAAACTTGTTGGTGAGAATGAGTTCAAGCAGGCAAAAGCAAAAGCCTTTCTTCCATGTCCTTAATGTTGCCCAGATTTAGGGTGAATCTTTTCATCTAAAATGTCTGGACTTAAGATGGGTCTTCCTAGCTTCTATTACTCTATTAACTAAAAGTCATTCACAGATATACCCAGCTGCTTGTGTTTTCAGTTAATTTCAGAATATAGTCAAATTGGCAACCAAGAACAGCCACTAAAGGTATATTGACAAAATTATTATTTAACAAAAGAATACACATATTTTCTCCTGAAAGATCTATTATCTCCTCACCTTGGGCTTTGAGGCGAATTAGAGCATCATCCATGAAATCCCTCCAATGGAGCAGGTCTCAAATTCAATCAGAATATGGTTGGTTACCTCCATAATCGTCATGACACTTATCCACAGTATATAAAACTTATCTGAAAAATCAGTATTAAAGCTTATACCATGAAGAATTCAAAGCTTTGTAAGAATATTGATGTTAGCCGGGCGGCGGTGGTGTAGGCCTTTAATCCCAGCACTCGCGAGGCAGAGGCAGGCGGTTCTCTGAGTTCGAGGACAGCCTGGTCTACAAGAGCTAGTTCCAGGACAGGCTCTAGAAACTACAGGGAAACCCTGTCTCAAAAAACCAAAAAAAAAAAAAAAAAGAATAAAGAATATTGATGTTAAACCCCCTACTTTACTACACCCTTTATAGTGCCTTTGAAAATTATGAAAACTACTCAGAAAAGGTTTCCAGTGTGTTGTTGACTTCCTGCATCCAATGTTCGTCATGCCTCTGGAAATAGGGTCTTATCACTTTGTAACTGTGTGTATACTGGAATGCCATAACCTGTACAGATTTATATGCCTCTGGAAACTCTTTGGCAAATAACTCCTTGGAAGTTTTCTGTCCTGCCAATTATATTTTTGTTAAACAACCCGTGTGTTCTTAGAGTACCCTTGCCAACCAGTACAGGATACTTCTGAAGAAAAACACCTCCATTTTATTATTTTACATTTTAATCACCCTACCAACCAGTCCACCTTCATAAAGCTTAGTTTTATATCCTTAATTTTGGTTAACCAACCCTTTATCCACTCTTCTTCTTCTTCCTTCTATACATATAAACATTTTAAATTTTTACTCAATAATATTTCATTCCTTGTATTTTCCTGAAACCTCTATTCTATTATTTCCTCTAATTCACTTTGGTCACAAGATCATTGATTTCCATAGAGCCTTTTAAAAATATACTGTTCATTTTGGATGAACTGTCCTAAATAAGTTTTGATATTTAAAACTTTTGTATAGGATTGAAAGACATCTCAACGGTAGAAATTATAGTATAACTGAAATTCATAGTCAGGCATATGGAAGAGGGTAATATTAAATAAGAGAGTATGGTGAGGGAGTATGGAAAGGTAAAAGAGCTAATTTAGGGAAGTAATAAATGAGCATGATAATTTTAACAAAGTTTCCATTGCTGGTCTGAGATGTAATATTTTTATTTGGTGAACTTCAGCTTACCCCAAACCATTAGGCTAATATTATTCCTAAGAACTATTTTACAGAATTGCTTAGGTCGTCAAGAAATTGAAAGTTAAGAGGATAGAAAGCGAGATAGATCTTGTAGTTATGATTATTTGAATTTTAAAATTGAAGGCATTAGAATAAAATGCCAGTGTTCTAATGGTAAATTTGGGATATTTCATTTTCCTCAAATCATTGGCTATTAGAATGTGTCCTAATAGTTTAACCAATGTCAAAAATTTTGCTTAGTGGGGATTCATTCCATGCTACCAAGCAATGCATACAATGTGCATTTATCTTCTATTGCCATGCTAATTTTAGTACCAATAAGATATTTGCTCTAAGCTCAAACTAAATTTGATAAGTTCCCCACAGTATTTTAAAATTATATATTTGAGTGAAATCGTAAAGCATTTGTCAAAAAGATAATTCTAATGCTTTTTTTAACCTTCCATTTGCTCATAGTGCATGATGAACATAATATGTCTTCTCGACATGGATGATTGATGTTTATAGTTCTATTCATAATGTGTCATTTATTCCAAACATATAAGTTAATATTATAGAAAGTACCTGTTAATAAAATTTATTTTCAGAGTCAGTTCTTAAGGCATAATTCATTAAAGGGGAATATAAGATTTGGATAACAGCCCAAACTCAATATGACTGAAGATTCAATAACTTTTCCCAGTATGTTTCAAAATCATTATGATAATTATACCCAAAGGTCATCAGCTCACTTCCCACTATTTTCACAAACAATGCATTGTACTGTTTTTGGAAAATAATACAATATAGCTGTCATAGCTAATTAATTCCATAATATAAGTACAGTTTGGCATTTTCATATTCTTGTGACTTTGACTATGAACTTCGTGAACTACTTTTAATATTACATATCTTTTCCATATTTAATTAAGTTTTATTGTTAGAAAATTAATATGTAAAATACATTGTATTCTTCTCTGTAATCAGTTCTTACTTTGATATCAATCTTAAAAATTATTGCTTTATGGTTCTGACTTTCTTTCTCATGGTCCCTCTCCTTCTGCTCCTCATCAGAACTTTGGGAGCTCAGTCCGGTGCTCCAATGTGGGGCTCTGTCTCTATCTCCATCCATCGCCAGGTGAAGGTTAAGGCTCACAGTGAGCCCGTCCATGCTGTAGAGTTCACATTCATTGCCGTTGTCCTTGGTTTCTCAGTCCTCCTCCACCATCAGCCACATTCAGAGAGTCCGGTTTGGTCCCCTGTTCCATCAGTTCCATTCCAACTGGACTTGGTGGTCTCCCGTTAGATCTGTCCCACTGTCTCAATGGGTAAACGCACTCCTCACGGTCCTGACTTCCTTGCTCATGATCTCCCTCCTTTTGCTCCTCATCGGGACCTTGGGAGCTCAGTCCGGTGCTCCTATGTGGGGCTCCGGCAGGACAGAACTAACGGGAGACCACCAAGTCCAGTTGGAATGGGAGTGATGGAACATGCGACCAAATCGGACTCTCTGAAAGTGGCTGATGGTGGAGGCTGACCGAGAAGCCAAGGACAATGGCGATGGGCTTGGTCTCTACGACAAGGACGGGCTCTGTGTGAGCCTTGTCAGTTTGGTTGCTCACCTTCCTGGACCTGGAGGGAGTTGGGAGGACCTTGGACTCAACATAGTGTAGAGAACCCTGATGGCTTTTTGGCCTGGAGAGGGAGGGAGTGGGGGTATGGGTGGAGGGGAGGGGAGGGAAGGGGGAGGAGGAGTGGAGGAGATGGCAATTTTTAATAAAAAATAAATAGAAAGTCAGGAACGTGGGGGGTGCGTTCACTCATGGAGACGGTGGGACAGAACTAATGGGAGATCACCAACTCCAGTTGGAATGGGACTGATGGATCATGCGACCAAACCCGTCTCTCTGAATGTGGCCAACAGCGGGGGCTGACTGAGAAGCAAAGGACAATGGCGCTGGGCTCTGATTCTTCTGCATGGACAGGCTCTGTGGGAGCCTTCTCAGCTTGGTCGATCACCTTCCTGGACCTGGGGGGAGTTGGGAGGACCTTGGTCTTGGCATGGAGTGGGGAACCCTGATGGCTCCTTGGCCTTGAGGGGGAGGGAGGGGGGATGTGGGTGGGGGGGGGGGGAGGGAAGGGGAGGAGGAGGGGAGGGAAGGGGGAGGAGGAGGGAAGGAGATGGAAATTTTTAAATGTAAGAAGAATAAACCATGAGAAAAAAAAAGAAAAAAAATAAATAAACTGGAAAAAAATATTGCTTTATTTTAAAAGAAATCCAAAGGTGGCACTTCTGAATACTTCGTTTTTAAAGTAAATGACCATATTTAGATTTAGATCAGATTTGTAGCCAGACTATCCAACCTAATAACTGAAACTATTTTATGGCCGTATTTGTAATTATGATCCCAGATTTGTCCAGGACTATGTTTATGCATAATTTAACACATGCTTGGAACTAAGAATGTTGAAAATATAGTTGAAAGTGTTTTCTCTGGATACAATTGTTGTCTATAAGAAGAGGAAGGTAACTTGGGATATTAAATACAGTTTCATAAACTCATTTTTTAAAGCTTCAAGGAATAAAGTATTTCTGAACACAATGAAAAAAAGTTTAAGGTAACTGGGCCATAACCACATGTATTCATGGCTGAACCAGAATGAAATTGTTTCAAATAAAAATTCAATAAAAATGAACAAAACTTGAAACTGTATTCTCATAATTTTGATGATAAAAGTAATTAGTTGGTCTCATCTGCATAATTGGTATCGTCTTAGAATCTACATTACAGCAGTCAAATGTATATATATATATATATATATACATATACATATATATGCATGAGAACCAAATTCAAAAACCGCTAAATTGATTCTTTATCTGAATTGTTAAGGTATTGTGGGAACATTAAAGAGCTCCTTATGGGTGATTATTCATATATTATGGCATTTGGAGAATAGCAGTGAAGCCTGCTAGTGAGTGAATGAATGGTCAATATCTTAACCACAATTCTAAGTTGTAGCTCATTTAGTTGGGGATGGAGCTCAATTAGTTGAGGATTGACTAGCATGTACCCACTTAAAGTGGATAACCCATGTCTGTACTGCCAACACTATGATATTAAAGACAAGAGGATAAAAGGCTCAAGGTTCCTTGGAACATAAGGAGTTCAATACATGCATGGGATCCATAAGGCAATGTCCTGGACAACAACACCCTAGCCCATGCCTTTGCCCTCCCTTTGTTTCAGAGGCTTCAGTGTCCCTTCATTCTGTCAATCAGAAGAAACAGCAATATAACACACACACACACACACACACACGATCTATCTATAAGGTCCCATCTGTTCACATCTCTGTCACAGCAGGAGCTTTCCCTTCTTTCTACCCCCATTTTTTGCACACATGACTCTTGCTTTGATGATCTCCTTAGAACCAGTATAATTCTCACTTCAAGATTATAGCTTATTATTTTTTAAGTAAATGAATTCCAATTTTCTGTACTAAATTATATTTCATTATTCTAGGCATGTCTTCACCTTTCTGGATGTCAGTTAAGTTGTTGCAATGCACTAGATTGCTTTATAATACTCGATTTATATCATTCTCACAGATATGGCATCCTGTGCTGATTTGCTTGATTATTTAAATAACATTTATTTCCCAATTTTACAATAATCTTCATGGGACATTACTAATTTTTTACACTTATTAAGTGCCATGGAGTCAGATTATAATACAGCTTTCATCTATTTTATATTTCATTGACGGAAGATAAAACATTAAAATTCCTTTAATTCGCTGTACCTGGCTTGAAGAGAGAGAATATCTAGAGAATAGAGTATTACCAGTAAATAAGAACTAAATGAAGGAGATTGAGAAGATAAACAAAGTAAGTTTCACAGATTTATTCTTTCTTTAAAGCTTTAAGAGAAAGACAGTAATTATTTTGGTTAGTATAACATGAATCAAGGTGTCATTTACTAAATTTCTGTTGCCATTGATTTATTCAACTTCTTCTTGAGCTCCAAATAAATATCAATTTAAAGCAGAAATTATAACTTTTGTGGCAGGTTTCTTTTATTCATTATAATTATCAAAGATAATCAATTTATTTTTTCTAAATAAACTAAAACCTCAGTTTAATTAACCTCATAGTAAGTAATATAAAGCTTATTTAAGGTACAAGTAGTTATATATTATTAATAAATATTTTCAAATATTATATTCATTTTATCTATCTAATTTTCTTTTTTATTATTACTTTATAAATAATACCAATCAAAATTTTCACTTTCTCTTTTGTAATATGATTGAGCATCTCTTGGGTAAATTCCCAAGAGTGGGATTGCTGGGTCCTGGGGTAGGTGGATCCCAAATTTCCTGAGAAACCTCCACACTGCTTTCCAAAGTGGTTGCACAAGTTTGCATTCCCACCAGCAATGGATGAGTGTACCCCTTACTCCACATCCTCTCCAGCAAAGGCTATCATTGGTGTTTTTGATTTTAGCCATTCTGACAGGTGTAAGATGGCATCTTAACGTTGTTTTGATTTGCATTTCCCTGATTGCTAAGGAGGTTGAGCATGCCCTTAAGTGTCTTTTGGCCATTCGAACTTCTTCTGTTGAGAATTCTCTGTTCAGTTGGCTGACGGTGGAGGAGGACTGAGAAACCAAGGACAACGGCAATGAACGTGAACTCTACAGCATGGACGGGCTCACTGTGAGCCTTGTCAGTTTGGTTGCTCACCTTCCTGGACTTAGGGGGAGCTGGGAGGACCTTGGACTTAACATAGTGAAGGGAACCCTGATGGCTCTTTGTGTTTGAGGGGTGGAGTGGGGGTATGGGTGGAAGGGAGGGGAGGGAAGGGGGAGGAGGAGGGAAGGAGATGGAAATCTTTAATAAAAAAATGAGGAAAGAAAAAAAATTTCACTTTCTCCCTTCCTCCTACTTCTCTCCTACCCCCATACTCTCCCCCCTCCCTCTCCTGTTCTGAGAGAAGGCAAGGTACCCTGCCCTGTCAGAAGTCCAAGGCCCTTCCCCTTACATCCAGGCTTAGGAAGGTATGCATCCAAATAGAATAGGATCCAAAAAGCCAGTACATGCAGTAGAGACAAATCCCAGTACAATTATGATTGGCTTCTCAGTCTATTTTTTTTAAAAAAATACTGTGATTAGTAAATTTATCTAGTACACTAACCAAGGTTTGACCTAGTCCCATTAGTGCTGCCTGTCCATTTGTGGGATTGGGCTATCTACTGGAGTATGAGCAATGTACCTGTGGCCACACTTCCAAAGAAAATGGATTTCTTCTAAGGTAAGTATTGGTTCATGGATGTGAAATATTTTTCATCACCATCTCATCCTTTGTTTTCAAAAAATAAAAAAATACATTATATCAGGAAATGCAAGTTGTTTTGTATATACCTTTCCACCCACATAAATTATTAATTTTACAGTAAAAAACAGACAAAGTTTAAGATAATTAAGATATTTGTAGTAATAAGGCAAGCAGGCCTGCTTTTCGTCCTGCCCGGCTCCCGCACAGCTAGCTTTACACCCGAAATAACAACACACAAACTGTATTTATTTGAACACTGCCTGGCCCATTAGTTTCAGCCTCTTATTGGCTACCTCTCACATCTTGTTTTAACCCATATTTAGTAATCAGTGTAGCACAATGAGGTGGTGGCATACCAGGAAAGATTAAGCAAGTCTGACCTGGCGGCTGTCTCCGTGGCATCTGTCTGAGGCGTCTGCCTGACTCTGCTTTCTTTCTTCCACAATTCTGTTTTGTCTACACCACCCACCTATGTTCTGACCTATCAGGACAAGTAGTTTCTTTATTACTTAACCAATGAGAGTAACACATAGACAGATGACGCTCCTCCATCAGATATTCATATCAGTTGTCATTTTAATTTTCTTTGTGTAGAGAATGTATATCACAATATTTTAATCCTTTGAATTCTGATGATTGCATATGTGACATTGCATTCCTATAATTATATTACTTTGGAATGAGAGGCAGAAGGATCATCAGATTTCTTCCACCCAGCATCACCTTCTCTTATCTAATCTCAAGAAGAATGAGACACAAGAGATAAAGGAGTTGGGAAGAGAAAATATGACAAGAGAATAGAGAGATAGAGAGGGAGTGGTTGAGGCAGAGAGAGAGAAAGAGAGAAATAAACTGACTTGTTGACTGAAGCTATGGCTAACTGATTAAATGATTTAAGCCATTTATAAGTGTGTTTTGTTTCTTTTACTTTTTAAATCAGACTTTTGCATCTCTATTGAAACTTGTTTATATGACCTATCAATCCTTGATTTTAATTATCTTTTATAGTTAATGTTTCATGCACTTTTCTATTCATAAGATGTCGTTTCTTTCTTAAATTACTTTTTAGCTATGTAACATGTCGAAATAATGAAACAAATCTTTTGGGAACATGTTGCCTTGGGGTGCCCAGTCTAACTGCTACATGTTTAACACAACTCTTCACTTGATGCTCAATGGCCATTGAGGAAGAAGGTGATGCTAAGAGCCAGAAGAACAGCAAGTTTCCTGTGAGACTGTGCCTCCTATGTGTCAGAAAAGCTTCCTCTGTGAAGTCTAAGCAACCTGGTCTCTTAAACAAGACCTGTACAAGGATGATACAAATAGACCTGCTAATATCAATTTAAAAAAAGGTTTCAGGCGTTCAACCCCAGAAAAGGAACAGCAGGAAAGTGAGGAACACAAAAGAAACACTCTTCCTTGAGGAAGAATCTCCCAATTAGATATCCAATACAGTGTGATCAATACTGAAATCATGCACATTTAGTAACATTATAAGGACTGAGCAGGTTTTAGTATGTGTGCATGTGTGTGTATGTGTCTGTGTGTGAGTGAATTTAACAATAATTTAAAATAATACAGCATGAATTTGAGTGAGAACAAGGGAGACTTTATAAGTGCATTTGGACAGAGAAAGGGGATGGGTCATGTATTAATTCCAAAAACATATAGTTGTTTATAATTATGGTTGTCAACATAACTTACTGTTTCTTATATTCGTATAACCACACAACATTTCTTACTCTTGCAATTATAATAGACATTTTGGTAACTATTCCTTCATGTTCCCAATATACCTGTCTGCTAATCCACAGAATATCTCAAGAAACTTTTGTTTTTCAAGGATAACTTATATAATTGTTAAGTTACTGGGATTGCTCTGAAGGTATGATTTGACATCTTCATATGCACTTGCTGTAAACACAGGTGTCCTATGGGATGGACAGAGGAAGACTTCGACTTGGGGACTCCATCATCATAGAAGCTGAGACTGGATTAATATTGCCGCAAGCCAGGAATGCTTCCAATAACAAGAGACAAGAAAGGAATTCTTGAAACTCTGCGCAAGATGAGTGATTATAAGCTGCCTCTTTGTGACATCGTGAAAGATGATAATCACAATGAAAAAAAGAAAAGACCATTCCTATAATAGAAATAGCTAAAGAAAAAATGTAAAGTCTAAGTGTGAACTCATTAAAGCACCATGGAATGGGTATCAGTTGTCATTGGTACAGTCTTCCACTTCCACTGGCAGATGCAGGTTTTAGCTGTTAAGAGTGTTCACTACACTTGAACATTGGTTAAAAATGGAACAGTAAATTTGAAGGAGGCTGACTGTTCAGCAGAGGTGCCTCCAGGCCACTAGACAAACCATGGCTAGAGAGCAGTGGAACAATGAAATTTGTGGCTATGAAGGCAGAAGTATGAAATGGGAGATTAAAAAATAGTGTTCTCAAGTGAATAGTTCAACAAGAAAAACCTTTGCACTCCTTGGGCAAGGAACGAATTATAAGTGTGAAATGTAGGCTGATAAACTTGATGCAGATGAACTGATGAGTTGATCCAAGGAGAGACTATAGAGTAATAAATGTAAACACGGCACAGATACTTTATACAACCTCTCAGATCCAGAGTCACAGAAAGGTTTGATCATGGGAAGAACAATATTTAATCTCCAGAGACAAAGCTCATGCTGCAAGTCTGAGTGGGAGATCCACATAACCACAGACAATCAAAAAAGATGATGAAAACAAACACATCAGACTCCAAGAAGGTATATAATGATTTACTTTATTATAGTTTATTCGTACTTCCACCTTCGCCCTTTAATTGATTAATAATTTTGCTTTAGCTTGTATCTTGTCTGAATAAGCTTTTATGACTATATTTTTAATCTTCAACTATTCCATGATATTTTTATATCGATTTTAGTGCCTCATAGAAGCAGAGACTATACTAATGTGGCTACAGTTAAGGAGTGCCACAGCCTACTGAAACTGAAGGAGTTGAGAAATGTATTCTTGGGATTTATGGTTAAGAAGAGGCATTAGAAGATGCTTCTGTAATTTCTTTATAGCATTCATACATTATTGGCTCTTTCTCATTTAAATCTCATCTTTAATTTGCTGATTACTAACACAAATACCTTCAAAATACTAATAATTACACTTTCCCCAGCAAGTGCATAGTACCAGCTTATCTGAATACTTTTAGGTGCTAAGTTGGTATGAAAGCACTCTTTATGATAACTTGCAATTAATGTCAAATCACTGCTTATCTCTCTGAACTTGGCTATTTTCCTGGGTAGCAGTGAGGATCATTAGTTCAAGTGAAGACAAGTCTCTAAGAAGATTCATGTAAAACAAACAAAAAATATAGAAAAAATGGAAAAGTGAAGACTGAAGAACATATCAATTCCGACATATGAGGAAATGCAACAAAGATGTACCTGAACATAAATGAGGAAACAAGCATTGCACCCTTACAAGTTCTCAACTCATTCTAGAATCCAATGCTGAGGGTATGAGAGAAATTCTAGAAGGGTTATAGAATCCTACCTTTAAAATGAAACCAAGACAACGTAGAGAATTAAATGAAGCATGAACAAAGTAAATAAATCGATTCATGACCTAATCAAGAAATTCTGGCAGAGGAAAGAATGCTTGAGAATCTGGAGAGGAAACTTAAAAATATGGAAAAAAAGTTTAAAAAGAAAATTGAGATACTAAAAAAAGAACCAAACAGGAGTATATGAAATGACAGATTCATTCAGTCAAACAGAATAAACTGTAGAAATCATCATCACAGTTAAAACAAAAAGAAAAAGTGAACATCAAAGATGGAGGATAAATTTGAGACTGTAGTAAATACATTAAGGTTTGTAGAAAGAAAAGAAGCTAGCAAACATTGTAAAAAATTTCCAATAATATGAAAATCTACAGAGAAGAAGGAACTGAGATAAAGTCACATGCACAATATAATCAGTTTTACAAGAAAAATCGAGCAAACACTTCCAATCATAACTTTTCACACAACTAAGCCAAAGGAACAGAAAAGCTATGTGGATAAAAAAGATTTAAAGATAAAAATTAATCATATACTGCTGGCAGAAAACAATCATCATGGACAAAACCTTGACGGAAGAAATATAGCAATCCTGTGCATATTACTAAAGGGAAATACTATATCAAGAAGATAGAATACTTTTTAACAGTTATGTACCTAGCTTGAAGCTCATAATTTTTAAAATGAATACTCAAAAGTAAAAGAATTTTTGATGGGTCAGGAAATAAAATAATGGGTAATGTGGCTATTACACTTTCATCAGAAAAAAATATATTAAAAGTATCGGAGGGATTTCATGTCATAATTAAAGGACATCGATCTCCCTCCTTTTGCTCCTCATCGGGACCTTGGGAGCTCAGTCCGGTGCTCCTATGTGGGGCTCTGTCATTTTCTCCATCCAATGCCAGGTGAAGGTTCTATGGTGATATGCAAGATATTCATGAGTATGGCAATAGGATCTGGACATTTCTGGCACCCTCTCCTCAGCTGCCCAAGGACCTAGCTGGGGGCGTCTTCCTGGACACCTGGGAACCCCTCTAGAGTCAAGCCTCTGCCAACCCTAGAATGGCTCCCTTAAGTAAGATATATAAGTCCTTGTTCCCATATCCACCCTTCCCATATCCCAACCATCCTATTCCCCCAAGCTCTTCCCATCCTCCACTTCACACTTTTCTCGCCCCATCCCCCCTCCCCCCATCCCACCCCACCCCACCCCTATGTTCCCATTTTTTGTCCGGCAATCTTGTCTACTTCCAGTATCCAGGAGGATAACTATATGTTTTTCTTTGGGTTCACCTTCTTATATAGCTTCTGTAGGATTTTTACGAATTATAGGCTCGATGTCCTTTATTTATGGCTAGAACCCAATTATGAGTGAGTACATCCCATGTTCATCTTTTTGGGCCTGGGTTACCTCACTCAGGATGGTGTTTTCTATTTCCCTCCATTTGCATGCAAAATTCAAGATGTCATTGTTTTTTACCGCTGAGTAGTATTCTAGCATGTATATATTCCACACAACTGATGGAACAGGGGACCAAACCGGGCTCTCTGAATGTGGCTGACGGTGGAGGAGGACTGAGAAACCAAGGACAACGGCAATGAATGTGAACTCTGCAGCATGGACGGGCTCACTGTGAGCCTTAACCTTCACCTGGCGATGGATGGAGATAGAGACAGAGCCCCACACTGGAGCACCGGACTGAGCTCCCAAAGTTCTGATGAGGAGCGGATGGAGAGAGATCATGAGAAAGAAAGTCAGAACCATGAGGGACGCGTTCACCCACTGAGATGGCAGGACAGAACTAATGGGAGTCCACCAAGTCCACTTGGAATGGGACTGATGGAACATGCGACCAAATCGGACTCTCTGAGGGTGGCTGATGGTGGAGGCGGCTGACAGAGGAGCCAAGGACAATGGCGATGGGCCTGGTCTCTATGACATGGACGGGCTCTGTGTGAGCCTTGTCAGTTCGGTTGCTCACCTTCCTGAACCTGGGGGGAGTTGGGAGGACCTTGGACTCAACATAGTGTAGAGAACCCTGATGGCTGCTTGGCCTCAAGAGGGAGGGAGTGGGGGTGTGGGTGGAGGGGAGGGGAGGGAAGGGGAGGAGGAGGGGAAGAGATGGGAATTTTTAATAAAAAATAAATAAACTGGAAAAAAAAAGAAAAAAAAAAAAGGACATCGAGCCTATAATTCGGGATCACTGAGAAGATGGTAAGAAGGTGAACCCAAAGAAAAACATATAGTAATCCTCCTGGATATTGGAAGTAGACAAGATCGCTGGGCAAAAATTGGGAACTTGGGGGTGGGGTGGGACGGGGCCAAGGGGAGATGGGGAGAGTTCGGGGGAATGGGATGCTTGGGATATAGGAAGGGTGGATATGGGAGCAGGGAAGCATATATCTTAATTAAGGGAGCCATCTGAGGGTTGTGAAGAGACTTTACTCTAGAGGGGTTCCCGGGTTTCCAGGGAGACGCTCCCAGCTAGTTCCTTGGGCAGCTGAGGAGACGGAGCCGGAAAAGGCCAGTTCCTATAGCCATACTGATGAATTTCTTGCATATCACCATAGAACCTCCACCTGGCGATGGATGAAGAAAATGACTGAGCCCCACATTGGAGCACTGGACTGAGCTCCCAAGGTCCTGATGAGGAGCAGAAGAATGGAGAACATTAGAAGAAACTCAGGACCGTGAGGGTGCGTTCACCCATGGAGATGATGGGACAGAACTACGGGAGATCACCAACTCCAGTTGGAATGGGAATGATGGAACATGTGACCAAACCAGACTCTCTGAATGTGGCAGAAGGTGGAGGCTGACTGTGAAGCCAAGGACAATGGCGATGGGCTTGGATTCTACGGCGTAGACGGGCTCTGTGTGGGCCTTGTCAGCTTGGTTGATCACCTTCCTGGACCTGGGGGGAGTTGGGAGGACCTTGGACTTAACATAGAGTAGGAAACCCTGATGGCTCCTTGGCCTGGAGAGGGAGGGAGTGGGGTTATGGGTGGAGGGGAGGGGAGGGATGGGGGAGGTGGAGGGGAAGAGATGGTAATTTTTAATAAAAAAAAAGCATGGAAAGAAAAAAAAAGATATGACAAAGCACCTCAGATTTCTAGAGAATTAGAAGATCAGCTCAAATGCAATGTGTGACAATAAACAAGCCAAATTAGGGTGGAATTTTATGAAGGAATAGTGACAAAAGGAAAAATATGTATTAATAATCAAAAGATGTTCTATTTGTTCTTTGGAAACATAAGGACCATTGAAAATCCCCTAATCAAGCTAACAAAAATTCAAAGACAAAAACCACACATTAATAAAATTATAGATGAAAGGGGCTTGTTATAACAAATTCCAATGAAATTCATCATAACATTAAGGAATAATTTGAAAATGTTTTTCAAGAGGCTGGAAAATCCACTAATAATAAAGAAAGAAAATATAAACATTCCTAATTAGGCACATTACCAGGGATAAGACTGAAGAAGTGATTAAAAATCTCTTCACAAAGGAAAGTTCTGGATCAGAGGCTTTATTGCTTAGTTCTATCAAATCTTTAAAGGAGAGGTAATACCAATACTTTTCAACACTATTCCACAAAATTGAAAGGGAAGAGACACTGATAAACTCATTGCACAGAGTCAATATTTCACTAACACTAGAACTGTGTATGGAGAAAACAAAGACATAATACCTCAAGCAAATTTCACTGATGAACACAGATGTAAACCTTCTCAACAAAATACTTACAAACCGAATCCAAGAACACATTCAGAAGATCATGAACCATGAATAATTTCATTCCATCTCTGGGTCAGTAAGCTTGACACAACAGGCATGAATTAAACAATGCATAAACCCCATAAATAGACATATGATTGGAAAATTTACAATCATTTCAGCTGATGTAGAAAAACTCATTGACAATGTTCAACAAAGCTTCATGATAAAAAAAAAAGATCTTAAAGAAACCATGTATATAAGAAATACAGCTCAATAGGATAATAATGATTGTAGGGCAATGTATATCCAGCATTAGATTATATGAGCTAATAGTTTTCAATAAATTCTGAAAGGAGAATAGGGTGCCCACACTCTCGGTATCATATATTGTTAAATGTAGTACTAAACTCAACAGGATCAATGAGACAGAACAAAGAAATGAACAGGATAAAAACAGGACAGCAAGAAATAAAATTGCCTAGTTTGCAGGTCCTATGAATTATGCTTCTAAACAGAAAAGACCAGTGACTTCATTAGATGAGGTTTTAGAATGGATAACCACTTTCAGAACAAACACAAGATAGAAGGTCACATATAAACATAGCTTTTCTGTATATGGATGACTAACCTGTCCAGACAGAAATTAGGAACTAGATCCCATTCTCAGTAGCTTTAAACGTTAGGAGAAACCTAACCAAGCAAGTGACTAAAAAGACTTCTACAATGAAAATCACTGAAGAAGATCCCAGAATATGGAAAGATATTCAATGTACCTTGATTTTCAGAACTAATATAAAACGGTTATATCAGCAAACGTAGTCTATGAGATCAATGCAATCCCCATCAGAATTGCAACCATATAATCAGAAACAAGAAATAAATTACATATAGAAACCCAAAATTGGATTGCTCCTGTAATCCTAAACAGAAAGAGCAATGCTAGAGATATTACAATATTACTTAAATTTTACTACACCACAAAAATGACAGCTACAACAAGGAGTGGACCATGGTATAGATTAGAGGATTCAGAAGACAACACCATCAACTGGTTTTCACATTTTCACAAATGGGGCACAAAGAGACATTTTTGTCTTCAAGTAAACTTAGACTTATATGTCAAGGTCCCTGTTTCAAAGACTCAATATAGTAGCTCAAACTTTGTAATTACTAAAGGAAAATTAAAAAAAAACAATTCAGAAAATATGTTATGAAGTGACAAATATGATAGCATGAAACTGAAAATCATCTAAATAATAATCATTAATTATCAGAGAAGTGACAGAACACAAACCTTCAGAAAGTCATTGTCAACTATACAAAATATATTGGGGTAAAATCTAAAGACAGAACTGCAAAATCTTAACACGAGGCAACAAGTCTTCAATCAATAATCGATGAGCTAATAAGCAGAATAACTAATCCAAACCAGAGAATAAGTGGCCAATACACACTTTTAAAATGTTTTCAGTATCCTTAGCCATCAGAAAAAGGCAACTAAAACTAATTTTAGAGACTAAGTTATTTCCTAAGAAAGGCTCTTACCAACAAAAGAAAGTGCAATGAATGCTAGAAGAATGTGGGCAAAAAAAGGACCACTAGTGAGAATGTAAGCAGGCACAACCACTATAGAAATTTGAAAGGAAAGACAACTTGATGACTTAGCTCTACTCTTCTTGGGTATGAGAAATCCTACCACAGAGATACATGCATGTCCATCCTCTTTTCTCTAATAACCACAATATCTTCAAGAAAGTGTTAGCCTAGATGCTTATTCTCAGATGAATGGATAATGAAAAGTATGAATGATACTTCTACAGAGTGGAATCTTATTCAACTATAAAAAGAAATGATTGTGCAGTATTTATAGCAACATAGGCATAGGAAATGAATACATTAAGCAAAATATGTCCCACCTTGATAATAAAAACTGTGTTCCTTAATATAATTAAATATACTTCCTAAATTTTAATTGGTGTACATTTATACTACACTTTATTTTGAATTAATTATTGTGTGGTTAGATACTCCAATTTAATTCATATTTTGGTGATAATTCTTTATTATTTTTGTATTGTAAAAAAAATAGAGAAGGCTTACTTCAACTTAATATTGCACTACTTCATATAAAAAACAAAATTTCACAAAGGCATCCCCTTCAGTGTATGATATTACTAAAATATTTTAATATTTACCTATTACATATTTATAGTGTTGTCATTTCAAATAATTTCATATACTCATACCAATTCTGGTCAGATATCATGTTTCTTCTGACTAACAAACAATCAAAATGGCATTTTATTTGTCAACTTATAGATTCTCAGAGGAACCTTTGTGACTGTACCTTAATTATCATTCTGATGTTTCTCTAAATTAACTGCTTTATGGACCTAGTTAATGATGTGGAAAGTGATGATCAGATAGAAAATACAAAGTTCCATTCATAAAATTCATCTTTGCTTCATGGCAAAGTCATATAGGACAGATGATTCATGCATTAGATGGGACTTAAAAAAGAAAGCCACACACTTGGGATAGAAATACAGCCTATTGCTCCTATGTGGGGCTCTGTCATTTTCTCCATCCAATGCCAGGTGAAGGTTCTATGGTGATATGCAAGATATTCATGAGTATGACAATAGGATCTGGACCTTTCTGGCACCCTCTCCTCAGCTGCCCAAGGAACTAGCTGGGGGCGTCTTCCTGGACACCTGGGAACCCCTCTAGAGTCAAGTCTCTGCCAACCCTAGAATGGCTCCCTTAAGTAAGATATATAATTCCTTGTTCCCATATCCACCCTTCCTATATCCCAACCATCCTATTCCCCCAAGCTCTTCCCATCCTCCACTTCACACTTTTCTCTCCCCATCGCCCCATCCCCCCATCCCACCCCACCCCTATGTTCCCATTTTTTGTCCTCAAGGTCCTGATGAGGAGCAAAAGGAGGGAGATCATGAGCAAGGAAGCCAGGACCGCGAGGAGTGCTTTTACCCATTGAGACGGTGGGACAGATCTAACGGGAGACCACCAAGTCCAGTCGGAATGGGACTGATGGAACAGGGGACCAAACCGGACTCTCTGAATGTGGCTGACGGTGGAGGAGGACTGAGAAACCAAGGACAATGGCAATGAACATGAACTCTACAGCATGGACGGGCTCACTGTGAGCCTTGTCAGTTTGGTTGCTCACCTTCCTGGACTTAGGGGGAGCTGGGAGGACCTTGGACTTAACATAGTGAAGGGAACCCTGATGGCTCTTGGTCTTTGGAGAGGGGTGGAGTGAGGGTAAGGGTGGAAGGGAGGGGAGGGAAGGGAGAGGAGGAGGGGAGGAGATGGAAATCTTGAATAAAAAAATGAGAAAAATAAAAATAAAAAGAAAACTGAAGATCAAAAAAAAAAAGAATTAAGGCCTCCTTTTCCTCCCCAACTGTATCTTTTACACTGCTGATTGGTCCTACTGGGAAGAGGCAAGATTTCTAATGCACAGGAGCCATATGTGCTAATAAAAAAAATAAAAAAAAAAGAAACACTGCCTATTATTTGCCTTATCTTTAAGGGTTAGGTTTAACGGTTCAATGCTTGCCTTGGTAACAATGAGATTTTTCTTTGGGTATCTTGTGCCATTCTCATAGTGGTCTAAATATGAGCATATTTTCAAGTACTAAGTGGAGATACTAGAATTGAAGTAACTATCTAAATAGTAATAACAGCAGATGTTGATTCTTACTGTAGTGATCTCTGGATCTATTGCTATATACAATAAATCTATATTTCAAGACTTTCTACCAATTACTTTCCTTCACATTAGATGTCAGACTTCAGTCACTCAAACTACTGAGGAGACAGTCACTATAGTCTGGAACACTGCATGCAGATGCTTACTTCTATTCATATGTTATTCAACAAGACAATAATAATGGATATACACTACTCATCACTCTGCCCATTGAGAGTATTTTCCTTCACTCTTGATCTTTTACTTGTTTGGTACTTACATATTTCATATATTTCTGAGTAAGACCTAAGTGTATTTCTTCTCAGGTTCCCACAGTCCCAAAGCTGTATGTGTAATCTTTGTACCACAATGGAACAATGGGAGTAGATGATAGGAGTCATATGCCTACATAACTCAACAGTACCTACACAAATTGACTCTGAGAGTTGCGCATATGAATGAAAGGAGAGGGAGCATTTATTTAAAAGGAATTTACACAGAAGTGTTACTTTTGCTTTTCAGACTGCTTATACATGGACTGGATATTTTTTCTTTCATGTATTTTTCTGTTTTATCTTTTAATTTTTTTAAAAAAACATTCTTTTATATTTTACATAAAAATTTCAGTTTCCCCTCCACTCCCTCTTCCTGCTTCCCCTACCTTCTCCCCTTCCCACTTTCCATCCACTCCTCAGAGAGTGTAAGACCTTCCATCTGGAGTCAACAAAATCTATCAAACCATATAGAGGCAAGAACAAGGCCCTCCTCCCAGTATTTAGGTTGAACAAGTTGTTACTCCATAGGGAATGGGCTCCAAAAAGCCAGTTCATGCACTAAGGGTAAATCCTTATCCCAGTGGCCCCACAAACTGCCCAAGCCACAAAACTGTCATGCACATTCAGAGTGCCTATATTGGTCCTATGCAGGTTCCCCACTCTCAGTCCCAAGTCTGTGAGCTCTCACTAGCTCAGGTCAACTGTTTCTGTGGATTTCCTCATCATGGTCTTGACCCCTTTGCTCATATTATTGCCTCCTTGACTGAACTCTAGGAGCTCAGCCCAGTGTTTAGCAGTAGTAATTACATTGAAGAATTTAGAAATATACAAACAGTTTCAGGAAGAGATGTGTCAAGAATTGAGATGTAATAAATATTTGGATCAGTGTACAGGAAGATGCATAGCTGACTGTTGGAAAGCAGAAACTGAGAGTTCTATCTGCTTGCAAGAGACATCAAAAAAGGATCTGGAAAAAGGAAAAGATTCATCAGAAAGCTCAATTGGCAATCCCTCTTTAGAAGGGCAGCCAAGTTCATCTGAGTACTGAAAACAAAGAAATACTAATCATAATTATTTAGCTGTGTTGTGGTAGACAGTCTGGCTTTGAGGTAAGAAGTCAATAACATGTTTCCATACAAGTTTCTCTCTTGGGTACTTGTATGGGAGCTCTTTAGTTTCTTCCTGGAGTTGTCTTTTTTTTTTGTAAGAGTTATTCATATTTCTGAATATATCTTTTGTATTTGGCTCAGTTATTTCTAAATAAGAATTATTTTAGTATTGCTTTTAAAATTAGGTATCACCAGAGCTCTACAACTTGAGGTTTGTGGAAATAAAATTTTATGACAGACGTTTAACTGGATTGAACTGTGAAGAGCCCTGGGGCCCAAATGATGCTTTTGGATTTAGCTCTGTTATCTGCCTGTTGTGACAAATCTCTCAGAGCATCAAGCATCTTCTGCCTACACTTAACTCTGTGCTTAAATTCCTAGGGGAACTTGTTGTTGGTTTCTGCATCAATTAGAGTTGGAATCAGACTGCTAAAATATAAGGGGAGACTATGATTGGAAGCCGAGTGGCAAATTTGGAAAAAAAATTGCCCAGGGCCATATACTTGACTTTGATATATTAGTAAATGTATTTTTAATTTCCATGAATTAGTTCCAAGAGGTAATAAACCCAAAATCTGTTTGAGAACTAGACATGCAGTCAGGTACCTGTTTACTTTACCAGGCTACATCTTATAAAAATAAATTCTGACAAATTTGAATTCACACACACACACACACACACACACACACTACTCAAAAGGTTTTAGGCCTCATATTGCTATAGGTGATCTGTCTCATGAAAGGAGTGTGCAGTTATCTCAGTTAAAAGTAATTTTTAATAATGCTCTTTGAAATATATTCTAAAACCCACACTTTACCCTACTAGTCATGATGTATGGAAGACAAATACCGGTCTTTACATACCTTGAGAGTGTTCTGCATATTTGACTATGTATTGGAATAATCATAGTTTATCCTCTACATTGTGCTATTGAGTGCTAGAGCAATAAGAACCCATGCAATCCAGAGACAAATACCATAGTACCATAGTATAAGAGTACCATAGACTTCTCAGTCATATTTAGGTTAAAACAGAATAGAAGGACTGGGGTGATAGCCCATCAGTTAAGAGCACTGGCTGATCTTCTAAAGGACTTGGATTGGCCCCCAGCACACACGTGGCAACTCTCAACCATCTCTAACTCCAGGTCCAGTTGGTCTGCTATGAATTTTTGGCCTCCACAGGCACAGTGATATATGGTATAAAAATGTATAAAGATATACATGCAGGCAAAGCACACACACACACACACACACACACACACACAAACACATATGTAAATTGATTACTTAATTGATAAAAAGGAAAAAACATTACTTTATGTTAAACATAAGCAAGAAGATATTTCCCATTTGTGAATGTTTCTTTTGTTTTTTACGGAATCTAGCAGTTGATTGTTTATAAATCATCGTCTGCAGCTCTAAGCTCATCCAGACATACATAACATTAGTATACATAATCACATTTGCATATCTCATTACCCTGTTAGTCTTTTAAAAATGAGATATTTTACAAGTGAGTATACAGCTGACTTCTATACTGTGCTGTTGACATAATTTGGGAGATAAAATTCAACACTCACAGTAACTTCCCTGAAAATGGCAATCATGATGGTTTTAGTACCTGAAATATGTGTGGAAGAGAGGATGCAGTATGCCTTTCCACCTAACGTTCCTTGGAAATGTCAGTCTCAGATGGACTGACCACTTCCTTGATCAACCCAGCAATGCTCAGAAGGAAGGACAGTACATTGCAGCTGAGTGTTCCTCTGTCATTGGCCCTAAAACTGCTCTACACTGGAAGATTCCAAATGGTATAGCTAGAAGGCAACAATAGGACAAGGAAGCTTGATAAGTTTTCTGACCAGATACTGAACCATTGAAGTAAGGAGGCTGCAGAGAACTGAAGCCCCAAGTCCCTTATATGTGAGCTATAGTTTCAGCAGATTAAAATTTCAAAACACCAGTTCACTTATAAAATTTGTCATGAATTCAAAGTAGTTATCTCTGAGTGTCAAGTCTCCAGCACAGAACCCTGTGTGACAGTGCCCAAGAAATAGACATAGATTTAAACTCTTTATTGTGCTGGAAACATTCAAACACCTTGAAAACTATCCCAAGATCACAAAAATCACAAGGCAATTGCAATCATATGTGATGGGATTTAGAACAAGCTTTAGCCCAAACTTTCACTGATTCCCATGGAAGGCATCAAACAGGTTTGGATTTAGGGAACATTATTTATTCAGCCTATATCACACTTTTATCTCCAGTAGAAGAGAATGTAAGTTTTGAAAATATACCTAGTTTACATTTTTAACTACCTCCACATAATTCAAAACACTACAGAATTTTATGAAAACTAATAAAGTTGGTCATTAAATAAACTGCTTTCATCTACTGACATTGTGTATCATTCATTTTGAAAATGCCATTTTATCTCGCATATCATCGTAGAACCTTCATGTGACGATGGATGGAGATAGAGACAGAGACCCACACTGGAGCACTGGACTGAGCTCCCAAGGTCCAAACGAGGAGCAGAAGGAGGGAGATCATGAGCAGGGAAGTCAGGACCGTGAGGGGTGTGCCCACCCACTGAGATGGTGGGGCTGATCTAATGGGAGCTCACCAAAACCAGCTGGACTAGGACTTATGAGGCATGTGATCAAACCGGACTCTCTGAACATGGAGGACAATGAGGGCTGACTGAGAATCCAAGGACAATGGTACTGGGTTTTGATCCTACTGCATGTACTGGCTTTGTGGGAGCCTAGTCTGTTTGGATGTGCACCTTCCTAGACCTGGATGGAGCAGGGAGGACCTTGGACTTCCCACAGGGCAGGGAACCCTTATTGCTCTTTGGATTGGAGAGGGAGGGGGAGGGGGAGGAAGGGTAGGTTGAAGGGGAGGGAAATGGGAGGAGGGGAGGAGGTGGAAATTATTAATAAAATTTTTAATAAAAAAGAAAATGCCATTTTATTTTTTAAAATTAATTTTGCCAGCACCATGAGTGTAGATGCTTTCTTATTTCCATTGTCCAATTTTGATGTTATTTTTAAAAATTAGGTGTTCATAGGTGTATAAATTAATGTCAGGGACTTTGATTTGATTCCATTTATCCACATGTCTGTTTTTATGCCAATACCAAGCTGCTTTTATTACTATATCTCTATAGTATAGCTTGAAGTCAAGGATGCCTCCAGAGGTTCCTTTATCATACAGAATTATTTTGGCTATCCCAAGAATTCAAGCTCAAAGTCACAGAAAATATAGTCAATATATATTCAATATATGATTTCATAGAAGAAAACTTTCCCAACATAAAGAATGGAAAATGTATGTTCTTGGTGCACTCTTTTATTCTCAGCTTTTGGGAGGAAGAGGCAGGTGGATCTTAGTGAGAGGCCAGCATTCTCTATAAAGTGAGTTCTAGGATAGGCAGCACTGTGAAACTTTGCCTTGGAAAATCAAGAAACAAAGGAAGAAAGAAAGAAAGAAAGAAAGAAAGAAAGAAAGAAAGAAAGAAAGAAAGAAGGAAGGAAGGAAGGAAGGAAGGAAGGAAGGAAGGAAGGAAGGAAGGAAGGAAGGAAGGGAAAAAGGAAGGAAGGAAAAATACATGTTCTTCTAAACTGAAACATTCTTTTAGACATTTTGTTTGTGTTGCTGGGAAAGATTCATTATATTTGCTTTGCATTCTTTTATTTTTTTTTTAGAGCTATTGTTTTGTAATTCTCATTCCAAACTTCAGAAACATAAACTACATTTTTCTTGTAATATCATTAAAATTTCATTGTATAGATTAATTTATTAGTTATATACTATGTAAGAGAAATGAATTCATTCATTTCATTAACTCCTTACCTATGTCCACATTCTCATTTTGTAGAAATAAAGAAGATATGTTAAAGCACTGTTTCTATAGCTCTCAGATCGATTTTAATATCATTGGTTTACATGTCTTCAAGCAATACAATTAAGATAGGTAGGGTGAGGTGGGCTATAGGTACTAGGAAATTGAAAATGCATGTCTAACCCACACTCATCTGAAACTCATCTAGATAAAAATATCTTGTCTTGAGCACGACTTGCGCAGAAAGGCACAGAAGTATAGTGACAGTATTTGAGGGACACTAAAATGTGTACAAATAATTCAAAAATGCATGTAAGCATTTTAGGCCTAATCGCTAAACTATTGCAGTAGTTTAATGGGGGAATCTATACAAAATCATACAAAGCCTAGAAATAATAGAATGTGATCTTTGAAACCATTGTAAATCATTTCAACATTTGAATAGTTTTGAATGTCATTGAGAATCTAGTTTTTAAAATGATTTGTTTTTTTTTCTGTTGTAGGAGGTCGCTTGTTCATTTCCCAGGTGCCCAGACTCCCAAATAAATACACAGAAACTGTATTAATTAAATCACTGCTTGGCCCATTAGCTCTAGCGTCTCATTAGGGAAGTCTTACATATTAATTTAACACATTTATATTAATCTGTGTATTATTACATGGCTATGCTTACTGGCAAGTTTCGGCAATTGTCTCTGGTGGTGGCACCATGACTTCTCTCTGACTCTGCTTCCTTTCCTCAGACATTCTGTTTAGTTTTCCCTGCTCTACCCCATCACAGGCCTAAGACAGTTTCTTTATTAACCAATGGCATTTACAGCATACAGAGGGAAATCCCACATTACCTTCTCTTTTCTGTTTAATTAAAAAGTAAGGTTTTAACTTTAACCTAGAAAAATTACATATAACAAAATAGGTATCAAGAAAGAATTACAACTATAATATTTATATCTACTTTATTTCTTATCATAACTAAGGAAAACTATAACTATAAAGTCTTCAACTCCATCATAGACTACAGAATTATATAATATTACCTAAGTAAATAGGAAATGCATTGTAAGCAACTTCCAAAACTCTAGAAATGACAGAGACATCTTGCTACCTGGACAGTCACCCAAAGTTTTCTGTACCGTTGGGACATCAATCTTTAGCCTATTTGCGAATAGTATCTAGCGGACTTTTCCAAGGCGCAGGAAATTTCAAAGACAGTTCTGCCTACATTGGCAGTTTGCCAGTCACTTTCTGGAGAGAGAGAGAGAGAGAGAGAGAGAGAGAGAGAGAGAGAGAGAGAGAGAGAGAGAAGAGAGGAGAGAGAGAGAGATAGAGCGAACGTAGATAGATGCGAGAACAAGGAGAGTGAGAGAGATAGACGAGCTAGGCTCTCCTAGGTCGTCGCGCTCCTTCGCGTCGCTACTCCAGATCGTCGCTCCTTCCCTGCGAGCGCTCCCATCGAGGAGAGAGAGAGAGAGAGAGAGAGATCATACTAACTCAGGAGTTTAGTTTTACTATACCTTGAAGACATGGATCTGGAAATGTTGAAAAAATATTACATTGTTTAGGAGTAGGTGATAGAAACAAATATAGAATACTGTGATAAATAATAATATATTTTATTTTTAGATCAGAAGTAGGAAAGATATTCATGAGTATGGCAATAGGATCTGGACATTTCTGGCACCCTCTCCTCAGCTGCCCAAGGAACTAGCTGGGGTGTCTTCCTGGACACCTGGGAACCCCTCTAGAGTCAAGTCTCTGCCAACCCTAGAATGGCTCCCTTAACTAAGATATATAATTCCTTGTTCCCATATTCACCCTTCCTATATCCCAACCATCCTATTCCCCCAAGCTCTTCCCATCCTCCACTTCACACTTTTCTCTCCCCATCCCCCCATCCCCCTAACCCACCCCACCCCCATGTTCCCATTTTTTTGTCTGGCAATCTTGTCTACTTCCAATATCCAGGAGGATAACTATATGTTTTTTGGGGGTTCACCTTCTTATATAGCTTCTCTAGGATTTTTAACGAATTATAGGCTCGATGTCCTTTATTTATGGCTAGAAACCAATTATGAGTAAGTACATCCCTTGTTCATCTTTTTGGGCCTGGGTCCATACTCATGAATATCTTGCATATCACCATAGAACCTTTACCTGGCATTGGATGGAGAAAATGACAGAGCCCCACATAGGAGCACCAGACTGAGCTCTCAAGGTCCTGATGAGGAGCAAAAGGAGGGAGATCATGAGCAAGGAAGCCAGGACCGCGAGGAGTGCTTTTACCCATTGAGACGGTGGGACAGATCTAACGGGAGACCACCAAGTCCAGTAGGAATGGGACTGATGGAACAGGGGACCAAACCGGACTCTCTGAATGTTGCTGACAGTGGAGGAGGACTGAGAAACCAAGAACAATGGCAATGAACATGAACTCTACAGCATGGACAGGCTCACTGTGAGCCTTGTCAGTTTGGTTGCTCACCTTCCTGGACTTAGGGGAAGCTGGGAGGACCTTGGACTTAACATAGTGAAGGGAACCCTGATGGCTCTTTGTCTTTGGAGAGGGGTGGAGTGGGGGTATGGGTGGAAGGGAGGGGAGGGAAGGGGGAGGAGGAGGGGAGAAGATGGAAATCTTTAATAAAAAAATGAGAAAAATTCAAAAAAAAAAAAAAGAAGAAGAAGAAGGAAAGATCTTATACCAAGATGTGGCATGTCTCCACAGCAGCAAACAATTTGAATGGATTCCACAAAATCACTGTTAATGAGAATGCAAGAGATCCAGGGAATATTGATTATTGTAGCACAAACCCAAATATCTTGTAGTTCTTCCCTCGTGATGGGATATTGCATCCTAGTCTGCTGCTCTTGTTAACATGGTTCTTCTGACTGTTATTTTACAAAAAAGCAAATAGAAAGAGAAACCTGCCAGATGAGAGTCCAGTTTCATCCGAAGTGAGAAATACTCAACCAAAATAAGAGCAAAGGCAGCGAGCAAGAAAGCATCAAAGACAACAGTTTAAGAATAAAGTAATTAGTGAGATTTTTCTATTGCTTTAGATCAGAGGAATCAGAGCTGAGGGTTAAGGCCAAGATGTGAAGTATTGGAGATGGACTGAATAGGGAATCAAATGGCAAAGAATGTGAAAGACTTAGTTAAGTGATCATGGATTTTAAAATCGATCAATGGGGTTGGAAAGATGGCACAATGGGTAAATTATTTGGCATGCAAACATGGAAATCTGAGTGTAGATAAACAGAAATGACTTAAAAACCACACATTATGGCATGTATTGTTAACACCAACATACCAGTGTGGATAGAAGCAGATGCTGGAGTTCTAGCTGAAAGGAAAATGTCCATGTTCCCAACAAATCCTGTCTCAAAGGGATTAGGTAAAAAGTAATAATAATGACCAATAAGGAAAAGTAAGTAAGTAATTTCCAATAATTTTTACTGATGGCTTTTATGTATGCACACACAGATACATACACACACATAAGAAATAAGAGCAAAGCCAGCTAGCAGGAAGGCATCAAAGACAACAGTTTCAGAATAAAGTAATTAGTGAGATTTTTCTGCTGCTTTAGGTCAGAAGAAGCAGGGCTGTGGGTTAAGGCCAAGATGTGAAGTATTGGAGATGGACTGAATAGGTCCATACACACACACACACACACACACACACACACACAGAGAGAGAGAGAGAGAGAGAGAGAGAGAGAGAGATGAATGAATTAAAAATTGTACCTTTAGCATTGTTAGATATTTTCTCTATTTGCATTAGTTATCTATATTTTATTAAAATCAGAGGTGTCAAAAATAAGAATTTGTCTTATTTAAGGAGAAAACAGAGTGTTGGTTGTGAATAAGAGGAATGAAAAATTTATCAATGAATTAATTTTGGTATAAAAATGAAATTAGATGTTGTTTAGTGAATGGAAATTAAATAATGTGTGGGAATTTATTAGGAGCTCAATATTTGGTGGAGTGGCAGTATGTGAAGGTGTGATACAAAACGAAGAAATTTAGGAGAAAAATGTAGTTTCTAAAAGAGTATTCTGGAGGACTGGAATCATTAATGATTAATTCACAGGACATTACCAATTGACTGAGTGATTAAAGCCAGAGTTTGGAGAACAAGAACATCACAGAAAATAAGATGAGGGATTGTGGCATTTGATTTCAGAAAGCCAGTCTCCATGAATAGAGCATCAAGGAATAAGGAAGGTGAGCTCAGCGCTTTGGAGAATGAAGGCAGAGGAACATATGCAGCCTCTACCATCAGACCAGTATACTTCCCCAACCAGAGGCATGTCAAGAGTTTCTAAAACAGTTCTGAATTGATGTTCCTTTATTGAATGAGCTGATGTGGTTAATATATCTTAAACTCACTCAGTTCCAGAGCTGGAATCAGTTCACATTTCCTGGGAAATCTCAGTGTGAATACTGTGCAGTCCTTTGTGTGTGATGATAATCAGTTGTGACTAGCTATTGACTGAGTTATTGCTAAGCAGGGGAATATAGGACTGCATAGCCTGGCCCTTGTATCACCCTGAGTTTCCTTTTGCATTAAGTACCATAAATTAATTGTGGATGATTAACTAGGCAATCTACTACATGTAATATTAGCAACTCAGTCAAGTTTCCATTTAACATCAGCTTAATTTAATACCAAGACCCTGCATTCATCTCATTTCTTCGTGAAACACAAATGCATGGAAAGAAATAACTCTAAGCCAAGCTTATGAAGACATGGAAGTTTTTATGAAAATGTCCTCTACTAAGTATTGATATTGACAATGTGTGTTTATTCTAATTTTCAATGGTTTGTTACTGAGTGCTTTTATTTTATATTTTATATTATTTGTAAATTGTTTTATATTTTCTTAAATTGATGACATTGGAAAATTTTATATTAACATTTCATGGTAGTCCACATCTTTAATACTACCACTTGGGAATCAAAGGCAGGCAGATCTTGGTGCATTCCAGGCCAGCCTGGTCTACACAACAAGTTCCAGGACAGCCAGGGCTATAGAGAAAGAATCAGTCTCACCACCACTTCCCAACTCCCCAAAGTAGAAAGAAAATGAAATATATTTTACCTTCTAAATAGAAACTGCTAGTCTTTTCTTTAACTGTTTACTGAATATTTTCTGAATATTACTTGCCTTTTGAACTTACTTTTATTTTTTTTCATGGTTTATTTTTTTATATTTAAAAATTTCCATCTCCTCCCCTCCTCCTCCCCCTTCCCTACCCTCCTCCTCCCCCTTCCCTTCCCTCCCCTCCACCCATACCTCCCCTCCCTCCCTCTCCAGGCCAAGGAGCCATCAGGGTTCCCTACTCTATGTTAAGACCAAGGTCCTCCCAACTCCCCCCAGGTCCAGGAAGGTGATCTACCAAGCTGAGAAGGCTCCCACAGAGCCCGTCCATGCAGAAGAATCAGAGTCCAGCGCCATTGTCCTTTGCTTCTCAGTCAGCCCCCACTGTTGGCCACATTCAGAGAGACGGGTTTGGTCACATGATCCATCAGTCCCATTCCAACTGGAGTTGGTGATCTCCCCTTAGTTCTGTCCCACCATCTCCATGAGTGAACGCACCCCTCATGTTCCTGACTTTCTTTCTCATGTTCTCTCTCCTTCTGCTCCTCATCAAGACCTTGGGAGCTCAGTCCAGTGCTCCAATGAGGGGCTCAATCATTTTCTTCATCTATCGCCAGGTGGAGGTTCCCTCACGGTCCTGACTTTCTTTCTCATGTTCTCTCTCCTTCTGCTCCTCATCAGGACCTTGGGAGCTCAGTCCAGTTCTCCAATGTGGGGCTCAGTCATTTTCTTCATCTATCGCCAGGTGGAGGTTCTATGGTGATATGCAAGAAATTCATCAGTATGGCTATAGGAACTGGCCTTTTTCAGGCTCCCTCTCCTCAGCTGCCCAAGGAACTAACTGGGGGCGTCTCCCTGGAAACCTGGGAACCCCTCTAGGGTCAAGTCTCTTGACAACCCTCAGGTGGCTCCCTAAATTAAGATATATGTTTCCCTGCTCCCATATCCACCCTTCCTGTATCCCAAGCATCCCATTCCTCCGAGCTCCCCCCATTCTCCCCTTCACGCTTTTCTCTCCCCATCTTACTTTTAATACTGATACATTTCTTCATAGAATGAAAGTTCTCATTTTATGAGCTATTTTTTCCCATTTTTATTCTTATCTTCCTCCATATTAACCACCTCTGGCATAACAGAAACTATTTAACAATGCATTCCTGACTTTATGGTTTCAGAAGTGCACTGATCATCTGAGGTTGCAGATTTGCTTTCTGAAGATAAATTATCTTGCCCAACTGGAGACAGTCTATAAAGGGGCTGTGTTTCTAGGAAATAAAATTTTGTTTCTATTTGTGAGAAATAAGAGCAACTGGTCAGATTGGTTCATACTAACATTGTCAGACAACTCCATTTACACATACACCTTGATATCCTCTGTATAGAAAGAACCAAATATCATTCCCAACATCAAATGACTAATGATGGGTGTGGCAGAATAAGAAAGAGAGCTTCAAGAGCAGGAAAACCATGTTAATGACCATGGTCTTCACTGTCACTGGAGGCCACACAGAAGTCCATGGTGCTATTGCTGACTGTAAAGACCAAGGGAGCTTTGTTTGTAGTGGTATAGATGGCTACAGGCTCATAGGTGAGAATAAGAGACATAGAAAACTTCCATCATGACCTCTCCTTCTCACCCTCTGTCCCCAAAAGAAACAGTCTAGACAAGAAGCCATTGAAGCAATCCCTTAAAAAACTGTGATAAGGATGCTGAAATATAGTACTTCATAGTTGATGGTTTCTGGCAGGGATGGGGGTGGCGAAGGCCTTAATTTTCACTAAGGAGCTGGCCACTAGGAATTTCATCATGCTTGGACTTGATATATGCATTCATATGTATGTGCATATATATATATATATATATATATATATATATATATATATAATTTCTTTTTTCTTTCTTTTTTTTTAAATGGAGGACACAAGGGTGGATGGACCTGGGAGAACTGGGAAATGAGTGTGATTAGAATATATTATGAAAAATTCTCAAATAATCAGTAAAAGTAATATGTTGGGGAAAATAGAAGAAAAAGAAGAAGCACTGGAAGGCAAATAGCACAGAATTTGTTAGAGCAGCTTTGGTTCTTAGTTCTCAGATTTTCTTTTCGCAGGGTTGCAACCCTGCTATGGTCACCTTAGCAGAGCACCTGGGCTAAGAAGTTCTAACAGCACAAATAGCTGAACATCTGAGATGGCAGTGGCAGCAGGGCTGGCTTCTGAGGCCTCTCTTTTTATTGTCAGGACATGATGTCACAATGTCTTCACTTGCCCTTCCTGTTCAATATGCCTATGTCCCACTTCCATTTTATAAGAATCTTGGCCATATTAAGTCAGAGCCCATTCAAATCTCTCCATTTTACCTCAATGATCTCCATTTTCCTCTTTCCAAAATAAACTCACATTCCGAGAACTGAGAGTTAGGATTGCAACAGAGGGACTGAGGAGGACTTTGTACAGTAATACCACACTTCGTCCGCATCCAAGGTCAAAATAGACTCAATAAATCAGGGCAGCGTGATTCTTGCTGAGCTGTCCTCATCAGCAGAATCCAGTTTTATGATCAAAACTGCCCACCAGTAAAACCTGAATATTCATTAGTAGTATGCTCTGGTAGGATGGCATTATTAAAACATGTTTTCAGCCAAATTTCTATTTCTTTACACCTTTTGCACTCTGAAGCAAAACTATGTCCCATTTATTCAAACAGCATGATAAAGCTCGCTAAAAGAACTATAAAACATAGTTAGAAAAACTTCCCTAGTGCTCATTTTGTGGAAAGGGTTTTTGTGCTGCAATTTCATTTCCATGTATGAAGTACAGTTTTATACATATTTATGGAGCCAGACGGTGATAAATTTCTTTTGAGAAACTAAATTTATATGAAATCAAAATGGTTTACATTTATAGGCATAGTTTATCACTACTAAGCATTGCTTTGATGTTTACTTATCTCTACTGATCAGAAGTACATACATTTACTTCCCATGTTCAGTAGATTGATACAGCCATTTTTCATGGTCCAACCTACCTAAGATTAAGCTTATTGCTGAAGCAGTTCCAAATATACCGGCTTGCCTGAACGTACCTGGCAACCCTTCCATCAGAGATGAGACCTGGGTTTCAGTCCCCCTTTTCTTCTATTCCTTCTGACTTGTTCTTTGTGAAGTCTCATGAAAATTACAATATATTTTTGAATATATTTATCCTGATTTTTTTCATTACAGAGATCACAAACCTTTAAAAACATTAAGGATTATGCTGATTACTTGGGCTACTCTTAATGATAAAAATCAACAATTAAGAATATTTATTGGCCGGGCGGTGGTGGCGCACGCCTTTAATCCCAGCACTCGGGAGGCAGAGGCAGGCGGATCTCTGAGTTTGAGGCCAGCCTGGTCTACAAGAGCTAGTTCCAGGACAGGCTCTAGAAACTACAGGAAAACCCTGTCTCAAAAAACCAAAAAAAAAAAAAAGAATATTTTTTATAGTAACTCATATTCAAAACAGACCAATACTCAAATATTCAAAATTATAAACCACTTCTGTCTTGGGAAGTATAAAGTAAGGGTTTCTTAATAGTTACAAGTGCTGGCAAAGAGATAAAGTAATTAGTATAAAAAGTAGAGACTACAGTTGAAGTTGAAAGATAAAATGGCTTCTCAACTGCTTTATTCTTTGTGTAGAATGGCTGTATACATGTGTTATATTGTATATTTGTGCAAATATGGAAGACAGAAGTTGATGTCTGGTGTCCTCAATTGCTCTATTTTGGAAGTGACTCTCTCACTGAATGTGGAACTCATAATTTTTTGCCTGATGGATAGTCAACAAGTTTCTAAGATCTTCCTGTTTCTACATTCCACAGCCCTGAAAATATAAATGTTCATAAGTTCTGTCACACTCAACTTTTAAGGGTACCCCACCTTAGTTCTTAATGGTGGTGGCGCAGCACCTTACCCATGGATTCATCTTAATACACCATCAAATTCTTTTATTCTTATTGCTTGTGTTTCTGTTTGTTCCCAAAGACTGCATGACACATAATGTTTTCCTTTGAGTCTTGAAAAAAAGATTAAGAAATTGTGAGCATACACCATTTGTCTCCTGGGTCAGTTTACTGACTTTCTAGGTTCTACTGGGTGAAATACAATACCATGTATAGTTCATAAACAGAAGCTTCATAAAGCTGATTTGAGAGGTATCAAATTCTGACCAGAGCATAATTTACAGATTTGGGGGACCAATAATAGGTACTTCTCCATTTTAAAAAGCTGCAGTATTACAATTATGTTCTTGTTGGCAAAATGCAATTCTAATATATACCATGGTAGTTAATGTAGAATGTGATTGGTGTATAAATAACAGTCCCAAATGATTGCTGTATCACAGAATGTACTATATCCTTGTCTAGTTTTCCCAATAAAGTTTGATTTTTTTTCTTACTCTATTGTCATTTTCATCTATCCTAACATATTGAATACAATGCCCATAGCATTCTGGACTTTCACATGTGTTGTTAAAATGCTGCTGGAAGACAAAAGTCAGATTGCTACAGGGATGTGGCCTCTGAGAGGCTGCTCATACCCCAGTCAGGTACATATTGGAAGCACTAAGTGGACTCCTACATGTTTTATGTGAAAAAACATAAGATAAATACAGAGAGAATGTATTAAATGGAGAGGTAATAGTGGTTATTACCACCAGGTAGGGTTATAGCAGGAATTGGAGAGATAGTAGTAAAGAATGAACTTATAAAACATAATATATGCATATATGAATTTCTCAATAGGTTGAAAATATCAAAATTAACTTCATATAACAATAAATGTCTTAAGTTTATTAGTATCTTTAGCTGAACTCTGGTAAATCTGAATAGTGACTGCTGTCCGTGAAAAACAAAATGCCTATATTGCATTGAATCAATTACACAGGTTATGTTAAAGTGTAGACAATTGCAAAAATTATCTAAAATTCCACATTAAATAAGTTTAGTAGGACAACACTGAGACTCAGTACATTGAAGAGTGTTCTCTTGGTGTCAGGGATAGCAACTCCTTTGTTGATACATATCTATCTAATCCGGTAAAAATTCTAGGTGACTAGACATTGCTGAATAGCTTCAGCGTGGAGTGCAATGTAGTTTTGACATTCTCCCTGTCAATGTAAAAAAAAAATCTTCATGGTCTTTGATGTTTTTCTGAATGATTCTAGAAAAATTTGAAAAAATGGACCTAGAGTGTTGTTGGAATATCATGGTGGTCTTCGGCAAATAAGACACAATGATCAATGAGTGAGATTGAAGAAGTTCAGGAACACCCAATGTCCATTAGAATTTTGACAATCACAAGAAAGTTAATGAATATAAGGGGTTAATTTGTCCCCATATTCTCACTTGTGACCAAACGTGTAGGATGCTTGCAGGAAAAGAAAATATTCCACAATCATCCTGTTACTAACTCACTGTACAAACTCTTTCTTCATTCAGAGAGTACCTAAGAAGAAAATAGAATTCAAGAACCTGGACTCCAAGACTGAATAGCCAAAAGACAGGTGAGTTTTTATAGATAATTGGCTGGGACTAATTTAAACCTAGATGTTTTGGTACTGAAAAAAGCATGATGCTAAGTTGCTGATACTTCTCTTACCATACCATAATCATTGTCAACAGACATAATAAGACTTCTCACTTTAGTCATCATTAAAAATTATTTATATTTTTATCAAAGTAAAATGCACATCAATGGACTATCAACAGTCAGTTTCTCTGTGTGGTATTTGTATTTTCAAAAATCTAGTAATTTTTTAAAAAAAATGTGTTTAACTAATATGAATTTTTCTTTGAAACTCGTTTTCCTCATTCATACTGTATGTTTTATGAACTTTTGTTGTCTCTTACCATTTATCTTAAAGTATATATTTTCTCACAGTTGGTAAAGGTTGCTCTTTTTATTGTTATGGCCTGAACTGACAGGACAACCCAGAATTGATGGCAAAGGTGATTATTTTCACTCACAGTTCGAGGGATATAGTCATTCATGGAAAGAAGGTATGGTAGCAGGACAATTCATGGTGCACACATGTTTAGCTGAACTTTTCTTTTTCTTATTTCTGGAGAAAATAGAAAGCAGAGAGCAGGCATAAAATAAGTATGGCTAGATAACCTCAAATTCAAACTCTACCAACTCTCATCATCCAGAAAACCGAGTTCCTAATTGTTCTACCACTGTACAACACACTGCCACCAGGCAGGACCAAGTGTTCAAACACATAAGCTTTAAGGGTGGCAATTCACATTCAAACCACAACAGAATTGCCATTATTACAATTGTGTATTTTAATACATAGTTGGAAAGAAACACTGTAAATATTTACTGATTTGATAATTCTTAAAGAAATACATAAAACTAATATTTGAAAACACATTCAGTAAAACAAAGTGTAAACTGACAGATTTTAAATTATGTGTTTTGATTATCCTCATAATCTTTCAGGAAGGAGAACAGAGAAGCATATTAAACTAGAATGGCATGCATGTATTAATATGCTTATGTTTATATAATTTGACAATATTTCCATCAATGATCTGTTGGGAAAGGTAACAGAGAATGCCTACTAGCTTAAAAAATACAGATTGTTTTTAAATGGATCTCAGAGTTCCCCACCTTCTGGTATTCATGCCCACTTACTTTTTTTTCTACTGGTTTGACCTGGTGATTTTGTTTCCATTATATGAAACAGAAATTATAAAATGTTAATTCTAAGATTTAGATGATTGTGTGTTTTCCCTAAAGGCAAAAAGCATATACAATTTTGTGGTTTCCCAGCATACAATGAAGTAAAATGAACAGCAAAATAGCTCAAGTATAGAGATAGGAGAAATTGGAACATACATACTGCAATGGGCTTCTTATAGTGTTACCAGGGAACTCAGGGTCTCCCTCCTGGGGTTCTTAGCCTCCTTAATAAAATAATTTAAACAGACTGAGGCGAAAGCTCTATGTAAATTTTATTAGAGTTTTAAAACAAAACACAAGCTCAAGCAAATGGTAAATCGTGACCAATACAAAGAGTAAGGTACTGAAGAAGAGGGAAACCATACCGCTTATAAGCAACAGCATGGCAGAAAAGCAGCCATGTGGTGTGGCAGAGAGCTTCAGAGATACAGGAAATACATATTTAGACTCTGGCCAGTATCCAGAAAAATGGAGAGCAAAGAGTGTGTCCTAAAAACCTAGAAAAGCATGGTGACTGTGTACTAATTGCACAGAGAGCAGGGATTCTGGGAAGGAAAAGCATGCTATCTCATTGAAGGGATGTGTTTGCTTTCATCTCTTTAGTGTACCTTAAGGCAAATTAGGCTTTTTTAGATGAGACAACTTTGCCATGAAATTGACTGACCCAACCAAATTAACTCTTATGGGGGTGACATTTTTATGCCTCCACTCTCAACAAATTTTAGTTTTTTGAGCAGAAGGAAACAACTTTCCTTAATGGGTTTCCAAAGCTACTGTAACAATAACATAAATAAAGTGGCATTATATAATATGGGTTAAATTTAATTAAAACTTTACACAGAAAGTTCCAAAGTGATAATGGAGAACTATTTGCCTTGACAGAGAAGAACACTTGCTGAGCAGTTTTCAAGTCCCTACACTTCCAGGCTTTTGTGCACACCTGTAACCCTAGCACTAAAGGGAACAGAGACAAACATGCTCTTGGGATTTGCTGACCTTCAGCCTTGTTGTAAAAAGATTGCAAGCTCCAGGTTCAGGGAGCAAACCCCACCTCAAAATATATGCAAAAATTTATATTGTAGGATATATGATAATTCCCCTCTCCTCTGTGCATGTGTATAACCAAATACACATACACTCTCTATATCACATACATACAATTATTCTGGAGACCAGCCCAAGAGTGGGAGGAGCAATACTATGAACAAAGGGGTCATCATCATAATGGGAATACCCACAGAAACAGGTGACCTGAGCTAGTGAGAGATCACTGACTCTGGAATGAGAGTGGGCAGGCAGAGGGACTGCAAAGGACCAAACTAGGCCTACTGAATGTGGGGGACAGTTGTGAGGATTGGGCAGTCTATGGGTTCAACGGTAGTGGGACCAGGATTTATCCCTAGTGCTTGAGCTGGTGTCTAGGAGCACATTGTTTTCAGAGGGATACCTTGCTCAGTCTAAATATAGGGGAAAGGGCCTTGGTCTTGCCTTGAAGTGAAGTGTCAGACTTTGTTGATTCCCCATTGGAAGTCTTACCCTTTCTGGGGAGTGAATTGGGGTGCAGTAGAGGAAGTGAGGCAGGAGCAGAGGAGGGAGTGGGAATGGAGATTGCTATGTAAAATAAGAAAAAAATGTACTAAATATTTTTATTAAATTCTTAATGATTAATTAAATTCTTAATTCTCCATAAAAATGAAAAGAAAAACAAAAATATTTTTAAAAGGAATGAAATTGTGCTATTAAATTAATCTTACAAAGTCAGTATTACCCTTATGTCAAAACTGAGTAAGGACTAACAAAAAATAAAAACTGAGAGCACTTTTTTAATGTTGAAAATGGAAAGATGTCTGCCTTTTATACTCCTACTCAACTTAGTGCTTGCCAAGTGATGCAAAGAGATCAGACAAACAGGAAAAGCTATACAAATACAAAATAGGTCAAAGTGTATTGACAGATGACATGATCTTGTATTAAGAGACCCTAAAGAATCCACCAGGAAAGTTGAAACTGGTAATAAATAATCCTACAAAAATCAGGAGCATTCCACTATGTTAACAATGATCTTGTTTAAAACGAAATCAGTAATAAGTCCCACCACAATAGTTTTAAAATAATAAGAAAACACCCACCTAAGAATGTACTTAAACAACGAAGTATACATTCTCCATATTAAAGAACTGAACTAATGAAAATATTGAAGGATACATTAGAAGATAATAGAATTAAAATCAAGAAAATGATTACATTGTCTCAAGTGATATGTGGATTTAACATAAACTTCATCAGATTCTGAAGCTATTATAATAAAAGTAAAAAATTCCCGAAAGTTTTATGGAACCCCCACACCCAGAAGAGCAAAATCAATCCTTAACAGAAGGGACCTGACAAATCAAACTGAGTGAAGAGACATTCACAGAATAACAATGGGTAAAACTTAAATTTCAAAGAGACATTTCAAAGAGATATTTTAAAGTGATAGACAACTCTAACAGTAAGTATATTAAAGAAATAATAAATATTTCTTAAAACATGATGTCAAAGTGGCAGTGAGCATATGAAAAAATGTTCCAAGTCCTTAACCAATAGGAAAATGCAAAAAATAAAAATAAACTAGTTTGAGACTTCATCCCAGACAAGACTCAATATCATTAAACAAATAAATAATATTAAGTTCTCTGAGAATTCAGAGAAATAGGGACCATGGTGGAACTAGGGACACAGAGGGACAAACATAAATTTACTGGAATAGAAATGAGCAGAGGGCATGGAAATGTACATGGTCAACGTGCATAATATAAATAAAAGAATTCTCTTTTGCAAAATGTTTTATTTGCAACAAACATGTTTTAGAACATAATTGAAAATAACATTCAAACAGAAGGTATGTTTCAAAAAGTTTTAAAAGACTACTTCAACTCAATTAGAAGATATTATTATAGCTACTGAGTTGGTTCATGACTGTTAATGACAGACACTAGGGAGCAATTTGATAATAGCATAGCTTACATCTTGAAAACTGCACTAGTGCATGCATGAATGATTTCACTGAAAGGCATTTATTTTCCTGTATAAGAACTTCAATATAAAATATTTAACTATGAAAAGTGTAAACAAATAAAACATCTAAAATTTTTGACAGATTTAAAACAGGAGAAACACTACCTTTTAGCAAACAAAATTTTTCCTCTTCTTACTTTTCTTCCATACAATTTTTCTCTCTTGTTTAAAATGTCTTTTCATCAAGAAAATTATATAAAATATTAATCCATATACACTAAAGTCTTGCTAATATTTTCATCCATGTTACTGTTACTTTTCTTACTGATCAATCTCTCTATTAAAGAAATCCATAGCCAATAGCAATCTTAAAAATGCAATGGACCCCAGGAAATATTATTGAAGTAATTAATATTCTCTGTTTGTATATTCCATTCCTAGCACAAAGACTAATTGGCTGACAGAAATAGGGGTTTTCAGTGAAGTCCACGAAATATTAAATTATGTAGAAATACATCTCATACTTTGAGAAACAAAATCACATCCTGACTCTGGAAGAATACATTGGTATTTACAATATAATTTATGAAACTTTCTTCCTATCAAACATTGGACATGGACGATAGCTGTTCTTTCTCATTTGAGACAGAGTTGAGCCCCACTCTCTATAACTCCACTGCTTCTCTACTCCCTTGCCAGCCTTTTTTCCTCACAAACGGGAAAATTGACTTAGAAGCAAAGAAAAGATTTAGGTTATTTTCGGCCCATGTTATTTAGTAAGTAATAATCTCTCTGAAACTCATACATTTGAAATTAGGGTAATACAAACTCTGTGGAAGCTAAATGAAATAATGCTTGGGAAAATAGACTTTAAAATACAAAGTGCTCTTTGATGATTTGTAATTACTATTTTAATCAAAGCTACATTGATGTTACTTTAATCAATAACACTCTTTTGTGGCTGCTGCTGTGAATTTTACCCAGCATTTTATGCATGCTTAACAATCACTTTACCCCCACCCCAAATGGCATAAAAAATAGAACTTCACCAAATGAACTTTTAAAATCCACTTTTAAAATTTAAGCTATTTTTGATAATTTAATGATAAAAATATAGATAGTATCAAGTAGCACAAAAATAGACTATTCTGATAATTAGCCAAGAAATATATCATAGCAAATATTTAAAGTCACTTACACTTCAATGTGCTCCAGTTAACAGTAATTTAAATATTGTTAATTGCTTGCATGTTTAATAAAACAAAACAAATATGTTTATTAAAAATTATTATATTTTCCCCAATATCTTCATTTAATAAAATTTTTGCTTTATATTTTGACTTGTTCAACTAATGAACAACAACAAAAAAAAAAACAAGAAAAGATTACTTTTCTTGAAAAAAATTCATACCAGTGGGGGCTGTTAACCAAATAATATCATCATTAAAGATTTGATTTATTCCAGCCATGAAAAATATGTCAGGCACAAAGCAAGTTAGGAAGGCACTACACAAAGCTGAAGTGAGCAAAAAAGAAAAAGTAAAACAAATTTTCTTGTCCACTGATTACTGAGATTATGGGTGTATTATTCTCAATTATCTTTAGTGGAGCTAGAAAATTCACTCAAAACTCTCAAAACTGGTTTGCCATTATTCAATAAGTACATCAAAATCATAACACATTAGATCAATACAAACATATAGAGATTTTGGTGGCTTAAAATAAAGTGATTTTCATCCATCACCAGATGAGGTTTTATGGTGATATGCAAACCTGGATGGATGGGGAAGGACCTTGGACTTCCCACAGAGCAGGGAACCCTTACTGCTCTTCGGACAGGAGAGGGAGGGGGAGTGGAGAGGGGAGAGAGAGTTAAATGGGAGGAGGGGAGGAGGCAGAAATTTTTAATAAACTAACTAAATAAATAAATAGTTTAAAAAACAATAAAGTGATTTTTGACAGAAGAACCATGATAGTTATGTGTGTCTCAATACTTTAAAAAATGATGTTTATGATATACTGTTGACTATTATGTGTGCAATTAAATTTACCTAAAACACAGTTTTTGTTTGTTTAAAAAATATTGAATCCCCAGCAAATTGTAATATTTTCAAGCAGGTGGGTCTTGCCTCACTGAAGCAAACTGTGGACAGATTAAGTTGGTGAACACTGAACACTGGGGCAACTCCAACAATTTATGATAATAAAACAAAAATGAATTTGCCTCTTTGATTTACTACTTCCCCATACAAGTTCTATCTGTGGAAAGAAGTGCTGTTTTGGAGCCTTTTAGAGCTAGCACATTGTGGGACTCAATCCTGTCAAACTCTTTTGCTGCCCCATTAACTGTGTATATGTACTCCAAATCCTTCAATATTATTTAAAAAATATTCATGGTATATTCTCCAAAAAAAGATTCCACCTGAAGAAATCATACTCTTTCTATATCTGTGGTAAAGTATTCTATATTGACTAAAGTTGTACCACAAAAATAAAGATTTTAGTGGTAATATCAATGTTCACTCATAATTCCAATTTCTATTTCTCTTCTACATGTAATTGGTTTTTTTCACTGGAATCTTGGTCCACTTGAGGTTATTGATGAAGGTAGGAGTCAACTCCTAAACAAGTATTACCATTCCTATTTGGCCTTTCCCCTACAGTTGCAATTTTTCAAAGACACTACAATTGATTGATTCTCAAGATTTTTAAGCTATTTACTCATATATTCATTGAGTGTATAATTTCTATAGCCCTAAAAATGCTTCTCAAAATAAGGATTTTGCAGGCAGATTGAATCATTGACTCATGAGAAACAGAACTGAATACTTCATCCAGGACAAAGTGTTATTCTCGCTGCACTCCCCAGTCAGAGCAACTGGATGACCAGGTATATTTTTAAAGAGCTATATTTAGAAGGAAAACATTTTATTTTTTCTGATCAGTGATACTCAAGGATACAATCAAGATATTCTATAAAGCATGTTGTAATGGAGGAACGAATGTGCAGACTCTGTTTTTCCTTTGCATAGATAGGATGGGTTAACTGGGCTTAGTATAATTTGTAAAGCCTAAAGTTTAGAAGTAAATGATAACCATTTTAAATTAAAATTACCTTGGGCATTAGCTGTAACAAGAGAGTCAGTTAGGCTTTCTTTGTTTTATTTTGTTTTGATTTGATTTTTTTGTTTTGTTTTTGCTTTTTTTGTTTTTTTAACATTTATTTATTTATTATGTATACAATATTCTGTCTGCTTGTATGCCTGCAGGCCAGAAGAGGGCACCAGACCTCATTACAGATGGTTGTGAGCCACAATGTGGTTGCTGGGAATTAAACTCAGGACCTTTGGAAGAGCAGGCAATGTTCTTAACTGCTGAGCCATCTCTCCAGCCCCTAGTTATTTTTTTATTTGATTTTTTAGCTCTGAAGGCAGACATTGCCTTCTTTCCAACCATGGAAGACTAGAAGGCATCTTATTGCAATTGCAACCTATTTTGTCTATGTAGAAAGTATCTCATTGTATACTTCATCAATTTCTCTAACTAGGTGTTGCAGTTAGCATGCCTTACCTTCTACATTAACACTTGGGGTTTTAGTTCATGCTTCTGTATAATGGCGAATGCCCTTCTTTAAAGTTCATGAACTTATAGCACCTGCTCTTAAGCACCATCATGACACTGAAGGCAGCTTTGGGCTCTGATGTTGAAAAAGTATGCTGTAGTGAAAAAAAATATTTTAACTGTTGTGATCTTCTACCTAGAACGCTCATACCATGTTCACATCAGGCTGCCTTTGGCGGTGATGGGTGTTTATTGGAATAACTGTTCTAAACTCCTCTGAGAATGTTCCCTTTGTATTCACAACTTGGCTAACTCTTTGATTAAGGAGTATAACATTTAATCTAGCTTTTTATATATGTTCTCACTTATTGCACTCCTTTATAGCTTACAAATTAAATTGACCAGTCTGTACTCTCCTTTTAACTTAGGCAGCCACCGACCACCATAGAGTTATTGACTTCATTTCAACATTATTTGTATCAGGGACTGAGAAATCCATAATGAAAGATAGGGAGAATGGCCAGTTAAAGGAAAAACAACCATTTATCAAGTTTATCTGTTTATCAGCATATTGCCCTGTGCCTCCCTATAGTTATAATAATAACATCAAAAACCATTGACCACAAACAAGCAAGAAATATTTGATAGTAATGAAAATGTTTGAAATACTTAGAGAGCTACTCAAATGTGGTGGAGACAAAAAGAGAATAGATACTACTCAAGAGTGAAGGAAGAAGATGTGACTGGGGCAGAGTTTTCAAAGGATTTCAATTCCTAAAGGATAAGAGAAGAAAGAAAATAAGCAAAAAGAAATTGTTGTGATGCACATAAGGTGAAGCATAACACACTTGTATGCAGAGCTATCAATGTGATACCAGTCAAGAATTTTCACTCCATAACAGCTCACTCTGTGAATTGGGGTAGATCCAGTAAGTGTTAGAGGACTCTTGGTTGTACAGAGAAGGGAGTCTGGAGGCCTGGAACTACAGGTCTCAGAAACGAGGGGTCTTGGAGTCTGGAAGTAACTGCAGAGATATTTTTTTTTTCTGCAGCCCAGTACAGTTTTGAACTTATCTGCAGAGCAAAAACAGGTTCTCTATCTGCACCTGCTGTTTGAGTTTAGAAGCTGTCTAAAGTGAGATTCCTGTTTAGGACAGAATCTTCAGACCAGGGAACCACTGACAAGTACATCCCCGGTGAGCCTTAAATGCATTCATCTATATCTTTCTTTTCCATTGTGATCTACAGTACTCTTGTTCCACAGCCCCACAAGTTTGAATTTATTGGAAGACAGACTTAAACTGATTTACTGTATTTGGCCACGTAAATATGATTAAAAATAGGATTCTATCATGTTTGTTCTTGCTTTATATCTTTTTTAAGCCTAATTACATCTCAAGGACTTGTGTCCAAATATTACATTCATATTTCATATTCAGCCTTTTCATATTTCATAATAGGGATGAAATTTAAATACATTGATCCTTTAGGAGATATGAAAATAATGTGTAAATAGTAACATAGTTTTCATGGACTCACTTAGCTCAGCAATTAGGTTTATACTCAGGATAACTGAAAACACAATTTAAACTAGTGAAATGTAGTTTATTCATTCCAGAAATATCATTGGACTGTTCCAAAAAAAGAAGTATTGGTTCCTTTAATACTTGCTTGAAAATACTGTATTCGGTGTGCAGATCTGACTCTTAGCTACATTCTTGCCATGTTTTTAGTTACATGAAACAAATTCATGCAAGAAAAGTAGATTAGGAGATATGAGCGATTATATAGAAAAGGGGGTCTGTATCTGCATAATGGTAAAATATTTTTCAGTCTTGAGAATGTATTAGAGCTCAGTCCATTGTTATCTGCAAGAAGTGAATACTAACATATATAATTTAAAAAACTATTTAAGAAAACTTGGTAACTCTAAACTCTGTCTGCTTTGGTTTCAGAGGTATGTTAGGAAGCATTTAAAAATACTAAAAATTCCCAGCAAATAAAAAATGCCAATCAGTTATCACTTAAATGTAGCTAATATGACTGTTGTTAAAGACACTAAAACCACTGTAATATTTTTAGACATAACATTTTTAATTACATAAAATACTTGTAAGGAGATTGAATCATATTATAAGATAACCAGATAAGTGGTTATTTTGGATTCTATAGCCACAAAGATATTATGGATTTGCTAATTACTTTGATCTAGCCTTTATGTGTTATGTAAATAGATTGAAAAATAATATAATATATAAAAATGATACTGTCCCTATTAAGTATGAGCTATTATAAGTAGGAAGAAAATGGGTCTGAGTTAAAGGTTTTCAATCTGTCTAGCCATTTCAGTATGATTTCTAAAGTTCTTTTTGTGCATTTGATAATATCATGAGGAGAAATGAACATAAAAAATTGGAGCATAGAAGTAAAGATAGGAGGAAGGAATGAAGACAGTTAGGCGGGGAGGTAGGAGGAAAGAAAAGAAGGAAAGGTGGCTCACTGTGAAAGGCTTTGGAGATGTGAGCCTGTTAAGTTCATATCTCACACTCTCTGCTGAGTTAAGTGTTGGGGCTCTGAAATATATACAATCATCAGAAGGTCTGTACGTTGATGATGTATTGAATCTGGTGGCCTTGTTTTAAGACTGGTATCTCCTAAAACATGAGGAAATACTAGAATCCATCTTACTAAGATATGTAAGAACACAATCATCTAAAAAGTAGAAAAGCACCAGTCACGGTAAAAGAAATCAGATGACATATTCTCAAGACACCAACAAAGTTCTAGTGATGTTCCTAACGCCCTCTACCTTCCCTCTCTTCCTTTCATCCCACCTTCTTTTATATACACATGTAGTCTCTCTCTCTCTCTCTCTCTCTCTCTCTCTCTCTCTCTCTCTCTCTCTCTCACACACACACACACACACACACACGCATCTTGGTCACTAAAAATGTTGAGTTTAGAGTAAGCCATAATTATATAAGTTACAAAAGCTTATGTCCTGAATTGTAGTCATAGAAGTAATGCATCCAGGAGGCTTTTATATTATTTTTGGAAAGATAATCATAGATATTTGCACTATGTATCTGTTGATTTACTCATTTTCCTAATAAAATATCTCTGTAATACTAATTAATGTACACATATATTATAAAGTGGTAAAGGCATGAGGAAGTGAGGCAATCAGAATGTGCTCATATTGTTCAATTCTTCCAAATCTGTGGTGCTAGAACTTAGGTCGTCTCAAGCTGAAAGCTCAACATCTTCAATTTATCATTTCTTCACGGATACATGATACACTAGAAATATTAGCTCTTAAACTACAACTTACAGTTCTACGTATAGAAGCCAGACTGCAGATACTCATTCTGTAAAATTGAAGCAAAAACAGGCAATTAGGTGAAAAACTAATATATATTATATATTATATAACATATATGCAATGTAATTTATGTAAACAACTTCAAAAACAATTATATATATATTATATATTTAATTCATCTGTAAATATTTGAATTAGACTAGGATTGTGTTTTGAGGTATATCAGTATGAATAACAATTGCTGTTGTGAAAATGAACAACATAGTCTGACTTAGCATGTTTTGTAAAATCTCATGTCTCATCTGGAAATAAAATATTTGTGAAGTGCAGTCAAATAAATTGTTCTTATAAGAATGAAGTACAGTGTTTTTCTGTCACAGGTTACAAGGTGAATGCCAGATACAACAAAACCAAATGACATATTTACAAGCACATTGAAATATATTTCTTGATTATGGTAAGTCACAAAGAAGCATGGGTGCATAGAAACAATTGAGATAATGATGATAACAATCCGAGACAGGAATAAAGGCCTGTCCAGTCATCTTTGTTCTCTAAGTTTCATCTAGACATTTATTTTTTACAAGTCTCAAGGGAACATCTTTGAAAGAATGGTTTTTTGCCAGTTTATTGGAACAGGCAAATATGAGAGAATAACCCATTACCTTCATCTCAGTGGTTCTAGTGCCACATTCAGTGAAAATGTGTTGTGTTATTTCCTTGCATCTATGTGAAAGAGTTTCTATTTACCCTACGTAATGCATACCATACAGACAAGAGGATGATTCTATGTACGTCTAGTTTGCTAAGAGTTTATTAAGGCTATTAAATAAAGTGGGAAAGGGAATTGCTTACAGGTTCATGGGTGAATCAAAGGCAAATATATCAATTTGAAGTAAACACCAACATGGCCAGTAACTGTGAGAGAAGAATCCCTGATGTTCCCTGAAAAATTTATATCAAGTTCCAAGTATAGTATCTTTTCCGCCAGCAATGGTTTGCTGCTTTGTTTTGTTTTGATTTGTTTACAGTCTTAAGGAGTATCTTTACGAATATTGTGACTTTCTCAACCCTGGTTCTTGTAAGCTTCACCAATTTGTATTATGAGCATCCCTCTAGGGAATAATGTTTCCATTTGGACAAATATCTATGTAACACTACACCTCTCTTTTAGTTTCCATCTTCTCTTCATGTCCTCTTCAGTGGTCTATCGTGTATTTTGGAGGAGGTGACAAAACATCCAATTATTTGTTTTCCATGTATAGCTGAGCATTGGACCACAACAAGACTCTCAGCATCCTAGTTCATAAACTGCTACTCATTACCACGGGGAAAATATGTTTGGATGGCAGTTTGAATGAGGAATGATACACAAAGGGTTGGGAATTTAATGTTTTGTTGAAGTTGGAGACAGACTTTGAGGAAATACAGAAAGTTTCAAAGATAGAGCTTTGGAGGAAGGAGGTCTCTGTGTATGTGCTTGAACAATCTACAGCATCACCACACTGCCAATGTTCTCTCCCTATATTCTGTGTGTAATTGGAGATGTGACTGATCTCTTGCTTTTTAGTGGCTTAGAAATTGTACTTGCTTGTGAAAATCACTGGTTCAGGTCTGTGCCAGCTAGAGAGTAAAGTTCTGCATCACAATAATAGTACAAAAATGATATATGCTATAGCTCAATAGTTGGATGCTGACCTATCTTTGCAGGACCATAGATTCAATCGCCCCCCTCTCTCTTTCCCCTAGCATACACACACACACACACACACACACACACACACACACACACACATGACTGAACAACTGATTGTTCTCTGGGTTAGCGCAGCAGCTGGCTGTTTTCTGGGTTCTAGCTCAGTGCCATCTTGCCTAAAATATTTAACTAACATGCTGGGTTATGAGTAAAATCAGTAACTTTGCCACAAATATAAATATTTCTTCAGTTCTCTTTTTGTGTTTTGCAAAATTAAATTTAACATTGCTTTCAGGTTTTGCTTAGCATTCAGAATAACTGTATGATGAATTATCTGATCTTTCCATGTGGTTTTGCTATCTTTGGCTTCTTTTTCCCACGGTTAATGTTGTCTTGATAAGAGTCAGGTCTAGGGACTAATCAACTTTTATTATAATATATTGGTATAACTAATTTATTGTTTACCTCCTCTTAATCTCTTACTATATATATACATATATGTATATATATATTCTAAATTAAACTTTACTAAAGATACACATATAGGAATAACCATATTCTATATCTGCTTGTCTATCATCCAAGATTTCAGTCAACTACTGTGGTGTATTGGGCAAATTATCTGTAGACAAGGTGAGACTCCTTACCATTTTTTAATTACATGAATGAAACATGGTTAGAGAATAGATTCTTGAATCTACAATATTCACCTATCAATGTATTTATTTATTTTCTGGTAACTTCCTTTTATTTTCCTTCTATTTTCCATTTCATAACATCACAGTGATTTTTTTCCTTATTATTGTACAGTTATATATCAAAAAGATCTTATTGATTAAAAAATAATTTGTGGTTATCTGAAATTTAATTTTTTTAAATATTCATAATCTGTTGGATGTAAATGAGTCAGGGAAAAATCTAATGCCTATCTTATTACTAAATTATACTGTGTAAGTACACAGTGTTAAAGAAAAATACATTTAGAAAACTCAAGGAAAGGAAAGGTTGGTAGTGTTAGCAGGTCAGTTGAACCAGGAGAAAGTTGAACTGCAAATGGCAGGGGAGCCACTAAAAGCAAACAAGGAGGACCCTGTGTTTGTCTTCATTCCCAACCATGAAAAAGATTACAACTTGAGGAAGTACCAACCCCAGGTGCAGTCTCAGGTGTGTTTGTAGAGATGTGAGGGTCATCTCACTGTGGAGAGAAACCACAATCAAAAGGTTCTTGTGGGATCTGGTTCTCGGAGAAGGAGCATTTGTGGGAGAGGACTGGCTGTAGAAAGAACACAGTATGGAGTACAGCAATTTCATGGATGACCTGAAGCAATCCTCTGCCTGAGACCTCAGCTAGGAAGAGCCATTACAAAAGTAAATGTCACAAAGAATATGACCTGTCAGGGGCGCAGGTCCAGAAATACACCAGTGCTCTCAGAGAAACAGAATGGGAAAAGACACTTTCCTAATAAGCCTGTTCAGTGTTTGGAAATGGCCCAGGGATTCTCAGAGCAACCACGGGGAAACTCAAAGTCAGGAGTCTCAGGGCTAATCAGACAGCTTTCCAAGTCTTCTACATGACTTACTAAGGTGATTTGATGGAGGATGGTCATCTATGTGTTACTTTCGTTGGTTAATAAAGAAACTGCCTTGCCCCTTTAATAGGACAGAAAATAAGGTAGGCAGAGTAGACAGAAGAGAATTGTGGGAGAAAGAAAGCAGAATCAGGCAGATGCCTTGGGCAGATGCCATAGCTCTCCTCTCCGAGATGGACACAGGCTAAGATCCTTCCTAGTAAGCCACCACCTCATGGTGCTACACAGATTACTAAATATGGGTTAGTCAAGATGGGAGAGTTAGCCAATAAGAGGCTGAAACTAATGGGCCAGGCAGTGTTTAAAAGAATACAGTTTCTGTGTAATTATTTCAGGTAAAGCTAGCTGGGTGGCGGGAAGTGGCCTGCTGTTCCTTCTACAGTGATTTGAATAAGACCCCACATTGTTCCTTGTATTTTTTTTATGATGAAGTCTTAGGATTTCTTTCTCTGCAGTTATATATACTAAGCCAAGGAAATTTATATGGTCACTCCTCAAACCTAGGTAGATTTTAAATGCTTTCCATGATTACTAATGGGAAAGAGTTCAGACAAATTTAGCAGCTTGGCTTCATATAGCTAAAGGAAAATCAATATGGTTGTAAATATTAACATCTTAAATCCAAAAGAAATAAAAGTTGGATATCATAGGTGGGCACTAATGGCTTTATGTCAGACTTGTGATTTTAATTCATATAAATTTTATGAAAATAAATCTTTCCCATAAGTAATAATAGATAATAAAAATATATGAAGAATATTAGGTCAGCTACCTTTTTATTGCTATGATATATACAATTTCCCAAAGTAACTTAAAGAAGGAAAGGTGCATTTTGCTATTGTGGTTTCCTAGGGGACTTCACAATGGCAGAGAGGCATGTCAGCAGGTGCCAGATCAGGAAGCAAATAGACCACATCTCATCCACACCTAAGTTGTAGAAACAGAGAGAAATGGACATGGGACAAAGCTCTAAATCCTTAAACCTGACCCCATAGTGGACTCCCTTTAGCAAGGCTGCACCTCCTGAAGGTTCCCATAACTTCTTCAAAATTCCATAAACTAGGAACCAAGAGTATAATATGTGACTCATGGGGACAGGGCATTACTTACTCAAATCACATCTGAAAGCAAAACAGAAACTTGAAATTAGAGTAAATAAAATTCCTCTTGAGAGTTCTCTAACACATGCCTGCACCCACTATCAGTTTGTTTGCTACACCATTAGTTTCATTCAGGTAGTGTTGTGGCCATATGTCAAGGGGTTAATCTCTTATAGGTACATTTTCAAAATGGTTTTATATTTGTTATTTTAGGATGGGCAGAAAGGGGCAAATTCATAGTCCAATGAAATTATGTACCTAGAAGATGGAGGAAAAAATTGAGGTTTTCAATATAATAAAAACCATCATGTCAAGAGAGAAATCAAAAAATGAGACTATGTTACTAGAGAGTGTGTGAAAATTCTACAAAGGAAAATATAAATTATGAGCCCAAGGTTTTATGGAGTTTTGAAAGGCTCCTGAACCTGGGAGAAAGGATTGATAAAGTCTTCAGTAGATTATTACTATTATAGCAAATAAGAACCAGAAATCAAGACACAAGGGAACCTGGAAGCCTGATTATGAACTTTTATATATCCATAACCCATTATTCTTCTACAAAATCAACTTTGAAAGGTTGAACTATACACAAAATCAATAGTGTGTAGTTTATAATGACAATACATAGACATTTGTTTTCATTTGAGAACAAAAAAGAACTAGAATAAATAGAGATTAATACAAGTTTTATTCCTCCTATGTATAGGTACGTGGGAAGCTGCCCTCTCAATTTTGCTTTGATTCTTCAATCCCCTGCGAGTTTGTTTTCCATCTCCAACATGTGATGGAACTGAAGCTGGCAAATAGACACTGCTTTATATGGGGTTGCAGAAAGACAAGAATCATATTCAAGTCTATCTGATTTATAAGGAATTCCATCTGTGCATATTAATGGAAAATGGAAGAAAAGTCATAGTAAAATCTGCTAACTTCCAAAGGTTTGAAAATAATATGGGAAAGAAATAAAGTAAATACGAAAATGATTTAAGAAAATCTGAATCTCATGTATGATAGAGAATGAACTAACATGATCAACAAAGTTAAGAGGGACTTGTAACTATAGGACAGATTAACTACATGTTTTACTGAGGACCTCAAGTCCTTTCAATTGACCCATTCATTAATATCAATTTTGACATTAATTAAAATTCAAAACACTCTCATTTGCCTTAAAAGTTTACTGAGAGTAGACCTATGGTTATACTAGATTAAATTGCAAAGAACACTTAAATACCTTAATTTAATATTTGGACTTTGTAAAATTAGTTTCTTCCTTGTAAAGATATTTACAAACACACACAATATCAGAATACGCAAAGGGATGATTGTGTTATTCCTGATAATTAATGAATCGAAAAATTTCTCATACACATTACATAATCACGTACGTTTGAGCACCAATTATATCTGGATGAAAATAAAAACATACACCCCATAATATAAAATTATATCCATTTTCTTTTCAATAACCTTTTAAATTCTTTATATTATGTCACATACTGCAATGAATCTTTCAAAAGATTTCAAGATGACTTGAAGGCAGGTGCGATTAGTTTTTCACATAGGAGAAAACTGTGGTTTGAAGAGATGAATTAATATGTCCAAGTTCATGCAATCACTGAAAGCAGAAATGTGACAACTATTCTGGAAACTCTGAGACAAATATAATATATAGAGAGACAAACAATTTCAAATCATTCTAAAAAAGTTTATAAAAGTAAGAGAGCCACATTCTTTTGAACTTTGAAACAGCTGAATTACATGACATTTTTATTATTAAAATGTATCCATTATTGTAAATGTTTGTTAAGAAAATTAGAAAGCTAAAGTGAATAATATTTCCATTGTTTCAAAGCCAATTACACATTAATAATTTCTATAATAAATATTCAACATTTTATTTTTAATGTAAAGGTTATATTATGGTTGTTGTTTTAATTTTTAATAAAATGTCACAATTTTACTTTGGTTTAAAATAGTTGATAAGGCTTAGATGGAAATTATAAACACATTAGAGAAAAATATTTATTCTATTGTCTAGTGCTACTAAGAGTTTCCTTTGAGTTTAATGAGTATTTAATTTTGTAAAGCTGATATATATATATATATATATATATATATATATATATATATATATATATGTAACACAAGTGTGTGTGTACTTCTGGTAAGGCATGGTGGCTAGAAGGGAAAGAAAGAAGCTTCCCGCTTCCAATATTGGTTGGTTGAGTTCAGTTCCATAAAATCTGAGCAAACCTGTCTCTAAAACATTAAAGTCTATATTAATGCAAATTTTTTTCTGTCACTACACTGAATTTCAATTATGTCTGTCAAATACTCAACTATAAATTGAGCATGAGTACTAAAATCTCTCCTTGCAAGTTTTAAGTTTCTTTGCGGAAGAGGAGAGAAAGAGTCTAAGAGACAGAGGTAGTAGATGCCTACAAGGGTATAGTGTCTACTGGTCACAATAGGGAAATCTTTAATATCAATTCATGGAGACTGTGACAGCACAGGAAAGACCTTCATAAACCCAAGCCAGACAAAATACTATCTTGCAGATAGGAGTCTCCCTAACCAAGGAGCTATTGGCTTCAAGAAAGAGATCAAGCTTTCTCTAAGTGTTACACCAAGTAAGTAAAAAAAAATGTATTTGGAAAGTACAAATTGGTCTTGTTAAGGTTTATAAAAGGACAAAATTTGGATGGATAGGAAAGAGGGGTGCAGATGGGACCAGCTGGTGCTGAGGAGAGTGATTGTTACCAAATGCATTGCATGAAAGTCTCACAGAACTATCAGTGGACTTTTAAAGATGCGATAAAACACTACAAATAAGCATACATTGCTATCATTTTAAGATGACAGTTCTGAGAGCTTTTTAGAATAACTAGTTAACTTCCTGAGACGAAGATCCAGCAAATTTTACACATGTTATACTCAGAAATATACAAAAATTTATAGTTTTAAATATATTTGTGTGTATATACATTCACACACATATATACATATGTGTGTATGTATATACATACACACACATATATACATACATACATACACACACACACACACATATATATATATACTGTTTAATTTTTAAAAATTTATTTATTTGAGTTTAAACTTTAGGGACCCTAACATTCTAATTTTTAAAATATTTTCACTAGATGGTATAACTAACATGTCATTAACTTATTTAAATTATATTTTATAATCTGTAATTAGATGTGACTTGTAGTAGTTGTAAGTTCAAAATGCTAACGTTGAGCACCACAAGGAAGAGCAGCCAGCTCTGTCTGAGGGCTTGGGACTTTGCCATTATGGTGACATCTGTGTTTCTCTCTGATTTTCTGTAGAGTGATATCCAGAGCACCAGGTATCTAACTGCTTGCCTGATAACTAACTATGCTTGAAGAATTGTCTCAAAAATATTTCTCCAGAATTTTCAGTCTGGTTATATAGCACAGCAAAGATAGTTGTTCCCCTCATCCCCGCCCTGGAATTTCAACAAGGAAGGCAAGCTCCCATCTAGGTTCCTGTCCAGGGCATTGAGCATCATTTTCTCCTTGCTTACCACTGCTCCCATTGTGAAAGCCTTCATACACTGTTACTCCCCTTCTGCTTTCTTATGTCTAAATTATTCACCTTTTCATTATTTCAACATTCTAGGTTCTTATTTTCATGTACAAAATTATTTCTTAACATCTTTTCTTTCCATAAAAAGTGAGCATGCTCTCATCTTTCATAATTCAAGAAGTGTTCCCTTAGGGAGAAATGCTTAGCCTACACAATGAAGGTTAATTACCTTCTTCCTACAGAACCATTATTTTGTCTCATAACATCCTGAATGCCCTCTACAGCAATTATTAGCTTGGTTAAATTATAAAATAATCTGTTTAGTTGACAGTTTGCCAATGTATGCAAAAATGCAAGAACGAGCACCTCAAATAATAGATTCCTAAATATACTTACATTTCTCTTAGATATATACTATATATACACATTTATGTTATAGCCATTTTTAAATATATTTTGGCTAACCAAATTGAACACTTACGTTTATATACATATATAAGTTCATAGTTCTGCCTTTCTGAAGAATTCAGACTAATATTATTGCCATGTTGAAAATTTGGCTGGTTTTTGAGATTTAAGTAGGGCAAATGGATTTGGCTCAGATGATGAAAGCTTGTGGAGCAGGTACTTTTTTTCACAAAGAAGAAAATAAAAAAAAATTAATAAATATGTCTTTTCCTTGTCTCAATATGAAGTAGAAAAGTTTAGGCATCTTTTCAGATTTCATAAGCTGTGCTGTTCTTATTCTATAAGCCAACTGGGACAGCAACAAAAGTTGCCTAACTGTGAATACCCAGTCCTCCGAAACAGCACTGTCAACATTGTATATTCTCATACTCACACGAAATGATCTAGCCTCAAACACTGCTTTCCATGGCAAACAGCTTTATTTAATTAGCTTACTAACCCAAAGCACAAACTAATTTACCACAGGAGTAGCGGCTGTCTATCAAGTGGAAATTTAATATAAGCTGCGAACTGATTTTTAAAGTACTGGGATATTTACTAAATTAATAAAATGAATAGAGGCAGAGCAATGCCTATATATTGTATTATTTAAGGAACCCTAATAATTCTATAATCATTTTGAAATACTTAAAATACATTTTTAGATGTAAGAAAAGGTGACAATCAATTTATAGCAGGGAGTTTATCTAGACTCGTAGGAAAATATTAAAGTACCAACACTAAACTTTCATTTATCTGTCATCCCTTGTAGAGGAGAAGAGAACGATAAACGATTTCAGTGCACAAATAAGGATTTAGGGCGCAGTGAAGTTGAAGTTTCTTGTGTAATGGGACACGACTGTCAACGCAGAAGCAGAGGACAAAGGGTAATTTTCTCCCCAAAAGCAGGAGATGGCACCCAGCTGTTGAGTTTGGTTTAAGAATCTGCAGCAATGACAGCGGCAGCCTAGTGGAAGTGTAAGACCACCCTTGGGAGTGAATGTTGGCATTGTATCAGAGTCACTTCTCAGCCGTGTCATTCTCACTAATGTCTTTTAATTAGCTAGTGAACTGTTCACATAGCCTGGCATCTTGTGTGCCACATCAGTCTTTTACTTATTGCGGTGAATTAGATATGTGGACATTTTATTATTCAGTTTTGATGCGGGATTTCCCTCTGTATGATGTGATTACCATTAATGAATAAAGAAAAACTGCCTTGGCCTCTTGATAGGGTAAAACAGAGCTAGGGGAGAAAAACTAAGCTGAATGCTGGGAAGAAGAAGCGTGGAGTCTGAGAGAAGCCATGGAGCTGCTGCAGGAGACAGCCGTGCTGAAACTTTATTGGTAGGCCATGACCTCGTGGTGATGCACAGATTAATGAAGATGGGTTAAATTAAGATGTAAGAGTTAGTCAATTAGAAGCTAGAGCCAATGGGCCAAGCCGTGATTTAAATAATATAGTATTTGTGTGATTATTTTGGGGCTTAGTCCCTGGGAACTAACTAGCGTCCTCCTTCTACTCAGTTTGTCAAGTTGAAGTTATGCAGTGGTTAATATTCATCAAGAAGTGAAAAGCAGCGTTTTTCTTCCCTTCTTTCCAGGCACCCATTCCATGCACTTCATTGTAATGCTCAAGTACATCTCAGGAAAACATTTAGTGACATCTGAAGAACCTATAAAAGGAGAAAACTATGGATGAAGAGGGCATAGAAAAGTCAGTAGATATGAGTCTGTCTAGTGAGTAGGTAATCTCATTTAAATTTTAGGGTAATTAGGAGTTATGAGAGTGGAAACAGAGTTTTAAAAAATCTTATGCTATGTTCACAGCCTACCATGAAGGCTTCCTAGCTATGGCTGTCAGTTCTTGGAGGAAGTGCTACAGAAACTCCAGACTGCTGATCCCAGAGCGTTGCCTTTCAATGAATGAGCTAAATAAGGAATAGATCACGTCAATGAGTTGGGAATTGTCAGAACAGAAAAATAGTTTACAGTGATTGGAGTACTCAGAACCATGTACAAAGGTGCAAAATATCTAGAGCGGAGAGTTCCTGGTAATGCCTTAACCAGTCTCTGTGGGAACACTGCTGATGTGCACCAGATTCTAGTCAAGAATGGATGAAGAAACTGTGGAATATATACATACTAGAATACTGCTCAGCGATAAAAAACAATGACAACTCGAATTTTGCAGGCAAATGGATGGAAATAGAAACCACTATTCTAAGTGAGGTAACCCAGACCCAAAAAGATGAACATGTGATGTACTCACTCATAATCGGTTTCTAGCCATAATTAAAGGACATCGAGCCTATAATTCGTGATCCTTGAGAAGATAATAATAAGATGAACCCAGCCGGGCGGCGGTGGCGCACGCCTTTAATCCCAGCACTCGGGAGGCAGAGGCAGGCGGATCTCTGTGAGTTCGAGACCAGCCTGGTCTACAAGAGCTAGTTCCAGGACAGGCTCCAAAGCTACAGAGAAACCCTGTCTCGAAAAACCAAAAAAAAAAAAAAAAAAAAAAAAAAAAAAAAAAAAAAAAAAAAAAAAAAAAAAAAAAAAAAGAAGAAGATGAACCCAAAGAAAAACATACAGTTATCCTCCTAGATATTGGAAGTAGACAAGATTGCCAGGTAAAAATTGGGAACTTGGGGGTGGGGTGGGATGGGGGCAAGGGGAGATGGGGAGAGAAAAGCGAGAAGGGGAGGATGGGAAGAGCTTGGGGGAATGGGATGCTTGGGATATAGGAAGGGTGGATATGGGAGCAGGGAAGCATATATCTTAATTAAGGGAGCCATCTTAGGGTTGTCAAGAGACTTGACTCCAGAGAGGTTCCCAGGTATCCAGGAAGATGCCCCCAGCTACTTCTTTGGGCAGCTGAGGAGAGGGAGCCAGAAAAGGCCAGATCCTATAGCCATACTGATGAATTTCTTGCATATCGCCATAGAACCTTCACCTGGTGATGGAGGAAGATAGAGACAGAGCCCCACATTGGAGCATTGGACTGAACTCCCAAGGTCCAGATGAGGAACAGAAGGAGGGAGAACATGAGAAAGAAAGTCAGGACTTTGAGGGGTGCCTTCACCCGCTGAGACGATGGGACAGAACTAACGGGAGATCACCAACTCCAGTTGGAATGGGACTGATGGATCATGCGACCAAACCCGTCTCTCTGAATGTGGCCAACAGCGGGGGCTGACTGAGAAGCAAAGGACAATGGCTCTGGGCTCTGATTCTTCTGCATGGACGGGCTCTGTGGGAGCCTTCTCAGCTTGGTCCATCACCTTCCTGGACCTGGGGGGAGTTGGGAGGACCTTGGACTTAACATAGTGTAGGGAACCCTGATGGCTCTTTGGCCTGGAGAGGGAGGGAGTGGGGGTATGGGTGAAGGGGAGGGGAGGGGAGGGAAGGGAGAGGAGGAGGGGAGGAGATGGAAATTTTTAATAAAAATAATCCACTAAATAAAAAAAGAATAGCATCTCAGGACTGAAGAAAAAAATTTCAAAGGAAAACAGATGCCAGTGATCTTCAAAAGAGCAAATAGCTGGCTGAAAGTACATCCTATATGACCTTTATAACATAAGCAGTAGCCTAAGACCTAGTGCATGCATCAGGCTGGCGCCATATACAGAAAAGATCGGCTGGGACAGAAGATCAGGAGTAACAAGCCTGAGTCTAGCTAGTTCAGAATTTCTGAGAGATGACACACAGTACTAAATTTTTGATGGTTTGATGGAGGTATTTCAGCTTGGCACTGCCATGAAGGCTACTCATATAGCCATTTCGTTTTCACTTTCAGGAAAGTGGCCACAATATTCACTAAATTATAAAAGAGAAATAAGAACTCATTATAAAATTGTGTAGATCATATATACCAGTTGCTGACTTGTGTCCTCTTCTGGGCTCATGGTACTAAGCTATGCCATGGTGCTCAAACCTCCTACTTCTACATGTCAAGTGCTGGGGTTGTAGAATTATTCTACATCTGACTGAGAAATTCACTGCTAACTTTAGTATTTTCAAGATTATGTGCTTCAAAGATGTCATTTCACTTTCTATTTACTACACTAAATCTTAGAATTTAAGGGAATTATGTTCTGTTGAAAAACTCTTGCCGTACTATGTCCTGGACACCAGGTAAGACCCCAATATTTTCATATAAAATTTTTAGAAAGATCAGCTGGACTCAGATACTGTTAAGTATGTTTACTTTAAATTGGCATACCTAAATGACCAACTTGCGGTGCTGAGGAGACTCTCTAAACTACCTTCTGCCCCATGTGTCCTTCTCCCATGAGAGAGCTTTAGAAACCAGAATATCATTAAAATTTTTTCAGAAACCTTTTCATCTTTATAAATTTATCTTATTAAAGTGTTTTAACATATACAAAGAACAAGCATTCAGAGACTCCCATAGCTTATTAGAAAAATATATTGTAGCTTATTAGAAAAATATATTGTACCTTTACAGCATTTAGATCTCCTAGGTACTTGACACACTCCATTCTTTGATTAGGCAAAAACCAAGGACATTCCTGGGTTGTTATTTTCTGACTAATCACAACTATATGAGGATATAACAAGTATAAACATAAATACATCAAATAGAAGATAACACTGATTTCATAAAAAGTAAAACCAGATGTGAAAACGCAGATTAACTTCCACAAAGTGATAGCAGCTCACTTCAATATCCCACTCTCAAGAGTCATATGAACAAAAACAAGGAGAGATGCACTAGTGTTAAGAGAGATTATAAAACCTATAATTCATCTATAGAACATTCCATCAAACACTAAAGAATACACATTCCTTTTCAGTTGCCCGTGGAAAATCATCCAAAATTTACCACATATTAACATACAAAGCAAGTTTCAGCAAATATAGAAAAACTGAAACAATAAGTCTTAACATAATAAAGGTTGTATACATCGTACCTACAGCTAAGATCACTCTGAGTAGAAAATGGTATTTACACCATGTCCACTAAGTTCAGGGACAATAAAAGGCTGACAATTCTCCACTCCTATTTAATATAGTATTTAAAGTTGTTGCTAAAGTAACAGGACAAGGAACGTAAGCAAGAAGAATTCAAAATGGAAAAGAAGAAATTAAAGTTAATTTTAGGTGGTATGATTTTATACAATAGAGACTCAAAGTCTCCACCAAAATCTGAGTTTATTAATAGTTTAGGAAAAGAGACTCATTGCAAAATTAACACCTAATAGTGAAGCAGTTCTTACATACCAATGAAAAACATATTGCAAAAGCAATAAAAGAAACAACTCTGTTTTCTCAGTCACAATAAAAACATTCAAAATACTACAGAAGAAACTATAGCAGGAAATGAAAGACTTCCAATGGAAACTGTTTGGGGAAATAAGTAAAGAATTTGAGGAAAACACTAGACTGTGGAAAAATTACTATGATCATGAATGGAAAAAATTAACTACTTACAAATGGTCATCTTTTTTTTCTTTTTTAAATTAAAATTTAAAATCATCTTTTTATACATACTAATTCCAGTTCCCTCTTCCTCTATCGTTTTGCTCCCCCACATATTCTTCCCACCCTACCCCCATCCATTCCAAAGAGATGGTGAGGCCTCCCATGGGGAGTCAACAAAGTCTGTCACATTACTTGAGGCAGTACCAAGGCCTTGCCCCTGAATCTAGGCTGAGCAAGGTATCCTTCCATAAGGAATGGGCTCCAAAGAGCCAATTCATGCAAAGGGATAGATCCTGGTTCCACTGCTAGTGGCCCCACAAACTGTCCACACCATGAAAATGTCACACACATTCAGAGGGCCTATATTGATCCTTTGATGGTTCATCAGTTGTCAGTCTAGAGCCAGTGAGTTTCTGCTAGCTCAGGTCAATTTTTTCTATGGGGTCCCCCATCATGGTCTTGGCCCCTTTGCTCATAATATCACTCCTCCCTTTTTATATCTGGATTCTAGGAATTCAGCCCAGTGCTTAGCTGTGGATCTCTGCCTCTGCTTCCATCAGTTACTGGATGAAGGTTTGATGATGACAATTAAGGTAGTCATCAATCTGATTATAGGGAAATGACATTTTAGGTACCCTCTCTACTAATGCCTAGATTATTTACTGGGGTCATTCTTGTGGATTCCTGGCAATTTCCTTAGTTCCTGGTTTCTCACTAATCCTGTAATGGCTCCCTCTTTCAAGGTATCTCTTTCCTTGCTCTTTCTCTCTGTCCTTCACCCAACTTGAACTTCCCTATCCCTCATGTTTTATCTTCTCCCCTTGTCTGCTCCCCACTCCCCTACCACCCTCCTCTGTCCTCCCAAGTTTCCACTTTAAGGAAAAGAGATCTTATCTACCGTCCCTTTGGGGGATCCATGCATGTCTAATTTAGGGTTCTCTTTGTTTCCTGTCTTCTCTGGGGTTGTGAATGCTATGTGAACTATATGGACTGTATATGGTTGTTTGCTTTATGTCTAATAATCACTATGGGTAAGTACATACCGTGTTTGGGTTTCTATATCTGAGTAACCTTACTCAGGATGTTTTTTTTTCTAGTTCCATCCATTTGCATGCAAATTTTAAGATGTTATTGTTTGTTTGTTTCTTAATACTGAGTAGTACTCCATTGTGTGAGTATACCACATTTTCTGTATACATTATTCAATTGAGGGGCATCTAGGTTGTTTCCAGGTTCTAACTATTACAAATAATGTTGCTATGAACATAGTCAAGTAATTGACTTTGTGGGAAACTGACATATTGATAAACAACGTGGCTGTACAAGTTTGCACTCCAACCAGCAGTGAAGGAGTGTTCCCCTTACTCCACATCTTCTCTACTATAAGCTGTCAGTGGTGGTTTTTTCTCATTTTTTTATTAAAGATTTCCATCTCTTCCCCTCCTCCTCCCCCTTCCCTCCCCGCTCTTCCACCCATACCCCCACTCCCTCCCTCTCCAGGTCAAAGAGCCATCAGGCTTGGACTCTTCAGCATGGAGGGGCTCACTGTTAGCCCTGTCACCTTGGTTGTCATTGGTGTTTTGATGATCACCATTCTGACTGGTGTAAGATGGTAACTCAGAGACATTTTGATTTGCATTTCCTTGTTGACTGAGGATGTTGAGAAGTTCCTTAAATACCTTTTAGCCATTTGAGGTTCCTTTGTTGAGAATTCTCTGTTTAAGTCTGTACCCCATTTTTAAAATTAGATTATTTGATATTGTGATTTCTAGTTTCCTGAGTTCTTTGTATATTTAGGAGCTCAGCCCTCTGTCCACTGTGGGATTGGTGAAGATTTTTCCCCATTCTGTAGCCTGCTTTTCTTGTCTTGTTGTCTGTGTCCTTTGCTTTATGATGCCATTTCAGTTTCAGGAGGTCCCGTTTATTAATTGTCAATCTCAGTTTCTGTGCTACTAGTGTTATATTCTGGAAGTGGTCTCCTGTGCCAATGCATTCAAGGCTACTTCCCACTTTCTCTTCTATGAGGCTCAGTGTGGTTGGATTTCTGTTGAGGTCTTTGATCCATTTGGACTTGAGTTTTGTGCTTGGTGATAGATATAGATCTATTTGTGCTCGTCTACATATCAACATCCAGATATGCCAGCACTGTTTGTTAAAAATGCTTTCTTTTTTTCGTTGTATAATTTTAGCTTCTTTATCAAATTCTGGTGTTTATAAGCGTGTAGATTGATATAAGGGTCTTTGATTAAATTTTATTGGTCTACTCACCCTCTGCAATAAACACAAGCAGCATTAAATATCATGGGGTAACACTAACCAAACAAGTGAAAGACCTGTGTTACAAAAACTTTAAGTCTTTAAAGAATGAAATTGAAGCTGGGCAGTGGTGGCGCATGCCTTTAATCCCAGCACTCGGCAGGCAGGGGCAGGCGGATCTCTGAGTTCGAGGCCAGCCTGGTCTACAAGAGCTAGATCCAGGATAGGCATAGGCTCTAGAAACTACAGGGTAACCTAACCCTGTCTCGAAAAACCAAAAAAAAAAAAAAAAGAATGAAATTGAAGAAGAAGATTTGAAAAAATGGAAAGATCTCCCATGCTCTTTGAAAGGTAGGATCAACAGCTAAAAATAGCAATCTTTCCAAAAACAATCTACAGATTAAGTGAAATCCCCATAAAAATCCCAGCACAATTTTTCACAGACCTGAAAAAGAATGATAATCAACTTTATTTGGGGAAAAAACAAAACAGAATAGGAAAAAATGATTCTGTACAATCATGGAAATCCTGGCGACATTATAATCCCTGACTTCAATCTCTCCTATAGAGCTATACTATAGAACTATACTATAGAACTATAGTAATGAAAAGACCTTGTTATTGGTACAAAAAAATGTTCATCTTACCTAAGCTATGAAGAGATTCAATTCAATCCTACCCAAGTTTCAAAGATATTCTCAGAAACAGAGAAAACAATCTCAAAGTTCATATAGACCATACTTCCAAAAATAAATTTGGAAAGCCAAGGCAATCTTAAACTAGTATAATAATACAGGAAGAAGGACCATATCTTATTTTAAATTCTAATTCAGAGTCAGAATTATAATAAATAAAAACATGGAACTTGTTCAGAAAGAAACACAAAGACCAATGGAGGAGAACAGATTATTAGTCCACTTATGTACCACTCTCTGATTTCATGCAAAAATGCCAAAAGTGCATAATGGATAATAGACAATATTTTCAGCAAATGGAGTTAGGAAAATAAATTTCAACATGAAGGAAATAAAACTAGACCTTGTTTCGTACACAGCATAAAATTGAAGTTTAAATGTACTATGGATATAATCATAGAATATAATACCCTGAAACTGTTATAGGTTAAAGTAGTGAGTACACTTGAATCTAGGGGAATAGGTATGGCCTTTCTATATACAACTTCCATAGAACATCAGTTTTCAAATGGAATATCAAAATCACCTGTGCAATAAAGGATATGGTCAATTGAATAAATAGGCAGTACATTGAATGGAAGATCATATTTCCAGCTATATCTTTAGTAAAGAAACATTATCTAAATATTCAAAGAACTCAAAAACTAAACATGGTGAAAAACAATTCAATTGAAAAATAATGGTCTATAGAACCAAACAGAAAATTCTCGGGAGTAAGAAATACAAATGTCAAGTCAAAACAGTGTTCACCATTCTTAGCTTTGGGAAATGCATACTAAAAGCACTTCTTGATCCCATTTCACTTCAAAAATACAGGCAAAGATCAGCATAAAGAATCTAAATAAAAAAAAATGTTGGAGTTAATGCAGAGAAAGGCAAACCCTATATAATGTTAGGTGAAGTATGTACTGCAGCCACCACTTTTGAAAGTGGTCTGACAGTTTCACAAAGAATTAAAAAGGAAAAAAAATAGAGATATCTAACATATGACTCACTCTAATACTGCTGAGCATAAGATCAAAGGACTTGTATTCCACTATAGATAAACTTTAATAGCTATGCTCATCACCACTGTATCTACCATGTCTAGGAAATAAAGTCAACCTTGATGGACAGCAGCTGACAAAAGATATGGAAAATTTGTATAAGTGTAATGGAATACTACTCAGCTATAGAAAATAAAGGAGTGAAATTTGCAGTTAAGTGGCTGTATTTGGAAAACAGTACAATGGTGAGATCATTTATGCTCAAAAGACAAACATTGCACATAGAGATAGGAAAACTGAGGACTGAAAAAACTATATTTGGAGGGTATAGCATCCAGGATATTGAGGGAATGCTAGGAAGTTTAACTAAAATTACAAATGTAGAGAAAAGCTACATGAAAATCTTCTGTCTTGCAACCAAAGTAAAAATTAAGAAAGATAATTAGAGTCCATATGATGTGAAAGGACAGGAGTAAAATATTCTGAATTAAACATCTAAGTATGTATTGAGTCAAGGTCATAGAGAAGAGCAGAGACTAGAGGGTTAGTTGACTGAAAACCAAGGATGCCTTAAAAAACAGTGGGAGTTTATTGATTTTAAGCCCAGACTCATAACTACCCAAAATGTTGTGAAGCAGTAACTGTGAGGACTCAGTTGTAGATGGGTCACCTATACCAGTCATCCCTAAACCAAGCTAAGGAAGCATCATGGTAGATGAGGCAAAAAGAATGTAAGAAATGAAAGATACAAAAGAGATCTTCTAAATGCTGTATCTTAGACATGACACAGCTGATGTACACATCAACTCACACATCTGTGTTTCCTTGCTCACAATTAAACTAATTAAAATTGCAGTATGAATTAGGAGGGTGTGTTTAAGGCTTCATGAATAGACCTGAAACTATTGGAATCTGCTGTTCTTGAAGGAAAGGAAGAAGGTCACTTTTGTTCAGAGAAGTGGTCAGTGGAACATTCCCATTTCCTAATGAGTATCCACATACCAAATCACATATGGACAGCACTGATTGGACTGAAGGCCTGCTGATTATGATTTTAATAACATGAAACTACTACTAGTAGTAATAATACCACTAATAATGAAAGACATGGACTCAAGAGACAGACTGATGGTCCTCAGCATAATGAAGAGGGAAATAGTGAGGTATAGATAATACCAAAATATATTCTATTCAAATATAAGATCTTGTTTATAGTCTCAGAGAGTTCATCCATGGCTATCATGGCAGCAAGCATGATGGCACACAAAAAAGCATGCTGTTGGTGGAGTATCTGGGAACTTACAGATGATCCATAGTCATAAGACAGATAATAGGCTAAACTGATCTTAACATGGGATTGTGAAACCTCAAAATCTCTCTGAGTAATAGACCCCCCCCCCCCAATGAACAAGATTGTACCATCTAATCTTTCCTATATAATCTAAAAAAAATGTGGCCCAAGTATTCAAATATATATGCCTATGAGGGACATTCTCATTCAAAGCACTGTAATTGCCTATTCAGGTTTAGGTGCATTGGTGGATGAAACATGTTCTGAGTCTTTTTGGGAGCAAAGACGTTTGTCAAAGTGGTCAAATTCTTCCACAAGATACAGGGAGAATGATTGGCAGAATAAAGTAAAACACCTTTCTGCCATACTAAGTATATCCTATGATTATCGTTGACGGTTTTACGTAACAATTTTCTGGATACCTCTTAGCACTTCTGGAAGGGTGAAGGAGAAATTTGTAATTCAGGAGTTTTAATTCCATTAAAAAATGAAATGAACTTTTGATGCCATAAAGATTTAAATTTTAACAGACCACATAAAGTTTGCAAAATTCAAGGACAAGTCCTGTCTATTGCTTGGTTATCACCCTCTTTTAGGTGAAACAGGCAGCACACCCTGCCAAGTCTCGTCAGTGTTAGTACGGACACACAAGACATTTGGAAAAACATTCCTTTCCTTCTCACTGATTTTTACCTTTTAGAGTTATTTAGGCAAGCCAGCGTTGTTTCTGCTAATCACTGTTTTAGCTATCTGCAAAGTCCAATCCTGTTCCCATTTCGCTGGCTATGTTGTACAGTCAATAACAGCTATTGCTTCCAGTCATCCCACTGTTGCTACTAACACACATGCCTTCATATCCATTTGGTTTCTCTCCTTTGTCTTTCCTGGAATTCAAACAATAACAGCTCTCACTCAGAGTTTGCTGAGAACACAAATATAATGATTCAGTTTGTAGGAAGCAGAACATTAAAGTAAAATGATAAAAACTTCTCTCACACATGTGATATGAAAGGGAAAGTTGGAGGAACAGAAGTGACATGCTTTGGTTAGGGATGGGAAGCAGGGAGACATAGAGAAGAGAGGTATGTAAAGCAGAACTAAGCAAGTATAAAAAATAAGGACATCATATACTTCAAAAGCTAATATTTTTATTAAGTTGGAATGGAGGTATTCTGCTTGATTGGGTAAAGCCATCCTGGGGAATTATAGAGTATAAACTAAATGTCCCCATGCTGGTGTTATTGGGCAAATTCACTATGAGTTTTTGTTCATGCAAGTACCTGTAAACCACCAAAACAATACAGGTTATTGTAACTGCACTTAGTTACCTGAAAATAATTAAATATTAAAACCCTATTGCTCGACATCACACAACACTGTGAGTGTAGGACATAAATAAATAAAGCTGGAATCGGCCTGCAGGCTTCTTCCATGCTGGATAGCATTCAAGGTCCTTGGAAGCATTTTGAGGATTGATGGAAGAAGAAATATCGGTAGTCTTACTCAGCTGTGGATCAGCGCAATCCATACTACCAACTTTCCAAACAGAACTGCCATAATGTCAGGGATATGCTATTCACAATCAAATGCTTTCTGATTGAACTGAGGCCTGTTTCATTGGAGGGAATTTGTAACAAGTACTATGTGCTTTGTCAAAAGCCTGCTTCTAGGGAGATAATATGATCTAGTAGGGAAAGTACTACCATTGTTCTGACAAATGGACAGAATATGCACATGAAAGTGCCTATATATCCATAGGTTGCTGCTACTCTGTTCTTTGGCTAGTTGTGTGTCTTTTTGATGTGAGTGACAGGTAAAGCAAATACTTGTAATTGGTCAAAGCATGGAAATTAAGTGACAGTTTAGGGGTTGAGACCTAAATGGGACATCTGTTTCAACTCCTTACCCTGAATAGTCATAGAACATCACGGAAGAGGGTCTGGAAAGAATATAAGGTGGAAGAACATGCCGGGGTATTGTAGAACACTCCTCTAGGCTCAATGCCACTGCACGCGAAAGCTTACATGAATTTGTTTGCAATGGCATGTTTTAAGATAACAAGAAAACCGGAGGACAAATGTTCCAAAGAAATGATTATTATTCAGGGATTTAGAACCTCTTATTATACTTATCTCATCATGGTACTTTATGTATCAGTTTTGATATTTTTTCCTCTAACAATATACAAATATTGTCTCAATCCTCTAAAATATAAATTAAAAATAAATTATGCATTCTGAGGTTTTTAGTTTGATATATAAAGTGCTTTTCTATTGACTTTATAGCCTATTTTGACCAAATCTTCTTTTACAAAACAAATTCCATATAAATTATATTTGTAGTCATAATTATAAATAGAAATGTGCACATTTCTTTCTCTATTGGACCTATAAGATACTTTGCTCATAAACATATCCTTTAGAACATTTGAGTTGCTGACTTGTACTATCATAGCTTTTTTCTGGAAAATCACTGACAGATAAAGAAGATCATCACTAACAATACTCGCACTGTATACATACATACATACATATATACATACATATATACGTTTTTTTCCTTTTGATAAAAATTTTGATGGTCTATTCCCATAAACACTGCACTTTTTCATCTTTCTACAAGTACACACTCTTTTATTGTAGTATCATACTATAAAATTTAGCCCTTTCTTAAAGTTTGAATGAGTGTTAACTTTTCAATTTTATTTTCCACATTATAGTTTCTTCATATCACTATTGTAACAGTGGCCACACTCATGCCTATAATTTAACTGTCTCTTCGGGGAAGTACTTCTCTATTTGGAACAATTGGAACAATTTTCACAACTTTCTGTTTTGATACATGTAGCCAAATGGACACAGAGAGATGTTTTCTGTTTTTTATTTTTTTTGTGAAAATTGAATGCTGATTTTTATAATTGCTATACTTTATATGTATATACTGTATAGTTGTGTATATTATATATGCATAACTGCTTTACCACTGAAATGCATAAAGCTTTCTTAATGACCATATCTTTTTGTTTGTTTTGGTTTTTCGAGACAGGGTTTCTCTGTAGCTTTGGAGCCTGTCCTGGAACTAGCTCTTGTAGACCAGGCTGGCCTCGAACTCACAGAGATCGCCTGCCTCTGCCTCCCGAGTGCTGGGATTAAAGGCGTGCGCCATCAGCACCCATCTCATGACCACATTTTTAACAGCATCTGTTGCCATTTGTCTCCTTGATGAGTTTCATTCTTATCAGGATCAGTAGAATCTCCAAGTTATTTTATTTGAACATCTCCCAAAGGCTAAGTGTGTTAAGTAATTTTAAAATCATTTATTAGTCATTTGTTTTCAAGCACTTCACTAATTGAGCCATCTACCGCAAGACCCAGTAATACCAGTCCTAGGCACAGACTCAAGAGACTCCTAATTCTACTACAGGGATACTCGCACATCCATGCTCATAGCTGCATTTCTCACCAGAGACTGGAAATCGAGCCATCTTAAGCGTCTATCACAGGCGAGTGGAAAATGAAAAAGCCGGGCATATAGTTAATGGAATTTTATTTAGCTGTGGACAAAAATGAATTTCTGAACTTTGGTGGAAAATGTACAGTTCTTAACAGTATTTTGTGGTGATATTTAGTTTGGGATCTAACAAGAATATCAGAGTGCAGAGCTAAGCAACTAGCTAGGCATAGAGGCCAGGCAGTGGTAGCACATACCTTTAATCTCAGCACTCAGGATGCAGAGGCCTGATGGCTCTCTGTGAGTTCAAGGCTACCCTGGGCTACATGAAATTGGTCCAGTCTGAAAGATAAACAGAGCCACGTGGTGATGGCTCACAGCTTTAATCTCAATACTTGGAAATCGCAGGCCTTTAATCCCAGCACTAGGAAGGTGGAGACAGGAACAGATATGACTGGGCAGAGAGAGGAATGTAAGACAGGAGGAGACAGGAACTCATAACACTTACCCTGAGGATTCACAGAGACAGGATCTTGCCTACTCAGTCTGAGATTTTGAAGAGGTAAGAATTCTAGAGGCTGACTGCTCTGCTTCTCTGATCTTTCAGCTTTCATCCCTAATAACCTGTCTCTGGGCTTTTATTTAATAAGACTAATTAGGATTGTGTTACAGTAGCACATTCAATGAGCTAACCAAAGACAAATATCTCACATGGTTACTGAGTACAGAGCAGTGATAGTCAAGATTATCTGTATGTATATGAGTGAGTGTGTAGAGGTACAGCATATGAAACCAGAAAGAGTATGAGATGTGGAAAAAGTGTGGAGGAAATGGGTGGTCTGTGTTTGGGTACATGTGGAATAGAAGCAGAAAATGAGCTACAAGGTGGCAAAAGGTGGCAGAAGAGGGGGAGATAAAAGTTTGAAAAGAATTAGCAAAAACTTAAGATAAAAACCATTGGAAATTAAACAATGAAACATAAAGCTGTGTATGCTAATTAATTTTTTAAACTGTTTTGTCGGAAATCCTCTAAAAATGTTGTAATCATCTCTATTCTTATCAGCCCTGTCACAGGAAACTCTTACCAATCTGTTGATGATTTTGCTCAGCTTATCGTGTTGCATCTTATGCATGTTGGTGGTGAACTTTGTTATTTAAGGGATTCAGACAATTTGATACTATTATTAAAGGTAAAATTTATTTTATATGAGTTTGTAGTTTGGATCTACTGCCACTTCTTGGACTAAATATGAAGCCTTTGTTTTTTAAATGTTAATGAATGAATGAATGGCTTTAAAACAAAATACATTAGAAGAAGATTGCAAAAAGTTATCAAAGGAAATCTAAACTTTTTACAAAATGTACCTATACACATTTGATACTAATTAGAAAATATTACATTTCAGGTATGATGGAGATATATTACTAATTTAAAAATTTTAAATATCCTAGATATATATGAACTTAATTCTACAAAGAAAGTAAGAAAAAAACTCTACCTCTCTTACAAATCTATAAGGCTAAATATTTGAACTTGCTTTTAATGGAGAGCTAAAATCATTACGGACCAAAATGAATTTGTTTGGGGCTATTTTTCATCCCTTTGAAGCAATTCACTGCCCACATCAGTGTGATCTAATATCATAACTTTAAAATATGTTCTTAGAATACAGAAGTTCCACCAATCCTAAAGCTAAGAAAGTCGTAAGACAGTACCTAAAAATACCAGCAGAATTTGCTCAGTTTTTCTTTAACCCATATACCTGTTATCCTCATCAATAAGCTTGGTATAGAGTTTGATTTATTACTTTTGCTGTTCTGTGAGAAATAACATTGCATGCAATGACTTCTATGGTACATAATAGTACTGGGAAAATCATGACTCTTTATTCCCAGGCCATGGTGACTCACAGTCAGATTCAACATAAACTTTTTCTTTAAGCCCGAGGAGATGAGATCAGTGATTTTGTATCAACATGCAAAACTCAAAGAAAATAAAACTTTAATTAAGGCATTGCTTCAGAGTCATCTTGAGGGAAGACAGGTGATATGAGTAAGACTAAATAAATGTGGAAGTTTTATGCTTAAACTTTTCTAATTTTACATACAAAGAAAATGAATAAGATAATTTCTGCTGTGGGATAATGCTCTTATACACTGTAAAGATTTTCACTCATATTGGTTGAATGAAACACTGATTGGTGAGTAGCCAGGCAGGAAATATTGGCAAGATAACCAGACTAAGAATTCTGGGAAGAGGAAAGGCAGAGAGTCAGTCATCAATCAGAAGCAAAGGAAGTTAGATGAGAATACCTTACTAAAAAAAGGTACCAAGCCACTTGGCTAAACAGAGTTAAGAATTATGGGTTAATTTAAGTTGTAAGAGGTAGTAAGCAAAAGGCATGAACAACATGCCAAACAGATTATAATTAATATAAGCCTCTGTGTGTTTATTTGGGACTGATCCCTGAGACTGGAGATCTACTGGGAACAAGTGCTCATTGCCCGAGAAACTCCAATTCCCTCTTCCCCACAGCACTGCATTATCTTGTCCCTAAATTTCAGTTTCTGTGATTTGTGGTAAATTCTCCTAATTATCATTTTGCTCTTCCACTATCACTGATTAGAAGTAGCAGAGTGTGCTGCATTTGTATGTTACATGTACAACAATTAAATTACTATTTCACTACTTACTAAAGCCGGTAAATTACTTTTGTGCCAAATTCTTTTTTCCTGAAACTTTTATGCCAACAAAAATAATTTGCTCAATAAAACACTTGTAGAGTAATCTCAATGATATAGTTCTTTAAGAAATGTTAGAGGAGACCTAGATAAGACTGACAATGGCCAAGTAATTTTCACAGGGTTAGAGTTGAGTGAAAACAGCCCTTTCAGGGAGAATAGAAGTTGGCAAAAAGATATCCCTCACTTGAACTACTTAATATGTGTAGGGATGCATTTCCATCAACAAATCTCTGGCGTTGGTGTCTATAGACTGGATACAACACACCAACACACAGTTGGCACAGGACTGTGTGGAAAGGTTTTGCAGATGACCCATGGAGAACTGTTCATTCCCTGTGCAGGAGTAACTCTGTATTATGTGCGTGGGGAATGTAGAACCATGCAGAAGGGACTGCCCAGTCTTCGGTAGTAGAACTATTGCTAATTCATAGAAGCTATCTGAAAAAAACAGCCCCGGCAAATGACAACACTGATGGCTCTGTCCCTTTAAGGTTAACCGAGATGCTGGTTGCTCTAAATTTCTAATGATTCACAATAGATATCACATGCAAAACTGACTTCCATTAAAAAGAAGTCACAGTTTAAAGGTCAAGAGACCTTTGGAGTCTCTTGTGTCTGGAACAGAATCAAGTCCCAAACTGGGGCCTGGAAAGGATCATAGCAGTAAGCAGCATAATGATGCACCAAAGTAGGCAAGGCAAGCCAGGGGAGCTGACATGGCTGGTAGCCGTGAAACCTAGATACTCATCTAGATATGTAGATACCTTCTAAAATGGCAACTCCTAGAAACAGTGAGGCCCCACCTCACCCACACACCCTAATCTCCACTGTTCATAACTAGCTGTCCCACCTTGGTGACCTGGAAGACTATCTTTCCCTATGCTGTATAAAGAAAGCTAAGAGGATTATGCTAAGGATTAAGTCCAAGTCAGCTATTATGGATCATAGATCATGATGGGCATGAAAACAGTGAAAGAGAATGAAGCTATAATTATTCTTATGTTCCATTCTACTTTGCAAGTTTTTAGTTACCTATCCATAGTTAACCACAGTTCAGAAAACTGAATTGAAAATTATAGCGATCATCATAGATAGCATTGTTTTTTAAAAAAAACTTTTGGGATTGTTATAATTGTTCATTTCACCATTAAATATTGCTGCTAATTTGAGTAGATGATTATGTTCAGCTTATAAATTAACTTTTTCATAACGTTGTTTGAAGACAGAAGATACTGGATGTATAAGATGAACTACACTCTATAGCTCCCAAACTCCACTTTGAAATCTTTGAAAATCTATCCTGCCAAAGACTATGGAAAAAATGTGCCTACGGAGAAGCTTTTAGGAGACTGGAGAAGGCAGTGGTCAAAGCAGTCATGCATAAATGACTGAATTGATGGCAGGTGTTAGGCGCAAGACTAGAGCCTGAGAGAAATTGAACTTTTGGTATGCTACTGGAGGCCACACTGCAGTGTATAGTCTCCAGGATTTAGGGGCAACAAACTCCAAAACCATAGTGATGGTTTTGGAAGGACACTTGAATCACTTGGGCATTGTCCAATGTATGCCAGAACTATGATGTGAAAAGCAGAATTTGGAGTTCCAACATTTATAAATATTCCACATAGTAGTGGAGGCCAGTTGGCCACATTCACACACCAGACCAGATCTTACCATCAATCATGACCACAACCATGGCACATCCACATGAGCACTGAGTATCTATGGTCAAGTAATGCCAGTGCTTCCTAAAAGAGCTGAAAATGTCCCTATGGCACTGATATGGAAGGTGATTGCATTTGAGACTTTCAGCTCAGAATACCTTCATCCACCATTCTTTACAGGGGAAAAGCATACTGTCTTTACATCAATTCCTTTCTTTCTCTTTTTCCCTTTTATTTGGTATTTCTCCAAATAATTTTTTTTGCATGTGAGCTCCCATCTTATATGGACGCTGCTCAGTAAAGAAACATGTTGTGGGATGTTTGCTTCCACATCTTATTTTTTCTTTCCAGATTTACTCCTAAATGTTGAACCAAAACAGGAGCAGCCTCATACAACATGGTTGTTGAGTTGTTCCATTTGAGAATCATCTCTTGAAAGCTGTTCTCTGGTGAATTCAAAATGTTTGATTTTCTGGACAAGAATACTGGTTATTCTTTACTTTCCCACTACTATATTATAGGAGGAAAATTTGAAGGATGAGAAATTGTCACATATTGAGATGTTCCTTTCAGATTTCAACAGTTACATTGCTTGAGCCTCTATGCTCTGCATAACAGTACATAACATCCACACACCAACATGAATGAGGGCTTTGTAGGAGAAGACTTAAAATACAAAATGGAACCTTGGAGTGAACCTCAGTCTTTTCAACAATATTTTCTCCTCTGGTCCATTGCATTCACCCTGGAAACACTAATATCTTCTACTCAATGGTGTACAGTGAGTAAATTTACTCATTAAAATAGATTTCTTTCTAGTGTCTATGTATATAATACATTTTTTCAAAAGCATTTTATATTCATTATGACCTGAAAAACAGTGCCACCTTGAAATAGATTAGCAAAAAGTACACTTGATTTTTTTAATTAATATTTATTTTATTTTTTATTATTAAAAATTTCCATCTCCTCCCCTCCTCCCACTCCCCTCCCCTCCACCACACCCCAACTCCCTCCCTCTCCAGGCCAACGAGCAGTCAGGGTTCCCTACACTATGGGAAGTCCAAGGTCCTCCCAACTCCCCCCAGGTCCAGGAAGGTGAGTATCCAAACTGACAAGGCTCCCACAGAGCCTGTCCATGCATTAGAATCAAACCCCAGCGCCACTGTCCTTGGCTACCCAGTCAGCCTCCACCATCAACCACATTCAAAGATTCCAGTTTGATCACATGCTCCATCAGTCCCATTCCAACTGACGTTGGTGATCTGTCCCATCGTCTCAGTGGGTGAACACACCCCTAGCGATCCTGACTTCCTTTCTCTTATGCTCCCTCCTTCTGCTCCTCATTAGGACCTTGGGAGCTCAGTCTAGTGCTCCAATGTGGGTCTCTGTCTCTATCTCTATCCATCACCAGATGAATGTTCTATGATAATATGCAAGATAATCATCAGTGTGGCTATAGGACAAGGCCAGTTAAGGCACCCTTTCCTCTGCTGCCCAAGGAACAAGCTGGGGACATTTCCTTGGACACCTGGGAACCCTTCTAGAGTCAAGTCTCTTGCCAACCCTAAAATGGCTCCTGTAATTAAGATATATACTTCCCTGCTCCCATATCCCCCCTCCTCCATCCCTACCATCCCCTTCCCTCAAGCTCTCCCCATCCTCTCTTTCTCCCTTCTCTCCCCCCATCTCCCCTTAGCCCCACCTCACCCCCACCCCCGTGTTCCCAACCCCTGGATGGGAATGCAAACTTGTGCAGTCACTTTGGAAAGCAGTGTGATGGTTTTTCAGAAAACTGGGAGTCAACCTACCACAGGACCCAGCAATTCCACTCTTGGGAATATACCCAAGAGATGCCCAATCATACTACAAAAGTATTTGTTCAACTATGTTCATAGCAGCATTATTTGTAATAGCCAGAACCTGGAAACAACCTAGGTGCCCCTCAATAGAAGAATGGATTTAGAGTACTACTCAGCGGTAAAAAAAAAAAAAAAAAAAAAAAAAAAAAAAAAAAAAAAAAAAAAAAAAAAAAAAAAAAAAACAATGGCATCTTGAATTTTCATGTAAATGGATGGAAATAGAAAACACCATCCTGAGTGAGGTAACCCAGACCCAAAAAGAGGAATATGGTATGTACTCACTCATAAGTGGATTCTAGACATAAATAAAGGACATAGAGCCTAGAGAAGCTAAATAAGAAGGTGAACCCAAAGAAAAACATATTGTTATCATCCTGGATATTGGAAATTGACAAAATTGCCGGAGTACAGTTGATTTATAAAAATACATACATTTTGTATAACATTAAAGAAGACATAAATAAATTGAGCCACTATTATTGGGTAAACAAAAAGTATAACAATTGTAAATTTATTCCACAATGTTTTAACTATTCACTTTATATCAATAATTATTTCAACAGAAAAAAATACTGAAATTATAAATTCAGTTCTAAAAATGAAAGTTCTACAACTGTAGGTGAGGAAAATTAATCAAGAAAGAAGGGATAAGGCAGACATGACTAGAATGAGAGCATAAAACAGGTGGGAAATAAATAATTAGAGATTGCTTTTACAGTACATCAAAGCTGATTTCTCAAAAATGACTTAATAAGGTCTCCAGAAACTGACAGAAGTTTGCATAGAAGATAGGTCAATGATGTATCAATGGATTAACAGTTAAATTAAAATATTAAATTAAGGTAAAATGAAGTCAGATTTTCTTAAAAGAGGGACGTAAAGTGGAGATTTTTGAATGTGACTATAAGTGTATGTTTGTGCCTCTGTTTGTGTGTGTGCTTTATGTGTGTGTTTTTGTGTGTGTAACAGTGTCCTAAAAATGCTATGGGAGGAAAATAGAAAACTTTTTAGAAAAAATATAACATAAAAAAGAAAATATGAATCACCAACCTGGGAAACAATCAGGTTTGCCTCAAATACAAAACATATTGGTAATACTGTGTGAAGATAAAATTAAACCATTGTACACATGGACCTAGAAGTAGGAAGTACAAGTGTTGTATCTGCAAGGTAGCACTTAGGATGGTGTCTGTCTGAGTGTGGTGTGGGGGCTGGAGAAATAAACACTGCCCACCATTAGAGAATGACCAAGTGAGATCTGTATAAAGACTCCACAAAGTTACAACAGCTACACACAAAAAAATCACTTCCATGAATAGGGAACAGAGAGACACTTACAACATAGAGCAAGGAATGGAAAAAATGTAAAATTTAAAATACTAGCACATAAAACACAGCTCATATTTTATAAGAGGAGACTGAAGTGGAGTGAATGGACGCAGTAAACTGGAGTGCTTGCCTAGCTCAGAGGAAAAATGTGCACACCAGGCCCAGACCAGGGAGGACGCTGGCTCACAGAAAGGAGGTGGTCACCTTAATCTTCCCCCTATGCTGCAAAACAGAATACAGCCCAGCTAAGAGGTGCATTGAACAGCTCAAACAGGCTGAATGATGAATACCCACCCTAAGATGACAGAAAATAAGACTGCAAATCAGTTCAGTAGGAGAAGGATGAAGTCTGGTACCGTTATGGACTACAAAATAGGCAGTAAACTAGGCTCACATATTCTACTTTAGGGAATTTAAATGTGTTTAATGAGAATTTTTTGTTCTTTTGAAAAGTGCTTTTATGGACAATGATTTTCAACGGAATATTTTTAGCCCGACAAACATAATAATCAACTTATTTGTTACAAGGATACAAGGTATTTATACTGTCATTTTAGGACATTTTCTTTTTTGCCAAATTTTGTGAGATAAATTGAGAATAAGGGGCTTATAAATTAATTTAAAATTAATGAGTGAGCAGATATATGTCACATTTGACTTTTTGCTATCAAAGAATTAGAGGAAAACTAGAAACATGTGGGGAAAATATAGGAAAGAGTTTGCTAATACTTTACATATTTATATTTATAATAGTCAAGATTTCCTATAAGAAATTGCCTTACCACTATGGAATCAAAACATCCCAAGATGCCTGAAGAAACAGTCAAGATTATAACATTTATAATCTCAGAAGAATGGTGGCACAGGCCCCCAAGAGGCAAAGTTCTGAGTAATTCAGCTTCTCTGCAGTGTCCTCTCTAGGTCATTGACTGATTGGGTGATGTCCATCTGTATCAAGAATATGAAGCAGGACAGCTGTACATATGAACTCACAGAGGCTGTGACAGCACACACACGACCTGAACATGTTCGAACCTGACAAGACCTCAGCATGGAGAAGAGGAAGTGGACACAAAAGTCCACACCAACCAGGAAGCTATTTGCGATTGATAGCTACCAAGAGAGGACAAACCAGTTTTCTTCACTGGAGAGAAACTGATTATGTCAATCATACTCCCCAGAGCTGTGCTGATGCTCAGGAGAAGTTGGCCAAAACAAAGCAGACTTTGTGTTGTGTGTATGCTTGTGGGTGTCATTTTATTGTTGTCGTTGATTTGTTTTGTTTTTAAGAGCCAGGAAGAACATGAAATTGGTTGCATATGAGAGGAGTTGGGGAGAAGAACAATAAAATAAAAATACATGGAAGAAAATTTTTAAAATAAAATTAATAGTAAAGTTTAAAAGAAGAAGAAAAAGAACAGAAAACTAATCTCCTGTAACCAGTTCTCTGATTTTAGTATTGTATTCACTCAGAAAATACACTTAAGACATGCTCAGTACAATGTTTGTTCAAACAAATAAAATCCCCCAAGCTGGTAGCTGGGGAAGACATATCATTGTAAGATCAAACATAATCTTTATAGGAAGTTCCATATGAGGAAAAGTTACACAGTAAAACTCTGTCTCAAAAATATGAAATAAAATAAATAAAACCACCCAGTACTCCCCTGGACAATACAGGACATCTGTGGCCAGATTTATAAGCCTGCAGAAATTCTTTAGATGCATGGCAACAAATTATAATATCCAAAGAGAGACAGGTCTTCAGGGATATTATCATGCAAAGAACTATGACATGTTCTAGGAATGAAGAAGTAGACTGATTATTGAGCATTAATGAATTCTTAGAATAAATGCTAAAGATAGAGAAAGTCCCAACAAATGGCAAATGGCATATTTATAATGGTTTAATTGAAAATATCAAAAATAGAAAAGTAAGGACTAGTGGAAGGAAAGTAGAGGGAACACACAGGATGTGGAACAAAGGGAAGAAAGAGATCTGACAGGGTGGAAGGATGGATGTGTGGAGAGAGAGAGAGAGAGAGAGAGAGAGAGAAGAATGGGAAGGATAAAGTTTAGTGATGTCATCTTTCCCGGGGCATGTGTGTCCAGAGTGTGACATACTTTGTAACATTGTTTAAGTTCTATGCCTATGTTTTACTGATGTCAAGCTTGCTATCTGTCACATACCACAAATAACATATGGTATTGTGGTTGGATTAGAGTTTAAACTTGTTAAAAAGTTCCCTGTAACCAAACTGACAAGGCTCACAGTGGTGGAGTGGGGGTATGGGTGGAAGGGAGGGGTGGGAAGGGGGAGGAGGAGGGGAGGAGATGGAAATCTTTAATAAAAAAAAATGGGAAAAAAAAGTTCCCTGTAAAACTTGTTCGACTGACATTAAAGAGGTTTATACCTCAAAACAGCTTCATGTAGGCTACTCACTAACCAGAGTGAAATTTAGTTTCACAGGAAGCTGTATGTTATTCATGTTATCAACCAAACCCAAGAGGTAACTCTATGTTTGTGGCCATCTGGAGTACTGATCAAAAAAATAAAATAAAATATACTACTGCCAGATCATAAATATTTTTTTCTTGGCCAAACAGTCTGCACTCAAATAGCAGTATCTTCTCTTCCTAAATATGGAAACACACTACTCTTTTCTCACATCTATGTTGGTAAACGATTAAGTCTCATACTAAAAGAAAGTTCTTCTAAAGTGTTCATCTCTGAGGTTACAGCAACCGTTCCACAACTCTGGGTAGTAAAATGTGGAGTACCACTACTCTTGAGGAGACATTGGAAGCTTTACTCCATCACTTCTATAAAACATGTGTTCATACTTTTGTCCATACTTAGGAATGGATGCAACATATTTTAACTTATACAAATTTATTAGAAATGGCATCACTTCTATTAATGGAAACTTGCTTAATAATGAAGAATTTTAAAATGAAGTGGTAAATTAAAAAATATTTAATACAGCTAGATACAGGTACACTGGCTTGTAATCTAGCATTTAGGAGGCCAAAGCAAGAAAATTTTGAGTTCAAAATATGGACTATGTAGTCTGGAATAAGTAGAAAAATCTGCTCTCTAAAAAGTGGAATAAATTTTTTTACTGCACCAATATATACATATAAGTTAATTACATATTATAATGAATACATTTCCTGAAAACATTTTGTAAAAACAATTTTGTGAGGATAAACCATCCAAGGTCACAGGATTTATTCTGAAACTATGAAGTGAATGTACGTGTAAAGACCTACTACAAACTAAATAACTGAATATTTTACAACATAAATAAGCACACACATTTGAGTAGTAGATACATATAGACTATCTCAAGTGATGCTTTTTAGTTTCTTCCCATTGGAAGGGAGAGTTTTAATTACTTAAGCAACATAACTTGACTGAAGTGGCATATGCATTTTTGGGTTATGCTGTTAAAAAACTTGCCTGCTTCTGCTTTTGTTTTCTCACTAGACAGGAAATGTCTTAACAGGAGCTTCAAGTATACTAAAATGATACCCAGTCAATGAGAATACCTATATTACCTAGGAGTGTACTTTTTATGTAGCCCTGACTTTTGATCAATGAGTTCTTCTAGATGAAAAATCAAACAACTGAAGTTCAACTCTGGAGTTCCTGTTGTTTTGTCTCTGCTCATCTGCAATAGAGTGACCACTTCCAGCTTCCACACATGAAGCTCATCTATGACCTTAGAGACCTCCAACAGTCACTGACCCATGCATGCCACAATGGGTCATTCATAGAACCTTGTATATCATCAAATCCCATAGAGTAACCAGATACTCATACTCATTTGTCCCTTTCTTTATTGTATAACCTTAATACTCACCGATTAGTGAGTGATATGTGTGTGTGTGTAATATGTACATATATATCATTTTGAGAATTTTATACATGTACTTTGACTATGTTATTTTCATCCTGTTCTCTTCTACTGCTACTTCCTTCACTTCAACTTCTTCTTTCTCCCCTTCTCCTGCCACTAATTCTAATTTGTGCTGCCCAAATACACTTGGGAGTTGGACCATCTTTATAATGTTGAACACCTAACATGAATCACACCATTAAAGAAAACTGACTTTCCCTCTCCTTGCAGATATTAATACCACTTTTTGTCTCAGTGGCTGGTGGAATTTGGCACTTCTTGCTATTATTTGGTCTGGTATGAGCGTGTGGAGGTCTTGTGAATGCTGTCCCAACTACTGTGATTTTATACGTGTGCAGAGATGCTCTTTTCTTTCCAGAATGAAATTTATATCTGACTCTTACATGCCCTCATCTGTGAAGATCCATATATACAAGGATATGACATGTACATCTCTCATTTAGGATTAAGCACCCCACAGTTTCTTATTCTGGCTATCTTGATCAAATAAGTTCTCGGTGTTACTTACCATTTATTGAAAGAAGCATCTTCTCTGGAGAGAGTTAAGAAATGATCTCATTATTCTATAAGTCATTTCCTTGCTCATTCTAAAATATTCTTTCTGGTTTTACTAAACTTATTTTTGAAAGAATAAAGTACTGTGAGCCATGTGAATGTTGCTGGGAATTGAACTCATGTCCTCTAGAAGAGCAGCCAGTTCTCTTAACTGCTAAGCCATTCTCCAGTTTCTAGAATTTTTTTTATTTGTTTCTTTCTTACAGTTCATTGTGATCACCCACATGGCTTAAGAAGGTTTTATCATCACCTCCAGTACATTCAACACACATTTTTGGCATTCCATACATGATGTGTAAACATACACATAAGTAAAACACTTGGACACACAGAAACACACACACACACACACACACACACACACACAAATAAAACATACATATTTGAATCCCAATTCTAGTGCCAGGAAATAGTTCAATGGGTACAGTATTTGTCAATAAACTTAATGATGTTGTTTGTTGGTTCAATCCTATAAAGTTGAAGGAGAAAAAGGATTACTACACATACTCCCTTAAAAAATATGAGAAAATTATAACGATTACAGACCACCCTTACTTCTCTTGGCCCACTTTCTACACTATCATTAATTTGCTGTAGAATGTTAAACATGTAATGATCAAGATTGTAGGACAATTCAATAAGGCAACCACTAAGCAATGTATCTATTAAATACCAGAAACATCATTAGTCTTATTTGACATTAAAGACTAAAGCATATGCCAGATTTTAAATATTCAGCAAAAGGCAGAAAAATAAAACACTTCACTAATAACTGTTTTATTTAACCATATGATTAGAATGGAAAACCTTTTTGAATACATGTGATATTAGATAAGTCTAATGGCTATATTATATGGCAGAAATATGATCATATTAAAATTAATTTCATCTGCTTCTTTTCATAATTTGTGAATTTATTCCATGTAGAAATAAAATGCAAGTGTCCTAGTTGTCTGGATATTGTTTGAAATGTGATTCCTTTACAGAAAGAAGGCAAATTTTGAAATGCCAAAGAAAGAGTCATTTTGTAACATGATATTGTTTAATATCTAATAGTCCACAAAGCCACTGGCATATCTTTACCTGACGAATATCATCTGGGGTACATTTTAAAATACTGCTGAGATTGCTATTTGATGGGGGATTTGTTTGTTTGTTTATTTGTTTGTTTTCTGCTAATGAAAATGGATTAGCTACACTTCCATTTCAAGCTCTGAAAATGTTTGTTTTCCCCAAGACTATTAAGGACAATTAAATTCAAATAAAATTATAAAGTGCATATAAAATAATTGTTTGCTCTGATGTTGTTTTGAATAAAGGGCATTATAGCCTATTACTTTTTTTGGAATTCCTAATATAATCTTGAAATATTCCTTTTCAAAGTGAAAAAGAAACCCAAGGTCTGGTCCACTTTCTATAGACTTTAACAGTACACCATAGATTCTCTTTATCAATAGTTCTTTGCCTTTTAATATTTCAGTGATGAAAATACAGCAGATAATTAATCATACTGTTCCTGGAAACCAGGTTTGGAGAAAGCAGGTTTTAAAACTATGTATAAACCACCTAGAACTACTTCTTCTCTACCCTTTCATGGAAAAATTCGTTAGGAATTAGTCAAGGTCCAGAGGAAATAGATTTGTATGTATAAAAGAGCATTGCTTTTGGAAACACACTGGTGTGCTTGGAGCCTCATTGTAATCTGAGGTCAGTCACAGATGCAGCATTTCTACCATTCTGAGTCAGATCCGACTACAAGCAGAATGGGAGTCATCACATTTATGCAGGTGGAAAAGCCACTGTGATTCACATGCCTTTGCACAAAAATAATAAGAATGTCACACCCCAAATTCTAAAAACGCAAAAGTTTTCTAAACTGTGAATGAGAGACACATACTTTCACTGGTTTCCTCACAGTAAGTGTATAACGATTATATAGAATTTACCCTTCACCAATGAAGTGATCCCCAATCTCTCTAACATACAGAACCACAGATTTATAGTGCATTATAGAATCCCTATAGTTGCTGCAAAAGCTTAAATATACTCAACATCAAGATTGTCGGTGTGGATTCACCCTGACTTTGACTTTCAGAAGTTATATTATTTTTTTAGTATGAATGGTTGTTTCACCATAAAGTAGTTACCTTAACACCTGAAGTTCTATAAAATACCTGACACAATGTGAATTAACATCTTTGTTTGGTGAATAACACATATGGAAGATAAAATGGAAGAATTACAATTTTAATATTAGGCTATTCATCTTAAATTTTAGTCTTAGACATTATCTTTGATCACAAAGCTTTAACTGTTTTTTTAACTTTTTCAAACTTATCAATCATGAAAGAATTCAGACCCCAGCTATTCATCATGAGCTCTCTAAATCTTGAATACCAAGTGTAGTGAGTCCAGAATATTGGGAGTATTTTGGAAAGGTTTTGGGAGTTGTGACCCCCACAGATCCTGAATTTCTTGAAAACAACTTGTTTTCTTCTGCTCTGAACAGCATGCACTTGCTCTGAGCTGGAGACCATCAGGAGTTTCTGATTGCAGGTAAGTGGCTTCTGGTGGGTTTAGCTGGGGTGTGGCTATCAGTTAAGGATCCATATATAGGCTGCCCCTGGACACAATAAAGAAGACATTCCTGTTTCAAGGATGACCCATGTCTCTGTCTCTATGTGTTTGTGTGTTTGAATCTCCAGCCCCTTGCTGGGTTCACGAGCTGTATGGTGGCACATTAGCGCAGATTGTTGTGGCACTCTGCAGAAAGGGATATAACTTTTAGATCTATAAAGAAGCACAAAAACGCAGGATAGTTAAAACAGCTGTAAACAATAAAAGAGATCTAGTGGTGTCACAGTCCCTGATTTCAAGTTTTACTATAAAGCTACAGTAACAAAATCAGCAAGACATTGGTACAAAAATAGGCGTGCTTATCAATGGAATTGAATTGAAGACCCAGATCTAAATCTGCACATCTTTGAACATCTCATTTTAATACAGAATGTAGAAGTACACATTCTGGTACACATTCAGGAGGTAAGACGGCATTTTCAACAAATAAGGCTAGTCTAACTGGCGTCAGCATATAGAAGAATCCAAAATTATCAATGTTTATTACAATTCACAAAATTAAACTACAAGTGGATCCAAGATCTTAACATAAAAACAGACATAGAAAACATGATAAAAGAGAAAGTGGGGAATAGCCTTGAACTGTTTGGCACAAGAGAGAATATTTGGAACAGAACACTGTGAGTGCATGCAGTTTGATTGACAGTTAATAAATGGGATTTCACAAAACAGAGAAGCCTCTTCATGGAAAATAAACGTGTCACTTGGAAAAGCAACAGCCTATGGAACAGGAACAGATTTGAGGGATACTACTCAAAATAAATAAAGAACTCAAGAAGCTAAATATCAAGAAAACAAATAACCCAATTAAAAATGTAACAAAGAGCTAAGCAGAATTCCCAAAGATGAAACTCAAAATGGCTGAGAAACATTTTTAAAATGTTCAATATCCTCAACCATCAAGAAAATTCAAATTAAAACTAGCTTGACAATTCATTTTATACCTGCCAGAATGTCTAAGATCAACAAAATAAGTGACAGCTCATGATGGTTGGATGTGGAGTAGAAGGAATACTCATGCATTGCTGGTGGGAGTGTAAATGCATAGAGGCACTATGGGAATCAGTGTGACAGTTCTCTGAAATAGGAGAATCTATCTTAAGATCCAGCAATACCACTCTTGGGTGAATACTCAAAGGATGATTCTTCCTAATACATAGATATTTATTTAACCATGCTTAACGCTACTCTCTATTTAATATTCAGCAATTAGAAATGGCCTAGATAACCCTTATAAAGTAGATAAATAAAATGTGGTACATTTACACAATGAAGAATAACATCATGGAATTTTCAGGTAAATGGTTAGAGCTAGAATAATCATTCTGAGTGTGGTTTCCCTGATTCATAAAGATGAATATGGTATGTGTTTTTATGTGGATATTAGCTGTCTTCACATTGCCTTCCAATGATAACCAATAAACAATCTATAGAACCACAGAGGGTAGGTATAGAGTAAGGACTAGAGGGGGCAGGTAGTCTCATTGGAAAAGGCAAACAGAATATACAGATACAGATGGAAGAAAGGGGACCTTGAATGGAAGGAACAACTGGGGAGGAGACAAAAATGGGTTGGGGTAGGATATACAGGAAGAATCAGCTAAAATCAGGGAATATTTTAGGAACAGAATGGAAACTTAATACCATGTACTTACTAAGAGCTATACATATGTGATGCCACTCTAAATGAAATTGCCAAACATTGGGGGAAACTGATTCCCAACTGGACATCTCTTATCATTAAACACAGCTTTCTGTACTGGGATTATATTACATCTAATTGAGCATTTGGCCAAAGAAGCACCACAGGAATTCCCATACAAAACAGGCTGCTACCAAGACTACAGGTTGCTTTTCATGAACTTATAGTAAGGCCCACTTTTGAAGACAACACCTGCACAACATAATTTAAAAATTTGTATTTTTCAAGTGAGTAGCAACATAGGGCCTTCAACCATACAGTCCATTGTTGTTGGTACATGAAAATACTTCACATATTCTCAAAAGAAAAGTATAAAAATTAATCAAGTCACACACCCTTTATCTATACTGGTATACTATATGCAAAATGTGCTAGGGCAATGGTGGCACAACCCTTATTAAAATTACCAACCAATAACTCATTTGACTTGAGGCCCAGTACATGAGTTATACCCCATAACCAAGACAGCTTGAGTAACCAAGAACCTCAGATTAGATAGCTCAGTAACCTAGGGTAAAACCAAATAATACTTAATTTTTAAAAGGAAAAATGTATAGTGATTAAAACAACTTCTAATGATATGCTACTATATTCATAGACAGTGCTATATTCAGCTACCAGGCAAGAAACCTCCTCCTGCAGCAGATCGAATCAAATGCAATGACCTCCAGCCAGGCTTTATGCAGAGAGGAAGAGACCTTGACACACTCAACCCTAAATGAAATTCTCTCCAATGAGTCTTCTGGTCAGATCTCAGGGACCCCTGTGGAAGAAGAGACAAAGAAAGCCTAAAAGCCAGAGGGTATGGAAGACACCAAGAAAACAAGGCCCTCTGAATTACCATACACAAAGTTAATTTGAACTGAGAAACTGAAGCACATATTCAGGGCCTGCAGAGTTCTGAACCAGATTCTCTGCACACATATCCTAGCTTCCAGTTTAGTGATTTCGTGGGACTCCTGTGTGTAAACCAGTGAGACTTTGAAATATGAGACTTCTCTTCGACTCTTCTTGTTCTGTTGGTTTGTCTTTCCCAACTGTGATGTCATAGTTTTTGCTTTATCTTAGTATAATTTATTTTATCATGCTTTAATTGAATTAGTTAATTAGTTGATTAAATCATAGTCAAGAGGGTGTAGGTTAACAATTGAACTCTCAGTTATAACAGTTATAATTGTCAGATATAAAAGTGACAAAAGTTTCAGAGAGTCCAATTTGGTCGCATGTTCCATCAGTCCCATTCCAAGTGGACTTGGTGGTCTCCCATTAGTTCTGTCCTGCTGTCTCAGTGGGTGAACGCATCCCTCATGGTTCTGACTTTCTTTCTCATGAAAGTGGCTGATGGTGGAGGCTGACCGAGGAGCCAAGGACAATGGCAATGGGCTTGGTCTCTACGACATGGATGGGCTCACTGTGAGCCTTGTCAGTTTGGTTGCTTACCTTCCTGGACCTGGAGGGAGTTGGGAGGACCTTGGACTCAACATAGTGTAGAGAACCCTGATGGCTCTTTGGCCTGGAGAGGGAGGGAGTGGGGGTATGGGTGGAGGGGAGAGGAGGGAAGGGGGAGAAGGAGGGGAGGAGATGGCAATTTTTAATAAAAAATAAATAAACTGGAAACAAAAAAGTGACAAAAGTTGTATCAACCACTCTAACACTGGCCTCATCTTCAGGAGTAGTTTACAATCTTAGGACCATAGTTATGTGAGTGTGTCTGTGTGTGTGTGTGTGTGTGTGTGTGTGTGTGTGTGTGTGTGTGTGTGTGAAAGAGAGAGAGAGAGAGAGAGAGAGAGACAGAGAGATTTTTATTTTCTTACAATTAGGTGTGATTTTTGTTGTTGTTATTGTTTTGGATATGGTTCTATCCCATCTTCTTGGTAGAGGGTAGTTTTGTTATATTTGATCTTTGTTTATTTATTGGGAAAGAACTTAAAGTTGTGTGTGTAGGGTGAGATAACAATCTTAAAATAGTTTAAAAATGAGACAATATGATCAAATATATTAAATTTAATCTTTTTAAATAATAAAACATATAATAATTAAAAGTTATATCTGTACACACACACAAACTCCACTTACATATTTACAAGTTTAGCACTGTTTCTAAGAAACCAGGTATAATTCAGTTTTAGAATCAAAATAACATGTTTTATTTATTCCTTAAAAAACTCATACAATATCTTCATCCATTCTTCCACTGAAGGGCATCTAGGTTGTTTCCAGGTTCTGGCTATTACAAATAATGCTGCTATGAACATAGTTGAACAAATGTTTTTGTAGTACGATTGGGCATCTCTTGGGTATATTCCCAAGAATGGAATTGCTGGGTCCTGGGGTAGGTTGATCCCAAATTTCCTGAGAAACCACCACACTGCTTTCCAAAGTGGTTGCACAAGTGTGTATTCCCACCAGCAATGGATGAGAGTACCCCTTACCCCACAACCTCTCCAGCAAAGGATATTATTGGTGTTTTTGATTTTAGCCAATCTGACAGGAGTAAGATGGTATCTCAAAGTTGTGTTGATTTGCATTTCCCTGATAGCTAAGGAGGTTGAGCATGACCTTAAGTGTCTTTTGGCCATTTGGATTTCTTCTGTTGAGAATTCTCTGTTCAGTTCAGTCTAGTCTCTTGAGTTCCTTATATATTTTAGAGATCAGACCTTTGTCAGTTGCAGGGTTGGTGAAGATCTTTTCCCAGTCAGTGAGCTGCCTCAGCGGTAAAAAACAATGACATCTTGAATTTTGCATGCAAATGGATGGAAATAGAAAACACTGTTCTGAGTGAGAATCTTCATCTGCCGACGGATGGAGCTAGAGACAGAGCCCCACATTGGAGCACCGGACTGAGTTCCCAAGGTCCTGACGAGGAGCAGAAGGAGGGAGAACATGAGAAAGAAAGTCAGGACCATGAGGGAACATTCATCTGGTGATGGATGGAGATAAAGACAGAGCCACATATTGGTGCACTGAACTGAGAGCCCAAGGTCCAAATGAGGAGCAGAAGGAAGGAAAACATGAGCAAGGAAGTCTGGACTGCGAGGTGTACTCCCACCCACTGAGATGGTGGGGCTGATCCATTTGGAGCTTACCAAGCCCAGCTGGACTGGGACTGAAGAAGCATGAGATAAAACCGGTCTCCCTGAACATGGCACACAATGAGGGCTGCTGACAAGCCAAGGAAATGACACTGGATTTGGACCCTACTACACATACTGGCTTTGGGGGTCCTGGCCTGTTTGGATGCTCACCTTCCTAGACCTGGATAGAAGGGGGAGGAACTTCGACTTCCCACAGGGCAGGGAACCCTTACTGCTCTCTGGACAGGAGAGGGAGAGGGAGGGGAGGAGGAAGGGGGGTAATTGGGAGGCAGGGAGGTGGCAGAAATTTTTAATAAAAATAATGAAAATAAAACATGTGAAAAGAAATTAAAGAAGATGTTAGGTCTAGGAATGGAGGTACTCAGCTTTATTTCTAGGACTCAAAATACTAAGGCTGGCAGATGTTTAAATTCAAGACAAGCCTGCTCTATAGAATGAGGCCTAGGACAACCGACTTTGATCAGTAAAGAAAAGCATCAAAAATCTGAAAAAAAACTCATACAAAATATTTAATCATATTAAACCCTTCCCACAATTCCTCTCAGGTACTTTCCCAAATCCAACCCTCCCAGTTTCATGTTCCATCTCTCCCCAAAAGCAAACAAACAAAAGCACACCTATATGTGAATGCACACACACACACACACACACACACACACACACACACTCACTCAAATAGCAGTTAGTCAACTTCTGTTGAGTATCAAGCATGTCCAGGACCATGATTGCTATACTCTGTGACACTACACTGAAGAATAGTAATTTTCTTTCTCCGAGAAGACATCAGTTGTGAATATCTTCTTGAAAAGTGGTAGAAGTGTGTGCTCAAATCCCCTCTTTCATGAGTAGAGTTGATAACTAAACTTGTGCAATTCTTTTGTGTGCAGTCAGTCTTTGTGTTTTCCTAAACACATCTGTCCTGTTTTGTCTGGAGAATGTTATTTCTTTAAAGCCATTCACCACCTCTGGCTCTTACAATCCTTCCACATCCTCTTCTTCATAGATACTGAATCTTGAGGGGTAGCATGTGATAGAGAACACATTTAAGGTTGAGCACTTTGGAATATCTCACTTAGTGAACATTTCCCGTTGTAGGTCTTTGTGTTAACATCTATTACAAGAAGCATCTCCACTGATGGCTGAGCAATGAAGTAATATATGTGAAACAATATGTCATTAGAAGTTATTCTACTTTCAGTAGATTGCAGTGGGCGAGCTACTCTGCTACATATGGAACCCTGACCCAGAAGCAGGAAATCTACAAATGGTATATCACCAGGTTAGAAAGTGACCCCATTTCTATCTGCACCCATTTTCTTGGGACAAAAGACACTCTGCACCAGACCAAGTTCAAATTCTTTAATCGGATTAGTGACTATGATAATTGTCATCAGAGAGACTTCATTTGGTAACAGATGAACGGAGATACAGAGACCCACAGCCAAGCACTGAGCAAGCACCTGGAATCATGTTGAAGAGAGGGAATATGGATTGTATAAGCTGGTGGGGAGGTGGTATCAAGATCATCACAAGGAAACCCACAGGAAAACTAACCTGGGTTCATAGGAGCTCACAGGCTCTAGACTGACAGAGTCTTCATGTGTGACAGCTGTGTAGCTTAGTCTGCTTTCGGGACTCCTAGCAGTGGGACCAGGGCCTGTCCCTTACACTTTGGCTGCCTTTTGAAAACAGGTTGCTCATACTGGCTTACCCTGCTCAGTCATATTAAAATGGGAGGAGATTTGTCCTACCTCAACTTAATATTACATGCTTTGTTAACACCCATGGGAGGCCTGTACCTTTCTAAATAGAAACAGAGGAGGAGTAGGGGGACACAGACCAGAGGAGATGAGATGACAGGAGGAGAGGAGGGAGGGAAAACTGTAGTCAGGATGTAAAATAAATGGTAATTTAATTAAATAAAAAGACCTTTACTGCTATTTTCACTTAGCAAAATAATAATGAGGTTTTCTTATGGCCCATGATTTATCTAGTGTTAGGTGCTTGACTTATTAAGAGTGTGGGGTATGGATTTCGCTTTATTGAAAGAGACTTAAACCCAATCCAAAAAAGTAATTGGTAACATACATTACATTTGTAACCCTATTGCATTAATAGTTACATTTCAAAGCCAGGCCATTATGGTAGTTCATATCAATGATTAGTTTTCTCTTAATAATGTATATGTCATCTTCTAGAAATAGGAGTGCCACCTCATAGAGATGAAGAATCCAGTTGAGTATCAGCAAAATTCCTCAATATTCCATAAATATGTACATGTTATCTTCAAAAATTGGATTTTACTGTCAAGTTAGGAGGGTTAACCAAAAGCATGTAAAAATTTTGCAAGTAAGAAAGACCCCTTTTAGCAATGATTTTAATGGACACAACCTCTCTCTAGTACTGAGGATATCATTTAGTAGCAAGATGATATCTATGTTGTACACAAATAATATTTTAATGAAATTTTTATCTCTATTATTAAATGATTCTCTTCTTTAAAATTAGTTCAACTATCACTATTTGGCATTGTTGTTTTCTGATAAAAATAATATAGTAGAGTATAAATTTAAATATTAAGCATTCTTATTTCAAAAATATCTCATTCCTCAAAGACAGAATTTGTCTTTCAAGTATACCATTTCCATTCAGTGGTTGTAACTATGTGTCTTCTAACATCCACTAGAGGAAGAATCTCTCATTGCTCTACTCCCATACCAATCAATGATCTGTACTGAAACACTTAAGGATAGTGCAAAGTAATAAAGGCCACATCTATGGCAGGAAAGCCATGAATACAGTCCAACATACTGTAGATGGCAACGTTACATCCCAATGTGAAAAGACTGAATTGTGGACAAGGCTTTCCTCCTTGCCTACGTCAACATAAAATATTATTTGTGAGTTTCTAAAGAATATGACAAGTGTCTAGTATGAATTATTCCAATGTCTGAATTGCACATATCAAGGAACAATCTCCCCTATAGCATTTTTAACATCATTATTTACTGATCAATAATTATAAGATATCTAGTCTACTTATATAATAGCACATGTCTAAGAAAGTATTTATTTCAAATAAATCTTATTTTTATTTCTAGACTTCATGTCTTAATATGAAATAACATAAAGGAAACAAAAATGTTCAAGTAAATCTATTCTTTGAAGACTTATTTTTTACTTAATCCATAATAATCAACACACAGCTTACAAATTACACAGCAATGCTACACTTCAGAGAGTGCATGACCTCAAATATTCCTCTAATTTGTTGCATGTTTTACATAATATATTGCTGATGGGGAAGTGAAGCATTTGTCTAGTGTTTTTTTTTAATGAAAGAATTTCCTCCAGATGAGATTCATAACTAGTCTTAAATGTATAATTAGATTAGAACTCATCTTAAAGGTGACCTTGATTTATTTAGCTGGTTAGTCAGTAGATACTTTATGGAGTTCAATATTCTCAAGATTGATCAAAAAAAGGAAACTTTTAATGTTCTTAATAGGGTCATTAGTGGACTCACTAGATGAAATTAAACTGAAGGACAATCTCAACAAACTTTTTTTTAGTTCTAATAGCATACCCTTGGGAACATTAATAGCTAATGTAAATTGGTGTCTATTTCCTTTATCTCATTTTCTTTATTTGACTTAAGTAGATAACAGTTGATTACACAGAACATAAATTAGAAGAATTCTTATTTTCCAAACTTACTATTTTAAAAGTAAATTCATGGAATTTTAAAAATTCAAGGAGGTTTTTTTTTTAAGTTCAAACACATTTTTAAAAAGCTGATACTTTTATAGATGATGAGTGATTTTTTTTTAAATATGGAACTAGCATTTTTTTATGTTTTGATTTTTGAACTATTAAACCAAAGAAGGAAATGAAACATTACCTCAAAAATGTTTAGGATTCTCAAATCAGCAGAAAAGGCAACATCAGCCAAGAGATAGTTTCTCATGTTAGAGAAACATATACATTTTCATGCACTACCATTTCTACTGTCCCACATACTTAGATATCATGGAAAGTCCTGTAGACATAGACCAGGATTGTTGTGTCTCACTTAGACTGTGAGAACCTGTGGAAGCATGTCCTCCTGATCTGATTGTTATTTGAAGACAGACACAAAAAAGAAATCCCACACAAGTTCAGAATTGAGTATAATAAAGGGTTATTTATTTAGGGGTAGACTCACAGATTACAGTCCTCTGTTTGAACAGGGAACAACAACCAAACTATGCAGCAAGAAGAGAGAGGGAATGTGCACTTTACATTAGCATTCGTAGTACAAGAGGCCACACCAAAGTGGGCAGGTAAATGAAAGGCTACTAGATGTAGGATTACTACAATGCCTACCCCTTTTGTTTAAATAAGAGAATTCTAAGCCTAATACAAAATTATATACAATAAGAAACAATATCAAGCAACAAACATGTGATAAATGTTTCAATAATTATCCTATCCTAAGGAGTTTAAGTCTTGTATTATAAATAACTTGGCCAAGTCATGAGAGGAAAGTAGCTACAACTGTCTAGTCTTCAACCCCATTGAAGACTCAAGAAGGAAAATAATATTACTTGAGTAAGCAGGAAGTGCAATCAAGCAACTTCCAAAATATGTAACAAATGATAGAGGCAACAGGCTACCTGGGCAATCACCCAAAGTCTCATTTGCAACGTTGGCTAAGGCATAGAGTAACTGACAGATTATTTTCAGAGGCAGGAAAATTTTCAAAACTGTCTTACCCTGTCTTGGCAAGATTTGACAGTCTTATGTCTTGTATCTTACTTGTCCTCTCTGGACATTGTGCATTTTGCCAGGGGTCAGTGCCTGGGCCAGTTTTGCCAAGAAGAAAACAAACTCCAAGTGGAGTGTCTTTTCGGTGCTCAACATTCTCTTGGGAATAGATTGGTGCTGCCGGAAGCAATTATGTCTCACATCAGCAAAACTCTAAATTATTTAAATGCCATTTTCTACAGCTCTTTGAAGTGGTTGAAGATTACCTATCTATGCAGAATACAATCTCTATGTATCTAAAAGAACTGATTAGTCAAACTATAAGTATAACAAATATGGATGACTATCAATATACAAGAATCGATACCAATGTAAATTGCCTATAAATAATAGCTCACAGTTCACTCTATTACTCATTATTATCATTAGTGTGAATGATAGTGAACACTAATCTATTATCCCATTCAATTTCCCCCTTTTTTTCTGAGAGATACCTAAGGCTATATAAATTACCACTCCTATTCCACCCCTATACCAATCAAGCCCTAAATGGTGTCCCTAATGCTGAAGACAAACTTTGTTGGAAGAGGGGACATCATCTTTTAGAATTACTTCCAGCTGTCATAGGGCAATGTTCTTTCTATCGGATCCAGTAAAAGTAAAATGATAGTTAAGTTCCAAGATTACTGTCTCTGAGTGTTAGGTAGGGTTTTTCTGAGGTTCCTATTTGGAGTGCCATATAGAACATTGTAAAAAAAAGTGTGCCATTTCAACTAATTTACAACCATTTTGAGCTGCTGGTACCCAAAACCAGTCTTAGAATAGTGCTATCAGCATCATGACATCATATCGACCAGACATTAAAGTTGTTGTGAGGCCTCATCTTCTTCCTGGAAACTTTAAAGATTACTACAGGAGAATTCATTGTTCATTGTGGACAAATTGTTAATTGTGTACAATTATTTATGTAGACATAAGCACACATATATTCAGTGAAACGTATGACAGAGACAAAAATAGGTATGAAGAAAAGTAATTTTTTTCTAAATTTTTTTCTTCTTTCTATTCCATACCATGGCTCCTGATATGAGAGAGAAATTCTGAATTACTATTTTAACAACATGCTTGGATTTAGAGAAGGACAGAGTCATTGTCCAACTCGAAAGCCAGCTTTGATTTTTAAGTGAGTATGACTATTATTCTAGTTAGTATTCAGAGATTCTTACTCTCAGATGACCTGTTCTTACAAGTGATAATTATCTTTGCTTGGTGATCCTATTTAAATAACCTTTTTAGGCATCTAAATGTCCAGGGTATCTTGACTTTTTAAAGATGAGTAATTTCCTGCAAAGACAAGAACAGACATTGGGTGCCAGATGAAGACGGATGCAAAAAAGAAATCCCACACTAGCTCAGAATTGAATATAATAAAGAGTTGTTTATTTAGGGGTAGATTCAAATCACAGTCCTCTGCTCAAACCGGGAACAGCAACTGAATCCCGCAGCCCAGAATAGAGAGGGAATGTGTGCTTACATCGACATTTATAGTATGAGAGGCCATGCCCAAGTGTGTGAGTAACTTATAGGCTACTGGCTATAGGATTTCCTATAGCAGTTATTCTTTTGATAAAAGAATGATAAATATGGCTTGGCCTGCTAATGTAAGAATCACATTTAATAAACAGCGTGAAAGCAATCTAAAAGCTACAAAATACAACTTAGATATGAGAGATTTGAGAGATAATAATATTTCATTCTCATGCCTGACTTTATATCAGTCCTTTAAGCAGCACACATTACTTTTGGTCATAATGTCACATGTTTATTGCTAAATCAAATGCAAACAATAAAGGATATTCATGCATCTCTTGCAGCTAGAATTTACAGCCTGAAAGAGCATTTGAATACATTATGATAAATATGTTGAGAAAGTTGAAGGTCAGTGATTTAAATTCTTCCTAAATACAGTATTAAAAAAGAAATATAAAAACATCTGAAATCTACTAGAACACTAAACATGTTTTTAAATAATATAAGATACAAAACACATATATAAAATATGCATAGTTTATGGCAAATTTCAAGGAGAATAATAAAAGGAAATTTAGATAGTTTATTATTGATATAACTAAAACTGTGAAGTACCAATAAGAAAACCTGAAGGTCTAAATTAATCAAGAATTATCCTGATATTATTAATCCAAAATTTGATTATGTTGATATGTCATTTCTCCCCAAAGTTACCTGTGAATTTCAAATTCTATCCAAATTCTTTAATATTTTTCTGAAAAAGTTGAAATTTGATACAAAACTTTTAAATAGAAATGATAAAAAGATATTTTTTGGAAAAATATGCCCAATGTCAAAGAAATGAATACCTTAGTCTAAGAAAATGTCAAATATAAAGAAAAATAGAGTCATGAAACATCAAGGAAATATAGACTCTATTAACAAATATGAAAGATTAATAAGAATAGGGAAAGTGAAGAAATGCAGGTCAAAAACACAAAATATTTTCAACAAATCTATAAAAAACTTCCCTAACCTAAAAAAAAGGGGGTGATGATGAAGGTACATGAAACACAGAGAACACCAAATAGATATGACCGGAAAAAAATTCACCATGGTACCTAATAATCAAAACACTAAATTTATATAATGAAGAAAGAATATAAAAAGATGGAAGGAAAAAGGGACCAATTCACATACAAAGGGAAACCTTTTAGAATAATAAACTACTTTTCCATGGTGACTCTAAAAGCTATAAGTTTCACAAACTCTAAGAAAGAAGAAATGCATGCTTATACTAATATACCCATCAAAACTTTCAATCACAATAGATGGAAAAAGAAAGACAACCCTGATATAAAACCAAATTTAAGTCAAATTTATATACAAAAAAGTCATACAGGAGGAATAAAAGGAAAATTCCAACATAAAGAGGTTAAACCTACTCAAGAAATACAAGGAATACATAATATCAGACTAAAATAAGGGGGGAACCCCACGGAATAACAAAATAATAGGAATCAACAAACACTGGTCATCATTAGCTATCCACATCAATAATCTTAACTTCCCCATATAATGACAGACTAATATTATGATTTCAAAAATAGGATTCATCCTTCTACTACATCAAGAAAAGCAACTTAAAAACAAGTACTATACATTACCTCAGGTAAAGGTACAGAAAAAGTTATTCCAAATAAATGGACCCAAGAAACTAGTAGGAGAAGCCATTTTAACAAAATAGATTTCAAATGGAAGTTAGTTAGAAGAGGTAGCAAAGAACACTACATACTCATTAAAGGAAAAGTTCACCAAAAGGATATTGCTATGCTAAACAATTATGCAACAAACTTAATGTCACCCAAGTTTATAAATGAAATACTACTACAAGTAAAATATATTGGCTCATACATTGATAGGAGATAAGCTCACACCAGTAGACAGGTTATCCAGACAGAAACAGAACAGAAAAGACTTAGCGTTAATAATTTCAAAAAACAAGTGAACCCAGCAGATATTTATACAGTATATTACACCAAAAGAGAAAACAGTAGGCCATCTTCTCAAAAGCTCATAGAACTTTCTCCAAAATTGACCACATGCTGGGAAATAAAGCAAGTCTCAACAAAATAAGAAAATTGAAATAATACTCTGAAGTCTATCTGCCCACCATGAAACAAAGCTTTAATATCACCAACAACAGAAAGTATACAGACTCATAAAGAAGAACAACTTATTATAAATGAAAAATGGGTCAAACAGAAATCCAGAAGGAAATTTAAACCTTTTAAAATTTAATGAAAACTTAAAACATATTATATTCAAACCTATGAGACACAATAAAGATGTGAATTCATACAGAAAACTAACAAAGATCTCATACTAGTTACTTAATGGCATCCCCAAAATCTCTAGACAAAAAAGAATTCATAACATACAAAATTTCTAGATGTCAAAAACTAATCAAACTCATGGCTAAAATTATTATTATTATTATTATTATTATTTTTTTGGTTTTTCGAGACAGAGTTTCTCTGTGGCTTTGGAGCCTGTCCTGGAACTAGCTCTTGTAGACCAGGCTGGCCTCGAACTCACAGAGATCCGTCTGCCTCTGCCTCCCGAGTGCTGGGATTAAAGGCATGTGCCACCACCGCCTGGCTTCGTGGCTAAAATTATTAAAACAAACAACTACATAATACATAGAATAATTAAAATAAAGAATTTTTTCTTTGATAAAATCAATAATATTGATAAATCTCTAGCCAAAGTAATAAAAAAGACAAAGAGAGGAGATCTAAAGAAGAAATGAAAAGGGGATCATCACATCAGACACTGAGAAAATTCAGAAAATCGTGGCAATATACCTTAAAAATATGTTCTCCATAAGTTGGAAAATGAAAAAAAGGAATAAATTTCTTAAATATTTATTATCTACAAAATTAAATCAAAATTATATAAGGAATTTAAACAGATCCATATCCCTTGGTGAAACAGAATTGTGATTAAACATCTCCCAATTTCACCCCAGCAAATCTCAACCTATCCCTTCTCCCACCTATCAACTCCCCAGGTTCATCCATAGCTTTGTAGCAAACCGCCTGTTGATGGCTCATTTCCTTCTCTGCTCCCATCTCTAGCTCACCATGCAGATATTCCCTTTCTAAAGTCCCTTCTTCAAAATTAATTATTTTATTCCAGCTGCCAAATCCAACAGATTCTGTGGGAAGCCATAGAACCCTCTAGCCATTGAAAAAAAGTAGACTAACTGCAGATCATCACCTTTCCCTTAGCTCCTTCAGGACCCACCCCAGTCTTATTCCCAGATCTTTAGCAAATAATCTGCTGCATCTCGCAGTTCTGTAGCAGACAATCTGCTTGCTCACCTTGGCCCCATTAACAGTGTGTCACACTTCCTTCCCTTATTCATTTTCTGATCCCAGGCTCCAGATCCATGAGACATTCCCTTCAATCCATAGACTTTTCCTGCCAGGAAGCATGTTGTCTAACTGCAAATCTTCACCTCTCCATTTATTCCTCCAAGTTTATTCCTTAAATTCTAATCCCAGCTTTGTAGCAGAGCACCTGTTCTGGCTTCTCTATGACCTTATTCCCAGGGAGTAAGCAGATCTTGATAGTACACAATGTTTCATCCTTCCATTAGATCCCTCCCAAATCACCCCTATTCCTATCAGCTCCCAATACTAAGAAAGACATTTTATTTAACAACTCAGGTGGCCACAACAAAATCCTGGAAGTGTTTCCTTTTAGACACAACATAATCACCACACTCTGCTAAAAACCAGAGAAGATAACATAAACCAAGGAATTAAACACACACCCAAGAAAAATAAGACCAGATATCAGCACTTAGAATTACAATCTTCTAAAACCAAAATAAACATATGGCAATGTAAAACACATTTTAAAAAAAAGCAAGAAAAAATGTCTCCACTCGAGTCCAACAACTCAACTACAACAGGCCTAGAGTATTCCAGCATAGCTGAAGACTAATAAAAAGACTTTAAAGTTACTTAAGAACATGTTCAACTTCCTTAGCAATCAGGGAAATGCAAATCAAAACAACTTTGAGATACCATCTTACACCTGTCAGAATGGCTAAAATCAAAAACACTAATGATAACCTACGCTGCAGAAGATGTGGAGTAAGGGGACCACTCATCCATTCCTGGTGGGGATGCAAACTTGTGCAACCACTTTGGAAAGCAGTGTGGCAGCTTCTCAGAAAATTGGGAGTCAACCTACCTCAGTATCCAGTAATAACACTCTTGGGAATATACCCAAAATATGCCCAATCATACTACAAAAGCATTTGTTTACTATGTTTATAGCAGCATTATTTGTAATGGCCAGAACCTGGAAACAACCTAGATGCCTCTCAATGGAAGAATGGATAAAGAAAGTGTGACCCTTCTACACATTAGATTACTAATCCATGGGGGAAAATGACATCTTGAATTTTGCTTCAAATGGATAGAAATAGAAAACATTATCATGAGTGAGATAACCCAGACCCAAAAATATGAATATGGTATGTACTCACTCATTAGTGGATTCTAGCCATAAAAAAGGACATTGAGCCTATAATTCACAGAATAAATGGAGAGGTAAAGATTTGCAGTTAGACAACATGCTTCCTGGCAGGAATAGTCTATGGATTGAAGGGAATGTCTCATGGATATGGAGCCTGCGATCAAAAAATGAACAAGGAAGGAAGTTTGGAGATAAGAACTGTGTGATGTAAAGGCTTATTGGGATCCTAGTCTATTTGGATGCATACCTTCCCTAGATGGAGGGGGAGGGTCTTGGACTTCCCACAAGGCAGGGTACCCTTCCCTCCCTTAGGACTGGAGGGGAAGGGGAAGGGGGAGGGGAAAGCTGGAGGGAAATGGGAGGAGGTGAGGAATAGGAAATTTTCAATGGTATTATTTATAAAGCAATAAAAAATAAAAAAGAGACAGAGTACAGACATTCATAGATTAAAAGATTAAAGAAAAATAAGCCACATAAAGAAGAAAAATACACAGAGTCTGGACTATGTATTTTATTGTGTTTTCTTTGAGTTTTTTGACTGTGAATGAGCAAACAACAAAGAGACAATTCATTATTCAGGTTGCTAAGCTAAGCCAACATGTATGTTTTAAAGGTATCTTGACTTCAATATTTGGGTCTAAGGATATGTTGCTTTGGAAAAGAGGTTGTGTTTTTGTTTCCACAGAGGATAGAAAGCCATGATTTCTTCCTAGCTTATTTGGTTTGATCAAATAAGATCCCCTGTAGCAATGACCCAGCTGGTCCAACATCCAAGACAGCTTTAGGACTACTGGCCGAGGTGGACCTACCACATGGATACCCCACAAAAGTCCTGATTAACAGCACCTTCGATCAGCAGGAAATAGTCTAGAGAACAATACCCAAATTTCTGAAATGTTTATTTATATTCAAATGGATATATGCTATAGAGATGAATACTTTACATTTATATGGATCTTGGTTTATTGATAAATATTTCAGATAAATTTTGTTATATATGTATTTCTACTCTTGATTAAGGTACTGTGTGCAGCTCATTTTAAATGTAATGTATAACTAAGAAATACAGTCTAATGGAGAGTCATCTATATTAGTTAGGTTGTCATATGTACAATGATATATTTCAAATGTGTAGGTATTCTTCACATCTTTCAAAGACTTACAGAATATGGCAATTAAAATGTGTTAAGAACTTAGAATTTTCTCAACAATGAGACATGTCTGTTCTTGGCAGCACAAATTACTTCAAGAGGATGATGGGCATCGAAATGGCTCCTCATGGATTTTGTTAGCCATTTGGGCAAGAAACTGCTCTTGCCTGGAAAGATTGATCGTATGCTCTTTAAAATGGTCATGCAGGACCCACAGAAAAATGACTATTGAACTTTCCTAAAGGTAAGACATCTTTCAGAGTTCCTGCTGCATTAAAGAGTCTGACAGACATTCTGCAGGGTACAGAAGAAAGTGACTGACAAATCGCCAATAGAGGAGAAGCTGTCTTTCAAATTTCCTGCTTCATGGAAATGTCTGCTAAATACTATGTGTCTGTAGGCTGAAGATGGATGTTCCAATGTTACAGAAGAACTTTGGGTGACTTTCCAGACAAGATCACTGTCAATTTTAAAGTTTTGGAAATTGCTTACCATGTACTTCCTTTAACTTAGGTAATATTATATCCTTCTGAGATCTTTGGAGTTGAGGAATACATAGTTATAATTATAGCTTTCCTTAATCATGATAAAATATAAAGTAGATATAAATATTATAACTGTAATACTTACTTGGCACCTGTTTTGTTGTATGTTATTTCCCTACATTAAAGTTAAAACCTCTCTTTTTATTTAGGCAGAAAAGGGGAGGTGATGATCCTCTTTGTATGCTATGAATATGTTTTATTACCATTGGTTATAAAAAAGTTGTTTTGGCCAATGGCTTAGTATAGTAAAGCCAGGCAGGAAGTCTGAACAGAGATATAGAGAAAAAATAAGTGGAGTCAGAGAAATGTCATGTAGCTGTCAAAGGAGACAGCTGCCAGCTGCCAGCCAGAACCTTCTCTGTAGGTCACAACCTCATGGTGATTCACAGATTAAGAGAAATAGATTAATTTTAGATGTAAGATTTAGCTAGAAATATGCATAAGCTATTGGCCAAATAGTATTGTAATTAATATAGTTTCAGTGTGATTATTCATGCTGGGAAACAAATAAACAGTCTCTGATTAAAACCAATATCTGATTTGACTAGCAGCCCCATTCCACAAGATGGGAACCGTGAACAACACTCCCTTTGTGATTAAAAACCTGAAAGTAAACAACCCTAGGACTTAAAATAAAACCAAATATTTCTGTACTGTCCTAAGAAAAGAACATGGCAATAAAATGACTCATGATGAAATTCTGCTCTACTTATAGATCAGTGCCATGTTCAGGCATCATCAGAAAAGTTTCTTCCTATAGCTGATGAAAACAAATGTAGAGACCAACAGCCAGATGTTATGCAGAGAGTGAGAACCAGAACGCAAGGAAAACAACAAGCAAACAAAGGTATCTTCTAAAATCTGCTTTGGCAATTTAACACTGATTTAAAAGAGAGGGAATTCAGAGAAACTTCACCTTTACGATATCCCCATTAAAACAGTTTTATGGATTAAATTCTTTTATTTGGTTTACTACAATTTCCCTTTCCTCCACTCCTCTGTTTCCCCCACACACACTTCCCATCTGCCCCTCTCTCTAGTCAACTTCTCTTCTGTTTCTATATAGAAAGGGCAGGACATTTATATCAGCAAAGCATAGCATATCTAGTTTGGGAGGACAAAGCTCTTCCCCTTGTAGTGAGGCTGGGCAAGGCAATCCAGTATGAGGAATCCAGTATGGCTTTTGGTTCCCAAAAGCCAGCCAAATGTTAGTTACAGGCCCTATTCCCACTTCTAGGAGTCTCACAAGTAGATAAACCTACACAACTGTCACACATATGTATAGGGCCTAGGTTATTCCCATGCAGTGTACCTGGTCAGGTCTAAATATATGCACCTAGTATTTTCCTTGCAGGACAGTCAACAAATTTATTTGCGGGGTGTGTGTGTGTGTGTGTGTGTGTGTGTGTGTGTGTGTGTGTAAAAACTAAAACAAAAGAGCATCTAGATGAACATGATCAAAGCTCATGTGAATTCATGAATATTGAAGCAGCACACACACAGGACCTGCATGGGACTGTATCAGTTCTGCAGCATATATACATACACACAGACATATATTTGTGTGTGTGTGTGTGTGTGTGTGTGTGTGTATGCATTATGGCTTCCAGTTTAGTGTTTTCTTAAGGGATTCCTGAGTGAATTCCTAACATGTGAATATCTGAGTCTTGTGCCTTCTCTTGAGCTCTTTTCCTTCTCTTTGTTTTGTCAAATTTTGACGTGTAATCTTTTGTTTTATTATATATTATCAGAATCCTTTGGAAGCCCTTTTTTGCTAAAACACAGGGAGGTAGTAGATTCTGGATGGAAGAGATTGGATGTGTGGAGGTGCTGAGTGGATGGATTGGGGATGGAGGCATTATTGGGATATATTATGTAAGAGTCTAATTTCAAGAAAAGGAACAATACATACATAAAATAATATGAACTGGAACTTTCTAATTCACTGTAAGATGAATGGGATTAAATCCCATTTAAAGATATAATTTAGCCGGGCGGTGGTGGCGCACGCCTTTAATCCCAGCACTCGGGAGGCAGAGGCAGGCGGATCTCTGTGAGTTCGAGACCAGCCTGGTCTACAAGAACTAGTTCTAGGACAGGCTCCAAAACCACAGAGAAACCCTGTCTCAAAAAACCAAAAAAAAAAAAAAAAAAAAAAGATATAATTTAAAAAACATGCTTCCCAACCAAAAAAGCTCTTGGCCATGTGGATTCGGTGCAGAGTTCCACTAGCATAGCATTGAAGAATTAATTTGAATACTCTTCAGATTATTCAGCAAAACATAAAATGGATCAACAATGTCTAATGCTTTTTAATAAAGTCACAATTATCCAGACAAATAAACTATACAATACCTCAAGAAAGAATGAAAATTATAAGCCAATATCCGTTATGAACATACATGGCAAAATTCTCAATAGTATCTGCAAATAAATTCTAAGAACACATCAAAAACACCTACCAGGATAATGTATACTTTATCTCAGAGATGCTGAGATTTTTCAACATAGGTAAGCCAATAAATGTAATCTAACACATTAAACACACTGAAAGACAAAAACCACATGGTCATCACCTAAGGTAGAGAGAAAAGGCCTTTGACAACATCTAAAATTTCTTCATAATAAAAGTTTTCAGGAGGAACATACCTCAATATAATAAAGATAATTTACAACAAGCACACAACCAACATCTATCTAAATGGAGAGAAACAATAAATTTCAACAAAAATCAGTAATAAGAGAAAGTTGCCCACCCTCTCCATATGCTTTAGTACCACTTAAAATCTTAGCTATACCAATAAGACAATTGAAAAAGACTGCGATAAGATAAAGTATTTTTTTGAAGATGATATAATTGTATGCATAAGTATTCCTAAACTACTTTTAAAGGAATTCTGCCAGCTGGCAAACACTTTCTTCAAACAGAAAGTTACAAAATAAAACCACAAAATCCATATCCTCACCATAAATAAATGGCCAATTGGCTGAGAAAGAAACAACACCTTTTACAGTAGCCTCAATACTGAGTAAGTATAACATAGCAGTAAAAGAAACGTATAACAATTTTATGACATTTAAGAACGACATTGTTGTAGACATCAGAAGATTGGTATGTGTCCCATGCTCATGGATCAATAGGATTAATATACTGAAAATAACTATGTTACCAAATGTAAACTATAGATTTGAAGAAATTCCCATCAAATTCCAGCACAAATCTTCAGAGAAATTGAAAGGAAAAATTTTAGCTTCATATGGATAAGGAAAAAAGAACAGGATAGTCAAGACATTCTTGCATAATAAAAAAGCTGGAGGTATTACCTCTATCTCAAACTATAATATGGAGATACAGTAATGAAAACATAGTATAGTAAAACAAACAAACAAAAGAACAAAACTACAAAAAATACGAAAGTAATAGATTCATTAATGGATTGAACCATTGAATTTTAACTGAAGTCCAAGATATAAGTCCACATACCCATAGACACCTATTTGATAGAGAAGCCAGATACATACTACAGAAGACAGTATTTTTTTTTTTTTGGTCAAACATGATGGCTGCCTGGAGGAGAATATAAATAGATCCTTACCTATCTACTGGTATCAAACTCAACACTACATGGATTAAAGAAGACCTTGGCATAATGCCAGACATCCCTGAATCTGATAGAAGAGAAAAAAAGATGCAGTCTTGGACTCATTGATACAGGAAAAGCCTCGCTGGCATAAACAGCACAGACATTAATAATAACAATTCACAAATTTGTTTTCCTGAAACTGGGAAGCTACTTTGTGTCAAATAACTCCATCCTTTGCAGAAAGCAGCAGCCTACTGAGTGGAAGAAGAGCTTTAGCAACCACACATGTGATAAAAGCTTAACATGTAAAATATTTATAGAACAAAACAAACTGTGCATAAAGAAGACAAATAAGTCAATTTAAAAAATGGTGTACAGAACTAAGCAGGCAGTTCAAAAATATGAAACACTTAAAGAAATGTTTAAAATCCTTAGTCATTAGAAAAATACAAATTACAACTACTTTGAGATTTCATCTTGCTCTAATGAGAACGGCCAAGACAAATAAAAAAAGAAAAGACAGCTTATATTGGAAAAGATGTGGGTTAAGGGTGCAATCATTGCTGGTGGTAGTACAATCGTAGTCATTAGGAAAAGGTCAGTGTGGTGATTTCTCAAAGCAAAATACTAGATCAAGTTCAATATCCTGCTGTGTTTTTGGGCGTATACTCAAAGGACACTACATTCTATTACAGAGGCAGTCATTTAATTATCTTTGTTTTTATTCATAATAGCCAGGAAATGGAAACAACCTCAATGGGTGGCAAGAGATGAGTAGATAGAAATATATGATTTATTTCCACAGTGGGATATTACACAGATGTTAAAATCTGTGTTAAAAATTAAAATCCTGAAATTCTTAGGCAAATGAATGTAGCTAGAAGAAAACATCCTGTGTTAGGAAACTCAGACCTCAAAAGACATATATATATATATAATATATATATATTAAATATATATATTAAATATATATATTAAAATTAGGTGTTAGCTGTAAACTTAGATAGGAACACTACAATATGTATAATGACAGAATGTATGTAAGAGTAAAAGATTAGGGGATATGTTTCCCAAAATATAAAGTATATGTATTTATATTATACAAATTATGCATAATATATAATAAATATATTATATACAAGATATGTAAAAAATAGAATGACTTGATGAAACACGAGATCATGCCACCTTTAGAAAAGTCGTGAAAAGCTAAAGTACACCAGTCTCTGAAGAAGCACTATCCGTTGCAGAGCCAGGGCATGTAGAAAAGCAGTAGCTGGCTTTACTGAATACCCCTGTATAGTTTTGCTACGTGATGGATTTTTTTGCAATTTTTTTTATTAAAAATTTCTGCCTCCTCCCCGCCTCCCATTTACCTCCCCCTTCACCCCTTCATTCCCCCTCCCTCTCCTGTCCAAAGAGCCATAAAGGTTCCTTGCCCTGTGGGAAAACCAAGGTCCTCCGCGCTCCATCCAGGTCTAGTAAGGTGAGCATCCAAACAAGCCAGGACCCCCAAGGCCAGTATATGTAGTAGGATCAAAATCCAGTGCCATTGTCCTTGGCTTCTCAGCAGCCCTCATTGTCTGCCATATTCAGGGAGTCTGGTTTTATCTCATGATTTTTCCGTCCCAGTCCAGCTGGCCTTGGTAAGCTCCGATTAGATCATCCCCACCATCTCGGTGGGTGGGAACACACCCCTGTGGTCCTGACTTCCTTGCTCATAATCTCCCTCCTTTTACTCCTCATTTGGAACTTGGAGCTCAGTCCGGTGTTCCAATGTGGGGCTCTGTCTCTATCTCCATCCATTGCCAGATGAAGGTTCTATGGTGATACGCAAGATATTCATCAGTATGGCTATAGGATCTGGCCATTTCTGGCTCCCTCTCCTCAGTTGCCCAAGGAATTAGCTGGGGGCATCTCCCTGGACACCTGGAAACCCCTCTAGAGTCAAGTCTCTGCCAACCCTAAAATGGCTCCCTTAATTAAGATATATACTTCCCTGTTCCTACATCCACCCTTCCTATATCCCAACCATCCCATTCTCCCAAGCTCTCCCCATCCTCCCATTCACCCTTTTCTCTCCCCATCTCCCCTTACCCCCTTCCCACCTCACCCCCAAGTTCCCAATTTTTGCCCGGAAATCTTATCCCCTTTCCAACATGGAGGAGGATAACTATATGTTTTCCTTTGGGTTCACCTTCTTATTTAGCTTCTCTAGGTTCATGAATTATAGGCTCAATGTCCTTTATTTATGGCTAGAAACCAATGATGAGTGAGTATATCCCATGTCCATCTTTTTGGGCCTGGGTTACCTCACTCAGGATGGTGTTTTCTATTTCCATCCATTTGCATGCAAAATTCAAAAATTCAAGGTGTCTTTTTTTTTTTTTTACCACAGAGTAGTACTCTAATATGTATATATTCCATACTTTTTTCATCCATTCTTCCACTGAAGGGCATAAAATATCAAATATCTTGGGGTAACTCTAACCAAGGAAGTGAAAGATCTATTTGACAAGAACTTTAAGTCTTTGAAGAAAGAAATTGAAGAGGATACCAGAGAAGGATCTCCCTTGCTCTTGGATTGGGAGAATCAACATAGTAAAAATGGCAATTCTACCAAAGGCAATCTATAGATTCAATGCAATTCCCATCAAGGTCCCATCAAAATTCTTCACAGATCTTGAGAGGACAATAATCAACTTTATATGGAAAAATAAGAAACCCAGGATAGCCAAAACAATCTTATACAACAAAGGAACTTCTGGAGGCATTACCATCCCTGACTTCAAACTCTACTACAGAGCTACACTAATGAAAACAGCTTGGTACTTGCATAAAAACAGAGAAGTCGACAAATGGAATTGAACAGAAGACCCAGATCTTAACCCACAAAATATGAACACCTGATTTTCTATAAAGGTGCTAAAAGTACACAATGGAAGAAAGAAAGCATCTTCAGCAAATGGTGCTGGCATAACTGAATGTCAACCTGTAGAAGAATGAAAATAGATCCATATCTATCACCATGCACAAAACTCAAATCCAAATGGATTAAAGACCTCAATATCAACCTGAACACACTGAGCCTGATAGAGGAGAAAGTGGGAAGTACTCTACAACATATGGGTACAGGAGACCACTTCCTACATATAACCCCAGCAGCACAGACATTAAGGGCAACATTGAGTAAATGGGACCTTTTGAAGCTGAGCAGCTTCTGTAAAGCAAAGGACACTGTCACTAAGACACAAAGGCATCCTACTGACTGGGAAAAGATCTTCACCAATCCCGCAACAGACAAAGGTCTGATCTCCAAAATATATAAGGAAGTCAAGAGACTAGACTTTAAAATGCTAATTAACCCAATTAAAAAATGGGGCACTGAACTGAACAAAGAATTCTCAACAGAAGAAGTTCAAATGGCCAAAAGACACTTAAGGGCGTGTTCAACGTCCTTAGCGATCAGGGAAATGCAAATCAAAACAATGTAGAGATACCATCTTACACCTGTCAGATTGGCTAAAATCAAAAACACCAATGATAGCCTTTGCTGGAGAGGTTGTGGAGTAAGGGGAACACTCATCCATTGCTGGTGGGAATGCAAACTTGTGCAACCACTTTGGACAGCAGTGTGGAGGTTTCTCAGGAAATTCTGGATCAACCTACCCCATGATCCAGCAATTCCACTTTTGGGAATATAGCCAAGAGATGCCCTATCATATAACAAAAGAATTTGTTCAACTATGTTCATATCAGCATTATTTATAATAGCCAGAACCTGGATACATGATAGATTTTTTTTGGGGGGGGGTTGCTCTTTTCGAGATAGGTTTTATCAGTAGCTTTGAAGCCTGTCCTGGAACCAGCTCTTGTAGACCAGGCTGGCCTCAAATTCACAGAGATCTGCCTGCTTTCTCCTCCTGAGTGCTGGGATAAAACGTAGGCAAGACCTGGTTTAGATGATGGAACTTACACATGATTGTCTGTAAGTAATCTTGCTGTCTTTGTTTTATTTTTAACTTATTCTATTACTTTAACAAAAAGGAATTTTTTTAGGTAGCAAGTTAGATATTTGTGGATATTGATCATTGTGACTGGAAAATACCACCAAGATTAGCAGCTTATAAAACCAAATACTGAATGTTGGACTGTGGTTGTTGCTGAAAGAATGGTATAGCGTCAAATATATAGCTCTGCGTGAAGATATGACATTGTGAGATGAATAGATGTGAAATGAATTTTTGAGAATTATCTAAATGTTACAATATCTAACTACCAAATACTATTCCTGGAAAGAAAAATCTAAGAGCATTGTTTCCTCTAAGTAGAGTCAATACAAATGAGCCTTTTGTTCCCCTGGATAAAACAACTCCTTTAGGAATAGCTGCCTGCCCAAGATATTAGGGAAAAATATAATGTCTATTTCAAATGGAAATTACAAAATGGTTATTTTGTTCCTTGCTCACTCCACCCTAGAGTGCTTCACTTCAATCTCTAATAAATTCTACTTTCTACATTGTTCTGTGTGTCTTCTCTGGTTCCACTGATAAAGACTACAAAGTCAAGATAGCTGAGAGTGGGATCCAGCAACTGTTCGATTTGCAGACTAAATTTTATGATTCAAAACACTTTGCAGAAAATTCTTCTTGTCTTTGGAGAAAGCAAGATCTGAAAAGGGTGGTACTAGATTGCACAGCTTAGAGTCTAGGTGTGGACTTGGGTGGCTTGCTGCAACAGATGAGACGTGTTTTGTTTAAATTTAGTGATTTTCCATTTAACTGTGGCTTGCATTCACAGAGGGTGAGCTAGAGAGTCATAGCAATGTATTTATTCCATATACTTAAACTACAATTGCAATCTAATACTATGAAATAGCAAATGAAAAATGAGATTTAAAACAAGAATAAATGAAAGTATTTTGGGGACAATGACTTTTTGTTCTGTTTTGTATTTTTTTTTTCTTTCTCATGGTTTATTTTTTTTATATTTAAAAATCTCCATCACCTTCCCTCCTCCTCCCCCTCCCTCCGCTCCTCCTCCCCCTTCCCGCCCCTCCTTCTCCCCCTTCCCTCCCCTTCCCTCCACCCATACCTCCCCTCCCTCCCTCTCAAGGCCAAGGAGCCATCAGGGTTCCCCACTCTATGCTAAGTCCAAGGTCCTCCCAACTCCCCCCAGGTCCAGGAAGGTGATCGACCAAGCTGAGAAGGCTCCCACAGAGCCCGTCCATGCAGAAGAATCAGAGCCCAGTGCCAATGTCCTTTGCTTCTCAGTCAGCCCCCGCTGTTGGCCACATTCAGAGAGTCCAGTTTGGTCGCATGATCCATCAGTCCCATTCCAACTGGAGTTGGTGATCTCCCTTTAGTTCTGTCCCACCGTCTCCATGAGTGAATGCACCCCTCACGTTCCTGACTTTCTCCCTCATGTTCTCGCTCCTTCTGCTCCTCATCAGGACCTTGGGAGCTCAGTCCAGTGCTCCAATGTGGGGGTCAGTCACCTTCCCCATCTGTCGCCAGCTGGAGGTTCCCTCACGGTCCTGACTTTCTTTCTCATGTTCTCCCTCCTTCTGCTCCTCATCAGGACCCTGGGAACTCAGTCCGGTGCTCCAATGTGGGGCTCTGTCATTTTCTTCATCTATCGTCAGGTGGAGGTTCTATGGTGACATGCAAGAAACTCATCAGTATGGCTATAGGAACTGGCCTTTTCAGGCTCCCTCTCCTCAGCTGCCCAAGGAACCAACTGGGGGCGTCTCCCTGGAAACCTGGGAACCCCTCTAGGGTCAAGTCTCTTGACAACCCTCAGGTAGCTCCTTAAATTAAGATATATGCTTCCCTGCTCCCATATCCACCCTTCCTATATCCCAAGCACCCCATTCCTCCGAGCTCCCCCCAAATTCGGGATCAACCTACCCCAGGACCCAGCAATTCCACTATTGGGAATCTACCCAAGAGATGCCCAATCATACAACAAAAGCATATGCTCATCTATGTTCATAGCAGCATTATTTGTAATAGCCAGATCCTGGAAACAACCTAGATGCCCTTCAGTGGAAGAATGGATGAAGAAACTGTGGGATATATACATGCTAGAATACTACTCAGCGGTAAAAAACAATGACATCTTGAATTTTGCAGGCAAATGGATGGAAATAGAAAACACTATTCTGAGTGAGGTAACCCAGACCCAAAAAGATGAATATGGGATGTACTCACTCATAATCGGTTTCTAGCCATAATTAAAGGACATCGAGCCTATAAATTTGGGATCCTTGAGAAGATAATAAGAAGGTGAACTCCCAAAAAAAGATATAGTAATCCTCCTGGATATTGGAAGTAGACACGATCGCCAGGCAAAATTGGGAACTTGAGGGTTGGGCGAGACTGGGCCAAGGGAAGATGGGGAGAGAAAAATCTGTTTTGTATTTTGCCTTACAAAAAGGAATTGTTTGTTTCCAGACAGAACCCTCAAAATTTCTGTGTGTTAGTGTCTCCTTTAGTGTGCGAGCAATTGTACCTCAAAAATTACAAAGCTCAGGGATTATAAAATAATAACCAAATGATTTGGTGGAGTATTTGCTTTGCTAGGCAAATAAAAATACAACAAAAGGGCTTAAATCTGCCAAATGCCTCTGAGAGCGAGCATGATTCACTATTTGTATCATAGACTTAGAGTGCAGCATCTGTTAGATAAGTAGCTCCAATCTCATAAAAAATTCACTAGCAATGATACTGTTCTCTTTCTAAAGGACTCTGCCAGAGAACCGAATCAACAGAATAACCAAGTGCCTGACATTTTAAGAAAATATTTAAATCAAATAAATTATAATGGTTATTAATACATTTTATATTTAATAAGACCATTAATCTCTCAGGCTCAGCGCAGAAAGGAAATAACTTCAATTAGGTAATAATATGTAAGAGAACATTCACATGTCATCTAATTTTATAGCTTTATTGTCCTTAGAATGTAAATTTAATTTAAAGATAAGAAACTGTGGCTCACTCTCATTCAATAATTTCTCCAGGAGCACTTCAGTGTCACATAGGAAAAAAATTTAAAGCTTAAAAAACATTTAAAAAAAATCTATCTCCGTGCTGCAAATATTCACTCCTTGTTACTTTTTTTCAATTATTCCAAAGATCAATATTAATTTATCAGTCAATAGTCAAACAATTCAAATTTAAAAAACCCTGCAAGTCATAAAACCTTAAAAATTGCATTCTACTAAATGGACTGCTATTTTATTTCAATATTATCATGTTTGTTTTAATCAAATGAAAATTAAGAATCACGGAGTTCTAAAAAAGGGAAGTAAAACTAATTTAGTAGTTAAGCTTGCATACAATTACTCATTACTCTTTTATTAAGCATTGTATATAAAACAAATCAAAACTAAAGGTGTCTTTGGGTGGGTATGCAGATGCAAATTACAGCATTGCTGTGATGATATATTACCTCATGTAAGAAATGATGCATGTACCTGTTTGATTTAAGGAATTTTAGAAGAAAACAAGCACAAAACAAATACTACACTGTTTGAAAGTACCATGCTCAAACTATAGACTGAAATGATAGTTTATGGCAAACACCTTGAGCACTTCTAACAGGAAGAGCCAATACGACTCATCTCTAAATGAACGTTTTTGTTAAAATGGACTTGTTAGGTTTAACTTCCTACGAAACTGAATAATAAGCCCCTTCACCTGAGCAAATTAAAAATCTCATACTGACTTACTATGTGAACTGAGCATCATTTCAAGAGGAAGTGCATATCTAAACAGGAATGACCTTGGAAGTGAAAATTAAAATTTCACTATGGGCTCTGGATGTGACAATACCACTGATTTCCAAGAGTCAGAAAATAAGTGTGATGTCAGCTCATAAGTTAATGCATTTTTTTTCATAGACAGTCAAATATTAGGAAATAAACCTGATTCATCCAGGGAGTGGCAGAGAAACAATCACCTGACCTTCTTCTCTACCTTCACTGATAAAAAAGTTTGTGCATCTTTTAGGCCCCTCCTTATTATCTCTGTGGCCCTCTATCTTCATCTGATTCAGCAGAAAACTCTTTGATCTACTCCACTGGCTGTCTGGGAGCTATGACACAAGCAATTCTCCTGCAACTGTAGCTCAGTGAGTGGCAAAGAGTCCAGTATTCCCTTCATATCCAGATGTGTTTATATGTAACTTCTTAGCCCAGAAGGTGTTAGACTGGCTATCTATCTATCTATCTCTATCTCTATCTCTATCTCTATCTCTATCTCTCTCTCTCTCTCTCTCTCTCTCTGTCTCTGTCTCTGTCTCTATCTCTATCTCTACCTATATCTATATATAGAGAGACAGAGAGACAGAGAGAGACAGAGAGAGAGAGAGGAGGTTTCATCATAATCAGAGGTTTCCATTTGTGGGATGGTCTGGTGTTGGACCAGGATCTTATTAGAGGCAATCCTTATGTGGGAATTAAGACATGGAACTAGGCCTAGAAGGGCCCCAGTACTAGGGTGGGGACCAAAGAGGGGAAAGAGCAAAGCAATTAAAGGATTTGAATAGCAAGGCCTAGGGTTCTAGCAGACCAGTAGGCCTCACCAGAGCTTTGTGTATTTTATTCCATCAGCTCAGACTCATTAACATAAAAACAACACCCTTCTGTATAACTCAAGTTTTCCCTTGTTTAGAAATTACTAAATCAAAGGCATTGATTCTTTTGTAGTACAACTCCCAATAGGGTGGTTATCTGTAGTAGCCATTCCAGTTCCTCAAGTTCTTAAAGGTGAATCTGTGGGATAATCAGTACAGCGGTGCAAAACCTGAAAAGGATGAGTTAATACAAGGGTGGAAGATTCCTTGAAACCAGGAAGGGCAGGGGAGCTAGCACAGATTGTTTTTCGCAACTGTGATATTGGAAGAGCACCTGGGATGGGATTTAGAAGAGGGCCCCACAAGGCAATGGGAAGATATGAGTCAAAAAGGGGAAATTATGGCTCTTTCAAAGAAAATGGTGCTTTGGAGAATTATCTTATAAGGAGATATTAACAGGAACAGCAATAAGCAATGGCCAAGAGAGTGAAGCACAAAAGGAACATTGAGAGGCATTACAGTGAGATGTTAGGAGCAGCACATCAACAGCATAGAGAATACACTGTAGCCAGGCTGGAGTGAGCATTCCATCTTAGTTGTGTCTCCTGGTTAAAAATATTTTTTATATCTGCTTCCATCAGTTGCTGGTTGAAGGTTCTATGACGACAATTATGGTAATCTGATTACATGGAAAGGCAATTTAGGTCTCCTCTCCACTGTTGCCTAGAGTCTTAGCAGGGTGTGGAACAGATTCTTAAAAGAAATCCCACACTAGCTCAGAATTGAGAAATAGATGATTATTTGTTTAGGGGTAAATTTGCAAATCAGAATCCTCTGCTGAAACTGAAATCTGCAACCGGAACAAAGAAACAGGCCGGAAAAGAGGCCAAATGTATGCTCTGCATGAACATATATAGTATAAGAGGCCATGCCCCAGTGGGCAGGTAACCATTAGCTGTAAGACTTCCTACAGCACCTCCCCCTTTTGTTTAAATAAGAGAGTTCTAAGCCTAATACAAAATTTTATACAATAATAACAAATATATTCAATAATTTTCCTATCCTAACTAGTTTAAGTCTTGTATAATAAATAACGTGGCCAAGTCATGAGAGGAAAGTAACCTGCGTCATCCTTGTGGACTCCTGGAAATTTCTCTAGTGCCATGCTTCTTGCTAGCCCTTTAATGGTTCCTTCCCTCAATCAAGATATTTTTTCTCTCCCTCAGTGTCTTTTCCTCTTCTTGAGCATCCCATTACCTCATGTTCCCCCCCTCAACCTATTCTTCCTTCCCACTCCCTTTCTATACCTCCCATTCCCCTCTCCTAAATATCTCAGATGGGCTTGTCTGTTTCTCCTTCCCAGGAGGACCCATGTATATCTCTCTTATGGTTCTCCTTGTTACCTAGCTCCTCTGAGATCATGGATTATAGGATGGCCGTCCTTTGCTTTAGATCTAATATCCACTTATGAGTGATTTCATACCGCATTTTCTTCTCTGAATATGGGTTATCTCACTCAGGATTTTTTTCTAGTTCAATAGACCCATCAACTCTCAAATGACAAAAGTTGATACAGAGATATACAATTATTATAGGATGGCCGAGCCAATGGAGAGCAGCCAAGGAGTGGGAGAAGCGATAATATGTACAAAGGTGTCAAGACCATGATGGCAATACCCACAAAAACAGCTGTATTACAGAGTTACAGTAATGAAAACAGTTTGGTATTGGCTTAAAGACAGAGAGGATGACCAATAGAACTGAATCAAAGACCTGGATATTAATCCACACAACTATGGACACCCAATTTTTGACAAAGAGGCTAGAATTATATAATGAAAAAGAAAGTATCTTCAACAAATGCTGCTGGCATAACTGGATGTGAACATGTAGAAGAATGAAAATTGATCCATATCTATCCCCATACACAAAACTCAAGTTCAAATGAATTAAAGACCTCAATATAAATCTGACCACACTGAACCTTATAGAAGAAAAGGTGGGAAATAGCCTTCATTGCATGGGCACAGGAGACCACAATTATTAAACTTTAAAATATTAACCAAGATATAATTTTGTCAGGAATACCATCTGAAAACTTTCCAGCTGTATGGCTTCAAAATATGTGTTGTCAGGGATTATATTATATGAACAATTGGTTTATCATACTGTTTTCTTTGTAGTTATTTTCCAAGAATTATAACTCTCAGCTTTCTAGAAAGTTACCTTGTCTGTGGCAGGAGGAGCTCACAGGATAATTTTAGGTCTGACATCCTCCCCTAAAATTGTATCCTGGATGAAATCCTTAAATGATGTTTACATTTGGATCTAATAACTATCAGCAGCTTAAGGGTACCCAGATAGGAATTATTATTTAGTTATTTTATCAGTAATGTCAGAGCCAATAGCAGTTAACTGAAAGCAGAAGAGCCAAAGGCCCTATGATGGATAATATCTTATTGTTCTGCATAAAGCAGGCCAAGAGTCCTATCTTATTGTAGAATTATTTTAGTTTATGTATCTACATGCTCATAAATCTGAGCCCACTTTCCCAATATATCAATTGGCATGCTTGTCAGCCATTTCATCCCCTTTATCATGGAGCTTCCTTTTGACTTGATCCTTTTTAGCCTGTTGAGTGGGCAGGGATGATGATGGTCTCTTCTAATTATTATGATATATAGATAAAATATCATCTGGAGAGTTTTCTGTAAGCAACAATTTAAATACCACAGAAAATGTTTTAGGAAGCTGTTTATGAATAATGATGAGGTACTCTCACAGAATTATTTCCTTTCTGTTCTTCTTGAAAGCAATCACAAATTCTTCACACCAAGCCACTGAGTTATCTGCTTGTATTTGGGAAGGAAATACATTTTCATTGGACTTCTCATGTTCAATTTGGTTGTATCCACATGGCTCTCCCTACTGGCTCCTTTTATCCATGACATAGTCTGAGTCAATTATATTGAAAAATCTGCCTGGTGATTGAAATACATCAAGTCATAAACATTTGGCTACAAGGACTTTATGACTGCTGTTGTTTTTCAGGGTTCTTCTGTGTTTCTGCATTCTACACTGAGAACTCTCCCTGTTCCATTAAATAGTATGCTGCATGATCAGTCCAGCTCTTTTGTCTTCTTTATGAATTATACCAGTGAGGATGGCCCATCTGTGTGACTAGGATGTGGAATGTCATAAGCACTAGTTGGAAAGGCTCAAGAATTGGCATTGAGGTTGTGGTATGGCGTAAAATCTGGTTGTATTTTGCATGATTTACTGGGTTGGTAAGAATTTAGCTCTCTCTAGGTGTAAATCCATTCTATGTCCTGTGATTTTCATCTGAGGATCATATTTCCTGATCCATAGGAAAAAGATTTACATATCAACAGCTAATGTAACAGATTTAAACAGTGTTCCTATACAGTAATCTTAACAAAGTGTTCCACTTAATCTCTGTCTCTGTCTCTTTCTGTATCTGTCTCTCTCATGCATACATATACACACTAACATATTTAGTTTGCCTTCTTTGCCAAGTTTTCACTGCCTGCATATGTATCCAAACGTGGTCTGAAAAAAGCTACATCTATACTCCTCATGTTTCAGTTTGTTTTGTCATTATTCTCTAAACAATGCAACTACTACCCACAGGACAATTATCCTATTGTAGGCATTATAAAGAGTAATAAGATTCTAGCTAACAGCTTAAATAGTAACCTGTAATTTTATTGTTTTAAATAAAATGAAAAATAATAAAATAATGATACAAACCTAAAAATAGAAATGGAGTAATGCATTCCATAAAAGAGCAAAACACTTTCTTTAATTTCTTATAAATGAAGGAGAGAGACACAACATAAAATAACATAACATAATATATCATTTTGAGCACCTACTTTTTCCTTAAATGAGATAAGTCAGTTTAGGTTGTAGGATTAGGGACAGAAGACTGAAAGTCATAGCCACCTTCTGGGAGTACAAACTTGCAAGAACTTTCTGAAGGGTAGCAAAGTGTCACAGGTCACATTAGAAGCACACAAATTGTCACACTGCAAATCAGCTCTCAGTGTTAATCTTTGTATGTAATCCTACAAGTGTGTTGATAGACATAAAAACTTGAAGCATTTATCACTTTAAAATGACAGGAAAAAGGTATATCAAGATATTCAGGGAGAGAATTTAACAGGACATTCATATGTGAAATTCTGCATAAAAAGTAACATTGAGGTAAGTGAAGAAAGTGTTTTGTAATAAAAACAATTGGTGCTTTCCACATCCTTCTAATATAATAAAAATATGATAAAATGAATGAACATAGGACAATTTACACTCTCTTATGAGATATTATAGTACATATTTAATCTTGTTATCATATAGAAAAATCATTTATTGTTATTGTTATTCTTATAATTGTTACTGTGAATAATTAATATTTATAATTCTTGTTGTCTTATGTGTACATGAGTGCTGGTGCATAAATGCCATGAGGTGTACTTCAAGGTCGAAGAGCAAATGTGTGGAGTGAGTTTTTTCATTAACCTTTATAAGAGATATAAGGATTGAGCACGTCACCTAGTGTGTGCAGCAATTCCCTTCCCCTAATGATCTATCTTACTGACTCATGATGATTTCTTATGATTGCCTCCCATTGACAGGGTGGTGGTGGTGCACGCCTTAAATCCCAGCACTCGGGAGACAGAGGTAGGTAGATCTCTGTTGTAGGGCCCGGGTCTGCCCTTGTCCCTGGGGCTCATCTTGAGGACAGTTTCTGGTCAGATGACTAAGCATCCTGTTTGTTCCTGTGCTCCCTCTGCCCCGCCTGGTGATTTGCTGTAGGGCATTGTTGACTCTATTGTTGGTATGGTAATTTCCCACCTGCCTAGGTGGAAGTCCTTGTGCAGCAGTTAGATAAGGTAATTTCCCACTTGCCTGGGTGGAATTCCTTGGGCAGGAGTGGGGTATATAAGATTTTCCCCAAGGCTAAAAAAACGGCATTAGGCTGATCTGCTTTCGAATGACCCAGGTCTCTTTGTGTGTTCTTTCAATCTCCAGGCCCTTGTCCGACTCGCGTAAGGTACAGTGGCGCGCGAACTGTACCGAGGGGGTAACACAGAATCGGGTGTTACACTCTGTGATTTTGAAGCAAGCCTGGTCTAGAAGACGTCATTCTGGGACAGTGAAATCCTGTCTTGAAAAACAAAAGGAAAAAAAAAAAAAAAAAAAAAAAAAAAAAAAAGAAAAAAGAGAAAAGAAAGAAAAAAAAAACACCAAAAAAGCCAAGCAAACAAAAAGATTGCCTTCCATTTCATTCTTTCTGTGTATTAAATAATTTCTGCGTTAAAATATTTGATCAGAATCCATTTGCTGCCAAATTACTTCTCTGTATTAAATGTTCCAAATATTTGACACTGTTCTGAAAGTTTTTAAATAGGACTGAATCATTTACAACAGCATTATTTTGTAGAATTAACTAATGCTCTTGAAAACAGAAGGTGCTCTATTTTTTCATACATTGGAAGAAAATTGTCACCTATGTATAGGCAGAATGAATGCTTTCACAGGTTCAGGGTTCTCAAGGTGGCACACCGAGAAAGCCATGAAAATGAGCTGCAGGAAACCAATAACTGTGCTAATTTAACAATTTGAGAGTTTCTGTCTTTCCGCCACCAAATTACATAACCATGATGGAAGGAATAAGTCCTCGCATCCATCTCCTATTATCATCTCTTCACGAAGTAGTTATTACTCATTGTCAAATATAGAATTTCAGAAAGTTACAGGGACATTTGAAAATCAACCTGTATTCTGTGATAGTTGTCATTATAGAAGATGAATTTTTTTCTTTTAGGAAGGTACTAAAATAAATTTAAAAAATAATAAATATTTCAGAATCTAATAAGCTGGAACTGTGTAATGTTCATTTTGCAACCTTATGATAAACTTTTTCTAACACATGCAAAAGTATTATATTGTTCAGTATATTCATATGCTTAATGTTTACTTCTTTTGAGGACCCTCTCCTGTGTTGTTCATCCTGTTACCATCTCACAACACAGTCTTAGAATTTCCTATTTAAGGTTATTTATCGGGGGCTGGAGAGATGGCTCAGTGGTTAAGAGCATTGCCTGCTCTTCCAAAGGTCCTGAGTTCAATTCCCAGCAACCACATGGTGGCTCACAACCATCTGTAATGAGGTCTGGTGCCCTCTTCTGGACTATAGACATACATGCAGACAGAAATTGTATACATAATAAAATAAATAAATATTTTTAAAAAATAAAGTGTTTTATCTTTCTCTAAAAAGTTATAGATCCTGGGTGAAGCCTTTCGTAAAATCAATTATCAGTTTAATAAATAAATATTTAACCCTAGTTCTGGTATCAGAACAAGTTTCCTTTTATGTTCAAATTTTAATGTATTCTCTCAGGAATGAATATCCACTACTACTGATTCATATTCTGTTTAGTTACTTAGCAATAGTTTTAGAAAACATTTACCCAAGTGTCTTCTTCACCACTGTAAACATTACATATTATTTTATAAAAATAAAATAAATTAATAGCAAATCAAACATGCTTTAGTCTGAAAGTACATAAAAGCAAATGATTTCTTTTATTATTTGAAGAGTTCATTTATAGTTTGTCACCTCTATAATACCATTTGATGTAAATTTTTATGTAATGATGAGTTTGTAAGAGCAACAGTAAAATAAGCAGATTTTTATAAGCCATAATGAACAATGATATTAGCTTAAGCCATACAAAGAATTGCAGGAGAGTATTTTTTTTTTTTTTTTTGTTTTCTTTTCTTTTTTTTTTTTTTTTTTTTTTTTTTTTCCTCATGGTTTATTTTTTTTTATATTGAAAAATTTCCATCCAGGAGAGTATTTTTAATGGGAATAAGATTGTCTGTTTAAAGTAAATGATCCAGCAGTTTGCTTAATTATATACCTTATAAGCATCTTTGCTTAATTTATCTAAGTCCCATCTATCAGTCTTAGTTTTAGGCCTATTAACAACTCAAAATTACTAAAATTTTCAACTACTTACCTTTCAGTGTTCTGAGGAAAGAATGTAAATTTTTTATATATATCAAAGTCCCTGAGGCAAGGCCATGTGTATTGATCATTTATGAAAGAACATGGCATGCAATGGACTGTGTAAAGTTATTTCTGTGAAACAGAGAAGAGTTTTACTTATTTATGAAAATTAAAACAAATGAACAATCTTTATTACAAAATAAATCTTAAAAGTAATAGGTACTAAGTGCATATTACCATTACTGTGTACAGTTAGACATTAACAACTTCAGAAAAATCATAAGAGCTCTAATCAATTTAAGAAGCTCAAATAAAAATTGAAATACTATCAACCAATCATATAACACACTGAGTTATAAAAGGAATATTTATTATTTTCTATGGCCCAGGTGTATTGATTTACTATGCAGTGTTGCAGCCAAAAATTAACAGATTCTTATCTGTTCTGCTTATTGTGTTATGATATTCAGATATTTTTTAATTTTCTAAATATTTTGAAGCAGACTATTAAACACAACGCATATACAGAATGAAGAAGATAAGAGTGCTAAAATTAAAATATACTTAAATAAGTAAATATCGTTGAACATACAAAAAGTAAGATTATTATGTAATTACAAGTATATGTTTAGATTTCTTAATATATATTTCTTGTTTTGTGACAAAGATAATTAGTTTGAGTTAAAGCACATTTTTAGTTCTAGGCAGAGTTCAGTAGAAAAACTGTAACAGTGTGACTAAAAATATTGCAAAAACAGAAGAAGAAGGCAATTTGCAAGTAGGGACTCATTCTGTAGCAAAATTTCAATGACAAGCTGAACTCATTACAGATATGGGAATCCATTTAAAGCATGCATTTTTTACCAATTGGTAAATAAAACTGGAAAATACAACATCTCCACTTAATATCAAAATTTTATTTTCAATGGCATAAAATATAGTAAGCATCAGGACACTGAGTGCAATGAGACTTTGGGAAGATAACAATAGTCAAGTCAAATATCAGTATCTTATTTAATAGGAAAAAATCAGAGAAGCAACCCTTTGAAACATGGAAGAGGAAAAGAAATATTCCTGAACTATAAATGTTAAGGAATTTCTATTAATTGCTATAATTAGCAAAATTATCCCCCAGGGGACAGATTCCCCAGGAGTTTCTCCATCTGCCAGATGCTCATTCTTTATTCCAATAGAAAACTACTGTTTGAACCTGTGGAGAGCTGAGAGGCTGGGATTATAGTCAGTATTACATCCATTCTGAACTTTGAAAAAGATGTGTGAGAAAAAGTCTTCTGCTAGAGTTTAATCAATTTTTACAGCATCTTCAGCTGCTAGAATATTCCCTAGTCTCCCTAGTCATGTTTTCAGTGCATAAAGATTCCCATAAGGTATGTCTCTTCTCTCCTGGTACTACTTTTACATAAGATATGATGATTGATTGAGTTTTCATCTTGGTATGACTTGTTTTTGTTATAGGAAGTGCTATATTTGACTGCCTGTGGAGTGTTCGCAGCATCTGTGCTCAATAGAAATAGTTGCCAGCATGGTCACAGCTCAGAGCTCCATGGGGAGTTCTTCTGGTAGGAGCAGGTCAGTAGTACCAACACACCCCAGATCGATAATATAGCCAGACTGGGGGCCTGCCTTGCTGGTATCATGAGAGAAGAACACCCGTGAAGACTGTGTGACTCACTATCATCAGAAGGTTTGATTTATAGTAGTGAAAATTAATCACCAACTATCAATGCTACATCACTTAATCACTGGAATTCATAGCCAGCCTTCCTACGTGGCAAGCTCCTGACCAGAGAATGACTCATCTTTCAAAAAGGAAAAAGAAAGAGGTAGACACAGCATGATGAGCCGCATCTACAATTGGCCACCTGCCACCACACACAGATCAACCATGTGCATAGCCACCCATACGCAGACATCTCCTTATAGTTCTACACAATAAAACATATGCATAGATAAAATATTCTGATGGATGCGATGACTACCACCTTTTAAAACTTCTGAGCATAAAGTTTCACAATACAGACATTATGTTAAAAATTACAATGAACCAAGTTTTCTTAGAGCAAAGTCATTTCATGTTAATTTTTTTCTTTCAAAAATGAGAGTACACAAAACCACAAAGGAGAAAGTGGTAAGCACTTTAAGTATCTCTCACAGCAAGATGCAACCATTGAGCATTCACATTCAAAATATCATTTCTTTAAAGATGGCACAGTAATTAGTTAATGCAATATTTAGTCTTCATCCTTGTGACCCTCAATGGACAAGGACCATCTTTTCAGATAATTTTATACATTTGAATATTCATATGATTTGACTTTTGTCTTTGAGATTTTCATATTTTTCCAAGTGACTTGGGTAACTTCCTGAGTAATTTGCTTCATCCATTTTCTGAGAAAATCTACATGTGTTCTACTTTAATATTTTGGTTAATTTTACAAATGTTACAGTACTTGTCAAGATATCTGCTCTTATAATATTGATAAATTGTAGAGGTTCAAAACTGTGGAACTTTATCAATCAAGGGTACAGTTTATAGGCTTGTGGTATATCTCAGATGTACAAATCTTCAGTTTAACACACACACATTCTCTTTGTTCTGTATCATATAAAAACCAAAAGAATTAAAACCCTGGGGCAGGTGTTGTAGGGCTTCCAAAGTAGATCTGGTGGAAACTGTGACCACGAAGATGGACAATGTATGGCCAGTGTCATGATGGAGTAGGTCTTGTACACTGCTTTGTAGAACAGAGAGTTCCACAGGATCACACATGACTATGCATGAACTAGACTGACAATTGAAGACTGTTCTCTCTGCTAACTGGCAAGAACATGTTTTAGGATCCCCATAAGTCAGTAATTGGAAGAAGCTATGTGACAGTAAGCATAAAGGACTGAGCCACACCCTCTGATATAGAGATTTTTATCCTAGAGCCTCAATACTCAGTTAGTCAACTGCTTTGTTGGGCCCTCAAGTGAAGCCTGTTCCTTCAACCATCTTGATCCTGTCCTCACTTTATTGTTAAAGCTCATGCTTATGTGCCTTTTGCCGTGACTCTTATTTGAGAGAATTTGAATTAATTCTATTCAAGATGTTCCCACATACCTATAAAAGAAGATAATGAATACCTCATACTGTTACAGGGGTAGGCTTTGGCCTCACTCTTCTAATAAGGCTCACAAAAGAAATGTGCCATCACAGTCACTGCTTTTCCATACTTTGAATACTTAGTTCCTACACAGCAAATATGTATGTGCATGTGCATGCACATCAGATGGCTCTGATAGTTAAAATTTCCTGGAGATGTAGCAGGTCTACATGCCTTTGATTATGGCCAGCCCTTCACTAAAATGGGAATTCCTTTAAGAAGATGCACTCCAATCTATTGCTGAATATAATTTGTCTTTAAACTGGATTCTGATTCTCTCTGGCCCAATCAAACAGATGCCCCTTCTTTGGTCCTGTTGCAAGAAATTTCAGATTCAACTGCTCTGTGGCTATGGTCCAATCTTCTCAGTTACGGCACCCTCAGGTGCTGCACATAGAAGTACATACACCCTCTCACATCATCAATGGAATTCTGTGTGTGTGTGTGTGTGTGTGTGTGTGTGTGTGTGTCTGTGTGTATTGACAGACAGCTTACAATCTAGTTACTTCCTGAATGCAGCTCAGTTTTGAACCCGATTCAGTGTGTTGTACTGTATTAGAATGGGACTTCTTAACTGAATTCAACACAGTGGGAAGCAAAGAAAAAAATGAAAACAGCAAGATTTGCTCAAATAAACTTGAAAAGCTCCATACAGCTGAATAGAGCTCCCTATCCAAGGGAGATCTCTCTGAAGTCCCAGCAGATGTAAGAGACCATAGGATTAGCGTCTTGCAGATAATCATGCAGTGGTTGCCTGGATCGCCATTGGGTGTGTAGGCAGCTTTACATTATGCCAGTCACCCCAAGTCTCTTAAAAGAAAACCTAAGTTAATCAGGATCAGAAAAATATGAAAACCTGGACAGGATGGGAGGGTACTGATGGTTGAAAATGCCTTTCCAACAGTATGATAAGCTATTTTTATTGTAAAAAAGAAGGTGAAGAGCAGCCTGAGCAGATTTTGGTGTTTAACTACAATACGCTTGCACATCTAGTTAGGCTGCAGTTCACAATATTCAGAATCCCCTTAGGAACACACTAATTACCAAATATAGAGGCTACTTAGACCAAATTAATTTCAAGTCAAGCAAGTTGTGTTCTTCCTTCCCACTCATCTGTTCTGTTTGGGTAAGTCTGAAATTTTTTCTACCTCATTTGATACATGGAGTCCAAAAAGCAGAGCACAAAACAGTTGCAACTTGATGAGATTAGGGAATATTTTATCACTGAAAAATTCACCTTTCCAAAGTGCTATAAAGGAATACATTATGCTTCGGAAACATCATTTAGAGATATATGTGTTTCTTCTTTGGCTGTCTTGACAGAAGGAACCATACTGTTCATGTCTAACATGAATATGGTACATGTACCTAAAATAACACACTCTATGTTGAAACAGACTGGAACTCAGAACTTTTTCCACATTTTTTTCACCTTTCCTTTAGTCACTGATAAGTCTGAGTTCTGTTTTCTCACATTAAATCTCAGAGTATAGTGTATACATTTTTATAGTGAGTTCTTTGATGCACTTGGAATTGAGTTTTATGGAGGGTAATAGATATGGTTCTACTTGAATTCTTCTATATACTGACATTCAGTTAGATTAGCAAAATTTTGGAAGCTGCTTTCTTTTTTATTGTATTTTTCTGATTTCTTTATCAAAACTCAGGGATATATAGTTGTGTGAATTTATGTCTAGGTCTTTCATTCAATTCCATTGATTAACCTGTCAGGTTTTATGCTAATACTATGTGGTTTCTATTAATATTTTTCTGTAGTACATCTTGAAATTTGAGATAGTGGTACTTACTGCAGTTCTTTTCTTGTACAGGACTGTTTTAGATATCCTGAATTTCTTTTCCATATGAAGATGGATATTATTATTTAAAAGTGTATAAGAATAGTGTTGGAATTTTGATGGTGATTACATGGAATCTGTAGATCACTCTTGCAAAACAGTCCTTTTCATTATGTTAATCCTACTCATTCATGAGCACAGGAAATTTTTCCACATTCTGATATCTTCTTCAATGTCTTCCTTTAAGTCTTGAAGTAATTGTCATAGAAGTGTTTCATTTGCTTGGTGAGAGTTATCCTAAGACATTTTATATTATTTGTGGTTATTGTTTTCCTAATTTCTTTTTAGTAAATTTGTCTTTTGTATAAAGAGGGCTACTGATTTCTTTGAGATAATTCTATATACAGCCAATTTCCTGAAAGTGTTTATTAGCTGTATGAGTTCCCAGAAAGAATTTTTAGGGTTGTTTACCTATACTATCATATCATCTGTGAATAGTGATACCTTGGTTTATTCCTTTACAAATTATATCCCCTCGTTTCCTTTAGTTGTCTTATTGCTCTTGATAGAACTTCAAGAGCTCTATTGAATAAATATAGAGGAAATTGGACAGCCTGGTCTTCTTCCTGAGTTTAGTGAAAGTGTTTTGAATTTCTCTCCATTTTGAAGTGAGAGTGGGGAGTAGCCTTGAACTCACTGGCACGGGAGACAACAACAGATATCACAGGTTTAGACAATTGATAAATAGGACTTCATGGAACAAAAAAGATTTATAAGAGAAAGCATATCTTTAGGAGGAGAAAATGGCGGACTACAGAATTGGAAAAGATTTTAACCACCCCATATTTGACAGGGATAATATCAAAAATATATAAAGAATTCAAGAAATTAGTCATCTCTCAACCCCAATTGAATTAAATTGGAGTGCAGATTTAAACAGAGAACTTCATCAACAGAATTTCAAATGGCTAAGAAACGCTTAAATTTACAGCATCCTTAGTCATTGGGGTAATGCAAGCCAAAACACTTCTGAGATTTCATCTTACACATGTTAGAATTTCTAAGATAAGAAATACAAGTGGGGGTTGGTAAACAGGCTGGATGGCACTAGCCTCTGGTTCCTAGACTCAGGGTCACATCCCATGTCCCACCTCAACCCATCACAGGCCCAGCAGCTAGTTAGAAGGTAAGTCTCCTGGGGTAAGACAACTAAACCATACCCCCTATGGTGGAGTTCAGAGTGACATGAGTAATTGCCTAAGAAACAACATACCAGCAGACCATTAAAAGTCTCAGTCACATGGTATCATATAGATTAATAGAAATGGGTTAATTCTGAAATAGGAGGTAGTTAATGATCAGCCTGAATAATAGGGCAAAGTTTGTAATTAATATTAAGTTTCTGTATGATTATTTGGACCCTGTGGTTAGAACATGAAAGCTTTGCCTCCATTTTCACTTCAGCAATACTACTGGGAATCTATGTGGGTGATGTAAGCATAGACTTCTAGTAATGAAAGATTTGGAGCCTTAATCAGCTATCTTCTATAACAAGACTAAGCTTCCAGAGTGGGGATGGGAACCAGTCTAGCAACAAAACCTTCCACCTATAATTTGTTCTGTCTCCAAGATATGTTTGGGTAATGGTGGTATAGAACCTATGGGAGTAATCAACCAATGAATTGTCCAATTTGAGACCTATGTCATGAGAGGCAGCCCATGACCAAACTTACCAATAATGTTCACAGTTTGTTATAGCCTTCAACAATATTCATTAAATTATCCTGGTGTTTATATTATGAGAGCAGAATATATGATTCTGTATATACACATTTTTACAAAATTAAATCTTTGGGCTGTCTTCTTCAGAGGATTTCTCTTTCAGGTCTGAAAGAAAAATTTCCTGTTTTCATTGCAAAACTATTAGTATTTCCTACTATGATCAATGTGTTTCATCTTCACATACATTTTCATGACTTTTCTTCCTGTTTTGCTGTATCATATATCATTATTCTGGGACAACATCTCTTAAATATTGGCTACCTTAAGTAATATTTAGTCTGATTCTAAAATCACACTTTTCAGTTTTAAGTTGTAATTGTGTGTGTATATATATATATATACACACACATATATGTATATATATATCAACTAGAGTGGCAGTAAATGCATTTTCATAAATGGTTTTCAATTAAAAATCTTTTTCAGATTTTGGAGGTCTTCACCAAATAAAGCGGAAGTATTTAAGAGAGGCAGAATACAATCTCCCAACTAGAAAACTATGGACATGCTACTACCTAATAACCCCAAGGACTGAGTTGAATAAATATATTTTACATAGCATTTCTCACCCTACTCTATCAACATTAGCTCCCTAAAGTCAGAGAAACGCCATCATCTGGCCCTGTCAGCAACTACTCCTTCTTTTTCAGTTTTGGGGAGTTGACTGAAGGTTGACGTAGCTTATAAATTAAACATGTTTCACAATAGAGTACTAGGACATTGCTGTACAAATCCTGTTGTACAAGGGAGCCGCGAGCTGTTTTTTGGCCCACCTGGCTCCCTGCTGCCTGGCTAGCTTATACCCCCAAATAACAACACACAGATTGTATTAATTTAAACATTGCCTGGACCATTAGTTCTAACCTCTTATTGACCAACTCTCACATCTTGATTCAACCCATTTCTAATAATCTGTATGTCACCATGAGCTGTGGCTTACCAGGAAAGATTCAGCATGTCTGACCTGGCAGCTTCATGGCGGGCGGCTCTCTCTGACTGCTTTCTTCCTCCCAGAATTCTGTTCTGTCTTCCCCATCCACCCGAGTTCATCCTATCAACTAAGCCAAGGCAGTCTCTTTATTTGACCAATAAAAACAAGACATAGAAAGAAGACCCTCCTACACCAAGATTCTAACATGAGGAAAGGTAGAAACTTGAGATTGCCTTAAAGCTTCTACTCTTGACTCACAAACATTTCAATCCCAATAATATTGCAAAATAATTTTTCATAAAGTAAACATAAAGATAAATTTTATTCTGTTCAACTTGAAACTAATAAAAGTATTAATAGAAACACTGTGTCATTATTTATTTTCCAACTTTCACTGTAGTGTGTACTTTTCATTTCTTCAAATTCCTGCAATTCTAAGTAGTAATTGTAGCCTTGTTTATTGTGAAATTATTGTAGAATATGCAACTCTAACAAAGTATAGGAGAAGAACAGATGGATATCAATTATTGAGAATGATTTTCTTTCCTTTAAATGTGCTTATAGTAAAGAAAGAAATGTTTTAAAATACAGGAATACAATAAGAAGAGTATTTTAAAATATTTATCCATTTAAAAGCAAATGTTCCGTTTTATTTTATTTCTTTAGAACATTAAGCATTATGATTTTTATGTCCCTATATGAAATTTTCTTGTTGAATCTATTCAACAATAAATACTGTTCCTTCTTGTAGGCAGCCTATCCCATCACTTTGTTCTACTATTTCACAGATTAGTAATGAGGTCCAACACTGAGAGTGCTTTAGTATTAATGTAGGAAACAAATTCAGAGCAAATGTTAGGCTCGGAATGTTTTCCTATATTTTGTATGTTAATTCTACTCTTTATTTAAAGGTGCACTGATTTAATACATTTTAGGTGATTGGCACCACAAGCAGGCCAATTTTCTATTTACACATTATTATTTACAAATTTTGGCATATATCTTCTTTTCTCCATTTCAATATTTACTTTGCTGTAAACAAAAATTGAGAAACCTCACCTCCTAAGCCAGAATATAAATGACTAATGTTAACCTTGTTCCCTCACAGTATAGAAGTCATGATGAAAACTATTCAGTAGAATAGGATAGTCAAAACAATTCTGTACAATAAAAGAAATTCTGAAGGCATCACAATCCCTGACTTCAAACTCTACAGACCTACAGTACTGAAAACAGCCTGGTATTGGCATAGGAAGAGACAGGTGGACCAATGGAACCAAATAGAAAACCCAGATATTAATCCACATACCTTCAAACACCTGATTTTTGACAAAGAAGCAAAAAATATCAAATGGAAAAATGAAAGCATATGTAACAACTGGAGCTGGCTTGACTGGATATTAATATGTAGAAGAACATGTATGTAGATAGACCCATATCTATCACCATGCACAAAACTCAAATCCAAATGGATCATAGACCTCAACATAAAGCCAACCACACTGAACCTTATAGAAGAGAAAGTGGGAAATACACTCAAACATATTGACACAGGAGACCACTTCCTAAATATTACCCCAGCAGCACAGACACTGAGAGAAACAATTAATAAATGGGACGTCTTGAAACTGAAAAGCTTCTGTAAAGCAAAGTACGTGGTTAACCAGACAAAACGACAGCCTACAGAATAGGAAAAGATCTTCACTAACCCCACATCAGACAGATGTCTGATATCCAAAATAAGTAAAGAACTCAAGAAATTTGTCTTGAAAAGAAAAAATAAGCCAATAAAACAAATGGAGTACAGATATAAACAGAGAACTTTCAACAGAGGAATCTAAAATAGCTGAAAGATACTTAAAGAAATTTTCAACATTCTTAGTCATCAGAGAAATGCAAATCAAAACAACTCTGAGATTCCATCTTATACCTGTAAGAATAGCCAAGATCAAAAATGCTGATTACAACTTATGCTGGAGAGGTTGTGGGGAAAAGGGAACAGTTCTGTATTGCTTGTGGGAATGCAAGCTTGGGTGTCAGTGTGGTGATTTCTGAGAAAATTAGGAAACAACCTTCCTCAAGACCCAGTAATACCACTTTTGGGTATATATCCAAAGATTGCTCAATTGTGCCTAAAGGACATATGCTTAACTATGTTCATAGCAGCATGGTTTGTCATAGCCAGAACCTGGAAACAACCTAAATGCCCCTTGACCAAAAAATGGATAAGGAAAATGTGGTTAATTTACACAATGTAGTACTACATAGTAGAAAGAAAATAACAACGTCTTAAATATTGCCAGAAAATAGATGGAGCTAGAAAACATTTATTTGAGTAAGGTGTTGACTGAGGTTTTCTGTCCTGTCCAGTTCCTGCAATCATTAAGTCACAAAGAAACCACCCAGATGTCTACATTAGTTGTAAACTGATTGGCCAGTTAGCTCCAGTTTCTTATTAACTCTTATAACTTAGACCATTATTAATGTCTATGTTAGACACGTGGCTCGGTGCCTTTTTCAGCAAAGCAGTCACATCTTGCTTCTTCTGTGGCTGCATTAGGACTGCACACTAGGACTTCCTTCTTCCCAGAATTCTCCTTTTCTCCTTTACCTGTCTCTATTTCCTGTCTTGTTGTCCTGCCTATACTTTCTGCCTGGTTACTGGCCATTCAGCATTTATTTAAAATATAATTGACAGAATATAGAACATTGTCCCACACAAGTGAGGTAACCCAGACTCAGAAAGACAATTATCATATGTACTCACTCATAAGTGGTTCTTATACATAAAGCAAAGGAAACCAGCCTACATATCACAATCCCAGAGAACCTAGATAACAACGAGGACACTAAGAGAGACTTACATAGATCTAATCTACATGGGAAATAGAAAAAGACAAGACCTCCTGAGTAAATTGGGAGCATGGGGAACCTGGGAGAGGGTTTAAGGCGGGAGGGGAGAGAAAGGGAGGGAAACAGAGAAAAATGTAAAGCTCAATAAAAAATAAAATAATTAAAAAAATTGTCACCAATCACAGATTCAAGAATTTCTATTTACAACATATACATTGTTTTCTAGAAAGCAACAAGAAAATCTACAAACTGAACCCTGATTAGAAAATAGAGACACATAAACTGTGGTATTCATGAAAAAGGGAGGGTTATTCTCTATGTGTCGTCAGAGACACCCAGTGTAAAACTGTTACCTATTCCCAGAAACAGACATTCATGTGCTGGAATGTGCATTCTGTCTCTGCAAAGTATATAATGTGCTTACCCTCAATGTTAATATTCACAAAATAAAACAACTAATGAAAGTCAAACAGCAGAGAATGAACAAGCTTAGAACAGTGCACATAACAAACATTCAATAAATTGTAGTTTTGTTATTCCATGCAAGATAGCTATTTAATTAAAAATACATCGTGTATCATTAAGTTCTCCACAGGTTGAGAGCATAAGTAAGGAGTAGAAAGAGATATTTAAAAGAAATGCACCAACCACATGACAGTGGGGTTCTGAGCGTCTGGAAAATGACACTAATGTCATAGCACAGACAGTTGTAAGTCACAGGCCATGGAATTCAGCAAAGGGATCGATACGAGTTTTATTTTGAATATAAAACTGATGAAAATCGAACTATTTTTTTACATGAATTCTGTGTCTGTAAAGGATGGGGAGTCTTCTTGCTGAAAGGAATTAGTGACCATTAGGGTTGAGGAAGGAGGTGTGCAGGCAATCATGTTCAGAAGAATCTTGAGGCAGTGTGTTCACAGAATGTGGTCCATGTAGGGTAAATAAGATGACAGAGGGAGAACTTGGCAAGACCTGGTTGCCAAGTTGGTCTAGAGGAGACAATACAGAAGATCACTTACTGGAGGGAGAATACAGAGCATGCCTGGGAACACGATTTGTTCATCTCTTCACACACATTCTTTTCTCCTTCCCTATGGTAGCTCACACTCAGGCCATAAACTTTACTACTTTATGCAGAGAACCATGGTGATTTGCTGCCTGCATCCCAAGAATGTTCTCCCTCCACCCACCTCATTTTTGGCTGTGTTTTAAATATTATTTCATTTCACATCTGCGTTTACATATAGGATTTCATAGAACCTTCCCGTGGAGCCTTCAGTCAGTTCTGCTTCTTCATTGTTGTTGTATTGCCTAATGTTGTATTTCCTAATGTGTTTTCCTCAGGGCTTTTCCAATTAAGCTGAATTATTATTGGAGCACAGTCATGGGCATACAATTGAAAACATGAACACTGGCTGGAAATGAACATGTGTTTCCTTTGAATGGATGAATAAGTGAGTGAATTAGTCTTTAAGTGCACGTCTGATAATATTTTTTATAATTAATTCTGTTTTGTTTCCTAAGCAGTTGAGAGGAGTAAGCTTAAATGAAAGCAGGTCGGATCTATAAAATCAACTTGCCTTGCTCAACATAATGCCAGGGTTTTGCCTGGCACGAGAGTCTCCTTGGTAACTGCATAGCTCTGACTTTCTAATGGACCTCTCTCTGAAATTTCTCCAAGATGTTAAGTTGTACTCCTCATCAGGATAGGTGTTCATTACAATCACAGTGTGTCTAGATCCAAGGCAGGAGGAGAGTAGCACTTTTCCGGGTAACAGCTGTGAAGATGAACAGATGCTGTTGATTAGCAGTGCGGTGTTGCTGATTCTAAGTAATTGTTATGAGTATTGAAATGTGGCTGAAATGATACGCTTGGCAATATCAATTTCTGTAGTATCTCATTCCTATTCATCACATTTGTAATCCTCATGTTTACTCAGTTCACGGGAATTTTCTTTTTATGACTATTCAGACTTCATTAGTCATCTCTTCTACTAACATACCAAGCCTTGGGTATGTCTGTGAATAAGTGGCCATGAAGAAGACCTAGGAAAGGAAACAGGCTTTTAAACTGGAGTCAAAGATGGAATTCATGGCATTTTGTAAGTGTACGCTCTTGAACTGAGATGGTTCCTAGGGGGGAAACAAGCACATAAGCTGTATGACACTCAACATTCACTTTCTCACTGGGCTAGGATCTCACAAAGGTATTAATGCATAACGCAATGTGTGAGATTCATTCTGTGGGTGAACCAGAAACAGTGAACCTGTTCAGTTCTTTGTAGTGTAAGTTGAGTCTGCCACCCAACCAATGTGCTCATCATTGTCTTTTCCAATGAGGGCATAGAGATGTATGCATGCACATACAGAAGGTGATAGTGATGTCTTCATGGAGACGTTCTTTGAGTAGAGAATAATAACAGTACGCTGTGTTTACAATGCCTTTATGAGAAAGTTCATGTAGCTGTTGTCAGGAATTGCTGCCAGACCCATGGCAAAGCTCCACACCGAAAGATATGGTAAATATAAGCTTCGTGACTGTGCTTTCTCTAGTGCATGCTTCCTCCACATTTATTAAATACATCAGCTACTGGCAGTATTTTAGGCCAGGGGAAAGTAAAAATAAGGGGTTTCATAGATTTTGGCTTTTAGATCCTGATGGTATGGGATTTTTTGATATTTCTATTTTATAGATTTCTTCAATTTGTAGCATGCAATATTAAAGAAAATAACTTCTATGTGAAGATAAAATATCTTTGTTTATGTATTACAAAGAAGAAATTAACTTATGTTTATTAATTTACACAAACAACATAGTTCCGGAAATATGGAATTTAAAGTTAAATGCAAAGAATTTTTTTAAAAATCCCTTTTTGGAAATCAGAATGCAATAAGGAAAATCATCAGTTTGCTGGAATAAAACATGAAAGAGTTACCTGAAAACTTCAAACAAACTGAAATCGAGTCTGAGAGGCATTTTGTTATTTTATTTTGCTCTGCAATAATTACATCATGTCACAATATCCTTCTGGTGCTGAGGTATGTTTGCAGTGTATGAGATGTCAATGCTCATAAATTATCATAACTTCTGGACCTTACCATGTGGTGTCTGCAGTATTTCCATAGCTTGAATCTCCTCACTTAATGAAGAAGTAACAAAACAATATTACTGTGTTTATGTCTCCTCTCCATGTTTGCATCTTTTGGGCATTAAAAATACTCTGGAATATAGTGGTGATTTAAAAGTAGAGAAGCACACCAAGACATAATCCACATTGGAGAAGAGATGGCTTCAAAGAATATTTCAAAGTGTTTTTTTTTTTTATTAAGACAAATCATTGTGAACCACAGTGACAGAAAATGTGTATTTAAAATAAGTGTTACTTTCAAACACTTTATAGGGGATTTTAAGGAATAAAACACTAGTGTGTTTAAAACATACTCCTTTTAGCTTTGTTGTGTTTAAGTCTATAAAGTTAAATCCTAAAATCTGGGTGAAGAGAGAATGGTGAACCATAGTCTAACTGTGGAGACAACTCAGATGAGGGAGAGATTAATCAGTTGAGCAACACACAGCCACATGCTCACAAAGCATATCTCTATAAATAAATGCATTTTCTATCTACCAATATGTAATATACAAAGAAATGATGGGGTAAAGTTAAATTCTGTTGAAATATTAAAAGAAACACCCATGTTTTCATCACTTAGAATATTCATGCCTCTAGAATATAGTCATTTTTAATCACATACTCCTTTATCAAACTCCCACAAAAAGTATCCATTGCTATATATGACTGAAATCTGAGTATGTTGATAATTTTCATGCCAATTATTTCAGGACATGTAAGAATATATGTGAATAATAGATGCTACACCACCTTGTAGTTAATACACAGCATATTTTTACTTTTCATACTCCCTTACCTTTGAAGTTTCCTCAAGAGTCACAATCTATCCAACAATGTTAGGATGAAGGGAAATACAGTTGAGTCCAACAATAGGCCTAATAACATGCCCAGCATATCCACGATGCAGCTTGCATATTTAGCCATTTGCTAATTAGGTGGTTTGTGATTTTAATTTTATTCATTTTTAATCCCCCACTTGAAAAATATCACACAGCAATGTGTAGTTTACAACTTCATTTAAATGACTGAGATACTGTGATTTGATTACATTGTTATAGCTTCTGAGACATAGTAAACATTACAGATGTCAGTATTCAATAAGATGCAGGATTTTCTTTTTTCAGTCTGAGCATAATTACTTAGAGCATAGAAAACAATTCTGTATTGAAACATTGAATTTTGTTAAAAATTTGACTGAATGGTGGTGGAAACTCCAGCATTTAAAAACTCATGGGTGCAAAGCTTAGAAATAAAGCAGATTATTAAAGTTGCACAAGACTATACCTAAATTATTCTGTCAACAGATATCTGTTCCACCAGGTCCCATAGCCATGTAGTACCAAATAAACACACAGAGGCCTACATTAATCATAAACTGATTGGCCTATTAGCCCAGGCTTTTTATTAACTCTGATAACTTATATTAGTCCATAATTCTTGTCTGTGTTAGCCACATAGTTTGTTACCTTTCTTGGTAAGGCAGTCACATCTTGCTTCCTCTCTGTCTGGGTGACGACTGTAGACTGACTCTTTTTTCTTCCCAGGATTTTCCTGTTTTCCTTGCCCCAGCTCTGCTTCCTGCCTGGTTGCCCCACCTCTACCTCCTGCCTTGCTACTGGCCAATCAGCATTTACTTAAAATACAAGTGAGAGTGTAGAAACCCTATTCCCACAGTACTCCTCTTTACATAGTAATGTGGAGTAACTCTCTAGAATCCTGAAATTGGCTTTTAAATTGCACAGATTGAGAACAATTCTCTACATACAGAACCTAGATTGGAAATACCATTTTACCTAAAACATTAACAGTGTAATCATCTAGACATGTTAGAACCGTGATTCTATCTTAATTTCTGTAAGACACCAGTGTGCATATTAATGCAGTCAATAGTGAAGAATACTAGTCTATGTTTACATGAAATCTGTTCTGCTTGTATTGCCAAATTGACTTCAGAATGTATGAAGCCTATAAAAGAATACTGGATTTCAATTAGTGATTGGCATAACTTTAAATATTAATGTATTTATCCTTAATATAAACATAAAATTTTTGAACTCTGGATGAAGACAGAAAGGTAAGCCACATTCTAACCTAGACAGCCCAGATGAGGGGCAAAAGTCAGCCTAGGAATATGCAGCCTCATAAAAGGTATGTTTCTCAAAACAAGAGCATCTTTTATCTATAATTGTTAAATACGTAAACGATGAGAAAGCTGAAGTTAAATTATGGTGAAAAATTAAAAGAAACTCCCATGTTTGACTTACTAAGAATATTAGTTCTCTAGAAAATTAATATCTCATAGCACAAAAATCCTCCAAGTATTAGCTTTGAAGTTCTATATTTTTCAATCTAACTCTGAATCCTTAAATCATTGGTAACTACAATGACAAAAAAATACCTCTTTGCAATGTCACTTAAAAAATGTTTCCTTGGCAAGGTGGTGGTGGCACATGCCTTTAATCCCAGCACTTGGGAGGCAGAGAAAGGGGGATCTCTGTGAGTTCAAGGCCAGCCTTTCCACAATACCTAGTTTCCAGGACAGGCTCCAAAGCTACTGAGGAACCCTATTTCAAAAAAAAAAAAAAAATGGTTTCCTTGAAGCTAAAATAAGAATTAAGTAATTAGAGTAATTGCATTATATAAGTACTTCCTTTGCCTTGTGGTCAAGAGTTAAGAAGAAATTAAATTCTCTCCATATCAAAGTCACATGAAAAAATATAAAACCTGTCCTATATTTCACATCTTCATATTTGATGCTGTACTACAAATTATAAGCTATATCAATGCCAAAGAAACTGATAGAGTATTATAAATACTATCCTCAGAGCAGGAACAGTAAGGTCAAGGTTAATTATCTAGCAGTGATAACCACTGTGCATAGCACTACTGCCATTTTCATGATGAGCCCAGCAGTGGGAAATAATATATGTAATTCAACTCAAATTGAAGAGTTATGACCATGAAATGTTTCACAGATACTGAGGGTTTAAAAATATCTATGCCTGTAGATGTATTCATTATCTTTAAAAAAAAAATCTCTGGTTAACTCAGAGATGTGGACATATTGTATGATAGCTAACACTTATGTAGTCAATATTTTTAAAATTGAGCATTATCTTCAGAGTATATGACTCTATAAAACTCATTCTTTCAAACAGGATATTCAAGACACGGAAAATAATATACCCTACAACACAGAAACACCCCTAGGTAAGAGAGGAAAGATGTAGAATAGTACTTGCTCAGATGAAGACAAGCCCCTGAGGAATGAAAGAGGCACAGGCAGCCTTAGTTCCTTTCAAGGAGGACTCCCTACTCCCTTATCAAAGCTGAAACTGTGTTTATATTTTTCTTCAGCTTCACAGGAAGAGCCTGGATGTAAGAGAACATTATTTTCATACTCTATAATTAATGCCATCACAACACCTCATATTTTGAAAGTGAAAATGCTGGTGGTCATACTTAATGATTACACTGTCAAACAGTTTGAATATACAAAAATTATTTAATCTGAAGGAACAAAAGTGGTAAAAATATTATCTTCAAACTATCTCAGCTTTTTAAACTTAATCTTAATTTTTTGAATATCACACATGAATACATTATTTATATCTTTTCCACCTCTCCCTCTATCGTGTCTAACTCTCCTCACATTCTACCAATTTTCTTTCTCATTCATTATCGTTCTTTAATTACTCTTGTTACATTTGCATATATGTGTGGATACATATGTAGATATAAAAAAATGCTGAGTTCATATAGTGTTGCTCATATTTCTATGTTTTTATGCCTGATCACTTGAGATTACAAGAAGCAGAAGAAGAGGGGGGTCTCCTGGGGATTGTGCCTTTTAGCTATGACAGGGAAACTACACCCATGAAATCTCAACAACTTGGCTCAATAACCAGGACATGAAATTTGCTAAATACTGTTGTCATCCCAACACCAAAATGGGCAATCACATATGCCCTTACAACTTTCTGAAGGACTACAAACAATTAACAAAGACAGAGAGAGAAACTAGTTCTGGTCACAGGCCACCGTTTAATATTATTATGCTAACCACTGAGGTTGAGCCATTTCCTCATATATATATATATATATATATAAAGGAGATTTGTCAGAGTGACTTACAGGTTGTGTTCCAGCTAGCCCAAAAATTGTGTCTTCCAACTGAAAGAATCCAGGAGTTGCCCAGTCCACAATGCTGGATGTCTCAGCTGGTATTCAGTATAAACTAGAATCCCAAAGGATTCGTCTCTAATTACATAGACGAAGTGAACTTGACAGCAAGAGCAAGCAGGTAAAGAACAATTGCTTTCTTCTTTTGTCCTTTATTTAGGCTGCCACTAAAAGGTGGGCGCCAGGTCAAAGTAGATCTTTCAACTTCAGAAGAGCAGAATTTATGATAGGTCTTCAAATAATTCAATCAATCAAATCCCTCAGAGATGTTTTAGTTAATTCCAAATGTAGTCTAAATGGCAATAAAGTAAAACCATCAAAATATATTAGGCATAATTTTCTCTAAACGTTCAGTGCCCAAGTGAATAAGAAAACAGTCTGTGGTAAAGTAGGAAGGAAAGGGAAGAGGGGAAATGAGACATGTCTGAACCTGGTGGGAAAGAGCACAGAGATGCCAGAAGGCCTTTTAAAAGTTTTACCCTTCAGCATGTCAGGAAGCTGATGTTATGAGGATTCGCTGCCTTTTGACTCTAGAGTTTTTCATTGTTTTGTTTGTTCTATTTATGTATTATTCATTTATTTATGTGCTCTTGGATGTATATTTGTATACTTGTGAGAGTATACAGTATGTATGCAGGTGGGTGTCATATCTCCTATAGGTAAAGTTGGAAGAGATTGCAAACTGCCAATGTGCAGACAAAAGTCAACTACTATGGAAGAGCACTGTGTGTCCTTAACCACAGAGCCCCTGAAGTTTGCTGTTGAAGGCAAAAAGTCTGCCCCTTTTCTCGAGCACTCCTATGTATCTCTCAAGTCACTCTGTACTGCTCCATATTGCTATCAGGTTTCTCTTTTTGATTGATGTGCTGTACCTTGCTTATACTATTTTTCTCAAAACAACCCATCACATGCAACACACTCCAGCATTCTGATCTCAGAAACCAATGTCATTGCAAGCCGAATGAAGCTCTCCACAAGTGAGAGATGACGTTTGTCTCCACTACTAAGTGAAACTGTTAGTAATCTTCTACCACATAACAGAAAATAATAGTTTCTCAGCTTGAAATACTCATGTCCTGGTTACCTGCTTTCGGATTCTAAAGAAAGTCGATTCTGATTCCACACACACCACACTATGTGCAGCACCATTGAAAAGCAGTAGTGTGGGAAGGTGATCCTTTAGAGAGCCAGGATGGTTAGACTTTTCGTCTGCTAGTTGTCCTCACGCTCCATTATTCCTCCTTCCCATGAGCAAAAGAAGAAACCTTATGTGCCCAAACCACTCAATTTTAGGGAAGCCCTAGTATGAAACTGGATTCTCTATTTCATATACATTCTATTAGCTGAGGGGAAAATGTGTAGCTTAATTAAGAAAATGAGAGACAAGGTCAAATACCAAGTGACTTCATGAAAGAATAGCATGCCCCCAAGGTCCTTGAGAAATTTTCTAGTGGCTAGGAAGTGACTTGCAGTCTTCTCACCACCCTGAACAAAGAGCTAACGGGCACAAGAAGGGTGACTGAATTTCGCAGTCATTTCGTGCTTCCTGTAGTGTGAGACAGCTCAGCATGTTAGAAGCTTCTCAGCGATGGCAGTTTAGAAGGCAGAAACAAAGTCACTCTAGGTTTAGTGTCTTTGCAGGAACTACATCTCTACTCTGAGCAAATAGATTTATTAGAAAAACTCCTGGGGGGCGGGTAAGAACTCCTCGGTCCTGAGCTTGAATCCTGCTTCCCTGAGCTTGAATGCCCAAATCACTGGGGCTCACTGTTTTCTGCTGTGAAACAGTTCCATTGTGCCAGGTTTTCTTTGGGGCCACCAACCAGCTCCCAAATCATGACACTGAGACTTTTTTACTAATTGTGAACGCTCGGCCTTAACTTAGGCTTGCTTCTTGCCAGCTCTTATAAAATGACATCTTTCTCTTCATCTACATTTTGCCTTGGGGTTTTTTTTTTTTTAACCTTAATTTCATTCTGTATGTACTACTGTGTGTCTGTCTGTCTGGAGGCTGCCTAGGGGGTTGATCCAGAGCATCCCACTCTTTTTCTCCATCATTATCCTCTCATCTTCTCTCTCTTACTGTTTAATCTCTGTCCACTGGATAACTCTACTGTCTAGCTATTGGTCATTCAGATTTTTATTATATCAGTCAGGTGCCTTAGACAGGCAAGGTGAAACAACAACACATGTTTACAAAATTAAACAAATGCATCATAAACAAATGTAACACCTTGTTACATGGGTAAAGTAAAATTATACAAACCCCATGATGTAAGCCTGCAGAATACCATTTGTTAATCACCATCTAACATGCTCTGTGCAGGAGGCTTGCAGCTGCAACATCGTGGGAACCTCTGCAGCAACATGGCTCGTGACAATGCACCAATCAGGGCCTAAGGATCTCAGCCTCAGATCTCAGCAGCTGCTGCTTGTTGTCTTCATGCCTTTGAGTTCCTCTTCTGCTATCACTTTGTATATAGGAACACAGCTCTGCTGTTTAACTACTCTTTTCTTTTTGCTTACTCTGTCATAGGTAGGTATTTGAAGATTAATTATTGATACACTGAATTGTTTTGCCTTAAAATTTCTTAAAATGGGCACTGAAGTACATTGAATATTAACTATATATTAGCAGAAGTATATACATATATAAAATATTATATATACATCTATTATACATTATATAATTTATATTATACATTTATACATTACACATACACACAGAGCCTCTGCCTCTCTCTTACTCCTTCTTCCCCCCTCTCTCTCTCTCTCTCCCTCCCTCTCTCTCTCTCTCTCTCTCTGCTTCATAACTCCCTCACCCTTATACCCTCTCAATACCCAGAAAATAAACACTATATCCAAGCTCTCTCTACATAGCATTTCTGTCTGTCTCCCAACCACCGTGGGCTCACTCATCTGCACTGGGATCTGCCAGGGTTACCTGTGCCACCATAAATTATAACGTTGGTGCGTGACTTGGCCAGGGTCTCTCTATATTTCCTCCCACCCCACACAAAGATACTGGACCCGACCTGCTACTCTGCACAACTCTGCACTGGGCTATAATCGGTAAGGTCTCTGCCCCCTCACCTCTTACCATGTTCCATGACTGAGAATCCATTTCGGTTGTGAGTTGTCGCCTTCGGGCTTCACTCCAAAAAGACCCAGTACTGGTCACTCACAGCTTCAGGAACTTGGAGTACCCTGGCCCTTCCCTTGTGCTCCACAGATGGCAAAGGACAATTTGTGCCAGTCATGTCTGGTCTTCTCTTAGTATTTGGGACACCAAAACTACAGGCATGAGACCTTCTACCTCACTTATGGCAAACTGTGCCATTCCAAACCATTAAATAACAACCTAAATTGGCCACCTGATGTCAGATCCCAGCACAGGAGCTTTCTAATTTCTGCCAGCAAAAAGGCAGATGTAAAAGTTTCTATCCAGCTGTGTTAAACTCTGCCCCGCTGGTATCTCACGCCTCTCACCCTCTCACCGTGACTATGCCTGTCTGGGGAGAGTACTCCCCATACCCCGCCTGTAAATGCTCCTTTTCTGTCTCCTACTCAAAATCTCTCTCTCTCTCTCCTGCATCTGCAACCACAACTACTGCGCTATCTATCCCGGAGAGCAGGTCCGTGTTCCCACCCCATTACAGTTCGGAGGGCTTAACAGTTTCCTGTCTAGTTTACGTATAAAAGAATGTGTGAATAGTGCCGTCACAGAGATGTGATTTAGTTTTAAATGTGTGTCCTATGTGTCCTATATGTCTCTCTTGCCATTTCTATCTGTTTTAAATCCCCACAGTTTCTCCGTGTTTTCCATTATGTGACCACCACTATCTTGGTCGCTGACAACAATTCCTGTAGTTCCTTGGTTTCTTTGTGCTTTGCACTACGTGACCTTGACACCATCTTTGTTAGGGGCAACTCCTGCCATTTTGTTTCAGCTTAAGATAGGGAGGAGGCACCGACTGGTGAGGTTCTGCTCCTAGCAATCCAGTATGGCTGCCCCCTAGCTACATGACCTGCCACCAATAAAACATAAGCAATAGCTATGTTTTTACATATGGTGTAATTGCATGATGGTCCATCTCGGTAGGGCTCACTGAGGCGTTCATTACATGCAGTTCCAATTTACTCGTGTCAACTCTGCTTTAAAATATATTCTATATGGTAATAAAAATTTACGGTTATAAAGATATATTTCAGATTAACAAAAGCTAAACTATAGCTTTTCTTGTAAACTGTTCTTCACTATTTTAAGTTTTACTATTAAACTTCTATTGCAAATATTTTCTTCTTCTTTGTCCTTCACGAGTACTATAGTCATAACTTATCTATACCTGATAAACAACTCACACACACACACATATATATATATATATATATATATATATATATATATATATATATATATAATCTTCCAGTGTGGCTACATTCTGCCCTGCCATAGGCCAAAGCAGCGACACATATACAAAAAGATATCCAACATCACTTTATGATTAAGTAACTGAGTTTTCTGTTGATTGTCTTGTAAAAATAAAATTAATGATAAGCTAGCATTTTAAGCTTTGCATAAAATTATACATTGCATTTATTCATTTGTTATATAATTTGTTTTTGACACAGTTGATAATGGCTCTCAACTGAAATTAAATTATAAATTAGACTCTTCATTGTGACAAGGCTAGCCATTTGGGCAAGAAACTGTTCTTGCCTGGACTGCTTGATGATATGTTGTATGAACTGTACATGCAAGACCCACAGAAAAGTGACTGCTAAACTTTCCAAAAGAAGGAATGGTCCTTCAGGTTTCCTGCTTCACAGAAGAAACTGCCACACATTCCTCAGGACACAGAAAAAAGCAACTGATGAACTTTGTCATTATAAGGCAGAACAGATCTTTAAATTTCCTTCTTCACTAAAATGTCTGGGCCCCTTGGCTAAAGTTGAGTGCCCCAATGTTACAGAAGAGCTTTGGGTGACTGTCCAGGCAGCACGATGTCTCTGTAATATCTAGAGTTTTAGAAGTTGCTAATAATTCACTTCCAGTTTACTTAGGTAATATATCCTTTTGGGGTCTTTGAAGACTTAAAGACAGATAAGTTATAGTTTACTTTAGTTATGATGAAAGATAAATTAGATATGAAACTTTCCAGATGCAAATACAATATATATTTTAAATGTAATTCTTGGTTGATACCTGTTTTGTTCTATGTATTTTACTATATTAAAGTTAAGACCTTACTTTTTGTTTAAATAGAAAAGGGGAGATGATGATGTGGGATGTCCTGTATATGTGTTGCTTAGGTAAATTAAGATGCTTTGGTGTATGTCAGGGCAGAATATAGACAGGCTGGAAGAGATACATAGAGGGAGTAGGAGGAGCCAAAGAGATGCCATGTAGCTGCTGAAGGAGAAAGAACCAGCCAGAACATTAAGTAAACTACAACCTCACTGCAATATACAGTTTAATATGTATGGGTTAATTAAATATGTAAGAGTTAGTTAATAAAAATCCTGAACCATTGGCCAAGCAGTGTTGTAACTAATAGAGTTTTTGTGTAATTATTCAGGTCTTAGCAGCCAGGAAATGAATGAGCAGCCTCTGTTTACAGTAAAGATCAAGAAGCTGCTAGATAATGTTGTAGTTTTTATGAATGACATTATCATGGTTTTATCCTCTTAGAAGAAGAAATACATTGGTTATATTTGGATTGCCTAACTGGCCAGGAGAAGGTTCTTTCTTTTTGTCATCATAATATCTGCTGAGATAATCTGCATTCCTGAGTCCAATCAGTGATGGAGTATTGAAATTTTTATGTGCGGGTCCACAAAAGTAGATCCTGTCCACCTTGACTAAAGATCAGAGAGTTCAGTATTATTCTTGCTCCTTCAAGGTTATTGATAGGAGATTTGACATAAGGCACAGCTGCTAACAAAGATATCTTGACCTAAGTTGTGCTTACTTGTTGTCCTGGGTATTAATATGGTAATTACTTTGTTCCTTGTATCCCGATAGAAAAGTCCTTTGCTTTCTTTCCCCTTTCTGGATTGGGGTCTTTAAAGGTCATAAGAAATAAGCACAGACAGAATCAGTATTCACTGGGCTGCCCTCCCGCTACTATTCTATGTCTCGGTATTTCTTTTGTATCTCTGTTTATTCTTCCTAACATTTCTAATCCACATGCCTCTACCCACTCTGACAAATGTTGCACCAACATGTACCTATAACACATTTACTTATCTCATTATTTCTGACGGTCTCAAAGGAAAAATATAAAGAAATGGATCTTTGTCTTGAATTATGAGCATATACCTAGAAATTTTTTTTCCAAGATCTGACCTTGGAGATCCTGGAAACTGGACTGCTGAGGACAGGGGACAGGTGATAGGGTCAGAGGGTGACAGTGTCGTAGTCATTTTAACTTTTGGACAAGAGCTAATATTTATCTGACATGTTTTGAGAGAAAAAAATATGAGATCTTGTAAATGGATTAAAAATTCTTCCTGTTAGTTGTCCAGGTAAAAGAGTGGTAACAAAAACTCATAGTTGAAATAATAAATTTTAGTTCAAATGTGCTCTATTTTGTTGACAATTGTAGTATAAATTTTCCTTAATTTCTAAATTGCTAGTGATGCCATTATACCTATACAATTTGTTAGACTTTATTATGAGAAAGGAGGGAATTGTAGAAGGTGACCTTGGGATGCACCATGGGAGAAAACAAGAACTTGTATTTTCTCCATTTAGTTTGCCATTTGACACTTAGTTTTCTACAATTTGTAAATCTTTATGAGGATAGTAGGGATAATTAAATTATATGCAGTCTCTCTTTCATTTGGACAAGTTTTAAAACCATTCTTTTTCTAAACCAATTTCAATTTACTACTTTCTTTTAGAATTCATGGAAGTTAAGGCAGTGGTTTATGGATCTGACTAGCTTGTAACATCAGGCTGTCAAAGAAATTAAGAATTTTGTTGACAATATTTTGAGGTGATCCAGTACAAATCTTCATTATATGCCACATTTGCATAAGTTTTTTTCTCATTCTTACATTCCCAATCAGCTTGCTTTAATGAAGAAAATTTATTCTACTATTATGTCCACAGAAGTTCTGTAGTATCATTTAAATTGTTGTAGCAATTTTTGTTCAACCTTCACAGTTATGGAACTTTACTATTTCATTACAAAATAAATTGTAGAGTATTATATGGGAAATTGTTTTAGCTACAAAGTAAATTATTATTGTGCATATTAATGAATATTATTCTGTATCAGTATAAAAGGAATCAAGTAATATGCAAAACTTACATTTTCTAAGTTGCCAAATTATAGAGTCAATAATAACAAGTGAAAAATTTCCCTACCAGTTGATGCATGAACTCTGGTTTGTCTTTTTTATTTGTTTGTTTGTTTGTTTCTACAAGCATCTCTTGGGGTGAATTTAATGTTTTCTATTTATAAAATTTGCATTGACTCTGAGAAAGAACTGCTGCTGGAGATGACCTGTTTTTGCATAAAGATATTAACGGCATATTTAGAAAGATTTGACATGGCTCCACAGTTGCCTAAAATATCATCCCATTTCCTATTGTAAAAGTTAGTTTTAATGTCAGAGTTTCGTTATAGGAAAAGGGTATCCTTATCGACCAGAATCTAAACATTTAACTTGGGAACTCCTTATTCTTGTCTCCTTTTAGAGTTGAGCCACATGCTCATGGCACTCACCAGTGCTAAAATGTGGAAGGTTTGCATCAGTGTGATCTTCAGCTTTAGCAGAGAACTCACTGGAAGAAAACATTTTTCTCCTGTTTGTAACAAGGATTATTTCATGCTTCATACTGTTCCTTGCTGAGTGGCTTGCTCTTTTCTGTGACAAGACAAGCTCTAGGCTCCCTTCTCCCCAACACATATAACACATATTTTATATTTGATAGGCTCTGAACTCCAATCTCCAAAACCAATGGAAATTAAAACGAAAACAAACAAAAACACTTGATTTTTGATTTGTTTGATTTTTTTTTTTTACTTTCTGTTTTGATTTTGGTACTATTCTGTAGGTAAACAATGGCAAATCTCTTTCAAAACTTGGTTCAATCCATTAGTTCAGAACATAATAGTAGTTTTTTTTCTACATTTGGAAAGCACTTGGAATGTTTCATTACTATAAATAATATATTAAAATGATCTCACTGCATGTAAAATTAAGGTGGGGACAATTTGATAATAGAATGTGTGCTTGTCATGTAAGCTGAAGTTTTGGCTGGATGAGAAAACAGATGAGGTGAGGAGCTCTGCTCTATACCTGTTAAGCTGAAACCATTTCTGAGTTCGGGGATATCAGACACAGTAGGATATTAGACACCAGAGCACTGGGACATTGCAGGAGCTAGAGCATACATTTGTGATAAATCAACGACTCCATTGTATTTTAAGCCACTGAAGGACATGAGAAACCTCAGAAGCAAGTGACTTTGAGAAAGGCTAGTAGCAAAGTGCAAATGGATGTGGTTATTGCTTCCATTATTTTCTGTTGCTTTTATAATGTTTGTTATCCTTATTTGACATATATTATAACTGTCTGAAGAGATGTAAGGTCTGCTTTTTTATTTTTTAAAACATGGATTTTATTTGCTATTCACCACAGAGATACAGTTGCTGTGTTAACCATTCTTCTCATCTTAATTTAAGCTTGCCATAGGTATGTCCCTACAGATGGCTTGCCTGACTTAATATCCTCTTGTTTGGGCTTATTATTTTCTATATCTCATTCTCATTCTTAGAGCAAGCATTTTTCTTATCTATCTAAAAGTTGAAGCTTCGATTCAATGTAAGGTTTTGTAACTGGCTTACATGCATCCAATTATATGTCCTTAAACCAAAGGACTTGTAAAATGTGAAGACCACTCAACTGCCTTCAAAACTTCTCATGACAACAAGTTGCATATGCCTTGTGTCACTTTCTGTAATAATGGTGAGTGTAGGAACCTAGTCTTTGGCATTCAAGTTTTATTTTTTTGAAAGCTACCTCTTTTAAAACTATTTCAGTTCAACACTTCATGCATTGATCTAATTACCCAAAAGTAGTAGAATATTCAGAGTCACATTATAGATACTTGATTGAATATTTATAAAGCTTTCCTTAAGCTAAAGTTTGTGTGGGATAATATATGGTAGCAATCTTTTGCAATTAAAGTACATGGATCAAAATAATTTAGTGTGAACTTACTTTAAATAATTGGTTTTTTAATATTTTCTATATTTTTTGTATGTAGCTAGCAATTAGATTCCTAGTCAAATCCAGGTTTTAATAATATAGAGGCATTCATTCTTAATTTAATTCTGAGCAGACTGATAACTGTATGGAAGTCAAGTAATTACAGGATGCCATGGTGCTATATAGATGTCTTTCAAGTGTTTGTTTTCAATATCATCACTATAGACAACTGATTTCTCATCTGATTGCTAGTTAAAACCTGACCAAAAGTTTAGGTTCAATCAATTGCCCCTGTATTCTGCCTGCTTTAAAAATTCACTTCATTTTTTAAGTTTAACTTCTATATTAGTTTTTTTTATTGTTGTGATAAAATACAACAAGCTGGGGGAAACCAAGTCAAGAACTTAACGCAGGAAGCTGGAAGCTGAACCAATCAGAAACAGTGGAGAGCTGCTTATTGGCTCGCTCTCTCCATGGTTTGTTTGCTTTTACAGCTCAGGGCCACCTGCACAGGGCTTTGGACCATCCACAGTAGCTGCATATGTCCATATCATTTATCACTCGTGAAAGTCCCCTACAGACTTGTTTACAGGCCTGTCTGACTAAAGCATATTCCCACTTGAAGTTTCTTCTACCCTGGCTTGTGTCAAGTTAAGAAAACCTACCTGATTCATTTCCATAGTAACCAATCAGAAAGGGAATGAATGTTCAGGCATGTACGCAAGCTTTTAATCTCCTGAGAAGTTACTAGTACAGAATTACAGAACACAGTGGTCTGCCTTGTCTTGTGGAAAGTCTTCTTTTGGGGTAGGTACTGAATGTCATACATCTAATTTTCTTTCCTTGAAAAGAAATTCAGAAGACACCACACTCAAAAGTTAACTGGAAAATTCCCTTATTATATCAGTTAATTATACTTTTCAAATTTAATAATGCTTCTGAATATATTTGCTGTGTAACTTTTAATCAAGATAACTATGTTCCATTTTACCTATGAATATCTAATATACTTGGGAATATTAATGAATTTAAAGTCATTTTTCACTTTAATAATCATATTAGTGTGAAAAAATGTAAAACTAATAAAATTTAAATGTAAAATGTAAGCTTTAAAATTAATGGTTAATTTCAAAGGGAGATTAAAATTGATTGAAGATCTTTTTCACTGAGAATTAGGGGAAGGTATTTAAAAAATAAGAGAATCACAGAAGTCGGTAAGACAAAATAAAAACAAACAAATAAAAACCCCAAAGACATACATGTTAAGCAAAAGAAAATCACATACTCTTACTAAGGTAGAAAATCATTTCAGTGTTCAATTATGAAGCTATCTTTAGCATACATTGCTGAATAAAAGTATATTTTTTATGAAAAAAGGAGTATTGTTCTATAGTTAAGTAAGTGGCTGCTGGATCAGGCAACCACAAGAGAAAACAAGCTGAAGAAAGGGATTCAGACATTCTTTTTTATTTCCTTTTCTCATTTTTTATTAAAAATTTCCATCTCCTCCCCTCCTTCTCCCCATTCCCTCCCCTCCACCCATACCCCCACTCCCTCCCTCTCCAGGCCAAAGAGCCATCAGGGTTCCCTTCACTATGTTAAGTCCAAGGTCCTCCCAACTCCCTCCAGGTCCAGGAAGGTGAGCAACCAAACTGACAATGCTCACACAGAGCCCGTCCTTGTCGTAGAGACCAAGCCCATGGCCATTGTCCTTGGCTCCTAGGTCAGCCTCCACCGTCAGCCACTTTCAGAGAGTCCGGTTTGGTCGCATGTTCCATCAGTCCCATTCCAACTGGACTTGGTGATCTCCCGTTAGTTCTGTCCCGCCGTCTCAATGGGTGAACGCACCCCTCACGGTCCTTACTTTCTTGCTCATGTTCTCCCTCCTTCTGCTCCTCATCAGGACCTTGGGAGCTCAGTCCAGTGCTCCAACGTGGGGCTCTGTCTCTAACTCCATCCATCGCCAGGTGAAGGTTCTATGGTGATATGTAAGATATTCATAAGTATGGCTATAGGATCTGGCCTTTTCCAGCTCCCTCTCCTCAGCTGCCCAAGGAACTAGCTGGGGGCATCTCCCTGGACACCTGGGAACCCCTCTAGAGTCAAGTCTCTTGACAACCCTAAGATGGCTCCCTTAATTTAGACATATGCACATATGCTTCCCTGCTCACATATCCACCCTTCTTATATTCTTTTTTTGTATCTGATTTTTTTATTTTTTTTATTAAAGATTTCCATCTCCTTCCCTCCTCTTCCCCCTTCCCTCCCCTCCCTTCCACCCATACCCCCACTCCACCCCTCTCCAAGACAAAGAGCCATCAGGGTTCCCTTCACTATGTTAAGTCCAAGGTCCTCCCAGCTCCCCCTAAGTCCAGGAAGACTTAGTCCAGGAACCAAACTGACAAGGCTCACAGTGAGCCCGTCTATGCTGTAGAGTTCACGTTCATTGCCGTTGTCCTTAGTTTCTCAGTCCTCCTCCACTGTCAGCCACATTCAGAGAGTCCTGTTTGGTCCCCTGTTCCATCAGTCCCATTCCAACTGGACTTGGTGGTCTCCCGTTAGATCTGTCCCACCGTCTCAATGGGTAAATGCACTCCTCACGGTCGGTACTGACTTCCTTGCTCACGATCTCCCTCCTTTTGCTCTTCATCAGGACCTTGGGAACTCAGTCGAGAAACATCACTGTGACAATGATGTGGAGGATGGAATTTAGTGGAAATGGTTAGGTGTAGAGAATTTATTTGTATAGAGTTGTGTGCTTTGACTTGTGAGCCTAGCCTGAATTACGGAACAATAAACCGAAACACCTTTTATTAAATCAAGCTATCCTGTTCTGTGTCTATTTTAAGAAAAGGTCTGGAAGACATTTATATGCAGAATCTCCATTATTCTAATGAAAATATGCGACAAATAAGGAAAAATAAATAGATGAATTTCCTTGGACACTTGGGAGTGTAGCTAAAACTTTAAGTTAAAGAATACTGCTATAATTTCTGAGTCTCCAGAGTGAAAACACTTCATAAATTTAGTGTTCTATATACCAGATGGCCAAGGGTATTTTCAGCTATTATAAATGCCTCTGCTGAGTGGAAGGACCGAGGGTTGTTTTAATCTAACACTAGTTTCTTTGTGAGTTTTTTTTTTTTTTAAATCAGGTGAGGTAAGACATTAAGACTTGGAGAAAATTGTCAGAAAGGGTTCTTTTATTGACACAGTCTTCTCAGACAGAGCAAGAAAAATAGCTTAGATTTGACTGGTTTAAATACAGCTGTCAAGTTCTCTGTAGTAAGTGTAACCCTTGTTTTTTGTATTTATCCTTGAGTGTCAGAAAAAAAGTCAATAAAAGGTAAAAAGTAGTGTAGGTAAACCACTCTTGTTTAGTTCTTTGGTATACAAAAATATGAAACTGGATTACTATGTCAACATATATGTTCATTCTGAACAAAACTGTCTGTGTCTGATGTACTGCTCCCAGCTTTACTGACACTACATCAAGGCTAAGGGAAGAGTCAAAACCTGGGAAATACACCACCATAATCGAAATGTGTCATTTCAAGATATAGTCTAAGTACACACAAGTTTGTACAGCAAGGAACCAAGGAATTCCTGAGTATTTAAGGAGCAGGAATTCTCGGAAACAAGAGTCCACTTGTTTAAAATATGTAATGGAATCATGGGCCAACATTACATTTTCTGTGCACATTGATAGCGTTACCGAAATGAACCCTCTAAACATAGGATTCCAAAGTTAGAAGGTGAAACACTATTGGTTAGCTTCAGTGAGAGTCCACATCCCAGAGAGCAAAATATTAAAGACACCAGTAACTTCATACAAAGAACCTTCCATCAGTGCTCACCCCATTCAATTCTTTCCTGTTAGTGTAACAGTCACATTTCTGTTACTGGAGAAAACTATTTGGGACATTCAGCTTATGAAATAAAACTTTATATAACCCCATATTTGGGAGTTTCCAACTTGGGTGCAGTGGCCCTGTGCACCTCTTGGGGATGCTGAGTGACAGTGTCTGCAGCATCAGATCACGGTTTAAAAACAGGAGATGTGAAGAGAGTACATGGATGCTTTGCTGGTGGTACAGTACCTAGAAGGCAGAGGCAGAGGAAGAGGTGACACGTTAGAGACACAGCAAGATCTTATTAGAAGAAAACCCAAAAAGATGGAAGTAATTTTCTTAGTACTAACAGAGCCAGGTCCTCTCCCATGGTAGACAACAGTTCACTAATGAGAGCAAACTGTCATTAGATGTCAACCACTTCTCACTAAGCCACAAATCATAGCACAAGTGCATGGGGTTAAGTTCCCAATACATCTCTTTGGTTAGGCAATTGAATTCTAATGCACATATACCTCTGCTAGCAGTAATAAATGTCAGGAAAAAATGGCCTCCTCACCCACATCTAAGCATTCCCTTCCAAAACCTCAGGAAAGTTTCCTCTCACTTTCAGAATGATTGTTAATGGATTGGCTGATATGCTCAGTTTTCCATGATCCATGGCTGATATCATTACAGGTGCATATTAATGAGTGAGTTAGTTTTTAGGGTAGATTTCAAAATGATACTTCATAAATTAAGCAAAGGACTGAGTGAAGTTAAGAACTTAATTAAATATTTTAAAAAGTTCTCAATAACTCATCGCCTATTACTATTTGTTTTGAAATTTTTAAAAGTCACCTTTGATGTTTTCTTATTTCACTGAGTTATTCTCTACTACACTTGAAATAGAAAGTAATACAGAGTGCAGTTAATTTCCACCATTGATACAGCTGCTGGCTTTGGAACGATAAGGGATGAACTGAGAATTATTGAATTCCACCTAATGAATAGAATATTTACATATGAGAAGAGATTTTAAAAGTCTGGATGTTGATTTCTCTTACAACAGTTACTTATGCAAAACCAACCTAAAGGTCTGACACATCAATAAATTTCTACATTGAGGAATACTTTCTACTTTCTTGAGATATAGGTCACAGTAGCTAGGCCACCAAAAACAATACTCAGTGCACAATATGGACATGTTCTTATAAAGTAGTTTGAGTTTGGGAATTCCAAGATACTAGAAGGATGTGAATAATTACATTTATAGATAAAGAAAGCATAAATACAAGGAGGAGAATGAAACTGTGTTTGAAAGAGTATATAGTATTATGTAAAAGAATATGCCAAGATACAGGCATGTGATGGCACTTGTCTTCTGTGTCAGAGTTGATAGGCATCTTGTATTCCATAGAGTTATTCAGAAATTGGTGAGGCTTGCTGGTGTGTGCACAAGCCATATGACTCCAGTAATGAAAAAAAGGAATAGAAACATCAGCAAAGCCTTCTGGCACTAGGCTCTTTTCTTTGTAATATCAGAGGTGGCATGTCCTCACTATTTCTATCAAAACTAAATGCACAGTGTTTCCATAGCACATTATTTTTAGAGCTACAAAATGAAACCATGGTTTCTTTTGGAACACTGTGTATCTTTTGCCCTGCTGGCCGTGTGAATTTACAGGAGGCAAATCTTTTTAATACCCAGGCACCTTGGGTGAACATTCCTGTGATGATGGTTAGACTCCCCACCCCTGTGGATCTGTGCATTGAAAATATCACATGTCAATATATTTTTACAGATGTTTCAAGGTTTATATTAACTTAGAGGAAAGCAAATTAAAAAGTACATTCTGTTTATATCTTGTGATTTTTCTAGCTTTAAAGGTCTTATCAAGAGTTGAACCAGACCACATATTGCCAGTTTTTTCCTTATGAAACTGTTACTGAATTAGCTTTTTCTTTAGTGGTTAGAATAAATATATCTTCATTCAGGTATTTTAAGGGGTGATAAAACTGCCCCTGAATGTTATAGACCATTCAGCTTCATTACTGTTGCACTTAAATTGCACATGATAATTTTATTACAATTGTTAGAACAGATGAAGTTTAAAGGGACAGATCTAATATACTAATTAATCATACATAGGTGGGGAATTTCCCAAATGTCTTAGAGCCAAGCAATTTTTCTTACTGAGAATTGGTCTTGTCACCACTCATTTTGTAGCATATTTGTTCAAATTTAGATGACAGACAAAATGGGCCCTTTGTCCCTGCAGCAGACAGAATCATACTGTACTGGCTTCCAGATTGAGAAGTACTGCAGTCCCTGGGTTTCAGCCCTAGTTCATGACAAACTATCATAAATTCACAGTTTTAGTGAACAATAAATAGCAATTGAGAAGTGCTAAAATAGATCTTATTTTACATCATATGTGTGTATTATTAATTTATTTAGATACAGATTAACTTATGACAATACATACATCAGGGTAAACATTTCTATATTATTGTATATCAGAAAGAACATATGCCTAGCTCCTACAGAGTTGGCATACATAAGTGATCAGTCACAGTTCTGGGCTTTTATTACTTTGCCAATTTTAAGTTCATGTCTCCATAAAAACAGCATTCTCTCAGCAGTTCTCAGCCTGTGAGTCTTGACCCCTCTGGGGGTCAAAGAACACATTTAACAGAAATTACATATCAGATATCCTGTATATGAGATATTTACATTGTGATTCATAACAATAGCAAAATTACAGTTATGAAGTAGCAACAAAAATAATTTTATGTTAGGGGGTCCCCATAACATGAGGAACTGTATTCAAGGGTCACAGAATTAGGAAGAAAGAGAACCATTGTTTACACATTCCCAAGTATATTTACGCCATGTAGATGTGTCAAACTGAATATAAGCCAAAATCTTAGCTCAGGGTATTCATGCACTTATGGTCACTTCAACAGCACAGTGTAAGTAACTGCAAATTTACAGATTTCTTGATTGTGTTTAGTCTCCAATAAGATGAAAAAATAGTCATTTTACCTAGGTATTTGTTGTAGGAATTCCCACAACCAGTAGCCTTTAAGTTACCCACCCACTTGGGTGTGGCCTCTTATACTATGTATGCCCATGTACAGTGTGCATCCGGCCTTTTTTCCGGCTGCGGGATTCAGTTGTTGTTACCCTTTCCAGCAGAGGATTGTGATCTGGGAGTCTACCCCTAAATAAATAACCCTCTATTATACTCAGTTCTAAGCTAGTGCGGGATTTCTTTTAAGCGTCCTTCTTTAGGTATTGTGTCATTTCCTTAAAATGATTTCAATACAAACTATACAATATAGTAGTTACAAGTTTCTACTCATGACATTCTCCATCTTCAACACACTCCTTGAGAACAAATGCTCAAACTCTGTATGTGGCAATCATACCTTTATTGTTTTCACTATAGGAAGTTATCAATGTTAAAACATATACATCCAGGAAATTTCTTTTGCTTCTTACAGATTTTTATTTGTATGTATACCATATGTCATGCCATCACCCTGCACTGCATGCTGCGTTCTCTTTTAGGAAGAAGCCTCAATTTACTTCAATTTCTTAGGAATTCAATTATAATCAATTAAATCCCTTTTAACCTTCCCATCTCTCTTCCCCCTTGCAACTCTTTCTATATACCTCTCTTATTATCTCTCAAAAGTATGGCCTCTAATATATATATATATCATACCTACACATACATATACATAGTGATATTTGCCTATCTATATAATATATGTGTGTTCAAAGAATATTAAAATAAATTGTTTCTACATAAAATCACTGTATGCATATGACTTAGGACTGACTACATGGTAGGGTGACTTGAGATTCCACTTTGTATGTTATAAATAATTCTTTTGCCATTGGTTAATAACAACATTTTTCAGCTAGTGGCTTAGCAGAATAAAGCAAGGTGGGAATTCCAAGAAGATAGAGAAGGATAGAATGCAGTCAGAGAGAAGCCATGTAGCTGCCACAGGAGACAGATGCCAGATGCAGGAAGGAACCATACCAGTTGGCCACCATGTGGCAATGCATAGATTAATAGAGATGGGTTAGTTTAAGATATAAGAGCTAGGTAGCAATACGCATACACCTATGTGATTGGTCAAGCAGTGTTTTAATTAGTACAGTTTCTGTGTGGTTATTTCAGGTCTGGGTAGCCAGGAAATGACTCAGCAACCTCCAAATACAGTAGTGAATTACCAATTTGCGGCCTCTTTCTAAGGAAAAACTATTTCTCTCACTCTCAGCATTGCTTTGTTGCCTACAGTTCTTTGTCTAGGGTTGAAACCAAGAGATTTCCCCTACATTTTTCTTCTAATTCTATAAGTCAAATGCTCAAGAACTATACATATTATGTCCAGGTGAGATCTTTTCCCTAACAGAGTTGTGTGATCATGAATTTCCTGATACATTCCCCAAGATCACGCATAGAATTGTGTTGTTTCATCACTACTTTACGAACAATCTTCCCTGTTTAACATCATGGAATACAGAATATGTACAATCTTTTTTCCCTAAAGATTATTTTTCATCATGTTGAATCACACAGAAAAAAAGAAATGAGACCTTCATTATCATCAATACCTTGTTCAATTCTCCTGTTGGTCAAAGATCACAGCAGAATTCTGACATCAAGATTAAAATCACTATTCTAAATAGTTCTCTGCTTTGTTTATTCCAAGCATTCAAAACTCTGTTCAGCATGAGAGTAAGTAGTTCATTTGCCTATTCAGATTAGGAGAGACTGAATCACACTTAAGCAGATTCTAGAAGCATCTAAATAAACATTTTCTGTATCATTTCTTAAATTTATTTTCAGAAATATTTTATAGATAAATCAATGTAACCCCACTGGAAATTACTATAATTTAGTGAAAAGCACTAAATCCAAATCCTGTTCAGCATGTTATTGCTAGTTATGAGTGTTTTTCTCAGTTTTATTTTTTATATTCAGCTATAATGTTAGCTGAAGCCACACTTATACATATCTATCAGGTAGAATATATGATTCTTGAGAAGCTGTGTAGTGACTGGTAAAGAGTATATGCATGTATAAATGACAACTGTATATATTGTGTCAATAAAGAAATTAAAAATGAACAGTAATGTACTTAATTCTATAGTTTGTCACAGAAGTAAACAAATGGAAGACATGTTTAAGGTCATCTATTGCAACATATTTATTTGCTTTAAAGATGATAAATTTTCAAGATGATAGAAATAATATTTCTAGAGAAATAACATTCCATGTTTAAGGTTACAGAACTGGTTAATTATCAGGTCCACAAATGTAATAAATCTGTATTTGAAACTAGCTTTCATTTTCTTATCAAGAATGAAAAAATTCTATTATTATGAATGAGAGCTGAAGGGATATATGATAGTCTTTGGAGCAAAGGAAAGGAAGGGAGAAATGTTGCAAATATAATCTCAAAAATGGTAATAAATATCAGCCAATGATCTATAAAGTTGAAAATACAAATGAAAGAGTTAAAAATTAAAATTGTTGTTGCTAATAATGGGTAATGCTACAAATTATCATTTACAACTGCTTTCAGGCTCTCATTCTATTTTAGCAATCTAAGTGTTGGTGAAATCTCCCTACGGGTGGAATTATTTGCCTAGGTCTTTTCTTCTGTATTCCTTTTGGTTCAATATGCAGCAAAATGGGGGGAATGTGACAGTCATTAACAAGTGGAGTTGATAATAATAGCAAAATTACTGAAGGTGGAAACTTATAGCATGATTCTCAATGATGAGAGCATCTAGAGATGAGGTTGATAATACTGTTGTTATCATTATATTTTTGTCTTTGTCAGATTTAAATATGCCTGTAAGACTATTATCTGCTTCTTCATTTGTTTGAAAAATAATTGCCCGTATAGTGTTTCCTAATTTTATGACTATGCTTTGTAAGCTACAGCAAACCCGTCAACTTATATCATTTTACTTGTGTGAAAATTACTCAAATAAGTACATATGAATCACTGCGCAATGTTACCTATTCTATTAAACATCACTAATGCCCTAGTGAGTTGGAATGGCAGTTATGAGTAAAGAAACATAACTATGCAGGGAGATAGAATTCTAAAAGAAAAAGTAAATTTTTGTTGTGCTTGTAAGCTGCTGTGGGAAAATACTTAATGAAACAAATTTAAAGAAGGAGAAGATTAATTTGTTCAATGATTTTAGAGATTTCAACCAATAGACAGTTTACTTCTTTGTCTTTGGGATTGTGACATGGCAAAGAATTATAACAGATATTTTATGACAGAATGCAATGCTCATCTAATGTCAACCAAGAAGGAACAGGGAATGGATGAAGTCCCACCATCTCCTTAAAAGTCATGCTCTCAATGATCTAATTTCTCCTCTCAGAGTCCCATCTTCTAAACGATTCATAGATTCCCAATAGTTGCACAAACTTGTGCCAGGCCCTCATGTAATATTCAAGGAATAGTTGTCATTACTTGGGGGATATGTTTTTAACCTAGATCATGTTGGACGTTTTTTATTCTGTCACTGTCCTGGGTTTGCTTCTGTTTACTTTTTTTGGTCTTACCATGTGTTATTGTATTAAGTTCATAAGCCTCTGCTGGTGTAGGAGGTCCTTCCTTCTATGTGTTGTTTGTATTGGTTAATGAATAATGAAACTGCCTTTGCCTGATGGGGCAAAACTTAGGTAGGCGGGGAAGACAAAACTACATTCTGGGAGGAAGAAAGCAGAGTCAAAGAGAGATGCCATAGATCCACCGGTAAGCCACTGCCACGTGGCAATACACAGATTAATAGAAATGGGTTAAATTAAGATGTAAGAATTAGCCAATAAGAAACTAGAACTAATGGACCAAACAGTGTTTTAATGAATACAATCTCTGTGTGGTTATCTTGGGGCTAATCTATCTGGGAAGAACAAGAGGGTTCTCTTTACAACACCCTGCCTCTGTTTCCAGAGTGCTAAAACCATAGGCATGCACCATCATATCTGGCTTTTTGTTTGGTTTTATTCTCCTTACTTTCTACTTTTTCTTCTGCTCCTCTCAGCAATTCTTTAATTTGAGTTACCATCTCATTCTCGCATTCCTTCACATGAACAATATCTCTGCATTTCCAATGCAATATTCAGTGGAAGATTTACCTGTAAGCTGATAGCAGTACCTGAACTTTGAAAATCTACAGAGTATTTGTTAACCTATAATTAATTTGGAATCTGAATTCATGATTCAGGTAATATATTGAGATTGGAGTGACAGATTTATTTCATATTATTGCAGTCACTGTTTATTATATACAGTGAATAAAACAACATGAAGGAACCAAAGCAGAAATCTACTTCCTTCTCAGTATTATTTCTAATTGGTCTAGACAGTCAAAGTCTCATATAATTCTAGGGCGTAGTAAGGAGATGCCAACAGGAAGAGATGGAAACTCACATTAAAAATCATCTTAGTTCTGAAAATTGAACTCAAATCAGTAGATAACTGATCACAGATGAGCCTGTTGAAGCAAACAACAATAAGTCTAGGAGAGTGTAAGGCAGTATTCTGAGGAACAGAAGGCATATAATGATTATAGGTTAAGGGTATTTAGTTAATTTGGCTTACTTGATATAGTCTAGGTAGGAAAACAGGGCTACTTTCCCATTGAAAACTAGCTGTTCCACTTGCTAGATGACTTTGTATTTCCAATCTGAAACTGAAGGTCTTGGGATGGCTGCCTGTCTGCAGTCCGTGTTGAAAGGACGGACCAACTCTTGAAGGATGTTGGCAGCAGGACCAAGAGTGGCATCAGCAGTCGTTGTAGGTAGCAGCAGCAGCAGCAGCAATAGCAGCAGGAGGAGGAGGAGAGAGCAGCATGGACACTGCCACCAAGAGACTGCATGAGCTACCCAGAGGATACCTGAACACCCCAACAGGTAAAACGGCAAGGAAATTCCCTGAACTTCCTCATATGTAGACTACCAGGAAAAGATACAAGATACATGAAGGTTAGGTCTTTCTATTTCACCTACCCTAGTTAAGAAAATCCCTAATGTAAGAGCCCAAAGGTTTGTTTCATGGATGATTCTTGATGTAACCTGTTTATAAGCAATGTTAATCATTAAAATAGGATGTATTCACCCTACGTTTCAAATTTTTATGAGACTAATTATAAAAATTTTACCATTTTTTAAATTGTCTTTATTTTACTTATTGAAGTGACTTGCACAAGTCACAGGACATAAGAATCCCTTACTGTAAATATTTGAATCAATGAATCTTTAGTGAATTTATTGAACTGTGCAAATATCTATGATATCCAATTTTAAAATATTTTGTTCTTGCCAATAAATTCCTTTGTGCTCTTATAGGCTAATCTTCATATTCATCTCCATTAGAGGCAACCACTATTCATCTCACCTTTATAAATGTACTCTTTGGGCCACTCATCCATACAGAACCATATACAGTATAATTATTGACGTATGGCAAAAAATAAAATATGTAAAATATAAATGGAAATTTGGCAACAGCTCTGAAATTAAGAAAACAAAATATAACACACAAAGCAAAAAAGTGAAGAACAACCACTTAGCTAACAAGTGAAGAATTTAAAACTCTGGCATATAGAACTAAATGCTATATCAATAATAATGACATGTGACAGAAACTATAACTATGACAAATAATATATAATTATAAAAATAAGGACAGAAAATAATTGAGCAGATTGGAAGAAACAAAGACACCATTCAAAGAATTAGTAAGTTAGCAAATGTGTTAAGTAAAGCAGTGTTCATTATTACATCTTAGCTACACACACACACACACACACACACACACACATTTATTTTAGACTAAAGGAAAAATGCTTTTAGAAGAAATTCCAGAGATTATAAAGCAAAGAAGTAAAATTTAAAATTGTGTTTTATATGTGTGTGTGTGATATTCACCATATATATGGTAAACATTTTGCTTTTTTCCTTATATACTAAGAAATCTTTATAAAATGCTCAAATATAGAATACAAAAGCTACCATTAGACTTTATAGGATGACAATTATTGTAACAAAATACTGTTTCATAGAGGGGACCAACCCACATAACCTATAAAGATCTACTCAAAATAGACAGTTAACTAAATAGGAAAACTGAGGGACACAAATTGTTTTCATTAAAACCACAAATAGCACTCATAAAAGACAAATCAATAAAAAATACACTTCATAGAATGAGCAACTATTTCTCCAACACATTAGCAGTGTGGATATTAATGTTGTAAAATGCCCCCCACACACATTTACATGCATGCCAAGAGAGAGGACACTTAAAACTCAATTAAAAGACAGACAAGCTAACCAAGCTATGTAGGAGAAAAAGTTGGGCCATTTAAACTAATGAAGACATATAAGTTTCTAACACACACATTAAAAGGTCAAATAGTTACTTGGAAATTGGAACTTTAATTAATAATAAGATAAAACCATACATACATTTGTTCAAAAAAATAAATAGGACACCCATATATTGCTGGTTAGAAAGTTAACAGATATTCATTCTAAAAAGCAGCTCTAACACTTCCTACAAAGTTATACATAAATGTATTGAATTATTATAATTGTCTTTTGTTTTTGAGACAGAGTCTTACTGTGTAACCCTGACTGGCCTTTAAGGCACTCCTTACACTATTTTGTTTTCAAACTCATAGAGATTTTTATGGCACTCTGTCTCAGCAGTGCTGAGGTTAAAGACTTATGCTACCATGCCTAACGGTATTAATAATTTTATGTTTGATGTCTTCCAATGTGCAATATTAGAGATGCTAAAAATACATATCAAATTAATTGTTTTCTATTCTTCATACTATATAGAAGTTGGAAATAAATGCCCATCAAATGATAAACAACACACACTCTCAGAAAGGATTTCTCAGTTCTTGGAAAGGAATAATAATCCCTGATTTAAGTGGTTGAAATTCACTAGCTCATGCTAACTGAAAGAAAACAGACGTCAATAATTATACTGTATATGGTTCTGTATGGATGAGTGGCCCAAAGAGTACATTTATAAAGGTGAGATGAATAGTGGTTGCCTCTAATGGAGATGAATATGAAGATTAGCCTATAAGAGCACAAAGGAATTTATTGGCAAGAACAAAATATTTTAAAATTGGATATCATAGATATTTGCACAGTTCAATAAATTCACTAAAGATTCATTGATTCAAATATTTACAGTAAGGGATTCTTATGTCCTGTGACTTGTGCAAGTCACTTCAATAAGTAAAATAAAGACAATTTAAAAAATGGTAAGTATAAATTAGGAATAAAGCAGCCATATAAAACTTCTATTTTACTTATTCTATTATACATGGGTTTGTGTGTGTGTGTGTGTGTGTGTGTGTGAGTGTGTGTGTGTGTACACTCTAAAAAAAGTGATAGCATGTAATAATGTACAGCAGACCTGGTCATGACATCTAATTTCCCATTAACTATAAGATTCTCAACCATCACAGTGGTTAGAGAAATTGAAATTAGAGTCTTTCCTCATACTATTAAACTCGCATAAGAAAAAGTATCAAATCATTACTTAATAAGTTTTGTGCATGCCATTATTTTATATTTCTGTGTGAGTATAAATGTGTGTGGGCATTTCTGCCCATGTGTACACAGGGGAGACATGCCGGAGATCAACTTTAGCTATCTTCCTCAATTGTGCTCTAACTTATTTTTAGATACATGATGTCTTACTGAATGTGGAGCTCACTTATTTGACAAGTCAGCACTCATGGGCTCTCCCTATTTCCCCACTTCCAGCACAGAAATTAAAGGTGTGCACAAGCCTGTCTTTTCATTTGTGTTCTGGGTAGACAAATCTAGACCCCCACATTTGTCCCACCACCTTAATACTGAACCATCTTTCTGGCTCAGAGGGGCTAGAATTTTATCTTCTGACACAAGGTTGTTCTTTATAATTTCAAACGTTTGGAAATATTGATGCCTCCACTTTGTAGACTGACCGCATTAGAAGAGCACATATAAGAGATATGCTCCAGGTCCATACATGGGACCTGAGATAGTCTCACTACAGATAGTCATAAGCTAGATGCCAATCAAAACCTCTTTGTAATTATGAGGGATATATGAACATTTTACACAAAGCCAGGAAAATACAGGAACAAACTATACATGAATAATTAAAACAATAAAAAATACATACTGGATAAAAAGACAAAGACATAAAACAGATGGATGATTTTACTTAAATTGTTCAAGAGTTTAGAATACCATATGTTATGGCTTTAAAATATGCTTATTTTGTAATATTATAAAGAGAACCAGTTGGTCTCCAAAAACATCTCATAACAATCAGGATAAGAAAACAAATTAATTGTCTAACTTGTAGAGGCATCTCATAGTTTCACTGGCTTCAGCTATGGACAGACTCCGCTGCTGCATTTGGTTCTTTTCAACGTATTCATTGTGTGTGTGTGTGTGTGTGTGTGTGTGCGTGTGTGTGCACGTGTGTGTGTGTTTGTGTATGTGTGTATGTATGTGGGGTTGTGTGTCAATATTTTTGTGTGTACATGTGTGAGTGCTTGTGAATGTGTGTGAGTATGAATTATGCATAGGTGTGTCATTTCAGAATCATAAAGCGTTAAAAAGAACCATGCAATTTACTCTACAGCAAACTGATGTTAAAATAACTTTCTACCAGTCATTTCTCTGTGGTTCCTGCATGTCCAGCTCATACAGCATAACATCAAGCAGTCCAGGCAAGAGCAGTTTCTTGCCCAAATGGCTAATAAACTCCAAAAGGAGCCTCTTCGATGTCTATCATCCTCTTGAAGTAGATTGGTGCTGCCAGGAGCAAATATTTCTCACCCTCACGTTCCTGACTTTCTCCCTCATGTTCTCGCTCCTTCTGCTCCTCATCAGGACCTTGGGAGCTCAGTCCAGTGCTCCAATGTGGAGCTCAGTCACCTTCCCCATCTGTCGCCAGCTGGAGGTTCCCTCACGGTCCTGACTTTCTTTCTCATGTTCTCCCTCCTTCTGCTCCTCATCAGGACCTTGGGAGCTCAGTCCGGTGCTCCAATGTGGGGCTCTGTCATTTTCTTCATCTATCGTCAGGTGGAGGTTCTATGGTGATATGCAAGAAATTCATCAGTATGGCTATAGGAACTGGCTTTTTCAGGCTCCCTCTCCTCAGCTGCCCAAGGAACTAACTGGGGGCATCTCCCTGGAAACCTGGGAACCCCTCTAGGGTCAAGTCTCTTGACAACCCTCAGGTAGCTCCTTAAATTAATATATATGCTTCCCTGCTCCCATATCCACCCTTCCTATATCCCAAGCACCCCATTCCTCCGAGCTCCCCCCGTTCTCCCCTTCACATTTTTCTCTCCCCATCTTCCCTTGGCCCAGTCTCGCCCAACCCTCAAGTTCCCAATTTTGCCTGGCGATCGTGTCTACTTCCAATATCCAGGAGGATTACTATATCTTTTTTTGGGAGTTCACCTTCTTGAGTTATGATAACAGATATTGTAGATATAACTATTGTAACTATAATTTTGGCTTGATACATGTTAGATGTAATTTTACTTTGTTAAAGTTAAAACCTTCCTTTTTATTTAAACAGAAAAGGGGAAATGGTATGGGGAGTTCTGTCTATGTGTTGCTTTTATTGGTTAATGATAAAGAAGCTGCTTTGGCCAATGGCTTAACAGAATATAGCTAGGCTGGAAAAGATATATAGAAAGACCCGCTGAGTCAGGAGGCATCATGTAGCCATCACTGCAGACAGATTTGCTGCAATCTTGCTGGTAAGCCACAGCCACATGGCTATACACAACTTAATAGAAATGGGTTAACCAAAGATGTAAGAGCTAGCTAGAATGCGCTTCAGTGATTGGCCAAGCAGTGATTTAAATAATAAACTTTCTGTATGATTAAAAAAAAAAAAGAAAAAAAAATAACTTTCTACCATAGAAAGCAGCAACGTAGTTCAAAGAGGAAAATGTATCTCAGCAGAGTGCCATTTCTTGGTGAAGGCTATCCTTGCTGTGTTGAAACGCCACAACTAACAGCAGTTTGGAGATGGAAAGGTTTACTTGTCTTTTCTAACTTCATATTCTACTGTTTTTGTGTGTGTGTGTGTGTGTGTGTGTGTGTGTGTGGTTTTGGTTTTGTTACCCATATGCAAGTCGTATGAGGGTGTGCAGTGGGACATTCACAAACAACTAGTTTTCATTTCCAAAGTAGAAACATGACTGTCTTCAGAAGCCAACAACAGCCATTAGCTTGTCAGTTAGGGGAAGACCCTCACAGCTCCTTTCTGGCTCCACACTAGAATGAGTCACTGACTTGTTCCTATGCAGAACCTGCACAGATAACTACAGCTGCTGTAACATCATGTCTAGAGGCGAGCATCTTACATCACTTCCCTCCGTCTTCTGGGTCTTACAGTCTTCCTGCCCTCTCTTCCACATTGATCTCTGACCCTTTTAAAAAGTGGTTGATGTAGTTGTCTCATTTACAGCTATGCACACACTGTCTTAGCTGGGATCATCCTTATAGATCCATGGGAGTTTACCTTGAACCAGGTTTCTACCTGACCCCAGAATGTGACCTCATTGAGAGATCAAGACTTTCGTTAATCTCTATCATTACCATCCTCTTGCACCCCCTAACCCAAACCCTCATATTCCCATCCCTGCCAACCCCCCTGTCTACCCAGAAGATCTCTTCTATTTCTCCTTCCCAGGGCAATCCATGCATCCCCATCCCTCTTTGCCCTTCCCTTGTGCCCTAGGCTCTCTGGGACTGTGAACTTTAGCATGGTTATCCTTTATTTTAGAAACCACTTTTGTCTTTCTGGTCTGGGTCACCTCACTTGGAATGATGTTTTTTTTTTTTCTAGTTCTATACATTTGCCTTCAAATTTCACGACATCATTGTTTTTAACAACTGAGTAATACTTCCTTGTGTTTCTTTATCTGTTCTTTGGTCGAGGGGCATCTGTGTTGCTCTTAGGTTCTGATTATTATGAATAATACTGCATATTTCATTTCTAAAACTTCTTCTGAAGGAAGCCAAGAGGCTAAGTTTACAAAAGACTACCCACCTAAAGGCCTGATGGTAACTGGAAGGGTAAAGTGTCCTAACAATAAAAATGTGAATGTATTTGGAATTGGATCTGCCTACAATACAGCATGGAGAAAGCCACACCTCAGTGAATCTATTAACAAGATCCTACAGAGACTTCATAAACTGTGCTCAGATTCCTGACCTAAAGAACTATGAATAATAAATGTTATGCTATTTTACACCATTCAAATTTAAGCAATATAGTATGTATTAACAGATAATGAATATATATTTAAATATTTAGTAAAACTTGAAAGCCGTCTGAGCATTATTTTAATAATAACCAAAAGATAATTCAATAGACCCATAAGAATAGCTACAACTACCAATGGATTTGCTTCAGTAGCACATGGTTGATGTAGATTTGAAACAATAGACATTGTTTGAATATCGACTACAGTATGAATTGGTATCATTATCTTGGAAAACAATTGACATCATGTGTATGTTGTTATAACTTAGCAATTCTACCCACAACACACAATACAGATGAAGCTAACTGCATGAGCAGAGCTGCAGAGTAATGTCTCTATCAGTATTGCCTGTGTTTAATATCAACAACCTGAAGCCTCTAAACAAGGATCAAAGTGAAAAAAAAAAAAAAACATAACTCTTAACCCGAACACAATGAAGCTTTAAATCACCAGAGAAAAATAAGTGAAAAGCAATATTTTAAAGTGGTGATGGTCAACCCCCAACCCCAAATATCTGTTTTATAGATAAAAACTTGCAAGTTTTGATTTAAGCTCCATCAGCCTGCATAAGAGACATAATTCCCCGGGTTGACAATATAGTGAATGAAAGACATTGCTTCATTGCGTGAGTTATCACTTTTTTTTTTCTGTTCTAGTTATTTTAGTGTATGTTTGGGGGAATTGTACTAGGAGTCCCTGTCTGAATAAGAGAATAACTTATTACTCTAAGGTCTGACTATTTCCTTTCCTAATAAAATGCATTGAAATTAATAAAAGAAAAAAGTTACTGACAACAAAATATCACTAGTTATATTTGTAAAATTCTAAAAACTACAAATTGTTCAATTTTGTATAGAAATAGTAAAATACATAAGCAATACATTGCATTTGCAAATGCATGGCCATAATAAAACTGAAAAAAACTCTTTTTACAGAAACATTTTAAAAAATCTAAAGAGTTCATTTTTTTTACAAAAATACAATTTTGAGGAATCTATTATGATAAAACAATTCATAGATATGAATATAAAACTAAAAGCAAGGCAATTTCAATAAATTAGTAAGTAGTTATAATACATACTTAAAATTAGAATACTAACTCAAGGGCAGAGGAAATTGATCCGTGGGCCAAATGATTTTCAAGCCAGCTTGAGGATCTGACTTAAATCCCAACACTCACTGAGCAATGGCCATCATGTGAGGGCGCATGTGCCTGTAGTTAATAAGTGAATCAGCAAAGTCCAGTTTCAGTGAGAGATCCCGCCTCAAAAAATAAGAGGAAGAGTGATTGAGAACGATGCTAAATGTCAAACTCTGGCTTTATACACACCCAGCTCCCCACACAGTTAGGCAATTTTATGCAGATACAGACAAACATGCCCACACAAGTGAGGGAGAGGAAACAAAAGGCAAGCGTAAACATTGTCTCCAAAAACAAAAGGCCATTTGAGATCTGTACTGTATAAGAGCAGAGAAAAGCAGCTGAGTACTGGGAAAGCAGGTGTCAGATCTCTCTGCTTTGGGTTGTGGGTGTGATGCGGTTCAGCTGCATCAAGTTCCTCTGCCGCGACTTCCCTACATTGTTCACTATATCCTGGAATTTTAGACTGAAATAAACCCTTTCTCTCCTAACGCTGCTTTCGGTTTGCACATTTCACTTACAGAGATAAAATGAAATTAGAGCACGACACAAAAGCTGCCCCATATTAAAGGAATGAAAAACAAACACAAGCAAAGGAAAAGGGAGGGATGCATGCCGCATGCGGTGTTGATTATAGTTTTACTATCAGTAAAGCTATCAAAATAATTGAGGAAATCTCAGGAAAAGACTTGTAAGCTCAGAGAAGCATCCTTTTGGCCTGGTTTTAATGTCAGCAGTATATAGTATGGTAAGTAGAGTTCAAGTTTTATTGAATGCAATGAAATTTCCTTCGTGTGATGAAAAAGCTCAATAGCGCCACTTGAAATTACGTGAACCACAAAATCTGGAATTTTTACTTGTAACTTTTTATAAGAATAAGGTTTATAGCCGGGCGGTGGTGGCGCACGCCTTTAATCCCAGCACTCGGGAGGCAGAGGCAGACGGATCTCTGTGAGTTCGAGGCCAGCCTGGTCTACAAGAGCTAGTTCCAGGACAGGCTCCAAAGCCACAGAGAAACTCTGTCTGGAAAAACCAAAAAAAAAAAAAAAAAAAAAAAAAAAAGAAAAAAAAGAAAAAGAATAAGGTTTATATAAAGCCTTATGGACATACTTGCCAACTCTGGAAGGCCCTGGAAATCTTGGGTTTGATATTCCTCTTATTGAATATAAGAACATGGTATAAAGGTTAACGTCTACATCAGCCATCTCCAAGAAAGAGACCCATATACAGGAATCTTCTTTTTTATCATATTTCTGGTAGCAGAAATGGTATCTTTTTAGTGTGGTCTCTTTATTAATCATTTTTAAGAACTTGATATGAAAGTATTCTATTTACAAACCATTGTGACCTTTTAAACTTTGCCATCAAGGTAAGAGTCCTGTGTTGTCTTATTTACCATAATGTGAGTTTTCCTAGATTTGTGATGGTAGTTTGTACAGGGAAATAAATTGTGAAAAAGAACAAAAACAAATGAATCAAAAAATAAATATTTACTCACTGAATTTTATAAAGTGTGAGAGGGAAAATTATTAATAAAATCAATAGCATCGAAGACAAGTTATAGGGCAAAGAATAAATATGACATTCAGGTTTGATATTGTTTTCTTTTCTAAAATTTTCAAACTGAAAAGGTTTAGAGCTCAAATGCTAATGTCAAAATCAGATGTCCATTCTGTTACTGAAATAGCCAGGATCCCAGCTGGGATCCTCGCACGTTCTTCCTCTAGCTGATGGTTTCAAAAGAGTTGAGAATGAGAGACTACAGTGAACTATGTGATGAGAAAAAAAAAAAAAAAAAAAAAACATTTTCTCTATTGCTAAAAAGTGGCCAAGCTGATTTTTTTATATTGATTTATCTCTGCTCAGGGTGATAATTACCTTTCAAATTCTTTTTTTTTTTGATTTTTTTTCATGGTTTATTTTTTTATATTTAAAAATTTCCATCTCCTCCCCTCCTCCTCCCCCTTCCCTCCCCTCTCCTTCACCCATACCACCCCTCCCTCCCTCTCCAGGCCAAGGAGCCATCAGGATTCCCTACTCTATGTTAAGACCAAGGTCCTCCCCACTCCCCCCAGTTCCAGGAAGGTGATCAACCAAGCTGACAAGGCTCCCACAGAGCCCGTCCATGCAGAAGAATCAAAGCCCAGCGCCATTGTCCTTGGCTTCTCAGTCAGCCTCCACCGTCGGCCACATTCAGAGAGTCCGGTTTGGTCGCATGTTCCATCAGTCCCATTCCAACTGAAGTTGGTGATCTCCCGTTAGTTCTGTCCCACCGTCTCCATGTGGTATCAGGGCCAGTGTGTTTTCCAGTAACATTAGGAAAGAAGAAGCCTGTGAATTTGTCCCAGTTTTCCAGAATATGGCTGTATGGTCTTTGCAATAATTTTTCTACTTCATCTATTTTTCAAATGTGATTTGATAAGGACAATTTGTATCTAAGTTACCATCACACAGATACAGGATTTTTGGATGCTAAAAACTTTTTCTTGGAAAAATTATATAACATTTCAGTACTTCCAGATGCAGATTACAAAACCACTGTTTTTCCCCATAAATAGCAAGCTGAGGTTTGTGTACAATTAGTAGTATATACTCCCTGGAGACATTAGTTGTAAAAGTAATTAGCATCTCAGCTGAACTATTATGTGATTAGATAACATTGTGATAGTTTGTATCTGAGATGCATGCTTCCTAGACATATTAAAATTATCTTTGTAACTGATGTGAACTCACCCTTCATTTTAAGATGGCTTAGTTTAATTTCTGAAGAAGCATTGTGTTTTCTCTGTATAGCTCTAAAGAGAAGTTAATAGAATATATTTTGATCTTTGAGTTGTTTGAAATGAAAATAATGTACTCTATGAGAGGGTTCTCTAAAATGCACTGTTTTAAATTTTGTTTGAATTCTAATGTTTTATTACTTACTGTTTAGTTCACACCATCATTTAAACATGTATATATGATATATCTTTCATTTTTAACTTTGACAAAGATATGAAGAGTATATGATGGACCCGTGTTTTTCCAGTGGGAACTAGAGTAATGTTCACAAAATGAAGTATTGAAAAAGTTCCGTACTTAAAATGACAGACAATGTAGCAATCTAGAAGTGCAAATATTGTCTAAAAACTGCATCTCTGCATTTGATAGATCCCTTGGAAAGAATTACACCAAATATTTAGAAACTACTTAGCCATTTCTTAGTACCTTACTCTATTAAGTGTCTTAAAGAACACCATGTGTGTAGTCTCATTTGTTATAAGTTAGAAACCTGATGAATATGAATCATTTGACATATAAAGACAGTGTCTAAACCTAAACAAATTACAGTGTGGAGGGTAGTCATTACTGTCAGAGACCTATCTTCAAGGCCAAAGAGATAAAAATCTATAGGACATATACAACCATTGGAAGTTCACAGAATTAATAAAAATATTCATTTTGAAGTGAATTTTTATATTATTCAGGGTTTTTTGTGGAGAATCCTTGATTTTGTTCTGAGAGTATGATCTTTACATCTGATTCAGTAAAACAGCTTACCCAAACATTCTCTTCTTTTCTTTCATTATTTAGAGAATACTTTATCAGTTTTTGTAATCAAACCCACGTAGATAAGACCTTACATATTTAATACAGTGCGTTACCCCTGTACAAATGGGAAAAAAAATTAAGTTCAACATTTCTAGACCAATATGGCTGTTAATTTCTGTACAATGCCAACTCAACACAGTAAAGTGGGATACTTTTTTCCAAAGTTGACAGCACAGCTAAAGTTTCCAAAAATTCAAATTATATATATGTATATATATATTTATATTTATATAAAAAGACCAATAATAGCAGTATGTTATGCATCAATAGCAGCAACAGCTTATATGATACATAGTAGTGACCGTGCTTTATCAGAGCTGTTTTTAATGATGTTGCTCAGAATGTTTTCTTTCCAGATGATGATTGAGAAGCTAATTTAAAAAAAAATGGTGCCAGGTACCACAAGAGTAAAAGAACTGTGCCGTTTTCTGGGATTTTGTTTTTTACTTTTTTTTTTTTAAGTGGAGTGTGCTGGATGTCTCTACAATTTTATCCAAACTTTCTCTTCTATAGCCAACCACCCACCCATCCATGCATCAATCCATTCATTTGCCATATATCCAGAATATACCACCATGTGAAAAGATAATAATACCAAGAAAAGGAAAGACAAATTTAATTTTGAGTGTGTCCATGATGGTCAGGAATAAAGTAAAATAACCAATTCCCAGTAACTGTCTTACCAATGTTCTGGTATCCATAATGGTAAAAAAAAAAAAAAAAATGATCTTTCTACTCTGAAGGTAGCCTTAAGTGATGAGCTTCTGATAACAACCAATGACACACCTCTGATTAAGTTTAACATAGCAAAACAATAATAGCATCAAGCTGAAAAATCTTAGAAGAGTTGATAAAATAGGTCACGTCTGCAAGGGATAAGCCAGTACCCTACCTCCATTTTCTCTAAATTCATACACTTTCTGACAAAGAATAATGGTACTCCTATCATTTACAGGACTTAGGACACTCAGGGAGTTCAACTATTCAGAAGCAATAGCTGTTGGGAAATGATTTTTCCTCCTCCTAAGCTGCCTGAAACATTTAGGAAGCTCTCGAGATACAGCTTCATAAGCCATCACCCACAATATGGTGGACATTTTAGTGATGCAGCTGCTTTTGTCACCTGTTTCCCTGAAACTCCCTTTTTTTTCTTGTCTTGGTTAGAATAATTTCTTTGATCTTTGCATGGTCCCTTATTTGTGATGAACAGATATTTGCTCAAATATCCCAAGCAAAATTCACATAGGATAATTGATACCCAATGAATTGCAGGAACAAATATGAATTTGGAGGATTTGTTTCATGGTCTGTTTAGGGAAATGAGATGTGTAGCTAAGGTTGATCTGTCTAACGATAGATATCCATGAAGGAAATATAAAAGTGGTTCACTTGCTTTGTAGAGTATGACAAGGTTTACTATTGCATTGGCAGTTGTGTGTTGACTGTGATGGGTGATTAGACACGCAGACCTTGAGACACAGGCTACGGAGCCTGAGGCATTTCAGGAAAATCTGTCTCTCATGTACTCGGTTAGATGAGCTGAGACAGAATCTTGCTTTTCACTAGATTAATTCCTCCTGCACTGCAGGTTTAGAAGCAAAGGCATTATTTTCGAAATTGTGCCTGAAAGAGTCAATATTTGATGGCTAATTAACCATTCCAAATAAGCCTATATTTACAAGAGAACTAAGAAAAGATTAATTTCTGAGAGACCTCACTCAAAAATCTGCAGTAAACATATTTCTATTTGGCTTGATGAACTTTAGTGGCTTTATTGAGTTCAAGAGTAGGGCATAGATTTATGTTCTATGGGGTGCTCTATCAAATCTTAATGACATTGACAGGCATACAGGGTTCAAAAAGTGCTAAATCAATCTGAAGGAAGTGAGACAAGAGGGGCAAGCACTCTAAGGCATCAGACCACGTCACTTTGAGGCAACTGTGATATGAATTATGTCAATCTGTAATTACAGGAACAAGTAAACAGAAAGCCAAATGGTCTACTAGTGATTTTCTAGAAGTCTTTAAAACTTCAACAACATGTAACTGAGGACAGGAATGATAAAACAGAGCAGGGGAGAAATATTAAGCTAGTCTTGTTGGGATGGGGTAATTATCTTTACCGAGTGTGTTATGTACATTTTGCTATACAAGAAAGTGACATGGAGGTGGAAAGTATTCATTCAACCTAGGACCATGTGTGTAGGCAGGAATGAATGCTGGAAAGTAAGAGCCATGATATGGGCGTAGATCCTTGCAGAACTGGGAAGCCTTGTTCAGAAGCAGGAATGACAGAATACAGAGTGATCAACTTCCCCCATAGATCTGAGTTGAGCAGAGAATTGTGAGGAGACTCACTGAGGTCATCAGTTAGGGAAATGTGAATAGGCAATATGATGTAAAATTATCCTTTGATGACATGTCCATCCCAAGATCAAATGACTAAGGAAAATGACCATAGATTATGAAGGGCTAAATATGGTGTTCACTATGCATATAATGGCTGCCAGCATTGATTTTTAAGTAAATAACATATGATGATTTTTTATGAATTCAACATATCCAAATGTTTTATATATAAAACTTCTGTTGATTTGTGATGAACTCTTTTATTTGTGACTAACAAATACTTGTAGATGAGTGGAGTTACAACATGAGTTTAAGGAATCTGAATGTTGACTGATGTATTCATGTGAATTACAGATAAGAAGAAAGCATACAATGATGGCACTTGCTAGTGTTATATACATTTATCATTTTCTGGAAAACTAGTGCTTCATTATCTACTTTTAGATGTATTTTTACAAAATTCCTTTTTTTGAGATTATGGTATAGATTACATTGTTTCAACATTGCTTTTTGTATGAAACAATTCATATATGTAATAAGAAATTTCAAATTCTATTAAAATTTGCCTTTTTGTTGTAGCAACCCTTAACTATTTAAGACTAATTGCTGCTTGCTAAATATCTCATGCCTGTGGATCTTTAGTGATCTTCTCATCCTTTTGTAGGAAACTTACCTCATATATTAATAACCTTTGTATGTCTTTCCAATTAATTTTTTAAAGGCCTAAAAGAACTACAGAAATAGTAGTTGATGATTTAAACAAAGGAATACTATTTGAATGGAAAACTGTAATCCCAAGGTGTATAAGATTCTTGGGTGAACAACTGGAGAACCATCCTGCCTCCGTTTTAGTCTTAAAAGTCATTTGATAGTAAAGAGAAACAAGATTCATTCCTATTTAGGATTAAACTTCTGTTTATCAAGTAGTGGGCCATGCGATATTAACTGCAAATGGTTTTCTCTGTATTTTGAAGGAAAACCTTTATTTCACCTTACAGTTTTTAAGTCCATCTCTTAAGGATCCAAGACAGGAAATTGGAAAGAGGTACTTATGCCAAGGCCATGGAGGAGTGCTGCTTCCTGCCTCTGCAAATCGTTTTCTATTGCCTGTTCAGGAATGCCAATCATGTCTTTGTTTTAAAAATTTGTTTATATCTGCCTTGAAACCCTGCCTTTGTTTCAAAGGGATATATGACCACCTGTTATTATTTTTTTTTTTTTTGGTTTTTCGAGACAGGGTTTCCCTGTGGTTTCTAGAGCCTGTCCTGGAACTAGCTCTTGTAGACCAGGCTGGCCTCGAACTCAAAGATCCGCCTGCCTCTGCCTCCCGAGTGCTGGGATTAAAGGCATGCGCCACCACCCCCCGGCTCCACCTGTTATTTTAATTAACTTGATAGCCACACCTTGCAAGCATGACTTTATTTCAGGAGATTCTTAGGAACAACTTGCTATCTTATGCTCTGCTCCCATAACTCCACCTATTTGTCTGCCAAATCTCCCATTTGGTAACTCACTGCCCCAAGCTATAAAATCCATGTCTTCTATACATCCATTGACCTCTCAAACTCCATCTTAAGGGAAGGCAGGCCATGTACATGAATAAAAAAGCTTGCCTTAATGTTCTGCTGTAATTAGGTTGTCTATGATAATTTTGGTCTGTGGTTTTTCACCTCCCATATTTGGGAATAATGCATCCCAGTATCAAGAATGGGTTACCACAATATGAGTTGTTGACCTAGGAAAACTCTGACCAAAAAGCCTATTACCGTTGTTGTTGGTTACAGACCAGAACCATATGGAAAGTCCCCTTTCCTAAAGACACTATACACTTTAGCTACAGGATACAGAGAAAATGAACTGGGGTGGATATATAAATTCCTTTCCTGCTTTCTGGCTTTGCAGTGCCAGAACACACTCACTATGCATGCTACCCTGGGAGAATTTCTACCTATGGTCCTCCTCAAATATGAAAGCACATCATCTTTTTTTTTAGGGAAGAACTGCCCACTAATATATTAGTGACTATAACAGGTACAACCAATTGCTGCTCAATTAATGTAAGATAAGTCATTCAATATTATAAGCCACAACAAAAATCTTGGGCTTATACTTATATCGATCCCAGAAAGGAGACTAATGTTATTGCTTTGATAAACATACATACTGTTCCTAATATTCCTGGGATTGCATATGTAGCTGTGAACTCTGAGCATGCATTAGTATTTTTAGTCATGGTGTTCATCTGTTAGGTCAGGCACTTGGGTTTTGACTATTGCTCTGAAAGTTTAATGATTCTGGGAAAGTGACTGAACTCGTTTGTGCTTGAGTGTTCTCTTTAATATAGTACAAACAAGAAAAATACTGTATAATTAACAACATGACCACTCCATGGTATGTCTAAGGATAAGCTTCCTATTTGAGATAGAAGGGAGAGAATAGATAGTGGCATCTGGAAGAATTCAGGAGAGAAAGAGAAAGTTGTAGACTGAACATGATTCCAGACCAGACCTTGTCATAAGAGAAGCAGGAGCTGAATAGTGTGAGGGATGGGGGAGGATGACAAAGAGAGCGTCATATTAAAAATATCAGTTTTATAAGGAAAATGAGTAGATGGGGAAGGAAAGTACATGAACTGGAGAAGTTTAGAGTAGAGGAGAGATGAGAACAGTTTAGATATTAGCATGGAGTCTGAAATGAATAAGATACTTGTGATACTTAAGAAGTCCAGAGGCAAGCATGCACTTTGGTTTGCTAATAGGTACCACAGATAGCAATTTTCGGCTGGTGATCATGGAAATGGCTTCTTTTGGTTAAGGTAAACTGGTTTCACAAATACTGAAGGACTGTTGGCTTTTACTACCCACTAGAATTTCCTTTGGATTTGACAAATACTGTTGCAGTCAAATCACAATCAGCAGAAACCAGTGTAAATGTTTTTAAATGTAGAAATACAGTACAAAAAAATCAGCCACTGAACTCATATGATAAAAATTTAATAAGTGTACACTGAAGGGAAAGATTAATAACTTCTAAGAACATGAAGTTCTCCAGTGGGTATACTCCAGTAGAAAGTCAATATGGTAGAGAGCACATGAAACAGGTGGAAAACTTCCAAAGAAAACATCAAAGTTTATAAAAAGGATAAATTTGAAACTAAGTAAACGTAGATAATTAACATTGTTACTCCCTAGGACTGGTGAGAGAATTAAATGAACTCATTAACACGTACCAATTACAGTAAATCATAGAAAAAGGATAAACAAAATAACTGTTGACTGGCTATATTATTACATAATAAACAAGTCCAAGTCTTTCATTATTTCTTCAGGTTAAATTATAAATTTGTATAATGAGTTAAAGAAAAATGGCACTGTCAAAACTTTGACAGGGATGCAGAAACCAGGAGTCACTTCATTAATAGTTTCTTTTGTTCTTGTATATGCTCCCATTTTATGTTTCTTTAACAAACAAGGACCTTTATAAACTTTTTGCAGTATATCTGTGGGTTAGATACATCCTTTCTGCACAAGTGTTGATAATTCTTGACTGACTTCCAAAAGTAGTTTAACTTGCAATTATTTTCATTGATTGCTATGAAGAAATTCTGTAGGAAGCCATGGAAAACAATGAACAATGAACTGATCTCATGGTGGGTTAGTGGATGTTCAAGTGACTAAAGAGACAAAAGTTAGGATGATCATTTTATCATAAGGACTTTGACATAGTTTTGCACACTGAGTGAATAATAAAATTGAAGACTTGGGTGAAGAGTTGGGAACACTTTGAAATTACTTTGGTAAGAAATGTGTGATGAGCAACTGCGGGATTACCCACACAGGCAGACAGAAGAGCAATTCCCAATAGAGTTTTGAAGGAAAATAATGTATAGCAAACCATTATTGGTTCAGAAAACAAAAAGAAAAACGTTTCATTGGTACCAGGATTTTCACATATTTTAATTTTATGCTTATACTGAAAATTCTATTTTCTACACACAACTCCTCATTTTCATTTATGAATATTTCTAAATATAAATGAGTAGATGCCTTGTTTTAATGACTACTGCCAGATAATATACGTTGGTAGTATTTACATATTCAAAGTACAAAGTGTGCTCCATAATATACAAATATATCATTAAGCCTGGTTGTTTATATCCTAACCAAATAATGGTATTGCTTGGTAGGTTGTAATTTTAGTTAACTAGAATAAACTAATCAGAATGTCTACTTTATTAAGGGTTTTCAAATAATTCTGAAGGTGAATTCTGAATACTTCATTTAGATCACACTGTGTTGCAATATTGACATAAATTTCAAATTTCAAGTTATCGCAACACATTTCCACAATGACTGAAAGGTAATCTTCATTGGTAATAAATCATAAACAAGATTCTCAGGACATGAAATACATTGATAAGGGATGACTGACTCAGCATTGGTAAAGCAACTGTTTTCAGAGGTCTGTGGTTTCTGAGTGTAATACTCTAAAGCAAATTAAATAATATAATTAATAAAAGAATAATGATGAATGCCACAACTAATTTCTTATTTAAAAATCATTTTCCCTGTTCTTTGGGACGTAAACCAAAACAAAACCATTCCTGCATAGCTATGAGTTTTACTCATGGATGCTTTAGAATCACACTCGGAATTGAAAAGGAACACTGTAAATCCCTGCCTCTACCCTGCTATCACAGCTACTCATCAAAAATACATTAACAAATACAAACAGACAAAAAGCAAAGCAAATCAGAATGCCTGAATAACATAGCATATTATGGTTTTTATTCTTTATTTTAAAATTTCATGAAATATATTTTCACAATTTTCTTTACCTTCCCCAAACTCCTCTCAGATATTCCCTAACTGTTGACCCAATGAACTTCATGCTTTTTCTCTTTCTTTCTTTCTTTCTTTCTTTCTTTCTTTCTTTCTTTCTTTCTTTCTTTCTTTCTTCCTTCCTTCCTTCCTTCCTCCCACCCTCCTTCCCTCTCTCTCTCTCTTTCTCTCTCTCTCTCTCTCTCTCTCTCTCTCTCTCTTTCTTTCTCTTTCTTTCTTTCTTTCTTTCTTAGGGAAAAAAAGAACAAAATCTAATAAGCAAACAAACACCATGAAGTCTCTTTTGTGTTGATCAACTACTAACGAGCATGAGGTCACTTGTTTTCGTGAAGGAACAACATGGACCTAACTGTAGTAGTATCTGTATTTTGCCCAATAACTTGACTGGCAGGATGGATCGGGGTAAATGATATAATTTGGGAATCAGGACAACCAAAATCTGAGTACAACCATGGTTAAAACAGAAATGATTCACAGTTCCTTGGATTACTTGGAACTAGGTAAAAGATAATTGTTGTTAGACTTTGATATATAAATACTTCATGGTTTCTCCATCAAGATCTCTCTTTCATTGCTCTCCCCATCTGTCCCTCTGCCCCTTGGCCATCCCATTCCCTCATGTTTTCATCTTCCATCCCCTCCCCTCTACCACGCCTTCCTTGGGCGATCCATCTGTCCCTCTTAGGGCCACACTTGTTACTTAGCTTCTCTAGAGTGGTGAGGGGAGGAGTTGTGGATGGAATGTAAAATGAAAGTAAAAATAAAAAAACAACAAAAATGACATCAAGCTTCTTTAACTAGTATTACTAAATTAAAATTCAAGAAGTCCCTATTGCAATTTCAAGTTATATACATAATAGTGGATATATATATATATATATATGAAAAGCAAATATAAATTTTCACAATAAATATAAAGCTACAGTTTTCCTGATGGGTAATACATATGCTAATTATAAAATAGCTACAATTATAAATTTTCAAGATAGTAGAAATAAAAGATGAAAAAGATATAATAGAAAACACAGAACAATAAGCCAAAAAGAACAAAAACAAAATGATACAAAAGTTCTTATGGTAGTAGTGTGCTAACAATGTAAATAACAGCAAGCAAAATAGATCTTAAGATGTACATGCTATTCAAATCAGAAAAACAAAGCCCTGTAGTTATCTTTAAATCACTTGTCAGGTCAACATCCTTGAATCTGAAGTTTCCTGTTGTCCAGCAATTCAGGTGAAAAATCCTAGGCCATTTGTTATATCCCCAGTAAATTGATTTGTTGTAGTTGTTTTTGATGTTTTGTCTTTTGTTTCGCTTTACTTTGGTTTGATTTGGTTCATTCTAAAAGCTTGTCTGTTTGGAGTACCAGAAAAAAAAAAAAAGAGAGAGCTTCAAAATTCTCTGCAACCAACATCAAGCTTCTTAAAATAAAAGCTGGAACTCAAGCTCTTTGGTAAAAGTCCCATCTCTGTGGAAGATTCCGTAAACAGGCTGACTAATTTAAACTGTGAATATTGAGTTCAGTGGTCTAGTTTGATGACCCGAACCATCTTAGGCTATCTTTAGCTCATGTGACAGTGTCTCCAGTCTCTGATCAGAACTCACATCCTTGTGGCTGTTAGATAGCAGCTTTAAACGTCTTCTCGTAGTAGAGCGCTAACTTCATCAATCAAAAGCCTCAGGATATTATCAGACAGAATCTCAAACTGAGGGCAAAAATGCCCTCATTTGTTATAACCTTAATAATCTATCTGGTAAATTCATCTATTTATGGTTTTCTTTTGTTTTGTGATTATAAAGTTCTGTGGGGAATACGTCATTTCAGCCAACCCAAATCTGTGTCATTCAAATTGGTCTCAAAATAAATTATCTCTCACTGCCATTGTTCCTTTGTTTTGTGCTGACAAAAGAAATAAAAAGAAAGACAGAAATACTTTTTACCAGTAGTTATCAAATTTCACTTCTTTCTTTCAAATAGTCAAGCATAATACTCACTAAAAATTTACTTTAAAATAATGTAAAACAAATTGACCAGGTAATACAAGGAAAACCATTTTCTTAAAAAATATATTTTAAAATATATTCGTGATGGATGCACAATTAACCATAGACTAGATAAGAAACTAATTCAGTCGGTATGCAAAGACTGAAACTACAGACAGCTTAATGGCTGACTGTAGAGCAGCTGAAGCAGAAGTTATTATTAAGAACGATGAACATGACAACTCACCATAAGGGAAAGGCTCTAACAAGCTAGCTCATGCACCAGGAATAGAGCCAGGTCCTACTGTCAGGGTTCCTCAGGCAGTTCAGACTTCACCACTCTATCACACATGTGGAGTACCTTGTTTGGTCCCATGGAGACTCCATAGCTAATGGTCTGGAGTGCATGAGTTTCCACGAGCTTGGCTCAGCTGTCTCTGAAGATTTCTCCATTATGATTATCACCTCCCTTGATCACGTATTCCATCCTCCCTCTCTTCGATTGGATTTCTGGAGCTCAGCTAGATTCTTGGCTGTGGATCTCTGCATCTGGTCTGTCAGTTACTGGAGGAATGCTCTAAGATAATATTCAGGATAGTAACCAATCTGATTACAGGGCAAGGCCAGTTCAGGCACCCTCTCCACTATTGTTAGGCGTCTTAGCTGGAGTCATCCGTGTGGATTCTTGGGGATTTACCTAGTGCTAGGTTATGTCCTACTCCTACTTAATAAGCCAGACTTTGTTGACTCCCCATGGGAGCCCTTACCCATTGGAACAGGGTGAATTGGTGGGGAGGCAAAGGGAGAAGTAGGAGGGTTGGGAGGGAGATCCGTGCTTGGAATATAAAATAAAATTTGAAAATAAATAAATTTAAAATTAAAAAAAAGAAAGATGAAAAGGAGCAAGCTTCTAGTAGTGCTCATGTGTATTAGGCTGACCCCTTGGAATTAGTAAGCCTGTGGGGGTTTGTCTCAAGACAAGACTGATTCTCTCTCTCCTAATTATTAGCTTTTAGCTGTTTTTCTGGGGGTGAAGTCTCTTGCAAATTCTTTTTTCCTTGTTTGCAAGTTGTTTTGGTTTCTAATTTTAAGTTGTATTTAAGATTGTTGAAATCTACTCGGTCCAGCTTCCCTGTAAAGATACTATCACACAGCAGGTGCACTCTTCTACATCTCTTACAGCTCTTAAAAGCTTTCTGTCCACGTTTTCATCAATGTTCCAAGCATCTTAGGTATAGAGGTGTTGTTGTAGATGGATTTATGGGTATTGGGCACACTGCAGTCAGTTGTCATCTATATTTTGAGCAGTTGTGGCTTTTTATAATGACCTTTATTAGATGCAAAGGAAGCCTCTTTTGAGAAGAGTGAGAGCTATACTTCTCTGGATTAAAAAAAGATAATTAATCAGAATACTGTTTGAAATTTTCCTAGTTTAAGAACATTACAGCAGTAGAGTGTCCTTTCCAGCCATGAGTAGTGAGCTAGGTTTAAATTAGTAGGCATGAATTTTCTCCCATGGAGCAGACTCTAAGGCTGGTTAGACTTCTGTTGATAACCCTCAGGATACAAGTGACTCTCTTGAGCCTTCCGGGGTATTTTATCACACTGTCATGTCACATCGTGTCACAGTCATTGACTATAGGCATTTCTGGTAGGTAGAACTAGTGACTGCTCTTCTTTCTTAGCAGTATGTATAATGACTTTCAGAACTATAAGTAAGAATCCTCAGAGACTAGGCTTGCAGATCAGTTAAAGCTCAATTCCTTGAAATTCTATGTCCAATTGTAGACATTCATAAATTAATTCTAAAATTGACTGAGTAGTTCAAATATATAGCATTTTTAGATTTTGTTTGGTCAAAACAGTTCACAATACCCTACTTCATATGTAATTTTGAAATCCTAGCTTTAGTTCTTCAAATTTGTGTTTTATCTTGTGGGAATTACCTTATGGCAGTTTATGATCCTCAGATATAGAGGACTGTGGTTGCCGGAGTAGTAGTGCTAGCTCTTAGAGGAATGTGTGTCCATAGCTGCATTACTTAAATCTAACTTCTATTTTACTGGATTATGTGGATTTTTGTTTTCTAGCTTCTTGAGTTTGTTATATATTTTGGAGATCAGCTCTTTGGTAGATGTAGGGTTGATGAAAAGCTTTTCGTAAACTGTGAACTGTCATTTGCTTCAATAATGGTGTCCTTTGACTTTAGAACCTTTTAGTTTCATGAGTTCCCATTTGTTAATTGTGCATCTTAATGTCTCTACTTTAATTTTTCTGTTAAGGAAGTTTTGTCCTCTGTCAATGTGTTCAAGTCTGTGCCCTGATTTCTTTTCTACTATGTTCATTGTTTTGGGGTTTATACTGAGGTACTTAATGCATTTGAACTTGAGTCTCATGCAGAGTGACAGATATGGATCTATTTGCATTCTTCTACATGCAGATAGCCAGTTATACCAGCAATATTTATTGAAGTTGGCAGAGGAAAAACCTAAGGAAACTTTCAACATCTTTAGCTATCAGGGAAACACAAATGACAATTACTCTGAGATTCCATAATATACCATTCAAAATAGTTAAAATCAGTTGCACAAATGACAGCTCACAATGGAAAGGTTGTGAAGTAGGGGAACACTCCTGCATTGCTGGTGGGAGTGCATACTTATATGGTCACTTTGGTAATCAATATGGTAATTTCTCAGAAAACTGGAACTCAATCTACATTGAGTCCAACTATAAAGTCCAACTACTTTAGGATATACCCAAAGGACATCCAATCATAACTACAGGATACTTGCTTAACTATATTCATAGCAGCTTTATTCAGAATAGCCAGAACCTGGAAACAACCTAGATGTCTCTCAACTAAAGAAAGGATAAAAAAAGTAAGTGAATTTATATAATGGAGTATTACTCAGCTATTAGACATAAAGGAATCATAAAATTTGAAGGCAAATGAATAGAACTACACAAATCATCCTGAGTGAGGTAACTTAGTACCAGAAAGACAAACATGACATACAATAACTCATAAGTGGATATTAACTGTAAAGTAAAGAATCATCATGCTATAATCCACAGACCAAAAGAGGCTAAGTAACAAGGAAGGCCCGAGGGGGAATACACAGATCTCACTGTGAAGGGGGACAAGAAAAGATCTCTTGGGTAGGCTGGTGGTGAGTGTGTAAGGGAGCTTCAGGCAAGAAGTTAAGAGTTGAATAGAGCAGTAGAATATTGAAAAGATGACTGGAAAGGGGAACATTTTGGGGTCGGGTAGAAACCTGGAATAAAGGAAACTCCCAAGAATCTACAAGGGTGACTACAGCTAAGACTCCAGCAATAGAAATATGCAGCTTGAGCTGGCCTTCTCCTAGGATCAGATTCGTGACTACCCAATTGTCATCTAAGAACCTTCATCCAGTAATCTGAGGAAACAGATGCAAAAACCCTTGGCCAAATATTAGAGTGATCTCAGGGAACAGAGTGCTGAACAGAGTGAGGAAGGATTGTAGGAGCCAGGAGATCAAGGATATCACAAGGAAACAATTAATCCATATCACAGGAACTCAAGAGTATAAACCAACAACCAGGGAGCCTGCATGGGAACAACCTAGGCCCTTTCTATATATGTGATAGTTTTGTAGCTTAGTCTACTAATAGGACTCCTAACAATGGGTGTAGGAGGAACGTGTTCCTCCTACTGGATTCCCTTGCATAGCCTTAACACAAGCGTAAGTACTTAGTCTTACTGCAACTTGATGCACCATGCTTTGTTATTACCCTTGGGCAGGCTGCCCCTGATAGAAACAAAAGAAGAATGGATTCCGGTACTGGGTGGAGGAGAGGTAGGAGATGATGAGAAGAGAGGAAAAAGTCTGAATGCAAAATGAAAAAAAAATGAATAAAAAGATGTACTTTCAGAGGACCAAAATAAAAGATAACTTACAATATCAATGTAGATCTTATCAATTGGGGGGTCTACTCCCCTCAAAATTTTATTTCATTTCTTATACAGTTTTCATTAAAATATAATGACATCACTTGTTTTTCTTCCTTTCTGCACTTTCTAAGTCTCCTTTCTTCAACTCCTTAAAGGTTCTCCCAGTTAACCCTCAAACAAACAACCCCTTCTTTTGTTTATTATTTTTACATACATACACACACAAAAAATTGTATATGTAAATACAACCTAAGCCCATTCTGCTGTGTTTATATGGTTCCAGGGCTGTCCACTTTGTAACAGACAAACTCTGAGGTTCATCCCTAGAAGAGTCTATCTTTCCTTCTTCTTCCAGCAGTCATTACTTCCTATAGTGCCTTGACCAGAGGTATGTCCCTGGGAGGTCCCTGCCCCCCTTGCTTCAGCTTGCATATTGATATTGTCATCTTAATTATTCAGTCATTTTTATAAGAGATTGTTCTACAGCAGACTTCCTGATATTCTGTTTCTTATAATCTTTCCACTCCCTTTTCCACTATGTTCCCCAAGACATGCATGAAGGAGCTGCAATCTAGATGTATCTGTGGGCCCTGGGCTCTCCATGATTTGTTGATGTCTGTATAATGTGTGGTATGGTTTCCATTTTCTATGAAGAGAAAATTTTTTGAGGAAGGGTGGTAACTACACTTATTTGTGACACAAGGAAAAGATTTAGAATATAGTAAGGAATTATGAATGACTAACAATGTGATAGTAGCTTCTATTCTCAGATCCATGACTACATTATACCTGGGATGTTGACTAGATTTCTATCATCAGGTATTCCTCCTGTTGACTAGATGTTTTCCCTCCTGTTGACTAGAATTTTTTTTTTCTTTTTTTTTTTTTTTTTTGGTTTTTTGAGACAGGGTTTCCCTCTAGTTTCTAGAGCCTGTCCTGGAACTAGCTCTTGTAGACCAGGCTGGCCTTGAACTCAGAGATCTGCCTGCCTCTGCCTCCCGAGTGCCGGGATTAAAGGCGTGTGCCACCACCGCCCGGCCCTAGAATTTAAATTAAATTAGACAGCTATTAATTGTTTACCATTATGTGATATTCACTTCACACACACACACACACACACACACACACACACACACACGTTGCTATGATGATTATTGTTGTGGTACACAGATGTCACAGCCAGACAAAATTATTCCCTCATTCGGTAGCTTGTACAGTATTTTCTGGTATACAGAAGGTATACCACAGGAAATAAACTATCAGGTTAAATCTAGACCAAATAAAATGAGTCTTCTGTTCTATGTTGTGTTTCTCACTATAGGGAGATTTTATGAATCTTACAGGGATCATTATTAGCAATAGTAGTAAAAATTTATTTAAGATACATGTTTATAGCCCTGTGTGTGTCTATGGGTATGTGTGTGTATGTTATATGTATGTATGTATGTATGTATACATATACACTTATATGTATTCTATGTGATTATAGGTATATGTAAAATAATAATATCTCTTGAGGTTTTTATCAATCAACCTTGTTATTTATGTCTCCTACTTCTTCTATATTGACCTTACTCCTTCCCTACCATAGACACCCTCTTACATTTCTCTTCCTGGCTTCCTAACAGCCGTATCCTGATATTCTTTTCTCAACTCCCGAATATTTCTATTGCCACCAAACCATAAACTATAACAGCAAGTCATTTATTAGAAGATTTTAATTCTTTATTAGATATCAAGAGATGACTCCTTTGAAACACACAAGAATCAAAGAGAGTATTTTTGAAGACATTTCCAGATAAACTTTCCTAAAACATCATTGTTAGAGACATGACATTGACAAACACTAACAGGCTGCTCCCTTCCTGGGACTGCAGCCAAGGGTCCTGATCCCCTGTTTTATTGAAGTGTTGCTTAGCTACTTATCAGTAGATTTAAATGCATTTTCTTTCCATGTGAGACCAAATTTTAATATTTTCATAACCTCACAGTTTGAGATTCTTAGTAGAAATTATACTTTTTTCTGGTCCACCTACTATTTGCACATACCAGAAGGGACTAGGAGAAACTGAAAACCCTTGTGCTTTTAAGGTCATTTTTTAGATGAGCATTTTGCTATCCATGAAAGGAGTTGATTATTAGAACTGATGTTGCTTAGATTACTATGACTATTAAAACTGATGTTGCAAAGATTACTAATTGTCTCCAAATGGGGCTAGTATCTGAGAAATATTCATTCCAATATCCTTCCCTGTCATCACCTTTGACTCAGTTTCAGTGTCACCTGCTACCTGCTACCTCTCTGCCCTACCCTGGTCATGACAATTCAGAAACAAGGGCCAGAGCAAAGTGGATTGTATGTCTTTCTTCATCTATCCATCCCTGCTTCCTGCCCTGGACCAGGCTCTCGACACCAGAGTACTGGATGTCAAAGCCTCTGTCATAGTCTTTCTTGTAAGACTTCACTTCCTTATCATTATAGCTGAAATGATGGGAACCTAGACAAACTTCTGCAAGCTTTTCCTGGTTGAAAATCACTAAAATCACAGCTAAACAAAATATACAGTGAATTGAACCTTTGAGGAAGGATAAATGAAGAATGAAGTCTATTTGACATAGTGTGTTTATCCAATTTTCCCATAAGCAGTATTTATCAATTCGAAAAGACCAATCTTCAATGTTCACATTGTATTGCATGTGTACATTTGAGTATCATTAGGAAACTGGCTTCATAGTCAAGATAATTAAGGTTAAATACAATTTTACATGGATCTACTGGAAACGCTAACATTTTGTAAATGAACAGTCAAGAAATAGAGAATTTTAGGAATTTTTTATTGCACATAGTTTTTAAATTTTTATTCACATGTATACATGAGTCTGCCATGTGAGTGTGGGTGACTGTAGAGGGCAGAATAGGGTATCAGATTGAATGAAGCTAACATTACAGGCAATTATGAGCTCCCCAAACTTTGTACTGTGAATATATATCTACCGCTACAAGAGCAGTGTGTTTAACTGTGAAGCCATTGCTATTTCCCATCAACGTACATGCTACACACAAAATGCAACAAGAAAAATGCATTATTCTATTTCCAAAAAACTAGTTATTAGCCCAAAATACTTGCAATATTTCTCTCTAAAGAATATTTAGTCCAAGTAGATATTTTATCATTTAATAAGGAAAACAATCAGTTTGTTGTCATATGAATGTTAGAGGAAATATTTAGAGCACTCAGTTTAAAATAAAGCTACTAAGCCTTTTGATGCTCAGCTCAACAGATAATAGACTATTTTCCCATTTCTATAAAAATAGGGGGAGCTGGGAGGACCTTGGACTTAACATAGTGAAGGGAACCATGATGGCTCTTTGGCTTGGAGAGGAAGGGAGTGGGGGTATGTGTGGAAGGGAGGGGAGGGAAGGGGGAGGAGGAAGGGAGGAGATGGAAATTTTTAATAAAAAAATGAGAAAAAACTGTTTTTTTACTAAAAAAATAATATGTAAGATTATCATCAGTATCAAGTTATTCTCCCTATTGCAATATTCAAGTGCTACTTAGACTATACGAACATAATTTATTCCAATTTGGCTTAGTTATGAGACGCTAGATAGGTACTTACCTTCTTTAATTTTCAATATTGTCTTCTGAGAAGGATCCTACATACATGGATATGAGAAGGCTGCACTTTTAGAAGAGCTGTCAAAGCCGTACAAGCATCCTAACATCTGACATACACTGTGCCTCCTAGAAATATTACTCATCAGACGATACCCACCACCATCATCCTCTATGGAAAAATCTACAGCACTCTTACTTGCAGAAACAAAGATTAAAACCTTTGTTAAATGCAGTAAGAAAGAATTAAAAGGGAGTTAGGAGTATATTGAAATAAAGAGAAATGTGTCCAGTTATGACCAATAATTAGTGTAAATGTATGTTGCTGTTCCCAGTGATTAGCAACCTAGACGCAGACGTTCTGAGTCAACAAACAAGAGTCTTAAGAAAAGCATTCAATGGTGATCATATATCACATGGGCCTGGAAGAGGAGACGATGAAACCACATAAAAAGGGACATCAGATGATGTTTTGTATTCTTTCGCACCTTCTAAACTGGTTCATTAGATTCTTACTAAAATTGAATGCTGTAGACTTACAGAGACAAATACGGTAAAAGCAGTAGAGATCTTGACTAGAGTAAAATCAAGAGTCATTGCCATTTTTAGGTCAAAATTATTTCCTGACTTAGGATTCAGGATAATTTCTGGAGTATGCCCTAATAAATTGTTACTGCATAATGGGATGGGCTTCGACAACAGAACTGATTTTCATATGTAGGATGGAGTAGACAAAAATATCAGTACGGGCGTGTGTCACTCTTCTGAGGGTTGCTGCTGCACTCCCTGGATTCCATGAGCAATGAATGTTGGTCCTTCGTTTCCTCATCATCTTCTCTTTGTGTCTACAAACTTCGTGGTTCAGGTATAAAAACACAGTAACTGTTTTGGCTTTTACTACACAGTATTTTCATTACAGGTATAAAAGTGAGGTCAGAAATTCATTCTAAGTTATTTTCTGAGTGTCCTCCTTTCCATTTTGAAATAAAATATCGAGAGCTAAAATCTCACTATGACAAATGTTTTAACATATTTAAAAGCAATTCAGAGCATCCAATGACAAATATTTCAATGTAAACAATTTACTAAATCCTAAATGTCTTGTATGTACATGCCATCTTTCTGGAATCTTCATCAGATTTTTTTTTCCTGAGCTACAATTGTAACATTGTTACTTATTTATTTAAACAAGATGTGAACACATATGAGGAACACCAGAGAGAATTAGCTTTTTCTGCAAAGACTCTAATGTGTCCCTAGCTTCCCTGGCTACTTGAACTCAGTCATGAATAAAAATGAGAATAATCTCCTTTATTACTCAAGGATAAGTAGTTTATGAAAACTTTTTTATTCACAAAATATGTACAATGCAGAATTAAGATTTCAGCCCCAATTTTGCTGATTCAAGAGTGAGTGTCTTCTTAATTCTGTGATATTTGTTTTAAGCTAAATATTTCTATATTGAATCAAATGTAAAAAATCAGTTTCATAATGCTTGTAAGAAATATGCCTTCAGCAAAATGGCATAGAAACAAGCATGAACTAATAATTAATCTATACAGGATGTATATAATTTAAGTAATAAAAATAAAAACATGAACAACTGTTTGAACCAAAAGTAAACCAACCAGGATGTATAAAATTGGAATGATTTATAGTTTATTTACAATATATGCAATCAGAATGACAAAAATGACAAACATTCATATTTTTATGATGAATAACATTATCATATACAAAAGAAAAAAACTGATAGGAGCAGGTGCAAAGGCCTATAGTCAAACATTGGAAGAAACTCAGGGTATCCTTCGGTAGACTGAGAAAAAGGAATTTAGAAGCCCAAGGGGTAAGGACACCAAAAGAACATATGTCAGAATCAACTAATCAGGGAACATAGGCACTCAAAGACCAAATGACAACCATGTAATGTGTATAGGTCTAACCTATGTCCCCTAAATATATGTTATGTTTGTGTAGTCTTGTGTTCTTTGGCAGCCCTAACAGTTAAAGTGGGACCATCTCTGATTCTTTTGTCTGCTCTTGGCACACTTATCATCCTATTGGGTTAATTCATGCAGCCTTCATATTAGAGTGCGTGCCTAGTGTTACTGTAACTTGTTACGCAATGTTCTGTTGTTCTATCTGGGAGACTTTCTCATTTCTTAAGGGAAAAAGAGAAGGAGTAGATCTGAAAGAGAAGGTAGATGCTGGTTGCGGGGAGGGACTGGAAGGAGGGCAGTAATAGGTAACTGTGGTTGGGTGTTACATATGAGATAAGAATAAATAAAAAGAAATAAATAAAATAAAACAAAGACTATAAAGCAATCTATTAGAACTAACTTTCATTGAATAATAGAAAATAAATGCATTTGTATGCCTGTGTGTTTGTGTGTCCATAGAAGGTTTAAAGGAGACGTTAACAGAATCACATATGTGAAGGTTTTGCTGAGAAAACTACATGGTGCTTGACTGAAAATAACCCAGACTCTTGAAGAAGCTTTGAAGAGTAGAACTGCATGGAAAATGTTTATGATTTCTAATTATAAAATCCTGGCACATTAATGCAGGCATCAGGTTCCTGTGCTAGTTTACTACTCTTAGAAGTGCTTGATGTATTTCTTAATAAAATAATTTTCAAAAGTTTATCCAAAAGATACAACACTGTGTTATGTATTCAGTTATTTGCTAACTTGGATGAAGAATCTGAAAAATTTTCAAATCAGTTAAACAATTTGTTATGGTTCAGTTTCTAACAGTTATATTATACCTTCTTATTTTGATATGTCCTTTTTATCAAGCCTTTCTAATTTACTTAGGTAAAATTTTATAGAAATCATACTCTTCACCATTTCTTTCTATGCAGTTGAATTATATTACATAATAAGCATGAAAATATCCATAACATATCAAGTTTAGGAATAAATATAGCAGAATTTTAGAGAGTGGTTGATTTGAAAAGTCCTCTATATATGTTGCTTTTATTGGTTAATGAATAAAGTAGCCACTTTGGCCTGTGATAGGGAAGAGAAGAGCTAGCCAGGAAAACTAAACTGGTTGCAGGGTGAGTTTGTGAGAAGCCTTGTAGCCGCTTCTGCAGACAGAAGCACTGGAAAGTTGCTAGTAAACCGCGAGCCGTGTGGTAAAATATTAAATAATGGAAATGGGTTAGTTTAAGATATAAGAGCTAGCTAGTAATATGCTTAAGCTATTGGCTAAGCAGTGTTTAAATAATATAGTTTCTGTGTGATTATTTCAGTTCTAAGCAGCTGGGAACGAACAAGAAGCCTCTGCCTACAAGAGGTCAGCTCAGGCACAAGGAAATACATAAATAATTTACAAGGTGACCGACTAGTCACTTACTTGAGAGGTATAAGTATGAATTCCAGGAGAGATAAATATTGTTAATCTTGGTAAACTGACTCAACATAAAATATTAATATTATTCTTCACAATATATGCATAAAACTACCTGATACATCTTTCTTCAAATTAAGACCTTAGATGAAAACATAACCCTAGAACCTTTGATAGAAATAAAAGCTACTTAGTGGTCATTTTAGATTCTTCTCTTCATTTTAATTTGGAGGAAAATCCACTGGATTGTCTTATTCCTGAATTTCTCTTGAAGATATTCCATAGAAAGTTCCTCAGTTAATCAAGAATGATCCAATTTCTTATTTTTTTTGGCTCAGTAATTCAGGTAGGATAAACAGATGTTAAGGATTTGTCAAAACAACAAACAAAAGCACCTCATTTCTAAGTGTGATGCCACCTAATGCCATGTTCTAGAATCAGGTGTCCCATTACTGAGGAAACACCACAATCAATATAAGACAGACAATGACTTCCAAAGTTAAAATGGGATTTTTTTTTAGGAATTAATACTTACAATGTATTTACTGTATTTATATCATTATTAAGTGGTATATTGGTGGCAAGACAGGAAATGACCAGATTTAGTACATGGGTGGAAAGAGGTACAGCTTGTAGGCTAAAGTCTACCACATTAAGAGGAAAAAAACCTGGTTAGTCATCCTCATCAACTCAGACCATGAAACCCAAATATGAACAAGTTCAACAGAAATGCTTGGGTTAAGGTTCCAGAATCTTATAGTACTCTGGTACCTGCAAGTCCTAAGCACAGGATAGATGATGCTTTCTCTCTTAAAGCCAAAAGTGGGGAGAGAAACTGATAGAAATGGACCGACAAGGCACTTCCTCATGCTGAAAAGAGTCACTAAATTAGAAACCTGGAATGTGAGAACACTAAACACAGTAGGAGAACTGGCTTGCTCATGTATGAACTAAATCACTTAAGGTGAGATGTCACTGGATTGGAAGAGTTGCACTGAACATGAAGACAAGAACTCGTATCAAACAGATGCAAGTTTATAAACTCAGAGAGAGACGTAAAACACACAACATGTATAGCTTAAGTGCTATTCAGTTTGGCCCAAAAATGCATGTTTAGGTAAAAACCTATAAATGGCCAAATTAAATTATCCAGATTTCAGACAACGACATATGCAGTAACTATCATACAGGTATGTATGTCAACAGCACAAGCAGAAGAGGATGTCATCAACAGTTTCTACAAAGATCTATAGAATGAGGTCAGCAGGGCACATAAAAATGACATACTAATCGTTATGGGTGACTTCAATGCATAAATGGAATCAGGGGAAAGAATGTGGTATAGTGCCATCAAAACATATGGATTCTGACAATGGAATGATATAGTGGAGCGACTATTTTACATCTGTCATTCAAATGATTTGTTCATATCCAACACAAAATTCAAACAGGCCAAATGATCGAGATGCTAGACATGGGAATCCCCTGACAAACGCACATACAGCCAAACTGACTACATTCTAGTCATCAGGAAACTCTTATCTAGAATCCAAAACAGCAGATCATTTCCTAGTGCTGACTTAGGGTCAGATCACCAGATTGTTATGGCTAACTTTCATGAAAATTAGGAGAGGCACACCAGGCAAGTCAACAGGAAGATTGCTTGTGAACAACTGATGAACCCAACTATACGGAGAGAGTATAATAATTGCTGAAAAAAATAGGGGAAATCATAAAACAACACTTTACAAATATAGAAAGAAAATGGGAGAGACTCAAAAGAGCTATAGAGGAGGCTTCAAAGGAGACACCTGGTTATGCAAAAAGGGCAACACCATTAGAATGACTTACTGCAGAGCTGATCCACCTGGCAGCAGAAACAAGGAAGCTAAAGAGCAAACAAAGACGCCATCCAGTGGCAGCAAAACACCACAACCATCTGTACAGTGAGGTCAAAAAAAGAACTGAATGTGTTTGAGATGGCATGTCTCAGGAGAATTCTAGGCATCAAACAAAGAGATGGGCTGTACAACAATTACAGTTAAGAAGCATCTCTATCTACAGAAGGAAGGAAACTCGGCAACAGCACTTGAAATACTTCAGCCATGTTATGAGAAAAAATGATGGCAGATACCCAAAGACAGCACTGTGTGGAAGAGTGCACAGGATGAAGCAAAAAGTAAAATCCCCCCAAAATGCACGCTAGACAGCTTAAAGGAAGATTGTGGAACCTTGGGTATGACAATAACAGAAGCATCTAGGACTTCCCAAGAGAGGAATAACTGGAAAACCACCATAAATCGGCTGCCCGTGCATTCTTTAACATTTCAGGGCATAAATGATGATGATGATGATGATGATGATGATGGTGGTGATGAAGATGATGATGATAATGATATTAATAAATCCAATTTCTTGGATTTTATAAATGATCACATCTGTAGACTTTTGATTTCTAGACAATGTCATCTGTGTCTTAACCACTTGTATCTAAGTGCAGCAAGCCAAGAAAATCTGCATCAAGGACACATTCCCCAGTGGTTTATAGACATACAGCTAGACAAATTAGGTCCTTAATTAAGGGGGATAACTGATCAACAGAATGCTCATCATTTTAGCTCATTTATTGAGTAATTTGAATATAAATTCCACTAAACTATGGAAGCTATTTTAATCGTTGGTTTCAAATGTAATTGCCATGTGAACTTGTCTTTACTATTTGACTTTATTTTATTTTAAAGTTTATTATTTTTAGATATATTAAGTATTTACTGTAGGTCAAATCCCCAAGGTTGATGGAGAAGTCTATAAATTTGGTTTTGACATTCCATTTTATGAGCTTTAATAAAAGAACTAACATGGTGATTTGTATACTTTATCTTCCATTGCTTTGGAAAATGATATGTGTCATACATCTGAATTTCACACAAAACAAAAATATCAAGACACTCATAACAAAACTAAACAAATAAACAATTGAAAGATATATGCAACTGAACAAATTTAAGTGGACAGTCATCATGCTTTGTGCAAAAAACTTCAGGATATAGCGATTTTCTATCTGTCCTACTTTCTTCACATGCTTTCACAATAGGTGTGAACATTTGGGCACAATACCTTTCCACCCACTCCTACTTGGATACTATCATAATTATGCCTTTTGGTGGTGGCCTCTTGACTAAGATTAATACATTGTCTCATTTACAAATATGATCCGACATAGATGACTTATTCAAAAACCAAAAGAGAGACATTAATATATTATGGATATATATACATATATATATGTATATATATATACACATATATATATATATATATGTATGTATATATGGTGAAGCCCAGTAGTTGAGGAGAGAGAGTCTATACAAAGCAGACACCTGTACACAATGACACAATAGGATAGACAAATACAACATCTACAAAATGTGTGTTCTGGTCCCATTATACAAATTAACCTCTAAACTCATAAACTTCAAAACATAAGTTTTCAACATTGTTGTGAGAACTTCATTTTGCTGTACATGTAAAAATATTTAGGGAAAGATTTTTTACTTAGTGAGTGGAAATAACTGCCATTTTCCTATAATACTGGAACTCACAGTAACTTTAATTTCATATGCCTATGCATATCTATAAGCTATGGTCGATAGGAATCATGCAGTGAGCTATCAGTTGATAGAGCAGAAGGCTAACCCACCAGAAGAATGCATTCTGATGGAGGCAAACCCAGTTCACAAGGCACTGAGCCTACCACCTTTTGCTTACCATTTGATTCTCACAGTGGAACTCTTGTGAAGCAATAAGCACTCTCCCTTTGTGCAAGATTCAGCAGAGTATGGATTATTGGACACAGCTCTTTTCCATATTGGGTCATCCCTCCCACTCTGTGGGACTACCAGTGCGAAGTTCAGTCACAGTCTAATCTCTACTTCCTTCCCTGAGATACATTAGAAGCCACCTACTTGTAACGATCTCCCATTTTGCAAGCTATGCAATCAGGAAAGGAGTCTTTCATATAGATCACATTGGGATCTTCCAAGAACGTTGAAGCTCAGAGAACTGCCTTTGTTTTGCTTACATATATAAACTATAAACTACAGAATAGGAGAGCAGTAGGAAAAGAATAAAGAAACTGATGTAGACAAGTAACAAGAGGAGAATTTATTTCACCCGCAGATCTAAGCCCCAAGTTTGCTGTAAGTTTTCTTCTGGACTCTGAAGGGACACTGAAGCTGGCGCGCAGAGGTCCCCGATTTTTTTTCTGCAGGGCCTGTCATTATCTGTCATTGACTCAGATTATCACATAATAAAAAATTCAGAGAGTATAGGAGGGATAGGAAACTTTTCTTCACTTACCACCTGCATGCTCCGGCCCCTTGGGTTCTGCAGCAACCTTCTTGGTGAGATCTTGCTGTAGTCAACTGATTGGGAGACCTCCAGTATGTTCTCCAGTATGTCTCTGTTAGAACAATTCCAGACAAAAGCTACTCCTGTCCCCAGATAGTCTTGAAGATTATCTTTCTGATCCCCTGAATTTTGGACACCAAAATGTTGGGGGCCTCTGAGTGCCCGCCTCAGTTTCCCCTCAGAGTTCAGAAGAAGACTTACAGCGAGCAGGGGACTTAAATCTGAGGGCAAAATGAACTCTCATCTATATGCAGATCTCTTGGTGTTTTATTTAATATTATAAATTGTAGCATATGTCAGTGGAATTTCCATTTAAAGCATAACTGTGTTTATTTTTCAACAATCATAAATTTATACGTGACCATAAAGTTCTAAAATATTCTATAATAAAAACATTGTTTGTCTTTGGTCAAATGACCAATGCATCAAGTCACTGGTGGAAATTAAAACAGGAGCTAGACAGATACCTCAGCCGTTTAGAGCATTTCCTACAATTGTCAAGGAAGAGATTTTTTTCCCCAGCATTCTTATGGTGGTCCACCACTGCGTATAGCTCCACTTTCAATGAAGCTGTGGCTCCTTCTGACCTCAATAGATGTTACATGTTCTTGGTGCACGTACATAGAAAAAATATTTTTAAGAATAACAAATGTTAAAAGCAATGATATACATATAGAACTGAATGTTTTTAAACATTTGTAATCTTGCAAACTTCATTATAGAATGTTTGCATCACTTCAGCATCATGGTCTGCATCCGTGTTACTGAGTGCTCCTTTTCTATAGACATAATGATATATTAAAAATTCTGCTAGTAGGGCCTTATTAGATGACTCTTGGGAGCTTAACAGATTTTATATCATTTACTTTGCAACTTCTTACATAGGTATGTTTTTCTCTAAACTTCTAAAACAACTTCCATATCCTATATCAATTATAAGTTATAAAGTCACTGAAAAGATCTTAACCATAGTTCAATTGAGCACTTTTTTGCAATTTTAATCTTGTCAATAGCTCATATTTTAAGCAGTTTTATACCTGTCCATTACATATAACCTGATGTGGATTATTTCCCTTGGGGTATATGTCACTTCCATCTTTTAATCTGTTTCAATTTTCAGTTCCTTTCAGTTACCTTTTCTTGGCCAGACTTGGAAATTCATAAACATCAGTGTGAGCTCATTTGTATTCCTGTTTCCAAACATCAAATAAAGTCATCCATAAATTAATTTTATGAGCAATTAAGTTCTTCCAAGTCAATACCTTCTAAATTGATTTCTATTTTACAATCTAGACACAGTTTATATTCATTTTATGTCATTAGGTACAGCCATCAGATCTTTTGCTTTGGTTTCAAATCCTCTTTTTGGTTTCAACTTTCTTTTTACATTTTTTTTTTTACATTGGGAACAAATCTGATAGAATACTTTACTAATATATTGGGATACATTCTATGTTTTCCTAATTTTAGGAATCCACAAATATGAAAAACATTTTAAACAATGAGGTATCACATATCACATGCATGGTGGATTCCCCGGTTTGCATAGTGACTATCAAGAACCCTGAATATGTATCACATCCACATATTTTATTTATTTTTTTTCCAGTTTATTTATTTTTTATTAAAAATTGCCATCTCCTCCCCTCCTCCTCCCCCTTCCCTCCCCTCCCCTCCACCCACACCCCCACTCCCTCCCTCTTGAGGCCAAACAGCCAACTCCCCCCAGGTCCAGGAAGGTGAGCAAAAGAACTGACAAGGCTCACACAGAGCCCGTCCATGTCGTAGAGACCAAGCCCATCGCCATTGTCCTTGGCTCCTCGGTCAGCCTCCACCATCAGCCACCCTCAGAGAGTCCGATTTGGTCGCATGTTCCATCAGTCCCATTCCAAGTGGACTTGGTGGTCTCCCATTAGTTCTGTCCTGCCGTCTCAGTGGGTGAACGCGTCCCTCATGGTTCTGACTTTCTTTCTCATGATCTCCCTCCTTTTGCTCCTCATCGGGACCTTGGGAGCTCAGTCTGGTGCTCCAATGTGGGGCTCTGTCATTTTCTCCATCCAATGCCAGGTGAAGGTTCTATGGTGATATGCAAGATATTCATGAGTATGGCAATAGGGTCTGGACAGTTCTGGCACCCTCTCCTCAGCTGCCCAAGGACCTAGCTGGGGGCGTCTTCCTGGACACCTGGGAACCCCTCTAGAGTCAAGCCTCTGCCAACCCTAGAATGGCTCCCTTAAGTAAGATATATAATTCCTTGTTCCCATATCCACCCTTCCTATATCCCAACCATCCTATTCCCCCAAGCTCTTCCCATCCTCCACTTCACACTTTTCTCGCCCCATCCCCCCTCCCCCCATCCCACCCCACCCCTATGTTCCCATTTTTTGTCCGGCAATCTTGTCTACTTCCAGTATCCAGGAGGATAACTATATGTTTTTCTTTGGGTTCACCTTCTTATATAGCTTCTCTAGGATTTTTACGAATTATAGGCTCGATGTCCTTTATTTATGGCTAGAACCCAATTATGAGTGAGTACATCTCATGTTCATCTTTTTGGGCCTGGGTTACCTCACTCAGGATGGTGTTTTCTATTTCCCTCCATTTGCATGCAAAATTCAAGATGTCATTGTTTTTTACCGCTGAGTAGTATTCTAGCATGTATATATTCCACACTTTCTTCAACCATTCTTCCACTGAAGGGCATCTAGGTTGTTTCCAGGTTCTGGCTATTACAAATAATGCTGCTATAAACATAGTTGAACAGATGCTTTTGTAATATGATTGGGCATCTCTTGGTTAAATTCCCAAGAGCGGGATTGCTGGGTCCTGGGGTAGGTGGATCCCAAATTTCCTGAGAAACCTCCACACTGCTTTCCAAAGCGGTTGCACAAGTTTGCATTCCCACCAGCAAGGGATGAGTGTACCCCTTACTCCACATCCTCTCCAGCAAAGGCTATCATTGGTGTTTTTGATTTTAGCCATTCTGACAGGTGTAAGATGGTATCTTAACGTTGTTTTGATTTGCATTTCCCTGATTGCTAAGGAGGTTGAGCATGCCCTGTCTTGCAGCATTGAGTTCGCATGGTCGTTGACTAAAACTATGCTGATAAAGAGCAAAACCTAAAGTAGATGAGCTTCAGATGAAGTTGTCAAAGAGGAGAAATCTACTGTTAAAATAGAGTCTTGGCAGGATATTGCAATGCTGAAAGGGAAAATAAATAAATACAAAAAAGCAATTCATAGAGCTCATCAGAAGATACCATTATAGATATAATTAAAGCTTGAGAGCTTGTAAAGGCCACAAATACGGAAAGAAAGTGTGAAGATATGGGATTCAAACATGTTTGGTAATTCATTTTTCATTATTATTATAACAAAATATTTTAGATTAGGCAGTTTGTAAATAACTGAAATTGATTGGTCATAGCCCTTGAAGTGCAGAATTAAAACTGTTATGTCTGTGTATCTGGAGTTCTCATGGACTATTTTTATACCTTCATTGTCTGCTCACAGGACAGGAGGGGAAACAAGCAATGATCTGCTTCAGATTCTTTTCTAAGGACACTAATGTCATCCATGAGGACTCCAATCCCACACCATAATGACAACTGAAGTCCTTTGGTGCTTGCCTTTTGGAAGACTTTAACAAAAGGATATGATACACAAAATATGTAGGATTGTTTAAAAAAAATAGGAATTTCGGATGAACAAATATGTTATAATTAAAGTTCAATATTATTTCCATGAAGAAATGAAACTAGCTGGAATATTTTGTCCTGAATTGAACTTAAATTATTTTTATTTGTTTCTCTTGTCTGTTCTAAAGGTATATACTGGACAAAACAAAGTTGTTTTATGCTTTATGTATAAGGGCTATAGAACCCTTTCTGTTCTCTGAGAGGTTGCAGGACAAGCACGGTCTACTATAAGATTTTTAAGTGGAGATGTTTCTCAGTCCAGCCCGGCCCCAATGGACCAGTTGTCTCCCCACCCATCCCTGCAGCAGCTTATAAGATAACCACTCAGAGGCTTAATATTAATTGTTATTAATTGTTATTATTTGATTAATTCATTATTACTGAATAACTCTCACATTTAAATTAACCCATTTCTACTAATTTATTTATTGCCACATGGCCATGGCTTACTGGTGATGCCTTGGCATGTTCTTCCTTCAGCAGCTACATGGCATCCCCTTGACTCCACCTTCTTTCTCTCTGTGTCCTTATTTGTATTTTCTGCCTGGCTCTGTTCTGCCTGGCCACTACTCAAAACAGCTTTACTCAGCAACCAATGAGAATGACACATATTCATAACCTATAGAAGGACAATCTACGTAAAGATTATAACATTTGAACATTATTATAGCTTCCCTACCCCTCACATGCCCCATGTTTTAAGAAGCACAGTGCATCCAGACTCATATGCTATGCATCAAATTTCAGGATTTTTTTTTATATAGTTTCAGGGTAAGGCTTGAGTCTAGTTGAAAAATTTAACCTGAAAAGAAGCTGTCTGTTTAGACAGAAACAGTTCATGAAGTTTTATTATGGTCTCAGCAGCAACCTATGCATATGCTTTTCACTGACTTAAATTATTATATTTAATGATCAAAGCATTATTTTGTTTACACTTCTGGATTCATTTTATATATTCTAAGTGTTTATTTTAAATTAAGTAGCTTTGTACAGTCTCAATGTAGGGATAGAAGTTTCATATATTATATAAAATTCTATTCCTACGTCAGAACCATTCACTTCTGCAATGGCCTATTTATTTTGGGTTAAAGGCTAAAGGAAAGATTCTGGGAATAGTATTAAAAGGAAAAGAAAGAAAGATAGAAAGAAAGGGAAAGAGGGGGAAGAAGGGAAAGAAGAAAGAGGAAGAAGGAAAAGAAAAGAAAGGGAGAAATTATTTTCTTAAAATGTTCAGGAAAGGACTATCTAGGATTTCAATTTCATATGTTCATTTATTTTGATTTCAAACTATTCTGTTACTAAATGTGTTTAAGATGTACTACTGAATCAAGAATTTATGGTCAACTTCCCATCTTTAGAAATTTTGACTCGTTTCCTTCTCAAGCCTCAATATGAGGGCCTTTGCCTTGTCTTATTGTATCTTGCTTTGACATGGTTGGTTGGTCTCTTGGTCTCCTGCTCTTTTCTGAAAGAAAATAGAAGAAGAGTGGATCTTGGAGAGAGAGGACTTGTGAGTGGAGTGAGGAGAAACTGTGGTCTGGTATTATTGTATGAAAAAAACATCTATTTTATTTTTCATTTTTAAAAAGCTGGTGAATAATTTATTAGACTAGGAGACAGTTGTTTGAAACCTCTTCCAACATTCTTATTGGTAATATTTTTCCCTCCCTCCACTACTCCCACCTTCACCCCCATCTCCCCTCTTCCCAGATCTACTCCATCTTCATTTATCTTCAGAAAAGAGCAGATGTCCCAGGGATATCAACTGAACATGGCAGAATAAGGTATAGTTAATTGATCCTGAATGAGGCAACAAGTAGGAGGAAGAGGGTACCAAGAGCGGGCAAAAGTGTCAGAGACACTCCCTACTTCTACTATTAGGAGTTCTGCAGAAATTCCCAGCTACATACCCATCACATGTACACAGGGGACCCAGTTCAGACCCATGCTGACTCCGTGATTGTTGTTTCAGTCTCTGTGAACCTCCATGAATCCTGCTTAGTTGATTCTGTGGGCCAAGCTATCATGTTAAAAAAAATAAAGGAAGAGATAGAAATAATGAACGGAAAGAGAGAGAGAGAGAGAGAGAGAGAGAGAGAGAGAGAGAGAGAGAGAGAGACAGAGTTAGAAATAATGAACGGAAAGAGAGAGAGAGAGAGAGAGAGAGAGAGACAGAGAGAGAGAGAGAGAGAGAGAGAGAGAGAGAGAGAGAGAGAGAGAGAGAGAGAGAGGGAGAGAGGGGGGGGGGGGGGGGGGGGGGGGGGGGGGGGGGGAGGTCAGGAATTCATATAGGAGAAATCAATTCTAGTCAAATGCCATAAGTAATCTTGCTTCAAATTATGTTATGTGAATATTTATAAACCAATTCTAATGTTTTTCTTGTTCAGCAGCAATTAAGTTATTTGCACTTAAGTAGTAAGAAAACAATGGACATAAGATATGCAGGCTGGGTTTTTCAAAGTTTTAGCAAACGTCATTACACTGGGTTTCCATAAAGAAGCTTAAGTATTGAAGAACTAGATAGCGGGTCTGGTCAAGGGCTTGAAAACCTGAAATTTACATCTTTAGGCATAGAGTGGGCAAATGAGCTCCATATGGAAGCACAGGTAGAGTTTTGAAATACTTATTGGAATAGTGGTTCCCTCTGTCTTTGCTTTTAATTTTTATCCATAATAGAGGATTACATGACATAATTTAATGAACTAACACACATATATATTAGATTACACAGTTCCTATTTCCTATACATTAATCCCTCAAAAGAGTTTTAAACCCTATTATATTATCAAGCATGGGATATACCACTGTAGACAGTATAAACTGACAATGTGTTATTCAATAATCAGATAATATAAGACTTCACAATATTTTTAAGGATATTGTTAAAATTTAATAATATCTAACACATTCATATTTTTAAAAAATTAACCTTTTATTTAAAATTAGTTAATTAAAATTCTATTTAATTAAAATTAAATTAACATTTTTGTTTAAGAATAAGATTTTGTTTCTCTGTATTATTTCCCAAACTGTCGACTTAATACCATGCAATTTATGCCAAAATAAAAGAAGAAGGGCTGTGTTTGGTACTTCATCATGGAAAGCTCAGTCTGTGAATCGCTGCAGTTGAAATGTTCCTCTCACCCTTGATTCTGTCTTTCTCTACACTACTCAAATGTGAATAATGGAGGGTGTGGTTTCAGAAATGAAGAGGTACATCCCAGGATAAAGAGCAGAAGACCATCCAGTTGTCTCCAGGATGACAAAGGATGACAGCGAAGATGGACAGTGAAAGACCCAGCTTTTAAAACTGATTAAGCAATAAAAATTGAAGAAAACTATTAAATAGTGTATTGACACATTTGGTTTGCTGACAGAGCAATGAAGCATGCTGTACACTATGATAAAACTAATTTTTGAAACCTATGTTTATGGACAATAAAAGGAATTTTTTCTTGAGAAGCTAGAAGCCATTAAAGTTTAAACAGAATGGACTTTGCAGAGCAGCAAGAGTGTCAAGAATGAGTGTTTTAGCAGGGTCTTTGCAGTTCCTCACAATATTTGACATTTTAGAATAGATTAAAATAATGGTTATTCTAGTGGGCATTTGGAGAAATCATTCAACAAAACAAGTAAAACTAGCTAAAACTTATATAACTACCAAATACTGTGTAAACACTCATTGTAACATCAGCTATAGTTCTAGTGTTCTTATTTCTAAATGATATTTTCATAATAGTTATACAAAAGAGGTCATAGAAAGCACACTATAGACTGATAAAATGAATCTTGAGAAAACATGTTAAATTTAATTAGATTTACTTCGTCATTCTATGCTCTGGTAGAGCTGAACTTCCACTCATAGAATGCTCATGCCAGGGGTCACTAATTCCTGAAGTTTCTCTCATGAAAGCAAGGGGGCAAATATACCCATACATAGTCATAAAAGTTGTTTCCTGAAGTGATTTTTTGTTGTTGTTCTTATCTAACAGATAAAACTTGGCTGAAGAAAAGAGTGTAGAGCTATGCCACTATTAGCCACAGAAGCCAGGCAGTGATGGCAAAAATCGTTAATCCCAGCACAGGGGAAGCCGAGAAAGGTGGATCTCTGTGAGTTCAAGGCCGTCCTGGGCTACACCAGATTGCTCCAGCCTAAAAGAGACTCAAAGCCAGGCGGTGGTAGTTTACAGCTTTAATTTCAGTTCTTGGGAGTCACATGACTTTAATCTCAGGACTAGCGGGGTGGAGACATCAGGAAATATGACTAAACAGATAGAGGAATATAAGGTGGGAGGATACAGGATCTTACTGCATTCAGTCTGAGGTTTCATAGTGATGGCATTTAGTCTGAGGCCTTGTGGAGACACGATACTCCATTCAGTCTGAGAATTTTGTAGAGGTAAGAGATAAAGGCTAGCTATTCTGTTTCTCTAATCTTTTTGCTTTCAATCCTTAATATCTGACTCTGTGTTTTTATTATTAAGACCAATTAAAATTCCCACTGCAGTCCCCACTATTTGTTAAGAGATAGTCTAGACATCTCAGTGACGGTTAGTGTTTTACAAATCAGATTGCCCTCTCCTTTCCAGGTCTGAACTGTCTGATCCATATTACTCTACAAGTAGCCATACACATAAGGGTACCTCTCATTCAAGAATTAAAAATATTCCCCCTTTTTATCTTTCTTAAAAAGAGGAGAATCTTTTATGTTAAAAATTAAATATAAATAATTCTTTTCATTGCACCTTTTTAAAAAGTATTTTCATTTTGCAAGGGTATTGGCTTATACTTCTTTACTCAAGAATTTTCTTCAGTTCTTTCCACTCTGATTTGCAAATTATAAAGTTAATAATGTCATAATAACTTTTTTCTTAATCCTCCAGGTATTAGAGAAATCATCAGGTACTAAGACCATTCCTTTTTCTCTCTATAACTCACTGTTTTGGTTGCTGAACTGGTTAAACATTAGCTTTCTCATTTTTTGGGGGGGGGTTTATTAAAGATTTCCAACTCCTCCCCCCTCCCTCCCCTCCCTTCCACCCATACCCCCACTCCACCCTCCTCCAAGACAAAGAGCCATCAGGGTTCCCCTCACCACGTCAAGTCCAAGGTCCCCCCCCCCCCCCCCCCCAAGTCCAGGAAGGTGAGCAACCAAACTGACAAGGCTCACAGTGAGCCCGTCCATGCTGTAGAGTTCATGTTCATTGCCGTTGTCCTTGGTTTCTTCGTCCTCCCCCACCGTCAGCCACACTCAGAGAGTCCGGCTTTGTCCCCTGTTCCATCAGTCCCACTCCAACTGGACTTGGCGGTCTCCCGTTAGATCTGTCCCACTGTCTCAATGGGTAAACGCACTCTTCACGGTCCTGACTTCCGAGCTCATAATCTCCCTCCCTCTGCTCCTCATCGGGACCTTGGGATCTCAGTCCGGTGCTCCTATGTGGGGCTCTGTCATTTTCTCCATCCAATGCCAGGTGAAGGTTCTATCAGCTGGCAACTTTTTGATGGTGACCTCTACAGTTTAATCTAGGTTCTAAACTTGCTATTTAACAGACCTACAGGTATACAGTTTAACAGACCTCTAGCCTTGTTGTCTACATTATCTTAACTCATAGCACTTACAACTGGCATTGATCATGGCTATATTAGGGAACATATATCTCGTTTTCCATATTATGTTTCCCATACTAACAAATATTGGGCAAAATAACCAAGAATTTACTATTGTTCAAATTCCTTCCCTTGTTGGAGTAACAGATTTCTTGTAGATAAAGCTTTCCATAGAGGTATCATTTTGTCTGGTTGTAGAAAAAAATGCAATTGGGGCTTACAGATGAGTACTGGGATTCTGTCCTTATTGTCACAATATTAACTCACTATGTAATTTCTTAAAGAATGTGAATTTCTTTCATTTGCTAAAAATATTGTTGATGCCATCTAACATAAGGATTATACAAGCAAATGTTTACTGTAATTGTTTTTATTAATGGTTACTATAAGCATTAGTAAAATACATAATACAATGGAAAATACAATTCTTTTGGTGTTTATGTGTATGTGTTGGGTGGTATATGAGTTTATGGAGGCACCGGTGCACTTCTGAATACTTTGGCTAGAAGATCACATGAAGTGTCATTTTTAGGAATTTTTATTTCTGGGCCCTAACAACTTCTGGGGAGTTAGTGAGAAAGTGTGTAGTCAATAGTCAATAGCATAGACCCGGGGAGTCAGGTAAGAGACAAACAGCAGACTTGTTTATTCAGGAATTTGGAGAGCCTTTTATATCCTCCTCCCATCACCCAGGCTGTGTTCTAATCTGCTGACATCATGTGGTCACTCCAACAACAGGCTGGCTCATCTCTTGGCCTTGGAGGCCTTAACTTCCTATATTTGCACCCTTTTAAATTTATTACATGGGAACTCAGTGAGAGTCAGATCTTGTTGACACAGAAGGGCTCAGCGACTGTACTGTGCCTGGCTTAAGCTGGCCTGCCAAACAAGCTCTACCCATCACCAACAATCAGCCCTCAAAGAGCTTTTATTACTGTAGAGCTGATAGGGTGGGGAGACTAGGCAGTAGCCTTTTGAATTTCAGATAAACATGACCTCCTGTGGAGGACTGCAAAAAGGATGACTAAGAGCTATTAACACCTGGAAGTCACCTTAGTTGATGTCTGCTGCTGTTGAGTATTCTTTAGGAGATATCCAAGGAGAATAAGGATTACGAATACCACCCCACCAATTAAAGCATATGTGAACATTCAGGAGGGAGGGATCAAATAGCCTTTTTGCATTATGACAAACTTTTTCAGAAAATGAAGAGTCAAAGGCTATAATCTCGGCCCATATCTGATCTAATTGAAAAGAATGTGTGTTAACTATAATAAATAATACAGAATCTTACTTGACCATGACCATAGGTCCTTAATATATTTAGCCAGCTCCCAGCTTGCTGAACTAACATTCCTCATCTCAAAAGGAGTCATACAAAATGCGAAAAGCAAGAGACACAATTGAGTCCCATCAAGGTATTTAAAGTGCCAATTTTTTCCTCTAATAGTAAATCAATTTTTTATGGAGGGGTCAATGAGAGCAAGAAAGGGAGTATCTACAGTACTGTTCTTGACTATTCTCTTTATTTGGAAGCAGGCTGATCCATGGCTGGAAGCACATCTCTACCAGGATTCATATTGGTATTGTGACAGTATGATGAAAACCAGAAGTATATCGTCTCCCATGAGTTAGCAAGGTAGCAAGTAGCTGCTATGGGTGCAAGATAGGATCTCTCTCTCTCTCTCTCTCTCACTCTCACACTGTCTCTATCTCTGTATCTCTCTCTCTCTCTTTCTCTCTCTCAGGTCAAGGGTATGTTCTTTGGCAAAGATCCCCAGTGTTTGTAGTCAGGGCTGAACCCCTTGTCATCAAAAATGAGGAAGTTCATATTGAAAAAGACCTCTTTAAGGCCAGATGAGGACCCTATAAATTCATTGAATTGTTAGAGGCATAAACAGGGACATTGTTAGTCTTAGGTGCCCAAGGTACTCCCATAACTACCATAGTCAACTTAAGAGCCTTGATATCATTGACAGCTTTCTCCACAGAGAGGAAAAGGACAAAAAAGGAGAAACAGGTATCTATTATCACATGAACATATTTAAGATTGCCAAAAGGGGCATAGTGTGCAACATTCATCTGCCAGATGGCATGAGACAACAAGCCCCAGGGATTAACACCTGCACACTGAAGCAGTCCTAAGTGGACAAGAGAGGCACAAGTGGCACATGCCCAAGACAAATGTTTACCTTGGGGAACTAGTAATTTTGGAAGAAGTCTATGCATATTCTGTGGAGACAAATGGAACTCCTGGTGAAGAGCTCCGGCTTGCTCTAGGAGATCCATACTGGCTGTTAATTTGATTGTGTCTGTGAAATCATTTCCTTGAGTCAATATTTCAGGTAATTTAGAGTGAGATCTAATATATGACAGGTACCAGGGCTCAGTCCTCTGATTTAAGACATCTTGTATGAGCAGCATAGGACTGGTAATGGGAATCAGTGAGTCTTTGACTAGAGAAAAGGCCAGCACATGAACTGCCTACTGAACTGCATACAGAACAGAAAAAAAAATGTTAACCAGCTTGATCTGGAACTCCATGAGAACCTTGAGAAGGGCCAATAGCTCACCTCATTCAATGGAACCAGGGTTGGGGATAACATATGTAACATCTTTGGAGACAGGACTATGTATAAGAATGCCCTATCTATTTTATTGGAATCTGTAAATATCAGGGTGGTGTGAGGGATGGAAGTGGAAGGGACTGCATGGAGTTGGTTCTTTATTGGAAGTGTAGGAGTCCCTGCTAAGATCTTGATTTTTGCAAATGATTGTGCATAGTTACTGTGAATCCCGTAATCATTTGATATAGTCTGCCATGAGGGGATGGGTATTCTTTAAAGAAAAGTGAAAGGCAAGCTTATCTTGTTCTCATCCACATATTCTCTGTCCATGGGTTCATGTTTTAAGGCAAGTTGGAAGGACTGATCAAATTTAGAGGTGATTTTGCACAAATCAGGATGTGCTCAATGTATCCATAATAGGGGCTCAGATTGCCAAAATGTTCCCAATAAACTCCTGGATGTCCAGAGGATCATTGCCAACAAGGGCTTCTGAGGGGTGTGGTATACAGGCTAGAGATATATTGAATAATCACAACCTTTTATATTAAATCTCTAGTCTCATGAGTAACCATGGTGGTCGCACACATAGGATCCTCCAATGATAAGGGTATCATTTCTAGATCAATGAACCATGCCAAATAATTGTTGTGATTCTAAGAATGAGTACAATCTTTTTATCTCCAAATTAAAGGAGAGAGGGGGAAACCTGTTTAGCAATGGAAAAGTCTAAAAAGGCATAAAAGATTATGGTTGGAACTTTATCTGGCAACCCCATTAGATGTAATGATGTAAGACCTTTGAACACTATTTTTGGCAGTCCTCTGCAGATAGACTGCATCTGGATATGCCAGAAATAGGTCATCCATATAATGAATTAATATGATGTTCTTGAGAATATTTATTAAGATCTAAGAAACATATAACTGGCAGATTATGAGGCTATTCTTCATTCCTGGCATTAAATAATCCATAGATATCTCTTGGCTGGCTTATGCACATTAAGTTCCCATATTGTAAAGGCAAAGTTTTCTTGATCCTGTTGTGCCAGGGAATATTGAAAAAAGCAATACTTAATATTTAAAATTAAAATATAATTAGATGGAAGAATAGCACTGGAGTGGTGGAGGCCTGGCTGCATGGACCTCATTTTTTTTCTTTTCATCATTAAGTGCACAAAGATCTTGCAGGGGGTGGTAGTGTCCCAATCACTTGGGGATAACAAATATGGGTGTATTATATTTATTTGTGGTCAGTTCTTTGTTTCTCATCTTTAACTGTTCTCCAAATAATGTCTTTAGGATTGATGGCTTGGGTTCAATTACAGGCCACTGTTCTAACAAGATGTCTTGATTCAAGAGCCACATCAATGGAATGGGGCTAGGAGACTCAATTGTGTTGAATTTCTGAGAGACAGTGGCCCTTAGAATTAAGGGTAGAACACGTGCATCAGATCACAATTTGCCATACCTGTCTTTTCATGGATGTGAAGGTGATCAAAGAAAACTCCATTGTCAGTAGTTAGGGGAGCACCCATATCCTCCAGGATGTCTCTGCCCCAGAGGTTTCTTGGTACCATAGAAATGATAGCCTCCCTTTTTTCCATCAAGGTCTTTCCAGTGGACAGGAGGTGTGGTAAATTATGGATCCTGTTGTGCTCCTACTCCACTGATGGGAGGGCCAGGTCAAAGTTTCCAATGGGGAAAGCATAGTGCCTCCATTTTTAACAATATGGTGATGTCAGCTCCCATGTCTACCAAACCTCTGTCAGCTTGTCCATCAAGATAGATGGTCAGCATTGAGGAGCATGGGGAAAACGACAGTGTCTGGCATTTTTAATTACCAGAGCCTCCTCTTACTGTCAGGGCTGAGGAGTATCCTGCCTGGAATTTAAAGGGACTGGTACTTTGGCAGGCTATGATCTGCAATCCTTTGCCCTATGAAATCCCTATTGTATCTGGGGCACCAAGTCTTAGGTTTTGCCCTGGGGGCAATCACACTACATATGTCCTGTTTTCCCAAATCCTCAACAAAATCTATATACTTGGGGACCCTTGGCTATGTCATCCATATGCTGCCTATCTGTAAGGAGGGAAAACAGGGAAGTGGTAAGGACAGTGATGGGACTGTCACTGGGATCAAGATTTCTCATGACCTGTACTTGGGTATATCCTCATTGCAGATCATGGTGACTATACTGCAGGTAGAGGCATTAAGCTCTTCCCAAACTAATTGTTTGATTAACTTTTCCCTAGTGGGTCCTGGGTGTATTCTCTGCTCCACTGCCTCAGTGACACATGTGAGAAAATCAGTAAAAAAGTGCCCTTGGCTGTTGAATAAGATTGCAGAAGTAAGCTGAAGGGTCCTGCAGGTGCATGCTTTATGAGACTTGAAGGTCAGGTCAGAAACATGTTGGGAGTAGGCTTGATGTCCAATCTGTGCCTGATGGATGGAATAGATAAAGTTACTTCATCCAGTGAGCATGTCAAGGGTCACTGAAATATTAATTAAGGGGTTCATTCATGCTTGAACTTCTGCCTGATCAAAAGCTTATTTGCATCCAAGAAAGGCAGCTGGCTCCAACATAGCTTTGAGCACATTATATCAGTCTAAGTAAATGTGTATGTAGTTGCATTGCCCACTGAATGGGAACTTGTTTGAAGTAATGTGAATCTGGGCCCAACTCATTAGACACCTTCTGAATAAGACAGAGTTAAGCTATGGGGTGATGTGGAATTCCCCTCTGTATGCTGTGAATACCTTTGGTTAATAAAGAAAGTGTCTTGAGCCCATGATAGGACAGAAAAGAACTAGGAAGGAGAAACTAAACTGAATGTTGGAAGAAAGAAGGTGGAGATTAGAGAAGCCATGTAGCCCTACTGGAGACAGACTGACAGAACATAATTTGATAAGCCACAGCCACGTGGTGATACACAGATTAATAGAGATGGGTTAAATTAAGATATAAGAGTTAGTCAATAAGAAGCTAGAGCTAATGGGCCAAGCAGTGATTTGAATAATATAGTTTCTGTGTGTTTATTTTGGACTGAGTGGCCGGAAACCAACAAGTGGCTTCTTCCAACAATGGGGTTGGAATCCAGGACTGGTTAATGGCATTTTGTTCCAGGTTGACTGGGAAGGCTTTAGCCAACCTTTGAGACATGTGATGTTGTAGGAGGTACCTGGAGGAGCTTGTGGTCATACCACAGTGTGAGAGAATTTCTGCCTTCAGGGGCAAACAGACACGGAAGCACTTCCCTCCAGGAGTTCCACATATGGAGTGTAGCCTCCTACAATGTGAGTGGAGCTGACAGGGAAATGGTACATGCAGTCTTAACTGTGGCAGAGCCATCCTCAGTAGGTTTTGCATGGCTTGAACTGTCTCCTCATTGGATGTCATAGAGAGATCAGATATGGAGGTGAAGGAGAGATCAGATGTGGAGGTGAAGAAGAGATTACCCAGTTAGTAGAGGGAGACAGATGTGGAAAATTGTGTTTGATCTTTATGGATTTTGATGTTGTTGATTTTTGTTTTTGTGAGGGGGTTGTTTATTTCTTTTTGTTTTTGTTTCTTCAAGACAGTGTTTCTCTCTATAGCAGCCTTGGATGTCCTGGAACTAGTTCTTGTAGATCATGCTAGCCTTTCTCTGCCTCCCAAGTGCTGGGATTAAAGGCATGCATCAACACCATCCAGCTGTGATCGGTATATTTTATTCTTAGTGGGAGATTTCCATGTTTATTCAGGCCATGACCGTATGCCCACATGGTATCTCTGGATGACGGACAGTGTTCAGGAGCTGAGCCTTGGTTTCATCTCCTGGGGGGGGGGGTCACTTATATGGGGATGTTGGGTGAACCAAAACAGAAAAAATATGCATTCATAACTGGATGGGCAGACAAACATGACAAACAGCACAAAAAAGGAAAGAACTGTGTTTCCAACACTTTCCTGCCAAAGGGACTGAAAATACACATCTTCTCACCAAGATACACCATCTTGGGGGCACTGTCCAGTGCCATGAATAAGGAGAGGAAGATGATTAAAACTTGTTCAGGTGACAGGTGTTGCTAAGTCCTAATGGATCTTTTGGGTGAGAGGTAAGATGGTATGAAGTCAATGGCATAGACCATGTGAGTCAGGTAAAAAGATAAACATCAGACTTATTTATCAATAATGGAGAGTGCCTTATATGCCTTCCTCCCAGCACCCAGGCTGCCTTCTGATCCATTGACATTGCATAGACGTCCATCCTTGGCTAGGAACAATCAGGACCTCTGTTATTCGACATGCCTGTTATTAGACCCTCAGGCAGATTCCAGGATAGTCCATTTCTTGGCCTTGTAATCATACTACAAATGGCATCAGCCTACTTTTTTGATAGTCTCTCCTTGACTGGCCTAGATCCCGACAGTTCAGCCAGACTAGACCCACTAGTAAATGAGCCCTATGAATCATCTTGCTCCCACCACACTAGAGCTTGTAGTATAATGGCATTTTTGTATCTTTTCCATTTAAAAGTGGCATAAGGATGGAATTCAGGTCTACAAGCTTATAAAGTGGTAGGTTACTCCCAGAACTCCATCAATAGCCTTGAAAATGTAATTTTAATGTAATAAAACTCTTCATTATTTTACACTTTGACTGATCATTTCAATGTGTTTTTAAGGAGCATCTAGGAATCTCATAGAAAAACTCTGTTCCCTATGAATTTTATGTGGGAATTTTCACCTGTTCAATCACTTTAGTTGCTTTGTACTTTAGATTTTTTATTTCACTCTTCGTTCAAGTAATTATTTATAAGATGTTCACTGTTAGTGCCTGATCAAGTGTTCACAGATTCTCTCCTTGCCATTTTACACATCTCTCTTGTTGTCTTATTTGTATAGTTTTTATTGACAAGCCAATTGATCTCTCTATGTCTCTCTCTTTGTCTCTTTGCATGATTGTATGTGTGTGCATGTGTTTGAGAGATAGATATTGAGATGTGTGTATAACTTTATTATTTTGGGAGGCTTATTTTTATAGTCCCAGAAGTTCCTATTACCACAACAAATTGTGTGAACTGATAATATTCACTTTATTTATTGGTGAGAATTAGACAATTATGATTTTTTGTCACATATCATAGGATATTGAACCAATGACAGATATTTATAATGTATATTGGCTTAATTTTACTAGTATTTACTTTTAAGGTTTTTGAATTTTGACTTTATGCTTTCATTAAAATCAGTTGATCAGAATCATTACAGCATGCACTTTTTAAAAATATTTGTCTCCATAACACTTATCTGTCGCTGTTCACCTTGATTTCATCTCCACTTGAAACTTTCTCTTTACTGTTTCTTGTATGAAAGTATTTAAAGTCAATGAACTCCCTTAGCCTTATTTTGTGTGAGAAAATATTTTGTTTTCAGTTTCAAAGGAGAGAAGTACATTATTCTTTTTTAGCAGTTGATTTTATTCATTCCCCCAGAACTGTGATATAAAGACCCATGTTTTTTATTAAGTTAACATAAAAGTAAAGGTTTTCCTTAAGGCATTTTCATGCATATATGTCATTAAATTTTGTCCCTTCCCCCTAGCTAAACTTCTCTTATGCTTCCATCTCATTTATCTTTTTTTCCTCATTTTTTTTATTAAAGATTTCCATCTCCTTCCCTCCTCCTCCCCCTTCCCTCCCCTCCCTTCCACCCATACCCCCTCTCCACCCCTCTCCAAGACAAAGAGCCATCAGGGTTCCCTTCACTATGTTAAGTCCAAGGTCCTCCCAGCTCCCCCTATGTCCAGGAAGGTGAGCAATCATTTATCTTGTTACCTCATCTTAACATCCTATTTAGATCTTCTTCTCATTTCATATTTTGTTTTCTTTTTGTTCTTTTTTTTATTAAAAATTTCTGCCTCCTCCCCGCCTCCCATTTAACCCCTCCCCCCTCCACTCCCCCTCCCTCTCCTTTCCAGAGAGCAGAAAGGGTTCCCTGCCCTGTGGGAAGTCCAAGTTCCTCCCCCCTCCATCCAGGTCCAGGAAGGTGAGCATCCAAACAGGCCACCCCCCCCCCCCCCAAAGCCAGTATGCATAGTAGGATCCAAATCCAGTGTCATTGTCCTTGGCTTCTCAGCAGCCCTCATTGTCCACCATATTCAGGGAGACCGGTTTTATCCCATGCTTTTTCAGTCCCAGTCCAGCTGGGCTTGGTAAGCTCCGATTAGATCAGTTCCACCATCTCAGTGGATAGGGGGACCCCTTGCAGTCCAGACTTCCTTAATCATGTTTTCCCTCCTTCTGCTCCTCATTTGGACCTTGGGAGCTCAGTGCGGTACACCAATGTGTGGCTCTGTCTCTATCTCCATCCATCGCCAGATGAAGGTTCCCTCAATAAAGGACATCAAGCCTATAATTCGTGATCTTGAGAAGACAATAAGAAGGTGAAACCAAAGAAAAACATATAGTTATCCTCCTGGATATTGGAAGTAGACAAGCTTGCCGGATAAAAATTGGGAACTTGTGGGTGGGGTGGGGTGGGGTCAAGGGGAGATGGGGAGAGAAAAGTGTGAAGGGGAGGATAGGAAAAGCTTGGGGGAATGGGATGCTTGGGATAAAGGAAGGGTGGATATGGGAGCAAGGAAGCATATATCCTAATTAAGGGAGCCATCTTAGGATTATTAAGAGACTTGACTCTAGAGGGGTTCCCAAGTATCCAGGGAGGTGCCCCCAGCTAGTTCCGTGGGCAGCTGAGGAGAGGGAGCCTGAAAAGGCAAGATCCTATAGCCATACTAATGAATACCTTGCATATCACCATAGAACCTTCACCTGGCAATGGATGGAGATAGAGACAGAGCCCCACATTGGTGCACCGGACTGAGCTCCCAAGGTCCTGACGAGGAGTAGAAGGAGGGAGAACATGAGAAAGAAAGTTATTTCATATTTTGTCTCAAGAATTTTTACAATCTCTCCACTTTCTCATCTCCTGGCAGTTTATTAGTAGGAAACAGATTGACACTTTTCTGATGCCTCTAAAATGTTCTTTGTCCCAATTTGAGATTTAATCACAGCATTGGTGTGTGTGTGTGTGTGTGTGTGTGTGTGTGTGTGATAAGTTAATTCTGGGAATCATACATCATTAATACTTTTCCTCTTATTCAATCAAATGCAGAGCTCACCAATATGACTACCCTTTGTGACTAGTATGCCCTGTAGTATGCAGCCTATATTATAGGCAGAAAATCTCACCAATCTGATATTTAAATGGATTTCTAGGTATTGCAAATCTTGTTCTCATGTTTGTGTGCTATAATTACTGGAACCACTAAGCCATCACTCTAGCCCCATTATCTCTTTCAATAACCCTTCCACTTACTTATTCCTAGGCATAAATTTATTCAGAGATTCACAAAATTTCTGCATTGATCCACTCAGTGTGCTCTATAAATGTCATACAATTTTTCACATATTTTAATTTATTTCTCTTTCTTTAGTGGATGATTTTTTAATATGCCTTTGGGTCCCAAGTCTTTAATCGGCTTAATCTTTTTCACTGTTGAATATCAACTCTATAATCTCCAAGCATACACACACACTCAACACACACACACACAAAACTCACAAAAATTCACAACATACGTGCACACCAATACACACATAAACCTCCACACATACTTAAACACACACAGAATACTCAAAAACACGCATACACATCCACAAATACATCCATAAGCATACACAAATGTACACATCTACAAGCATACAAAAATGTACACATCCATAAGCATACACAAATGTACACACACACAAGTATACACATGCACAAACACATACATGAAGAAATGTATACACACTTTCATAAACACACATACACAAACATATCCTCACATACACGAGCACATACTCACATACCTAAACATACCCACATTCTCATACATCTATATACTTCCTCTTCAATAAAAGCTTCCCTTTTGTCTGCATTGCTCTCATATCCTTAGAGCCCCTGTCACCATTACATTTCTACTCCATAAATAGCATACCTCTTTTGGTTAGGGTTCAAGAATCCAGGAGTAATCCACCACAAACGACTGGGCTTGAGAAAGACAAAAATTTATTTAGAAAAAACTTATATCAGGGCAGTGACAGTGTTCAGGGTACAAACCTATCCTGAAGATGGGGCAGCAGCTAGTTTTAAAGGGGAAAAAGCCATAAAAAGACAGTTCCAGAGTCCCATCTAATTATAATTTAATACGAGGGGAAGGTAGTTGGGAATTTTCCTTAGTGGTAAAATTTCAGCTATCAGGGGGTTGTGTGGTTTGGTGGTTCAGACTCAGTTCTGGGACTCAGAAGAGGATTGAACATTTGTGGTTTGGTCTTATTATAAGAAGGGAATCGATGCCTATGTAGGATTGGGGGTTGCAGCATAGTCTCAGGAAAGCAGTAACAACTCAGAGAAGAATAAACTAGAACAAAACTGGAGTTTTTACTGTTGACTAGACCCTAAGTTAGAGTTAAATTTGAATTGGTTTCTAGAGATTTACATTATCTTTCTTAATTTTAAGCAAAATATTGTATTTCTTTTAATTGAATTTTTTGTATTGAGTCTTTATAGATAAAACAGTAAAACCTGCAGTCATCTTGTACTGGCCTGGCACAAGGTAAGATCGTCATTTAACAGAATGGCCAAGGACTCCTGCTCTTTCTCTGTTTTAGAGCACCAAATAGATGAGAGCCTGTTGTGCCCACTGGGACTGAAAAAGCATGGGATAAAACTGGACTCCCTGAACATGGCAGACAATGAGGGGCTGCTGAGAAGCCAAGGACAATGGCACTGGATTTGGATCCTACTACACATAATGGCTTTGGGGGTGCCTAGACTGTTTGGATGCTCACCTTCCTAGACCTGGATGGAGGGGGGAGGCACTTGTTCTTCCTACATGGCAGGGAACCCTTACTGCTCTTTGGACAGGAGAGGGAGGGGGAGTGGAGGGGGGAGGGGGAGGTAAATGGAAGGCAGGGAGGAGGCAGAAATTTTTAATTAAAATAAATAAAAAATAAAAATTGAAAGGGGTGATTCTGAAGCCTGGTTCTAGGCAGAAGCTGAAGAAGCTGACAAATAAATATATTGTGTGGCTTGATCTTAAGAAAAGATAACCTGAAGCTTCTCACCTGTACACTCTGCACTGAGCAGGGATGGGCAACTACTATAGGTTTCTTTAGACTGTAGGATCTTTCATATTATTATTGTGTTTCCTCTATACTTTATGGGAGCAAAGTGCATGCCAGGCCTAATCCCTTCTTATAATCAGCCAGATTATTAAGTTAGTCCATGGCTATTAGCCACAACAGTGTATAAAGTAACTGTGTCCTATAACACATTACAAGAGAGAACCTTAAATCTTTGTTCTTTTCTGAAGCCATCTAAGTGTATAGATATCACAAGAGACAACAGAAAAAACATCCTAGTTCCTGGAAGATGGCATTTTTTCACATCTCAGGGTAGTAGCAGGTGTGAATCAAAGATGATAAAAGTTAGACCACAAGCTATTGATTCTTCCTCCTTCAAGGTAGAAGCTAAGTTCAGGCCAAAGATGGGATGTCATCAGTAAGAAGCCATTTAACTTTCAAATAAGTTAGTTTGTTTCTTTGATGCCCAGTTTTTTTTTTTGTTCTTTACATGTATGAGTTATTTTCCCTCTATCAGATGTGTAGATGTGTAGTGGGTAAAGATATTTTCTCATTATACAAGCTTTCATTTTTACCTGAAAGATGGCATCCTTTGCCATACAGCAAGTTTTCCATTTCAAGAGGTCCCATTTATTAACCATTTTTCTTACTCCCTATGCTCTGTGGTCTACTCTGAAGGTGTTTTCTGTAATTCAAGATTATTCCCCAATGTTACTTCTAGCAGATTTAGTGTATCTGGTCATATAAAGAGGTCTTTCATCCATTTACAGTTGAATTTTGAGAAGTGTGATAACTATGAATCAATATCTAGATATTGAGGACTTGTGTCTCTTTCTTGAATTCATTTTCAATGTTCAGCATGTCTGGCTTTATAGAAATACCATGCTGCATATATAAATATAGATCTGTAGAACAATTTGGCATCATGGATGATGATACCTCCAGCATTTCTTTTATTATTCAGGATTATTTTATTTATCCTTGTTTTTTGTGTATGTTTACATATGAAGTTGAATATTGTCTTTTAAGTTCTGTGAAAAACTGGAATTTAATGGGGATTTCATTGAGACTGTAAGTTACTTTTTGTAGGATGGCCACTTTTACTATATTAATCATATTAATCCATAAGCCTATGAGATCTTTGCATCTTCTGATCTCTTGTTCACCTTATTTAATGACAAAGTTTTGATCTTGTAAACTTTCACTTGTGTATTTAGTTACCCCATGTTATTTTATATTATTTGAGGCTATTGTGAAATGTATTGTTTTCCTGATTTCTTTCTTAGTCTGTCATTTGTACAGAGAAAGGTTACTAATTTTTGTAAGTCACTTCTATATCCAGTTACACGTTGGGATGTATTTCTCATCTGTAAGTGCTTCTTGGTGGAAGTTATGAGGTCATTTGTGTATTATAGCCACATCATCTGAAAGTGAAGATACTTTTATTTCTTCCCTTCACATTTGTGTCCCCTCAACCTACTTCAATAGTCTTATTATTCTAACAAAGATGTCTACTGAAGAGTTATGGAGAGATTAGAAAATATCTTGTTCCTGATTTTAGTAGAAATGTTTTGAACTTATCTTGTTTAGGATGATGTTGGCTGTAGTCTTGTTGTAAATCATCTCTCATATCTTGAGGTTTCTCTACTTTATCCATAGGCTTTCCAGTACTTTTATCATGAAGGGGTATTTGATTTTGTCATAAATCTTAAAAATGATCTTGTGTTTTTTTTCTGTCTGTTTATATGCTGCATTACATTATTCATTTTACATATGTTGAATCACGACTACAATTCTAGAATAAAGGTTGTTTATCATAGTGGATGGTCTGTTTGATTTTTTTTTGAATTTATGTTGTAAGTGTTTTATTGAGTATTTGGCATCATTATTTATAAGGGAAATATGTCTGTAAATATTTTTCTTTGGTAGGTCTTTTTGTGGTTTAAGTATCATGGAAACTGTATACTACTTAAAAATTGGGTAGTATTTCATTTATTTCCATTTTATTGAACAAAATTGAAGAATAATGGTGTTAACCCTTTGGTACTCTGATAGAATTCTACACTAAAACTTTCTGGCCTCTTTTTTTTGCTTTGGAGACAATTACTGCTTTTATTCATTAGTGGTTATAGTTTTGTGAAAACTGTTTTTCAGGTCTTGATTTAACTTCGAAAATAATCCATTACATTTATCTTTTCAAGTTTAGTTGAGTACAGGTTTTTAAAGTATGCTCGAGTGGTTCTCTGAATTTCCTCTGTATGTGTTATTATCCTTTCCCTTTTCTCTCCAATTTTATTAATTTAGATCTTAAACTTTGGCTAAGGGTTTGCCAATTTTAATGATTTTCTCAAAGAACCAACTCCTTTTTTATTGTTTAATTAGTGCATTTTTCATTCTCTTTTAATACTTTCAACTGTTAGTTTGATTATTTTTCTTATATAGTCCTTTGGAGTACTATTTCTTCTTTTTTGTTCTAGAGCTTTCAAGTGTGGTGCTATGTTACTTGTGTGGGACCTATCCATTTTTCATTTCTATTATAGGCATGTAGAGCATGAGTGGACCTCTTAGAACTGCCTTCACTGAGCTTCATAAGTTTGGATATGCTGTCTTTTCATTTCATTCAATTCTAAATTGTTTAAATTTCTTTCTGAATTTCCATCTTGACCCATTTTTCATTCAATAGTGATTAATTTCATTTTCATAATTTTATAAGTTTTCTGTTGTTTATGTTGTTGATTTTCAGTTTTGATCCATTTTATCAGAAAGGATATGCAATATTTCTTCAAATTCCTTTTATCTGTTGCAACTTGTTTGTGTCCTAATATGTGGTCAATTTTGGAAAAAGTTCCAGGAGGTACAGATAAGAATTCTGGTCTATTCTTTTTGTGTTTGGGTGAATTGTTTCTCTTCCCTTTGACTAAGATCAAGTGTTGTGTGATGTGAGATTCCCCTTTGTGTGCTGTGATTACAACTGATTAATAAAGAAGCTGATTTGGGCATATAGCAGGGTAGAACAGAGCTAGGTGGGGTAAACTAAACTAAATGCTGGGAGAAAGAAGGCGGTCAATAGATGCCATGTAGCTCCGCTGGAGACAGATGTCAGGGACAAAACTTTACCCAGTAAGCCAGAGCCATGTGTCCATTCACAGATAGAGATAAATTAGTTAAAATATACTTAAGCTATTGGCCTAACAATAGTGAAATAATATGACTTTGTGTGATTTTTTTCAGGGCTGAGCAGCCGGGAATGAACAAGAAGCCTCAGCCAACAGTTGTGTTTGGGTGAAGTGTTCAGTAACTATCTGTTAGGTCCATTTGGTTTATGACATCATTTAGCTCTAAGATTTTTCTCCTTTATTAGTGTCTGGGTGATCTGTCTATTGGCAAGAGTAGGGTATTGCAGTCATTTATTATCTCTGTATGAGGGACAAAATGACATTTTAGCTGTAGTATTGTTCTTTTATGAACTTGGATGTTCTTTTGCTTGCTGCATAGATATTTCTAATTGCATAGTGTTCCCTAAATGGTTTTTTTTCTTTGATAAAAATTATTTCATGTTAGTTTTCATTGGAAGCCTACTTTGTCAGATTTTTTATTTATTTATTTTTATTATTAAAATTTCCACCTCCTTCCCACCTCCCATTTCCCTCCCCCTCCTTTAACTCCCCTCCCCATCCCTTGCCAGTCCAAGGAGCAGTCAGGGTTCCCTGCCTGCCCTGCGGGAAGTCCAAGGTCCAACCCACTCCATCTAGGTCCAGGAAGGTGCACATCTAAACAGACTAGGCTCCCCAAAAGCCAGTACATGCGGTAGGATCAAAACCCAGTGCCATTGTTCTTGGCTTCTCAGTCAGCCTTCATTGTCCGACACGTTCAGAGAATCCGGTTTGATCCCATGTTTCTTCAGTCCAGGTAGAGCTGGTCTTGATGAGCTCCCATTAGACCAGCCCCGCGGTCTCAGTGGGGGGGCGCACTCCTGGAGGTCCTGACTTCCTTGCTCATGTTCTCTCTCCTTCAGCTCCTCATCTGGGCCTTGGGAACTCAGTCCTGTACTCCAGTGTGGGTCTCTGTCTCTAGCTCCATCCATCACCAAATGAAGCTTCTATGGTGATATGCAAGATATTCATCAGTATGGCTATAAGAAAGGGCCATTTCAGGCTCCATCTCCTCTGCTGCCCATGGAACTAGCTGTGGACATCTCCATGGAACCTGGGACCCCCTCTAGAGTGAAGTCTCTTGCTAACCCTAGAATGGCTTCCTTAATTAAGATATCTTCTTCCCTGTACCCCTATCAATCCTTCCTCCATCCCAACCATTCCATTCCCCCAGTGTCTCCCCATCCTCCCCTCCTCACTTTTCTATCCACATCTCCCCATCACCCTTTTCCACCACCCCACCCCCACCTCCACCCGCAAGATCCCAATTTTTGCCTGGCAATCTAGTCTACTTCCAATATCCAGGAGGATAACTATATGTTTTCCTTTGGGTTTACCTTCTTATTTAGCTTCTCTAGGATCAGGAATTATAGGCTCACTGACCTTTATTTATGTCTAGAATACACTCATGAGTGAGTACATACCAAATTCAGCCTTTTCGGTCTGGATTACCTCACTCAGAATAGTGTTTTCCATTTCCATCCATTTGCATGCAAAATTCAAGATGTCATTGTTTTTTACCGCTGAGTAGTACTCTAATGTATATATATTCCACACTTTCTGTATCCATTCTTCCATTGAAGGACATCTAGGTTGTTTCCAGGTTCTGACTATTACAAATAATGCTGCTATGGACATAGTTGAACAAATGCTTTTGTAGTATAATAGGGCATCTCTTGGGTATATTCCCGGGAGTGGTATTGCTGGATCCTGGGGTAGGTTGATTCCGAATTTCCTGAGAAACCGCCACACTGATATCCAAAGTGGTTGCACAAATTTGCATTCCCACCAGCAGTGGATGAGTGTACCCCTTACTCCACATCCTCTCCAGCAAAGGTTATCATTAGTGTTTTTTATTTTAGCCATTCTGACAGGTGTAAGATGGTATCTCAATGTTGTTTTGATTTGCATTTCCCTGATTGCTAAGGAGGTTGAGCATGAGCTTAAGTGTCTTTTGGTCATTTGAACTTCTTCTGTTGAGAATTCTCTGCTCAGTTCAGTGCCCCATTTTTAATTGGGTTAAAGAGGATTTTAAAGTCTAGTTTCTTGAGTTCTTTATATGTTTTGGAGATCAGACCTTTGTCTGTTGTGGTGTTGGTGAAGATCTTCTCCCAGTCAGTAGGTAGCCGAGAAGAATGAAAATAGATCCATATCTATCACCATGTACAAAACTCAAGTCCAAATGGGTTAAAGACTGCAATATTAATCTGAACACACTAAACCTGACAGAAGAGAAAGTAGGAAGTACTCTACAATACAAGGGCACAGGAGATCACTTCCTATGTACAACCCCAGCAGCACAGGCATTAAGGGCAACATTGAATAAATGGGACCTCCTAAAACTGAGAAGCTTCTGTAAAGCAAAGACACTGTCATTAAGACTTTGTCAGATATTTAAAGTTACATTGCTTTGTTTTTTGTGTCCATCAGCTTAGAGTAACTCTCCACACTTTTACCATGATCTTATGTCTATCTTTTATGTTAAGCTTTTTCTTGTATGCAGCAGAATAATGGAGCCATTTCTTAAATTAAATCTTTTAATATGCATTTTAAATGAAGAATGAGTAGTATTTTTTGATTTCTGTTATTTTATTGTGGTGTGCTCTCGTTTCTATTTTCCGGTATGCCATTATTTATTATTTGTGTTAATTAGGTGTGGTTAAACTGTCTATGTTGTAGTTCTCCTTCTATAACATACTGCATGCTGTGTTTGTACATAGATACTGCTTAAATTCTGTTTTATCAGAGAGTGCCTTTCTTTCTCTGTCTATTGTGATTGAACATTTAATTGGGTATAGTGGTCTGGGCTGGCATCTATGGCCTAAATGTTTGTAGAACACCTCTCCTGGCCTGTCTGTTTTTTAAAATCTCATTGAGAAGTCAGGAAATATTCTAATAATAATATATTTCTTCTCTTTCAGCTTTTAATATTCTTTCTTTGTTCTGCAAGTTTATTGTTCTGACTATTATGTTCTAAGGGGACTTTCTTTTCTGGTCCAGTCTATTTTGTTTTCTGTATGCTTCTGAAACCTTGATAGCCACCCATGCCTTAAGAATAGGTAAGTTTTCTTCCGTGATTCTATTGTAAATATTTTATGTGCCTTTGGCCTTGGTTTTTTTTCCTTCGCTCCATTACCTAATATCTGAGTTCTGGACACTAACATCAGCAAAGTGGTCTCCCGTTACCTGTTAATAGAAGACACCTCTAAACCTACAAAAAAAAAAAATACATCATGGCATTTGTTTCATTTGTTTTCTAGTTGGAACATTGTTATGAACAAGACAGACAACTGTAAATATGTTTATTTTCTCATATTACTTATTAAGTGTCTTCCTGAAATCTAGGAAAGCATTAAGAAATATAGACAGACCTTAGGATTAGGAATATCATCAACACTGTTAAATATTTCAAACAGCCACCCTAGACAGTGTGGGGCCCATGTAGTATCAAAGAATTTATATGAATATTATTATAAGCTGAGGATAATAGAGATTTGTTAGATGAATAAAGAATCAGTTTTCTTATTGCTTGCATTATCTAACTCCAAAGAACAATTACTGAATGAATCTTCTTCACATTCTTTTTTTGGAGCAAGGCGCTCCCAGCAGAAAAGTCAAGTGTGGTTCTATCTTTATTAGATTCTCTCTGGAGATGTTTCACAGCCATGAATACGTAAAACACAGCACAGGTGCAGACAGAAATATCATGCATACGTTCCTATCTTCTGCTCTTCTACAGATCTTTGCTTTCACTTTTCCTAAAGAAACCTCTTTTATTTTCTGGGATTCTTCCTTTTTCATCCCTGTAAATTAGTTATGCTGTAAAACTCTAATTTTAACCACTTACAGAAAACAGACCTTATAGCATTTCTTAGTTGTCTGTGTATAAGAGAAAAACCTAAATTTTTATTTATTTTATTAAGCTTAAGTCCCCAATAGACCAGTCTGGCTGATCCTAAGCTCTTCATCTCCCTGCCTCTATCATCTAATTATAGGGATAATATAATATGATAATATAAGCCATAATGGCAATATCCATCTTGAATAAACTTTGATTTTGTTGTTGTTCTAATTTTGTCAATCTCATATCCTATATATTTAACATACATGGCCACTTGTCACTGATTTTGCTTCCTTTCCAGATCATGAGAACATGCATTATTGCAATACATTTGACTTTGTTTAGAGCAGGGAGAGCCTTTTTATTTTATATGTGTGATTTATATATTAAGTAGATTACTTATATCACATTGCAAATCATAAAACAGAAAAAATGATGATTTTCATCTGAATCATTGGAAAAAGAGGTACATGTCAAAAATGTATTTTCTGGCCAGCAACCTTGGTTGGAGCAGGCCTGAGATGGTGAACTTCACAGAAGCAGGACTAAGCTGGTGACCTAGGCCAGAGCAGCCTCAAATGGTAAGCTTCGTAGGAGCAGAATCAGATCCAGACCAGGGACATTTGCCAAAACAGGCCAGAGCCAGCAACCTAGGCAAGAGTAGGCCTAGGACAGCAAACTCCACAGGAGAAGAGCAAACCCCGGGAGCACTGAGCAACCTCCAGAAACACAGAGTGACCAATGGGGTGACTGGAACTTTGGCAGTGAATACACCACAAGGAGCAACCATCTGAGTCTTGGATCCACTTGCACCAAATGATTGATCACCAGAGTCACAGATAGCCATAACTACACCAATTAGATAAAAAGATGGATAGACAAGGTAAGACTGCACACAATACTACAAAGAGCAATACAACACCAGTAAAATCTAGTGACCCTAAAACAGCAAGACTAGAACAACCAAATATAGAAGAAGCAGAAGAAAATGAAGCAGAGAGGGAAATCAGAGAAACTTCACCTTTCATGATAGCCACAAATAGCATAAAGTATCCTGGGGTTACACTAATCAAGGAAGTAAAAGATCTATTTGACAAGAACTTTAAGGCTTTGAAGAAAGAAATTGAAGAGGACACCAGAAAATGGAAGGACCGCCCATGTTCTTGGATGGGTAGGATCAACATAGTAAAAATGCCAGTTCTACCAAAGGCAATCTATAAATTCAACGTGATCCCAATCAAAATCCCAACAAAATTCTTCACAGACCTTGAGAGAACAATAATTAACTTTATAGGGAAAAACAAAAAAACCCAGGGTAGCCAAAACAATCCTATACAATAAAGGAACTTCTGGAGGGATTATCATCCTTTACTTCAAACTCTATTACAGAGCTACAGTAATGAAAACAGCTTGGTATTGGCATAAAAACAGAGATGTTGACCAATGGAATCGAATCGAATACCCAGATATTGGCTCATAAACCTATGAAAACAACCTAAAAATAACTTTAGGAGAATGTTTGAAGCCCTTAAAGAGGAAATGAGAAATAAATTTCCTCAAAAAATGGAAGTAAAGACAAACAAAAAAATTGTAAGACATCAAACAAATCCCTTAAAGAAAACCAAGAAAAGAGCAATCAAACATATGAAAGAAATCATTTAAGGCTTGAAAAACTGAAGTAGAGATAATCAAGAAAACACAAGCTGAGGGAATTATAGAAACAGAAAACATGTAAAGCATCCAGGAACCACAAATGCAAGCATAAACAGCAGAATAGAAGAAATTGAAGAGAATATCAAGCGCTGAAGATACAATAGAGGAAATAGACTCATCATTCAAAGAAAACATTAAATCTACCAAAAACTTAACCCAAAATATCCAGGAAATATGAGACAAAATGAAAAGGTAAAATCTACAAATAATAGGTATAGAAAAAAGAAAAGAAATTCAACTCAAAAACAAAGAAAATATATTTAACCAAATTATAGAAGAAAATGTTCCAAACCGAAAAAAAAAAAAATATGCCTATGAAGATTCAAGAAGCTTACAGGATGCCAAATAAACTGCATCAAAAAATGTCCCCTCAGAACATAATAATCAAAATATTAAAAATACAGAATAAAGAAAGAATATTAAGAGCTGCAAAAAAAGGCCAAGTAACATATAAAAACAGACGTGCCAGAATTATACCTGGGTTCTCATTGGACACAATGAAAGCCAGAAGGTCCTTGCCAGGCATTAAGAGACCACGGGTGCCATCATAAACTACTATATCCAGCAAAACTTTCAATCATCATAGAAGGACAAAACAAGATATTCTATGACAAAACCAGATTTAAACAATACTTAGATACAAAATCAGCCCTACACCAAGTACTAAAAAGAAAACTCCAACCTAAGGAAGTTGGCTTCATCTACAAAAACACAGACAATTGATGATCTCATAGCAGCAAATCCTAAAGAAGGGGAAAACACACAAATTAACATCACCAACAATGAAAACTAAATTAACAGGAGATAGCAATTACTGATCATTAATATTCCTGAATATAAATGGACTCAATTCACATACAAAAAGACACAGACTAACAGATTGGATATGAAAACAGAATCCATCTTTCTACTGCATACAAAAAAACATACCTCGACCTCAAAGACAGAAATTGCCTCAGAGTAAAGGGTTGGGAAAATTTTCCCAATCAAATGGACCTAAAAATCAAGCTGATGCAGCTATCCTAATATGTAACAAAATAGACTTCAAGCTAAGATTAGACAAATGAGAAAAAGAAGATCATTTCATATTAGTCACAGAAAAAATCCACCAAGAGGAAATCACAATAGTGAACACATATGCTCCAAATACAAGGGAACTCTCATATGTAAAAGAAACACTTCTAAAGCTTAAATCATACATTAAACCCCACACACTAATAGTGGGAGAATTCAACACTCTAGTCTTATCACTGGACAGGTCAGTCAGACAAGAATTAACAAAGAAATAAGGGGACTAACAGATGTCATGACTCAAGTGGATTTAACAAACATCTATAGAACATTCCATCCAAACATTAAAGAATATACCTTTTTCTCAGCAACTCATGGAAACTTCTCAAAAATTGGCGACATACTCGGTAATAAAACAAACCTCAATAAATACAAAAAAATGAATAACCCCATGTATTTTATCAGAACACCATAGCTTAAAATTAGAATTCAACAGCAATACTAATTCTAGAGAGCCCACAAACACATGAAAATAAAACAATGATCACCTAAATCAGCAATGGGTCAAGAAAAAAATAAAGGGAGAAATTAAAAACTTCCTAAAATTAAATGAAAATGACCACACAACATACCCAAATTTATGGGACACAATGAAAGTAGTGTTAAGAGGAAAATTCATAGCACTAAGTGCCCACATAAAGAAACTGGAAAAATACCACACTAGTGAATAAACAGAACTTTGAAAACTTTAAAACAAAATGAAGCAAACTCATTAAAGAGAAATAGATGACAGGAAATAATCAAATTGGGAGCTGAAATAAACAAAATAAGAACAAAGAAAACAATACAAAGAATCAAGGAGACAAAGAGTTGGTCCTTAGAGAAAATGAACAAAATAAACAAACCTTTATCCAAACTAACCAAAAAAGAAAGAACATCCAAATTAACAAAATCAGGAATGAAAGGTGGGATACAACAACAGACACAGAGGAAATACAGAGAATAAGCAGGTCATATTTTGAAAACCTGTACTAGACAAAATTGGAAACCTTTCTGGTTTTCCAAATGGAAAACTTTCTAGATAAATATCACTTACCAAAATTAAATGAAGGTCAGAGAAGCAAAGTAAATAGACATCTAACTGCTAAAGAAATAGAAACAGTCATCAAAAGTCTCCCCACCCCCCCCAAAAAAGCCCAGGACCAGATAGTTTCAGCTAAGAATTCTACAAAATTTTCAAGGAAGAAATAATACCAATACTCCTCACATTGTTCCACAAAATAAAAACAGAAGGAACATTGCCAAACACTTTTTATGAGGCTATAATTACCCTGATACTCAAACCACATAAAAACATTACTAAGAGAGAAAATTACAGACCAATCTCATTCATGAACATTGATGCAAAAATACTAAATAAAACACTGGCAAATTGAATCCAAGAACCATCATAACCATCATCTACCATGATCAAGTCGGCTACATCCCAAAGATGTAATGATGGTTCAACATAAGAAAATCTGTCAGTGTAATCCACCATATAAACATCTGAAAATAAAAACCATATGATCATCTCATTAGATTCTGAAACAGCTTTCAACTAAATAAATATCCCCTCATGATGAAGTTCTTGGAGAAAGCATGGATAAAAGTAAAATACCTAAAAATAATAAAGGAAATATATAGCAAGCCAACAACCAACATCAAACTAAATGGAGAGAAACTCTCAATGATCCCTCTAATAAGGAACAAGACAAGGTTGTCCACTCTCTCCATATCTAATATAGTTCTTGAGGTCCTAGCTAGAGCAATAAGACAACAAAAGAAGATCAAGGGGATAGATATCGGAAAAGAAGACGTCAACCTCTCACTATTTGCTGGTGATAATAATAGTTTACACAAGTGACCCCAAAAATTCCACCATGGAATTCTACCACTCATAAATGCTTTTAGTAATGTAGTAGGATACAAGATTAACTCAGAAAATTCTGTAGCCCTCCATTACACAGATGAGCTGAGAGAGAAATCAGAGAACCATCATACTTCCCAATAGCCACAAATAGGATAAAATATCTCTAACCAAACAAGTGGAAGATATGTATTACAAAACCTGTAATTCTTTAAAGAAAGAAATATAAACAGATACCAGAAAGTGAAAAAATCTCCTATGCTCTTGGGTAGGTAGAATTAACATAATAAAAATGGCAGTTTTACCAAAAGCAATCTACAGATTCAACACGATACCCATCAAAATCCCAGCAAAATTCTTCAAAGACCTCAAAAAAATGGTACTCAACTTCATATGGAAAAGCAAACAAACAAACAAACAAACAAAAAACAGGATAGTCAAAACAAAACAATCCTATACATTAAAAGAACTTCTGGAAGCGTTACTATCCCTGACTTCAAACTCTACAGCAGAGCTATAGTACTGAAAACAGACTAGTATTGGCAAAAAAAAAAAAAAAAAAAAAAAAAAAAAAATAGACAGGAGGACCAATGGAAAAAAGAAAGCATATTTAACAATCGGCCCTGACATAACTGGATATCAACATGTAGAAGAATGAAAATAAATTCATATCTATCACCATGCACAAACCACAAGTCTAAATGGATCAAAGACTTCAAAATAAAGCTAGCCACACTGAAGTCATAGAAGAGAAAGTGGGAAGTACACTTGAACACACTGGCACAGGAGACCACTTCCTAAATATAACAACAGCAGCATAGACACTGAGAGAAACAATTAATAAATGGGGCCTTCTGATACTGAAAAACTTCTGTAAAGCAAAATACATGGTCATCAAGACAAAACAGCCTACAGAATGGGAAAAATTTCTTTACCAACCCCACATCAAACAGAGGTCTGATCTTCAAAATATTTAAAGAACTCAAGAAATTGGTCAGCAAAAGAACAAATAACCCAAATGAAAAAAAATGGAGTACAGAGCTAAACAGAGAACTCTCAACAGAGGAATCTAAAATGGCTGAAATACATTTAAGGAAATGGTCAATATTCTTAGTCATTAGATAAATGCAATTCAAAACAACTCTGAGATTCCATCTTAGACCTGTCAGAATTGCCAAGATCAAAAACACTAATGACAACTTATGCTGGGGAGGTTTTGGGGAAAAGGGGAACGTTCCTCTATTGTTGGCCAGAGTGTAAGCTGGTCCAGCCCCTTGGATATATGTATGGTTATTTCTCAGAAAATTAGAAAATAACCTTCCTCAAGACCCAGCAATACAACTTTTGAGCATATATTCAAAGGGTGCTCAATTGCACCACAAGGATATGTGATCAACTATCTTCACAGCAGAATTGTTTTTCATAGCCAGAACCTTAAAAGAAGCTAAATGCCCCTTGACCAAAGAATGCATAAGGAAAATATCGTACATTTACACAATGTAGTACTACACAGCAGAGCAAAATAAAGACATCTTGAAATTTGCAGGCAAATGGGTGCATGTAGAAAATATCATATTAAGTGAAGTAACCCAGACACAGAAAGACCATTATCACATGTACTCACCCATAAGTGGTTTAAAACATAAAGCAAAGAAAACCAGTATACAAATCACAATCCCAGAGAACCTAGACAACAATGAGGACCCTAAAAGAAATGGACACATATCAAATCTACATGGGAAATAGTAAAAGCCAAGATCTCTTGAGTTAATTGGGAGTATATGAACCATGGAAGAGAGTTAAAGGTGGGGGGGGGAGGCATGGAGGAGAGCAGAGAAAAATGTGTAGTCCAATAAAATCTATAAAAAATATGTGAAATTTAAAATAATGTATTTTCTTTCCTTTATAAGAATTGGCATAGAAACAGAAAATTTTCCAGGTAAAAACTTTCAAAACAGATTACACTTTGAACTTTGAAACATGACAGTACAATATTCTTAAGAACTCTTAATTTTTAATTTAGGTTAAATTATCATCAAGCATTTAAATAAGTTTTTAAACAATAGTCATAAGGATCCTCTATACTTTGATTAGATTCAGCTATGTGTAACATATTGAAAATAGTGGTCAAAGAGGTAGAGATGACTCTGTTGTTCAGAGTGCACGAAGCTTTTCCACAGAACCCTGGTTCATTTCCCGCGCCGTGGGCAACTCACAATGTCTGTAACACCAGTTCTCAGGGCATCTCGCACCATGTTCTGGCTTCCACAGGCACCGTATGCATGTGATGCATAAACAGGTAAAAAAAAATATATTCACATTAAAGTAATAACAGTGGTCAAAGCAGCAAAGCCCCACGCAGTAAAACAATAAAGAATCGATAGTACAGTCTCTCCTATTAATATTTGTTTCCTTTTCTGTTACATATAGCTATTTACGTTAATAACATAAAACACCAGAAACACTTAAAGTGCCCATCTCCCCAGAAAATGAAAAGAAAAAGAAAGAAAGAAGATGAAAAAAATATATTCATAGAACTCTCTGCTACTACCAGGAGTCTTAGCCACAGAACCTCACTTAGGAGAATTTTCATAGAAGCATTCTGTATTCTCACCTCCTTACCACTTAGTTCCTCAACAGTATTCTGTATTAAATGACTGTCCACTGTTTTCTACTCCTGTGTGGAAATGTAATCCAGTTCTTAATCATGAACCATGTAGACTATTACTTAAACCATATTCAGAACCTTTAAATGGGATATCATAGATTCCTGAGTTGTTTCTGTAAGGTATAATGGCTGGTTTTCAAACTTCTTCTTATCCTTTCTTCACAAATGCAAACCACACTGATAACTATACATATAAAGCTTAATCTATCACTCTTATAATGAAAATTTCCAGAATCAGGGACATCTTTTCATGGTTGCCTCCTCTTGCCATTCACAATAACTTTCAAACCTTCCCATTTGTTTTTGGTCATCTATTCATCCAAAGATGGTCATTTCAAGCTTGGTTATTATTGAATATCTTCATTTCTTCTGTTTTTTTTAATTTAAATAATGTCTGTTATACCACTATTTATACTTTTATTTGCTACCATATATCTACTTATTCTAGAATTTGGTCATTTTCTAATACAAATTGATAACGACAAACCATCCACTGAACCTCAACTGAATTTCACATTTTAAAATTTTAATCAATAGAATTTTGAGTCATCATATAGGCTCTAAGCATCATAAGTCTTTGTTTTATCCACAAATTATTTTAGTATTTTTTTCTCTTATACATTGCTATTCAATGCATTTGATTTAAAATTTCCATACATCATGTTTAAAACACTATTCAGTAAAGAACATGTTTATTATAATGTTGCTTCTTAGCTACAATCATAGCAAATTTAGTATTTCAATATCCCCATCCTATTCTACCTAAAAAGGTATTTCATATTTTAAAATATAAATACAAAATAAATTTATATATTTATAAACACTTGTCTGTACTTCATTTATAACCTGTTCATGAGGAAGATCTATTTTTCACAAAGTCTAGAAGCACATTGCTCTAGAAAATACATCCCAATTTCTCATGCACCACTATCTAGGCTGTATTCTATAGTTTTGGGATGCAAACATATTTTGTTATATTAAATATTGCTACTTCTTTGAAATATGCTTTAATATATACTAAAAATATATCTCCTTAATGCATTTGCTCAACATTTTTAATGGAACCTATTTATGTAGAAGTATCCATATGTATACATGTTTAGGTACTCATTCCCAAGCATATATAATATGCTGCATTTTCAAATTATTTTTATTATATATTGTATAATAGTTAACTCTCTTATCACTATGACTAAAACCCTGAGAGAAACAACCTGAAGAAGAGATTTTTACTGGATCAGTTTAACACAGTACAGTCTGTTAGGGCAAGGAGAGACAGAGACTGATGCAAACCAAATTTATGGAAACAGAGGCTGGTTGACAATAACATTATAGTAGCAAGCATGAATTCGAGTGCTCCACCCAGAAATGAGGCCAACCCAAAATCATTAAGGCCTATCTTTTGGAAACAAGTTTCCTCCAAATGAAGTGAATTCAATTCATAAGAGTCATATGATAAATGATATAACAGGCCTCCTAAGTTTTCTTCTGATCTCCAAGTATATGTTGTAGCAAATATTGAAAAACAAACACACACACACAAAATAAATATATCAAATCTAAAATTTTGATAACATATGTTCAAGAGAGTTTTATTTACAGTAGCAAAATATAGAAACCCTATAAAATATAAATATTGATCAAAAATTAAATAAGCACAATATTTTATTTTCATGCAGTGTAATAAAATTCAAAACTTAATAAACCTCTAATACACTAATATAAACTTGTCAATAAATTTTAATACCTGGCAAGAGATTTTCTAGGCAGTACTATTGTAGTTAATGCAGTTATATGAAGTCCAATTAAAGACAAGCCCAAGTACAGAATTATAAATGAGGACTCTGGGCGCAGGGGCTTAACAAGGAAAAAGCATGAATGGACTTCTTGTCTAGATATGGTGTGCTGAATATGATTAGAGAAAAATCACTGATTGAACTCAATTTTTAAAGATAATGGTGTCCACTTAGGTTCTGAGTTTACGTATGAATAAATTCTATTTGAAATATGTTACAAGATGTTTGAAAATAAGCAGTGTGAACTTGACATAGTAGCCCATTCTGCTTTCTCTTTCAGAATGATTCTTTCTTTAGAAAAATTCACAAAACTTTCTCTGTCATTATTTCCTGAAGGTCATATGAAACATCAAACCTCATGGCTTCCAAAACATTAAACATCATGGCCTTTTTATTTGACCAGGGAGACAGATCCAATATTTTTCTTCGTGATACAATCCCAATTTAAAATATTTTCCTAGGTGTTTCCTCTAGTAACCATCACATAATTAGACCTTCATTCACACATGAGCTGAACAGCTACAATTAGCAAAATCTAGGCACAATGACTTTCCCAATAAGTTTATTTAAAAAGGAAAATGAAATAAGTATATCATAACCTCTCCACTGAGTCTTCCAAACATTCATGCATGGGCTAAAAACTGCAAATAATATAGATAAGATTTTTCCTTATTTCAAAAGAGCATTCCTCAACCCCATATTTCTTTTGCATTCCTCTTTGAAAAGCACTACAAATTCTATAAATAAGAAGACTGCCCTGTGGCATTCAGTTGGAGACTGTAATGTTTTAGCAGACAATACACTTATAATTTATCCTCGTCAAAAGAAAATTCCAGCATTAGATTTTTAGAACTGTGTGAGCACAATCATAGCTTCATTTGGAAAATGGAAGGGGGAAAAGCTCACAGCGGTCACTGCCTCATAACATGCATTACCATCTGGAAAGAAAGAGCAGATATTGCTTTAGCCGTTCTTTAAAAATGATACACATTTACACAGAGACTACCAACTGGTAAAGACCAGTATTACTGACCCTCCCACCATAACTGTGGCTCCAGGCTCTGTGAACCACACTGATTTTCTCATCACACTATTTTTTTCTTCTCTGCTCTACTAGCATTTAATTTACATTGCTTCTTTTTTTTTTTTTAATTTTGAAAGCCCCTTGCTGCTCCAGACTTCAGCTTCTTCTTGAGTCTGCCAGCTTCTATGTGATGATAGCAAATGATCATGGTTATTCTGGTACTTCACCCAACTTCAGCTGTGTCATTAGGTAGAAATGTATAAGAAATAAGGGAGCATTAAGCTTATTTGTATACAAATCCTATATCACATTTGTTATCATTTTGTCCTTGGTATTCTTCAATTAATAAGCAATTTGTATTAAGGCATAGGTATTATTTTTAGCTTAATTTTTACTTTATTGTTATATGTATGGGTGGGTGGTTTTCCTATGCCCATATCTATGAACATAACATAGTGTCTAAAGAGCCAGAAGACGGCTGAAATCTAGTGGAATATGAGAGAATGCCTGTGAGTTTCCATGTGGCTACAGGGATTCAAGCCAAAGTCCTCTGAAGGAATAGTCAGTGCTCTTAACCACTAAACAAAATCTGCAGCCACCATTGATATTACTTTAAGTATTTTATGTTTTTATTAAATTTCAAAACACCATATATCAATTCTATGTCATCATAGAGTCATATTTAGCATCATGGTAACAGGGTTTAAATCACCATTTCTGATGTCAGGCTGTGTTTGTAAAATTCACAAAGTCAATTATTTTTAAAAAATTATTACTATAAATTAAGGTCTAGATAAACATAGAAATTCTGTTATTATGCCTGTGTTAAATGGAATATATGGAAGACAGCTCAGCATTATTTAATCTTTAAGTGGACATAGTTCCACCTTAATAATAACAGACCACCAAAGGATCGTAGGCCTGCCTGTAGATGCATGGCAGGGGCCAATTGTCCAAGGCATGTGCTATTGTAGCATGCAGGTCTGAAGGTATGGTCAGTTAAATAGTTTTTTAAATTTTTTATGTGCATGTATGTTTTGCTTATCTGCACCTACATGTAACATATGTGTCTAGTTCCCTCAGGGGCCAGTTGTAACAGGAGTTACAAATGTTTTTAAACCACCATGTGTGTGCTCCACTCTGAATCTGGTTTTCCTGCAGGAGAAGTAAGTCCTCTAAATCACTAAGCAATTTTTGAAACCACAGTTCAATGATTTAAGTTCTTTATTTCCAAAAAAGCAAATAAATAAATAAATAGATAAATAAATAAACGATTAAACCTAAGCAAGCAAATACCTTGAGGATAATGAAGACCCATAGAGATTTTTTTGATTTACATTCCAAGGATATTAATTAAACTTAAGACAGAGTTCTCTTGTGTTGAGAAGTGAATCAATACAGACTTCTCTTGACTTACAGCTATGCAACCTAAATTCAGAGTTCAAGTCTGATGTGATCCAGACACATTCAGATCTTTGCTACTACTACACTTTCCTATCAAGATGCCTAAAGAATTGTATCACAAAAATAAGGTGGAGAGACATTTGCATAAACATAAATCATTTAGCTCCATGTCTCTCATTAGCAATACATTTTAATAAACAATAAATTTTTTATATGGGAATTAGTATATAATACTTCTGATGGCTTAGGTAAGATACACTATGAGAATATGAAAGACCCTTCCAAATAATAAGACAGCAGTAAGAAGTAAAAAATTGACACAATCTCCAACCCTCAGGGGTACATCCTGACTTTGGTGGTCACAGGGATTGGCATTACAAAAACCGACTTCAGACTTGGGATCCACTGCTATGTCTAGCACAAAAGGATTCACTGAGGTCTCCAGGTTAGTGCAGACATCGCCATGATTGGGAAGTTTAAAGCTGGATTTTATTTTGCTTATCTGGTGCTAGAGAAAGTGGGTTGTGGTTGTAGTCAGAAGTTCCTGTCCCTCCCAATTGCATAGCCGTTTATTCCCAAAGAAATGCACAGAAGCTTATATTAATTATAAACTGTCTGAGCTATTAGCTCAGGCTTATTTTAACTAGCTCTTACAACTAAAATTTAGCCATAATTTCCGTTATGTTTAACCATGTGGTTTGGTACTTTTTCTCAGTGAGGCATTCTTATATTGCTTCCTCTTTATATTATTAGCTACTGCATCTCTGCCTTTCCTCTTCAGAGGAAATTCTGAATTTCTTCAGAATTCTCTTAGTCTGGTCACCCCAACTATACTTCCTGCCTGGCAACTGGACAATCAGTATTTTATTAAACCAATATGAATGACAAATTTTTATAGTATATAAGAGCATTATCCCACAGCATTTCTTCCCTTTTTTTCTTTTCAAAACAAGACCTTGGATCTAATCTTTCCTTTGTTTAACTTTTTTTCCTGACTATTATCTATAACAATTTGTAACCAATAGGCTAAAAAAAAAAAAAAAAAGACAAACATCCATAATTCAGTTTTTGGGAATGTGTGTAAAGTTTTCTAGGCTACTTCCTGCTGATTGGGGAAGCTGATAATCTTATGGGGATAGAAAGAAAATTTAGGAATACGATCAAGTCCTGATGGGAGTATTCTATGAGAGAGATTCATCTCAACCAGCAGTCCTGAGGTTGTTCTGGATATAGAAGTCAGAAGAAACTGCAATAGAGGTGCTCTGAGGCATTGGATCATCTCAGCTATTTGTCCCCTTTGGAGACTTTTCAGGGGGTCTTCCTGGATCAACACTGATTTTTCTTAACTCAGAATGAATTGACAACCTTTCATTTCCTGTAAAAATACAAGCAAAACCTCTTCTCCAAAATAACATGTGTTTTGACTTAAATTTTGAAGTCAGGGCAAATATTTTAAATGTATACCACATAATCCTACAGGACAAGCAGTTTTAGAAAAATTAACTCTACTTTTAAGGTATGCCTTTTATTTCCTCAAGCTAAATGATAATACTCCTTGTTTCCAAAAAATTTTTTGTTTTATCAAAGTTTTACTTTGACAAAGAACCCCACAATGTTAAATTAGGGGCAGGGTTTTGTTGCTGTCTTTTGAAGAGATAAATTGTCCACCTAAGGAATCTCAAACCATTGGACAAATAAATAATCTGAAGAAGAAGAATTAATCATCCAGCGGAAAAAAAAGACTCAAGAAAAAGAGTAAAATTGTCCTAAATGTATAACACATTTCCAACAGTGTAGAATTTCATAAATCCCCCCAAATATTTTTTATGCTTTTCTCTACAAACATAAAGACAAATGATCTTTTGGGGAGTTCCAAATTCAATTAAAAATCAAAGCTAACTTTGGAGTTAGAGAATGGCTCTCTCTTTCTCCAAAGCAAAACATGCCTGTTAAAAGAAAATCCAAAATCTCCTTCTCATTTCAGAAGGGCCATCTGATATGGAACAGAAGAAAATGAAAGCTAAGGGGCTATTCTATTGTCACCAATTTCATAATCCATTTATTTTGGCTCTTTAAAACTTTTATTGATATAAGTATTGTTTCTAAATTTTAAGATTACTATATATGCAATATATATACATATATACACATGCAAATATATATATTATATATATATATATATAAAATTTGCTTTTGTGACGATATTAATGGTCAAGAGTAGCAAGTAACTTAAGAAATCTGTTTCATCTAGCCTCTGATATGTGACTTTGTGCTTGAGTAAGAAAGAACTATTTCAGAATTGAGTTTGTTTATCTTGGATATCCAGATCTCCAAGAGGTTGGGTGAGTGGTTTTGGTCATTTTGTGTGTTATGAGTGTTTGTTCATCATTTAGGGTAATTGGTTGCAAATTGTTACTATTCATGGTAAGGGAGGATGATTTAAGGATCTCTTTCTGGAAAGAAAAAATTAGGTGAGGGATATGGAAAGGATATGATAAAAGTGTAGAATAGTGAACCTACCTTAAACTAAAAAGCAACTATTAATCTGAACTATTTTACATCTGTATGTATTTTGTATATTGATACAAATTTAAGATTATTTTTGTTATAATGTATATTTGTTTCTATTCTTGGTTAAGGTATTGTACCTATGCAGCTAATTTAAAATGCAATACACTTGATAGTTATGCATAATAATCAAACTTGTAGCATACTAGCTATGTTTCCAGGGTTAAACTGAGGTATACCTTACATAGATATGTGGCCTTCAAAAACTTCAAAGATCTACAGAATATGGCATTTAAGATATTTCAATAACCTAAGCCTTTTGATGACAGTGAGGTCCCTCTGATCCTGGCAGCACCAATTTGCTTCATAAAAGGAGGGTGGGCATCAAAGAACCAGCAAATGAAGTTTGCTTTTGTTTTGCAAAGTTAGACAAAAGAAACTGTTCTTGCATCAAATATTGATGGAATGCTGCCCAAATTGGACAAGCAGATGACAAAGGAGGTCAACCATCAAACTTTGTCAAGACAAGATATGGCAGTCCTTCATAGTCCTTCAAAATTTCTGCTTCATGGAAAAGCCTATCAGATATTCTAGGCCCATAGGCCAAGGATGGATGATCCAATGGTGCAGAGGAACCTTTGGTGACTATACAAGCATCAAGACGTCTCTGTTGTTTCTAGAGTTTTGAAAGTTGTTTGCTTTCCACTTCCTTTTACAGAGGTAATATTATATGCTTCTTGGGTCTCTGATGAAGTTGAATATGACATACTTATAGTTACAGTTTTCCTTGTTACCAAATTAAGATATGAAAATTACATAAGACATATAAAGTTTGTAAGATTCAGAGACATAAAAGGTTAAATTGCTTATCAAAGACAATGTTTTAAGGTATAAAATGATAGGCTTTTATTGGTAATATAAGTTAGAATGGAAAGTGAATTAGGTAAAAAACTTTGGACTCATGAGTTGGATAGATAAAAAAATATTTTCTCCAAAATTGCCAAACACAAAAAATGTACTGTGTTGGGAGCAGTGAGACCTCAGATCCTGAATTTCTTGTAATCCCCTGATCTGAGTGCCTACAGCTGCTCTGAGCACGAGACCTTCAGGAGTTCCTGATGGCAGAGTGGTTTCTGGTGGGTTTGGCTGGGGCGTGGCTATCTCTGCCCCTGAACACAATAAAGGGGGCATTCTTGGGGAATTTAAGGATGACCCGTGTTGCTGTCTCTCTGTCTCTGTGTGTGTGTCTCTGTATTTTAACCTCCAGCCCCTTGCCCGAAGCTTGGTAACTGGGTAATAGCGCACAGAGCACAGACACGGGGGTGCGGTGCGTGGCAGTACTGGACATTGTAAATATAATTCTTACCTGGCAATTGTTCTTAACATACATAGTTTTACTATGTAAGTTAAATCATTTCCTTTATATTTAGTCCAAAAGGGGGAAATGTTGTTAAAGTTGTGTCTTTCTCAAGGTTTCTTCTGATTGATTTAGTAAAGAGATGAATGGCCTATAGCTAGGTGGTGAGAGGTTAAGCAGAACTTCTGGGGATTGAGACAAATAACTCTGGGAGGAATCAAGGTTGAATTGCTGGTGAGACAAACACAGAAAGAAAATAGGAGGTGCAAGATGAAAGAGAGTTAACACCACGTGATAGAACAAAGATTAAAAACTATGGATTAATTTAAGTTATAAAATTAGTTGAGACAAGCCTAAGCTAAAAGCCATGTTTTCATTAATAAAAATAAGATTCCATGTCATTATTTGGAAACTTGCTGGTGGGACAGAGAAAGACTCATTACTGGTCATAGAGGACACTTTCTCTCCGGCCCTTTGTGACCTAATGCAGTAACTCCCCTCCACAGAATAGCAAGGCTAGGTATTGTGTATGCTGGGGATTTTGTTTGTTGGTTCTGTTTTGTTCATTTTATCCACAAATGCAAAGTATGTAGAATAAAGAAGATACAATTTTTTAAAAAATCATCAAACAAGTACTGTTTTCTACTAATATCTGACCCTTTTACTTCTCCTGATAAAACAAAAGTGTTGAATTGAGGGCAGAGTTCAGTAGCTGTTTTTACTCCTAAGACCCAAACGTTGGATCTTTTGAAAGAGCAGCAAATACATGGAACTTGCCTCATGTTACCTTAATATATTAATGCTTCTTATCAACATATATCTTATTTTCCGTTAAACGATTTGCTTAGGTAAGAGTTTAGTTTATCCCTGAACATTGAGAAAACTTCTATTTCCTCAAATAAAAAAATTAACATATAAAACTTTGCTGTGATAAAATGCCATTACTAAAACTGAATTATGGAAGAAATAATTTATTTTGTTCTCTCCAAAGGAGGAGCCATAATAATTGAGGAAAACATAGCAGCAGGCATCATGAGCAGGAAGGATTACTTCACTGTAAAAAAATAATCAAACAGAGACAGTGACCTAGACGTGAGGGAAAGCGGTAAATTCCCAAATCTTGCTCCCAGAATTACACTCACTCTATCAAAGCTGCACCTCCTAAAAGTTCATAACTTCTGCCAAAACACCAAGACCCAAGTACCAAGTTTCCAAATACTTCGTCCCCTGATAGATATTTCTTATTCAAACCAGAATAACACAATTTTTAAAAATTTTATGAGGCTTGTGAATTATATATTTACATTCCTAGCTAAATGAAATTTTATTTTCAGTATTCAAGGAATCCAATACAAGGAGTGTGAAACTTTCCACACAGTGAGAAAACTTAAGCAAGACAGGACTGAATGCCGTGATCTTGATACCATCTAAGAAAGATTCCAGCCTGGTCTAAGAGTAGAAACAATTTATTTCCAATTTTATGGATGCAAAAAGAGTGTACTTTGTAAAAAAAAGCAATAGCAAGATCTATTTACTGAAGTCAGAAATCAACTGTCACCAGGGCCACAAGGGAGAAACTAGGAGAAAATATAACTTCATAATGAGGAGAATATTTATATCTTCAAAAGACCTTCTGATGGTCATAGAAAGAGGAAATTCTCCTAACACCATTGATTGTTATACAATTCCCAGTAAAAATTATATATTAATAAGTTATTTTATTCTTAAAATTTTAAATTTCTTTAAATACATTCTATTCCTTTGTATTTCCTGGGAAGGGGATTTTTATAAACCTGTAATTAGCACATGCTGTAGAAGCATTTGATATAATTAATGGTAATTGGACTGAATTACCGGTTACCTCTTCCAAAATTCTTTCAGGATATGTCAGAAACACTGTTGGAAGAGTTAGAAATAGATAAAACTCCAGAACACGTAGTTTCTTTGATTTGGGCTACACAACAATTCAACAAGCATACTATGCTTGTCAGTGGCTCAGCCACTGAACCAGTCTGAAAGTGGGGCAATAGGCTAACGGGAGTGACATAGCTGAACAATAGTAAACCATCAGGAGTTAATATCACCAACGGATTTATTTCAGATGATAATTTGGGTAGGGCTATTTTTCTAGAACTATCACCTTCATTTTATCTTGGGAGTGCTATCAGTTGAATTCAAAACTTGCCTTTGACCCCCCAAAAAGAAGACAGAAGGTGAAACTAAATTTGAAATTAAAAATGAAACAAAGAGAAATATTTGACGGAGCCTCTTCGACACATTCACTTATATGTGTTTCCTTCTGTTCATATTTGAATAGAGTAGAAAATGGAGATTTGAAAAATGAAGGAATTTGGGGCATACCTCAGTGCACGGTGATCAAGCAACTTACCTGAACTACCTTTAGGTAGTGCAATTATCCTCTAGAGCCTAGTCTCTCTCCCTTCGAGTATAAGAGAAAAGTAAACCTCTACCCGGAGGAAGATGATAGGCTCTACTTTCCTGTTATCCACCCCATGAAGCTAGAATGTGACCTCTGGCAAAGCAATATGCTGTGACCATTGGGTTTCCCTGCATATCCATGACCAATAGTTAAGGGCAACAAGAGGATTGGTTTGGTTTTTTATTATTTTTCCATAATGCCATTTCACTAAGCAAATTCAGAGATTATGAGAAAGTAACAACAATAAGGCTATTGCACCAGCTGTTATAGGAGAACTTTCAATTTCACAGTTCCTGTACAGAACACTAGTAAGTGATTATTCCGGGTAGATCTTGGTGTGACAGGTGAGAAAAGAGCAACCAACTTGTGCACCCTACCTGTGCACCAACTGTGACTGTTAGTTTTGATTCTGGAATCGAAATAATTTGTTGGAGAAAACAGAGAAATCCATATTGCTTCTCATTCTATTTATTTTGAGTAAGCACCTCAATTTGTATCTCAGGTCAAACAGAAGCTCACATCCTTCAGCATTAATCTGTAATCCCAGGGTTGGGCAGACAGGTGTATACTACCACACTGGGTAAAGAAGTGTCTTTAAGAGAGGGGAAAAAAAAGGGCAGTTGTTGTAAAAGCAATGGTCTTGACAAGAAAGGGGTAAGACATGGGTAGTTAGGTTTCCGTGTAGTTTAACTGTCAACGGCATGTGCAGCTGTAAAGTTTCGTGACCCACATATTGGAAGATAAAAGCCCTCATCTAACGATCACGGCGTGCTACTGCTTTTGCTTAATGTAAAATCTTCTAAGATGAAGAGATGCAAACGTGGCGAAGCACTAACAACAGCTTTAAACAGACCACTTCAAATGGCTTTATTTTGGAGCTACGGATTTAGCAATCTTTAAAAAAAAAAGCTCTCTAGAAAAAAGGTTAAAGCATCCTCTACAAATCAATTTAAAATCTGTGTAAACCATTATGCAGACTGATACATTTAATGCATGAGCATGAACAGAAGAGATATAGTCAAACTAGTTAAGGAATACACTGTAGAAAAACGTAAATCATACAGCTGTATCACTTATTGTCATGGAATTACAAGACAGTCTAATTTCCAAACTAGCAAGTCTAAATTCAATAAATTAATTTTCTTCTTGTGGGTATAATGGAATGGTCTGTAGCATTACAGTACTGTCACTTAAAATTGGTAGGCATTTGTTTTGTACCTTAGGATCATAAGCATGCAATTTGCATTCTATGGAAAAGTCAGCACTACATACCCAATGTAAAGTTCTATTGCCTCTTTATGCTATGGTTGTACCAGACTCAGAAAGCATTCTTGTAGTCTTATAATGCATTCTTGAGGATCTATCCTTTCAGGAACTCTATTTAAAGCAAAATCTTTCATACATATGTCCAGATTTTTAACCCTGGAACTGGAAACGGAGGGCCACCATTATCTTCAAACTTTCTTTACACTTACCTCTCTGGGTGCAAAGTCCTCAGGTTTGCTTTAATGGCACTGATCTCCTTAACACAGTTGCTTTGCCCATGTTACCTTGTCTGAAACTTAAAATTCATCATCCCTCCGTTCATCACCACATTGAAGATTTTTGGTATCCACTTCTGTGAAGTTTCCTCTTGATCCTCATTATAAATCTGACTAAAAGCCACCAGTAACAAACATGCAATAGCTTTATTCAGCAGTCACAATAATCTCTTACCAAATAAATGAGGCTATTCTTTTTAAATTACAAAAGTCAAATTTGCTTCTCTGGGGAGAATATAATGAGACTCTCTTCCAGATAGTAATGGAAATTACCTCGAGACCAAGTTCCAACTGTATTCTTTTTCCTCACTGGTGCACGTAGTTGTTACTGTGTGTGTTTCTGCTGGCTTTCTGGGTCTTGCAACTCCTGGCAGAATGACTCATTTAACTGCCCTTAAACTGTTCTATCGTTTCTCTAGTTCTCATCTCAGACTCTTTCATAATCTGGAAAACCAGATCTGAAGGAGCAATAACCACATTGTTGGGTTTAGTATGGCAATGTAAGTCTGTAGATGCATTTCAAATCAAAACATACTATGTACAGAAAAAGAAGCAAAACAAACTCTATAGTATTCAGAAACACTCTTTTCTCACACGCAAAAATTTCTTTCAATAATTTCTGAATAACAAACACAGGAGTAAACATTAGATGATTAAAAACACAAAAAGAAAGAATTTTGACATAATCGTTAATAGTTTATAGAAATACACACACACACACACACATATATATATATATACACTCTGCTGTTTTCTCTTTTTTCATTTTGTTTTGTCTTGTTTTTAATTGATTTTTATTGAGCTCTACATTTTTCTCTGCTCCCCTCCTTGCCTTTCCCCTCCCCCATTCAACCCTCTCCCAAGGTCCCCATGCTCCTAATTTACACAGGAGATCTTGTTTTTAATTACGTTTTGGAGATTTGTGTCAACCTGGGTAGTAATTTGTCAGTTTGATAGCAATCAAATTTCTCTAAACTATGGTGATACCTTGCTTGTACTGTCCAATAAAGCTTGTCTGAAGATGAGAGGGTAGAGTTAGTCATTAGCTAACCATAGAAGTCTGGAGGTTTGTACAGTCAGACAGGAAGTGATATAGCTGGTCAGGAAGTGGAAGTGATAAGGTGGGATGGAGAGAGGAGCTCATTCTCTTTTGTAGCTGAGAAACTTAGAGGTAAGATCTCTTGTGGCTGGCTGCTCTGCTTCTCTGATCTTTCTGCTTTCATCCTCTTATATCTGCTCCAGGTTATTATGAATGCCAATTAGAACTCACACAACACTAAACTAATGCAATTATATCTTAATTAATAATGCAATTGAGGCTCCTCAATGGCTCATTAGCTGAGTGAACTAAGTTTCAATGGGAGAAAGTTCAGTTCTATACAGAATGATTTGACATCATCGTTATACCTCTTTGAGAGATGTTTGTAATGTATGTTGCTAACCTACTTCTTGACATACCTGAATATTAATAGCATAGTATTTCTTTGTACACACAAATATATTTATTTTGAGGAAACTTTGATTCACGATGGGAGGGTAACTTTGGAGGTTTGATATCTTGTCTGACTAAATTATTACTTGAGAAAATCATCTGTAACTAATACATCAAGTTTTCTGCCAAGTTTGGGTTTAACTAGAGTAAATTTGTTTTTAAACTTTACATCCTTAAGAGACACTGAGGCTAATATTTATTTCTTCTTTTTTTAAGGAAACATAGATTTATTACCTTACAGTTTTTTTTAATTTTTTTCCATGGTTTATTTTTTATATTTAAAAAATTCCATTTCCTTCCCTCCTTCTCCACCTTCCCTCCCCTCCCCTCCACCCATACCTCTCGACCCTCCCTCTCCAGGCCAAGGAGCCATCAGGGTTCCCTACTCTATGTTAAGACCAAGGTCCTCCCGATTCCCCCCAGGTCCAGGAAGGTGATCAACCAAGCTGAGAAGGCTCCCACAGAGCCCGTCCATGCAGAAGAATCAAAGCCCAGCGCCATTGTCCTTGGCTTCTCAGTCAGCCTCCACCGTCAGCCACTTTCAGAGAGTCTGGTTTGGTTGCATGTTCCATCAGTCCCATTCCAACTGGAGTTGGTGATCTCCCGTTAGTTCTGTCCCACAGGTCTCCATGGGTGAACGCACCCCTCACAGTCCTGACTTTCTTTCTCATGTTCTCCCTCCTTCTGCTCCTCAAAAGAAAAACATATAGTAATCCTCCCGGATATTGGAAGTAGACACGATCGCCGGGCAAAAATTGGGAACTTGAGGGTGGGGCGAGATGGGGCCAAGGGAAGATGGGGAGAGAAAAGAGTGAAGGGGAGAATGGGGGAGCTCGGAGGAATGGGATGCTTGGGATACAGGAAGGGTGGATATGGGAGCAGGGAAGCATATATCTTAATTAAGGGAGCCATCTGAGGGTTGTCAAGAGACTTGACTCTAGAGGGGTTCCCAGGTTTCCAGGGAGATGCCCCCAGCTAGTTCCTTGGGAAGCTGAGGAGAGGGAGCCTGAAAAGGCCAGTTCCTATAGCCATACTGATGAATTTCTTTCATATCACCATAGAACCTCCACCTGGCGATAGATGAAGAAAATGACTGAGCCCCATATTTATTTTTTCTTTAACCTTGACTTAAGATATTTTTAAATTAACAAAGGATTGGTTTTCTATATTGCTGAATTGACATATCAACCTCGATTGGCATGGCGATACTTCTGATTTGGAGTGGTTTTCTTAGTGATGTATACTTCAGATATATCCTACAAATTGAATGGACTCCACATTCCTTGTTTTCTTTTCTGAAAGTCAAATTGTTTTTTAAAGGAACATCTTTCTTACTGTATTTCCACTATATGAAATCTTTCAATACCATATTTCTTATAAGACATATTTTTCAAATGTTTGAATTGGATTATTAATTCATTCTCACTGCTCAGAGGCAGAGTTTAAATTTATATGCAAATGTCACAACTTCTGAAGGTCTAAATTCATCTCCTTTACTGAAGTGTGACTTCGCCTCGGAGAACCTGCATATCCTTCAGGAATCGGAATGACTTTTTCCAGTTATGTTTAGCATAATAACTGAACAGAAGTACTTGAATAATTATTAATGTGTCAAATCAGCTTTATGCTTCATACATGTTTTGTAGAATGGCACTATGTAACATGTATAATTCCCTTTCAAGTTGATATCAGACTAAGCCAGATAAATATCTCTTCATATTTATTACCGAGGAATCATAAGATTAAGGTGTGAAATCTGTAAAGAACACAGTGCTGTGTAAAAGAATATCCTTGCACAGTCTGGGGAGGGAAAAATAACTATGTACAAATTGAGTCATTTTACTTTGAAATAGCTCCAGAAATAATAATTGTGCACACGATGTTAACCTATTTTTTAGTAATAGCTATTTATAGACACACATTTTTCTTGTAGTGGCTTAATAGCCTTTTTAGGTTTTCAAAAAGATTGAGAGTACTTTAATGCCATGCCTTTCCTAACCTTTCCGTGATCACAGTCTGTTATTAAATCATCTCTAATGGATCTGTTTCTCAAGCTAAGTGCATCCAGATCCTTTTTCATAATATTTTTTTATTCTTACAGGTCAAACGGCCTCAACCACTAGGGTATGGAGCTACTGCAGGGCAGACACCAGGTCTTATTTATCATCACCATTTCTAATAACTTATATAATTCTCTACTTTTATAGTAGGTACTTAAAAGTGTGTAGAGTGGGTTTTTTTTTTCAAAATCAACATCAGTTCTCTGCTCAGCCACAGTTGTGTATTGTGAGGGGAAGCAGAGAGAAACAAGATTTAATAAGGTATTTACAACAAAAGGATTTCTAACACAAAGTGTGGTTATTACCAATGTGACAAGTGAAGTAATAGGAAGCAAGTTCTTGTGCTGAAATCATGTCAAGGAATTTTAGGCAAAGGAATTACAATATTTAATAGACTACAAGTACTGCAGAGGCCACAAGTTCTCAGATCGCATGTTGTAGACTGATATACTGACATCTGAAATCAAGAGGAGGTATTTGCTGGCAAATATGAATGGGGCATGGGACACCAGTTGGTCAATTTTCCTCACATCATGCTTTTCCAAAACCACTAATATCCCCACCACAATTAAGCCTATATTTTAACTAAATGTGTATGAGTGTACAATGTGTAAGTGTGTGTGCGTGTGTGTGTGTGTGTGTGTGTGTGTGTGTTTCCTGTGCTGGTATTGAAACATATGGAGGTCCGAGAATAGTCTGCAGGTGACAGTCTTTGCTTTTATCCCTATTTTACACCTTGAGGCAGATCTCAAAGAGGGTAGTTAGCTTGCCAGCTTTTGGAGCCTCTCCAAACATAGCTTTCATATCTCACATGGAACACTGGGGTTATAGACACCTGTGCTACAGTGCCTAACTTGTATGAGGGTTCTGGAGAACCCAAAACAGATTTTGGATAACAAGAGCATTTACCCACTGAACTGTCTTCTCAGCCCCAAATTAAAATTCTTACATGCTCCTTTTTCTGTGTTTTTTTGGATTAAAATTATTTGTATGTCTATTGTTAAGTTATTATATATAGAATAATTCCTTCAGATTTATATTTGATGATATTTGAAATGGGACTTCTTTACTCTGATTTTAATGGATTTTTCTAATGAGTGAAAAATATGGTAAAATGAAAAATATGGTAAAGATTATCTTTTCTAAAAGATTTGAGCAGGGAGACACAGAGGAAAAGGGTATAATTAAGGTAATAAGAATTTTGTAACACAGAATTGGTACACCAGCTAAAATCAGATGCCACAAAATGTAAAATTGCTTGCTGTTTAAGAACATTTGTACTCATAACTTCAGGTATAGAACTGAGCTCAAAATGCATGCAATCATGTGTATCCATTGCTGAGCAGTGAAGCCACAATTAGACTGTGATATTTAGTGAACAAAAGGGAACATCTGCCTTTTGAACAAAAGGAACCACAGTAGGGGACTATACTAAAGGAAAGGCATGGCTAAAGGAAATAATTATTTTTAATTTGTTTTCTGGGTAAAAGTCATTTCTAGAGAGAGGACTGACAAAATTGATGTTGACAGAGTCTATAGTAACCTGACGACCTTAGGAGTTATACAATGTGCATCTTTTCTTTATAGACATTGAAGAGCTCTCCTGTGGGGAGGATTTTGTTCTGACATATGAAGCAATTCTTTTCCTAGAAACTGTTTTAAACAGTGGAATCAGGAAGTCATAGTAAGAAAAATAGGGGAAGATGGACTGGAGAGGGTCTGTTGGGATGAGAGAAGGTGGCTGCAATTCATTATGGAATTACTTGAACTTTATGGATAGCTTCATGATGGATATTAGAGAGATATTGAAAAATATTCACTGGCATAGCAGATCATGCCATAAGCTTAAAAATACTACCTAGTTTGGCTTAGCAAGTCATGGTCCTATAACAACACATGGTGATGTGAACATGCTGTGAGCCAGAACAGGGATGGATCACAGCAATGGAATTAACAAATAACATACATTTATAGGACCCTGAATTCAGTCCCCACCAGAAAACACAAAAATTAAAAAGTTTAAATTGGCAGCAAATACATTAATGCTATATTTTTTGATATTTTCCCAACTCATATTTTTTTTTCTTACAAGCCATTTGAAAATGTAAATGTTTATTACCATAGATCTGGCTGCTGTTTCTACACTCTTATATATCTGATCAATTAAGTCATATTTTAATCCATCAGTTTTAATTTAAAATCTTTCATATTATTCATTCTTCATTGAGAATTGAAAATTAATCAGTGTTCAACAGAGACCTTCTCTGTTAGCAGACTTCACTGAAGTATATTCACCTATATAACTCCTATGCCTGTTGAGCACTCTTGTTTAATATATTTAGAATGGATGTAGTTGATTTCTTTTTATTTTCCTCTTTACCCTTGTGAATTTTTGTTCTTTCAAGACTGCCACCCAGCTTCCAAATAAATACATGGAGTCTTATTACTACTTACAAATGCGAGCTTTAGCTTCCCTTGTTTCTAGACAGCTTTTCTTAAATTACCCCAACTACTTACATACTTTTCTTTAATTCTTACTCCATTTTTGGATGAGAAGCTGAGTGGCTGACCCATGATATCCTTCTCTCCTTCTCCTCTGCTCACTCTGTTATCTTCTCTTCCCAGATTCTTCCTCCTCTTTATTCTCCCTGCTGGTCAGCTCTTCATATCCTTTCCCTTTCCTTTCTATTGGCCATTCAGCTCTTCATTCGATCAATTAGGTGTTTTAGACAGGCAAAGTAACACAGCTTCACAGAATTAAATAAATGCAACACATCTTTGCATCATTAAACAAATGCTCCACAGCATAAACAATTGTAACACATCTTCAATAAATATTCCACAAAATTTCCCCCTTGTTGTCTAAATAAAATGAAATGATTTACTTTTAACCTAATAAAATTATATACAACAAAATAGTTATACAGTAAAAATTACCTTTACAATACTCAGTCCATCTGATTGTAGCAAATTTAGAGAAAATACTCCATTATCTTGTATTAGTGACTCTAATATACCTAATTTACCTTCTATCATTATTAAAGAAACTGCAGCTATAACTATATAGTCTTCAACTCTATGAACGGCCCAAAAAGAATATAGTATTACCTAACGACAGAGACATCTAGTTGCCGGAGAGTCACCAAAAGTTCCTCTGCAACATTGGGGAATTCTTCTTTGGCCTACAGGCCTAAACTACCTGCTAGACTTTTCAGTAAAGTAGGAAATTTGTAGACCTGTCCTTCCTTGTATTGGAAAAGTATCATTTTCCTCTGTGTCCTGCAGAATATCTGGCAGACTTTTCTGTGAAACTGGAATTGTGAAGAACACTTCTATCTTGTTTTTGGCAAAGATCAGCAGTTGTTTTCCTATGGGTTTTGATGCCTAGTATGCAGAGCACACGGTCAGGTCAACAAACAAGACAAAAGCAGTTTAAATAGGCAGTCCTGTCACATTGGAACCAAACTCCACAGGGAGTTTATTTGATACCTGTAATCCCTTTGTGAAGTAAATTGGTGTCGCCAGGATCAGTGTGTTTCATTGTCATGAAAAACCTTAGGTTATTAAACATTCTAAACGTCATATTTAATTTAAAAAAATTAAAAGAAAGTATATAGGAGAAAATCTATGGCTATTTGATTAAAAAGTTAGTTCATCAGCCAGATACCAAAAGTATAAATGATAATCGGATAAGAATGATATATTTTTGGATTTTATCAAAATTTTATTTTTTTCTGGGCAAAATACTGTTGGGAAGATTGAAAAGCAAGCAGCTGACTCAGGGGGGGAAAGTATTAACAAACTACTTGATGAATGGCAAGCATCTAGAACATTCAAAGAACTCTCAAGGCAAAGGAAAATTTAAAAAGATAAGATAAATAATTGAAATTTTATTAAAGATGTTTCAGAATGTCAACAAACTACATGCAAATATGCCCATGCACAAAGTGATAACACAGCTGAACTAAACAGTGATAAAGGAAAGTTTGGTTCTTAAAAAAATGTTAGCGACGCAGCTGTCAGCTCAGCAGAGACAGTTGTGGGTCCCTGCAAGATCCCTGGACAATAGCGGGCGGTGGCCCATCTCGGGCAGGAGGGTGGCCCTGCCAAGCAGCAGCAGGCAGCCAAGCAGCAACAGGTTCCCATAGGCAGGTGGGCACATGTGAACAGGCAGCGACAGCAGCAGCAGTGGGTTAAAGGCACATAGACACAGAAAATAGGCATAAAGCTTTATTAAAGGAGAGAGGGAGAGAGAAAGGGAGAGGGAGAGGGAGGGAGGGAGGGAGGGAGAAGAGAAGAGAGAGAAGAGAGAGAGAGAGAGAGAGAGAGAGAGAGAGAGAGAGAGAGAGAGAGAGAGAGAGAGAGAGAGAGAGAGGGGTGCACATGCCAGAGGGGAAAGGAAGAGAGAGTTCATGATGGCAGCAGAGAGGTCAGGGGTTCCCGGGAGTGGGCGTGGCTTGCCTCTTAAAGCAGCAGGCGACGAAAAGAATAACAGAAAGTACTGTCAATGTCACAGAGAGAGAAGTTCACCCTGACACTGATGGTCAGAATAGAAAATGCTGAAATTTTTTCCAGAAATTATTTAGGCAGTTCTTAAAAACCTAAATATATAATACCTGTGTGTCCCAGATTGCAATCTTTCGTTCTTATTACATAAAATGAAAACTTATATTCACAGTGAAATGTGTACATAAGTGATCATGGCATTTTAATAGCCAAAAGGAGGAATGACCAACACATCCACCAACTTTTCAATAATTAAACATATTATGCTTCATTCATGCCTAAAAATGGTAATTGAGTAATTGGGTAAAGGGACATATTATTGCTACATACAATTGCGGTGAGTCTCCAAAGATTTATTCAGAATGAAAAAAAAAAAAACAGCCTAATGCAAAATGTCACAGACTAGAATGATTCTATTTAAGGAATATTCTTGAAATGTCAAATCCATAAGAACATTAACAGGGTCAGCTGTGGGACAGAGAAGAAAAGGATAGTCTTAGACACAAGGAGGGATCCCAAGGTGATGGAAATATTTTTTTTTAATTTATCACAACAAAGAGATGTTCAGGTGTGACAATGTAAGATAGTCTTGCAATATGCTACCTACAGAAGACAAAACAGCAAATGATACTTAGAAGCACTTGCTGTCTTCCAATTTTTTTCACAATCCACAATTTCCAAATTTTTAAAGTATTGCAGGTAGTCAGGCTCATAACTGTTTCATTTTGAAACAAACTACTTGCAGAAGCAGCATGGTCACGCCACACAGAAGCAGAGAGTGACTCACCTGCCAGTGGAATTGCTCCTCTCCCTAGATTCTACTTCCCAAGAATCTTCTAAGGGCCAATGCCACCCCAGTTCACTACCTATCTTGCTGCTGGATCCTGCAGACAACCCCAGTAGACATATTGTAAACAGGCATAGACCATATCTGTCAGAACCTCGGACTGCTACCACTCACACTCAGGCCACAACTTTTAGAACAAGTAAGTGATCTGCATGCCAGTAGAGAACTACCACCCCCAAGATTCTGTTACCTGAAACCCTGCCCGTGGCCAAAGCCATCCCATCTCATCACTGGACCTGCTCTTGGGTGATGTTCCCAAACACTCGGGTATAAACCACAGAAGTTTGAACAGACTCTACCTGCTTAGATGAAGTTCTTACCAGATGGTAGAACAGGTGCAGGACACAAAAATTAGAAAAGCAGAGACCCCTTGTACCAAAGGCCAACCTAACTGTAAAAAGACCAACTTTCTACTTGGACAGACCCTGCCATCTCTACCTGAGATCATACCAGTCATCAGAAATCCAGGCCAAAAAACTAGAAAACCAAGGAGAAAATAGAAATCATGGGACAAAACAACAATCCAAAGAAGACAAACTATTAAGTTAGGGACTAGAACTAATCACCAGAAAGCCAGATACATAAATGACATTGTGAAAAAAAAAATCAACAATATCACAGTCATGACCAGGGCCCAGCTATTCCATGACACCAAGACCTGAACATTCCAAGACGGCTAAAACACAAGAAGGTAACATTAAATACAACATTTCTGAAGATAATAGATATCATTAAAGTTGAAATAAGAAACCCCCTTAAAGAAATTGTTGAAAAGACAATCAAAAAATTTGAGGAAATCAAAAATCCCTTGAAGAATGCCAAGAAAGTCAAGGGAAAACAAGCAAACAAATTAAGAGGTGAGGGAAACTATTCAAGACATAAAAATATTGTAATAGAAGAAATAAAGAAAATACAAACCAAGGGAATTTAGGATGAAAATATTGTAATAGAAGAAATAAAGAAAATACAAACCAAGGGAATTTCGGATGAAAAATCTGGGTAGTTGAACAGGAACTACAGATCCAAGTATCACCAATGGAATAAAACAGATGGAAGAGAGAATCTCGGTATTGAAGATACAATAGAGGAAATAGATTCAAAGTTAAAAAAATGCTAAATTAAAAAAATCATAAAACAAAACATCCAAGGAAGTTGGAACACCATGAACAGACAAAATATAAAAATAATATGAATAGAAGAAGCATTTTAGTTCAAACACTCAGAAAATGCATTTAACAAAATAATAGAAAAAATTTTCCTAACATAAGAATGACATGCCTATATGGTCTAAAAGGATTATAGAACACCAAATAGTTTGGATCAGAAAAGAAAGTTCTCCAGATACATAATATTCAAAACATTGAACATACAGAACAAAGAAAGAATATTAAAAGCTATAAGAGAAAAGGGCCAAGTAACATAGAAAAGCAGAACTATTAGAATTATACCTGACTTTTCAATGGAGATTCTAAAATCCAGAAATGCCTGGATAGATAGCTTGAAGACTCTATGAGACCATGGATGCCAGCCCAGACTAATATCCCAGAAAAACTTTCAATCACCATAGATAGAGAAAACAAGGTAGTTCATGACTAACCCAAATTTCAGTCCTACAGAAGGTACTAGAAAGAAAACTCCAACTCAAAAAAGTTAACTACAACACTTAAAAATAGGCAATAGTTAATCTAACACAAAAAATCCAAAGAAAGTAAATATCTCTGTCTCCCTCTGTCTTTCTGTCTCTGTCTCTCCCTTACTCTCTCTCTCTCTCTTTCTCTCTCTCTCTCTCTCTCTCTCACACACATACACACACACACACACACACTGCCACCATGACAATCAATAAAAATAATAAGAATTGATAATCAGTTGTCATTAATATCACTCAATATCAATTAACTCAACGTACCAATAAGAAACACAGGATAAGAGAATGAAAAAAATCAGCCATCTATTTGCGCCCTACAAAAAAAAAAAGAAAACCTCAATATAAAATATTATCATTACCTCAGAGTAAAGGGTTGTAAAAAGATTTGTTGGTCAAGTGGACCTAACAAGAAAGCTAGTATAGCTCTCCTAATATCTAATAAAATAAAAAATCAAAATTAATCAACAGTGATTAAGAAGGGCATTTCATATTCATAATTGAAAAAGGAAACACAAGGATGACTTCTCAGTTTTGATCATCTACACCCAAATGCAAGTACAGAAACATTTGAAAAAGAAACATGGAATCCCACATATTAAAAGTGGGAGACTGCTGGTGACAACTTATGCTGGAGAGGTTGTGGGGTAAAGGGAACAGTTCTGCATTGCTGGTGGGAATGCAAGCTGATAAACTCTCTTTGGATATTAGTGTGGGGATTTCTCAGAAAAAAATAATAGGGAACAACCTTCCGCAAGACCCAGTAATACTACTTTTGGGTATATATACATAGGATGCTCAATCATGCCACAAGCACATGTGCTCAGCTATGTTCATAGCAGCATTGTTTGTAATATCCAGAACCTGGAAACAACCTAAATGTCCCTCGACTGAAGAATGGATAAGAAAAATGTGGTACATTTACACAATGGAGTACTACACAGCCAAAAACATAACAACATCTTGAAGTTTGCAGGCAAATGATGGAGCTAGAAAACATCATTTTGAGTGAGGTAACACAAAGACAATTATCACATGTACTCACTAATAAGTGGTTTCTAAACATAAAGCAAAGAAAACCAGCCTACAAATTACAAACACAGCGAACTTAAACAACAATAAGCACCCTGAGAGAGATATACATAAATCTAATCTACATTAGAAATAGAAAAAGACAAGATCTTCTGAGTAAATTGGGAGCATGTGGACCTTCGGGGAGGGTTGAAGGGGAGGGAAGAGGCAGGGAGGGGAGCAGAGAAAAATGTAGAGATCAATAAAAATCAATAAAAAACATGGGAGACATCAACACCCCCTTTCACACATGTATAGATTATCCCGACAGAAATGAAGCAGAGAAATTACAGAACTAACAGAGTTTATGACTCTAATGGACTTAACAGATATCTACAGAATATTTCACCCAAACTAAAAAGAATTCAACTTTTTAGCACCACATGGAACTTTCTACAAAACTGATCATATAGTTGGTCACAAAACGAGATTCCATAGTTTCAAGAAAATTGGAATAACTTTCCAGATGGTCATACTACCATGTATTAAAGTTGGATTTCAAAAATAACAGAAATAACAGAAAGCCTCCAAACTCATTAAACTTAACACCTCTCTACCAATTTTACCTTTGAGGGGGGAAAGAAAGAAAGAAAGAAAGAAAGAAAGAAAGAAAGAAAGAAAGAAAGAAAGAAAGAGAAATTAAAGAATTCCTAGGACGAAATGAAAATTAAAGCACAACATACCTCAACTCTCAACTTATGGGATACAATGAAAGTGGTACTAAGAGAGAATTTCATGGCATTGAGTTCCTGCACAAAGAAATTAGAAAATTCTCATACCAGTGATTTAACATCACACCTGAAAAATCTGGGACAAATCGATGCAGAAACACCCAACAGGAGAAGGAAGAAAATAAATACAGGATTGAAATCAATAAAATAGAAACAAAGAGAACAATAAAAAGAAACAACAAAGCAAAGAATTGGTTCCCTCAGAAAATAAAATGGTAGACAAATACTCCTCAAAACTAAATAAAAAGGCAGAGAGAATATTCAAATTAAAAAACTCAGAATAAAAAAGAGGGACAGAATGACAGACACCAAGGAAGTCCAAGTAATCTTTAGATCATACTTCAAAAATGTATAAACCACAAAACTGGAAACTCTAAAGGAAATGGACAATTTCTCTATAGATAACATTTACCAAATTTAAATATAATCTTGTAAACAATTTAAATATACCTATATTGCCTGAGGAAGTAAAAGGAGTCATTAAAAGTCTCCACACTAAAAGAAGCCCAGGGTCAAATGGCTATAGAGCAGAATTCTACTGTATCTTTGAAAAAGAGCTAAGAATAATGCCCCTCAAATTAATCCACAAACTCAAAATAAAAGGAACTTTGCAAATTCATTTTCTGAGTGCACTGTAATCCTGATACTCAAACCACACAAAGATTCAACAAAGAAACAGAACTACAGAACAATTTTCCTCATGAACATAGAAAAAAAATACTCAGTAAAATATCTGCAAATTAAATCCAGGAACACTTCAGAAAGATCATCTACCATCCTCAAGTAGTCTTCTTCCCAGAGATGCAGGGACAGTTCAACAATAACAACAACAACAAAATATCAGTGTAAACAAACTGAATGAAAAAAAGCCACATCACTATCTCATTGGATGTTGAAAATAGACTTCAACAAAATCTAGAACCCCTTAATAATAAAAGGTTTCTTATAAGGGACATACCAAAACAATAAAGACAGTATACTGTAAACCAATAACCAATATCTCTTTAAATGGAGAGAAACTCATAGCAATTCTACTAAAATCATGCATAAAACAAGGCTCCCCATATTCTCCATATCTTTTCAATGTAGTACTTGAAAAAGTAAAAGTCTTACTACTTGCAGATAATAAGATGGTGTACATAAGTGATCTCCAAAATTCTACCCAGGATCTCCTAAAGCTGATAAACTCCTTCAGTGATGTTATTGGATATAAAATTAATTCCAAAAGTCAGTACCCCTCATATACAAAAATAGACTGAGAAAGAAATCAGTGTTAAGGTTAGGATTGCTGTGGTTAAGATGGCACAGATAAATGTTAGTTTTGAAGTGTTAGTATATTAAAATGAATGCAAATTATCTCAGAGTCACTAACTAGTTTGAATTTTCACTTACTTGCAGTAGTTACAGGTATCAAATATTCAATACCTAGGTGATCTGAGGAGATACATCTTAAATTCTACTAATTAATTTTGATATCTGAAAAGATCTAAACTAAATTATTATTTTGAAATGTTCTGTCCTCTTCTAAATTAATAATATGAAATAAATAAAAATTTTACTTGGATTAAGCATAGCAAATGATTCAGGGTGAAGAATATTTGCTATAATTACTCAGGCAAAAATAACCGAAGGGTGGAACTTGAACTCAGTGGATAAACTGGCCACCTGAGAAGCTTTCAGTTCATTCCACACAATGCATAAAAGCAAGTGTTGCAGGCACATCTGTAACTCCAGATCTCAGGAGGTAGAGAGAGAATGACGAGCAGTTCATGGTCATTACCTGAGTCTCTGGCTATAACCAAATATGATTAATTTAAATTAAACATCACATGAAATATTAACTATTAAATAACATAGAATGTAAAAAGGGTTTTCTTCATGGTGTGCTATTAAAAATTTTATGCAATATTAAGCCTAAACTGTTGTAGGAAAAAAAAGAAATATTTTTAATTTTAAATGTATTAACATTTCCATAAATGATGACATTGAAGTGAATTCCCCATATAAGGGGTATACAAAATTGATTCTAATATATATGTTTATATAAATTATATTAAATATATAATTTTTTCTCTAACCCCTTCACAGTTTTCTTCCTCTCATTTTCTCTCTCAAATTGACACTTTCTCTTTTTTATTATTGCATACATGTGCATACAAATTTGTAAATGAAACCTATGGAATCTATTTTTGTTGTTTGCATGTATATGATTTCTAGTTGACTACTTTGCATTGGGTAACCATTGGGGTGTCTTATCTCTGATGAAAACTGATACACACACACACACAAAAAAAGATGGCACAGAAACGGAACGAATGACCAACTAATGACTAGCCCAGCTGGAGACCCATGCCCTGAGGATCAGGACCCAGAAATAGGATACGCCAGAAAATAGGATAAAATCAAACACAACTGCTAAAAAGTCAATAAGTCAGGTCTTTAATCCTAGCACTTGGGAGGCAGATGCAGGTGGAGTCTGTGAGTTGGGGGCCAGCCTGGACTACTATCCAGTTCTAGGACAGGCTCCAAAGCTACAGAGAAATTCATCTTGAAATGAAATTGAAAAATAAAAAAGTCAAATGAAAGGCCAACTGTCATCATAGAGATCAGGCAACTGATGGAAAAACATCCAGATATCCATAGTCAAACATTAGTTGGAGCTTGGGAAATTTTTCAAAAGAGGCAGAAGGACTGTAGGACCCAGAGGCTTCAAGGACACCACAAGAGAACCCACAGAACCAACTGACTTGGTCTTATTGGGCCTAATAGAGACGGAAGAGACAACCATGGAACTGCATGTGACTGACCTAGCTTCTCTGCATGTATGCTACAGTTTTGTAACTTGGCCCCTTTAAAAATTCTAAGAGTATACAGGGGCTGTCTCTGACTCTGTTACCTGATTTTGGGACCTATTCTTTCTACAGAATTGTCTCCCACAGTCTCAATAGAAGAGGAGCTGCCTACTTTCACATCAAATTGATAAACCTTGGCTGTCTGATATCAATGGGAGGCCAGCCTGTATATGAAAAGAAATAGTGGAGGAATAGTGGATTGAAGGGGGGCGGGCAACTGAGAAGAAAGGATGGAGCAAAACTTTGGTAGGGATGTAAAAGCAGAAACAATAAAATAAATAAAAGAAAGAAACCTCATTGCTATATGTTTTTTGGATCCTATCATTGATACATCGCCATTTGCCAGCACTGATTTGTGGACAAATTTCCCTGTTCATAAATTCTATTTTGTTTGTTTTCAGAAATCCATTTTGTGGTTCAGTGGCTTTGATAACTACAGCATTTTTAAGCATTTCTCTTTAGAAGTTTGACTTGTAGAAGATTAAACAGATTTGCGTGCTATTTGTCTCCATATAGAATGGAGCTAAATAATCCACTGTGTAACATAGGCTAGTTAAAGAACAAAACATTATTTTTCTCCACAGCAATTTAGCTTATGACTTCCAACTGTTTACTTTGTTTCATTGTGGCTCTTTTATCTAAGCAATGCTGAGCAGTTTTTCATACGTTAATAGGAGATAATAATAATTATCACAATGAAGGATGGACAGCCGTATAATTGACACTGGGTTGTTTACGTGAAGGATAAAAATGTTATAATCATTTGCAAAGTATGAAATAATTGTATGTTAATTATCTAGAGCTTTTAAATGTTTGAAATATCTTTAGAATTAGTAGAAGGACACACAAAAATTTTTAAAATAAGGATAGATGTGGCGTCTGAAGAAGAGTAGAAGTAAATGTCAATGGGTTTTTAATTTTTTTCTCACTGCATGAGACTTTATAACTAACATGAAATTAAAGCAATACATTTAAAAATCTACATTGTTTTATTCACTTTTCAACCTATCTAATTAGATAACATCTATGTAGCGTATGAGAGGCCAGTCTATTTCACACAACCTCCACCTTTCTGTGATCTTTCAGAATTAAACTGTAAACTACAAGTCAAAGAAAAAATTACAAATTATATTCTGAGTAGATGAATTAATACAGTGTCTTCCATGCATGCATGAGAGATGTTACAGAGGGAAGGACTGCAGGGAGAAACAATTAAATTGAGCAGCATTTGAGGGGTGGTATGAAGACCTAGTGCAATGGCAGCTTCCTAATATATATGGAAAATAATCCTAGTGATGTCTCCAAATAATGAGGGAGATGGAGTCATCTCTTGCCCCCAAATGAAGTTTCCAGTACATGAATAAAGATACATCTAATTGAATTGTTGGCCAAAGGGTTCTCAGGAAAATCTAGCATCAAGCATCAAGAGCCCATTGCTAAAGACCATAGTCATACAATTTATTGATCATGAAGAGGCCAAGTTATGTTATAATAGTATATTATATATATTATATTATACTATATATTATAGTATTTTTATTGGAATTCTGGTTGTGTAAATGATTTGTTTTCTGATTATTGTGCCTACTCTTGAGACTATTTTTTCTTCTATTGTTTTGCCTTCTCCAATATCAGTGAAATGGTGTTTGTTTTATATTATTATATTCTGTTATGTTTGGTTACTATCTCTTAAAATCCTGTTCTTTTCTAATAATAAATAGAAAGGGAGTGGACTGGAGAAGAAGAGAGTTGATGGGGAACTGGGAGGAAAAGAAAAAGGGGAAACTGTAACAGAATGTATTGTATGAGAAAAGAATATTTTTAGTAAAAGGGGAAAAATAAAATAAAATCTTACTCAGATTTATTATTCTTTTAACATCTATGTGTTATATTTTCTCATTCATATTATGAGATTTTTTTCTCTTAATAAAGCAGATTATTTTGATCTGTACCTTTGTACTTTCTGTATAAATCAGTTATTAGACCATGTACATTACTGGACCAACAATTTTTTTAAACCGTAAGTACCTCACTAGTTTATCACAGGATGGCCAGGTTGTTTATAAATTATCTTCCATCAATACATTTTTCATACCATCTGGGATTATAAGTGTTGATTTTTTTTGGCCTGCAAATGAAAGTGAGACCCTAGGAAATAGGAGTAGAGGGATAACTCCACCCAATTTTTATACTCTGACAGTGAAGACAATCCACTGATGGACCTCTGCCTATTAAGTAGAAAAACTTCTGGGTGCTCATGGACTTAGACTAACAGTTTAGGAGCCCACATGGAAACTAGTCCCTCTGCATGTGCCTTACATTTTTTTTCCTTGTCTATTTGTGCAACCCCTGGCAGTGGAATGAAAATGTATCACTGATGGATGAGCTGGCCTTTTGAAGCCCGTTCACTACTGTCACTACAGTCTTGATATGGTGGGGAAGGGGCTTCATCCTGCTTCTAATGAATGTGCCAGGCTTTATTGACTCCCCATGGAAAGCTTATCCTTTTTGAAGAGTAGATGGTGGTGACTGGGGGAGTGTTGGAGAGGCAGAGGAGGGAGTTGGAACTGTGGTTTGTAGTAAAATGAATAAAAAAAAACATAAGTTTCTGATACTCCAAGTAAAATAGCGAAAAATGCACTCAAAGATAACTGTGATAACTTAAGCATACCTGATATAATTAGTGTAGAAACAGCAACAGTATTATAAGTAGCAAAACAAAAGCCTATGTGGGAATAGACCATGAGAAACCAAAGACAATATTAACAATAAGTATAAGCAGTAAGGCTGGATTATTAATGCCAAGTCCAAAAATCAAGATGAAATCTACTAAAACCTTCATGTTATAATTGATTATTGTCTTTGGAAACAAATGAAACCAGAACAATAATACAGAGAATTAAATGAAACCATACAGCAACAATTGGCATACTATAAATGAAACAAAATAAATAAATAAATAGCAATAGATTTTCACTAGAATATATGATAGTAAATATTGTAATACCACATATTTAATCTATAAAAAGAAAAAGTCCCTAAACGGTCTGAAATTTTGTAGAGAAAAATGCTGAAATTCGTGATAAAAATAAAAATATTTTCAGATATCAAAAAGGACTGAAAACATTAGAAAAAGAAAGATTATTAGTCAAGGTACACATGGATTGTCAGAAAAAATAAGACTATTGGAAAGTATGGAATAGCTATTTAGAGAAATCTTTATATGAATTCTACCCTTCATGCTAGGGTAAGTTAAAGTTAATAGTATGAGGCAAGCCTATCAATGCTCTGGAGCTTAGATGAACTCATCCAAACTTTTTTCTATACATACTGTGGTAGACAGCTTGCTAACAATTTCTAGACTGCCCAGGATGCTGTCACTCTTGTGTATTCCATTAATGTTCAAAGTAACCAAACAAGATCTTCATTTATCCAACCTAACTAATTGTTGTGTTCCTACCTCCCTCCTCTCAGGACATTTTTTTCAACTGGAGTCACTAAGATAATTTAAGTAATTTCTTCTTCTGATATCACTAAAATAACCACATGTTGAAATACCATTTTACATGTAAGTTAGCATATTCTTAAACTATTTTTATTAGTATTTTATGACTTTTCCACTGTGAAAAATAATACCCAAGGCAACTATAGAATAAATCATTTAATATAGGCTTATAGTTTCAAAGATATAGGTGTCCATCACAATCATGGCTGGAAACATGGCTGCAGGCAGGTAGCCAGGATACTGAAGCAGAATTTGAGAACTCAAATTTTACCCTCAAAAAATGAAATAAAGAGTGCAGAGTAGAAATGGTGGGATGTTTTTGAAAACAAAAGTTTGTTCCCAGGGACACGGTATAGGTATATGTGTGTTGCTCTTATTGGATAATGAAGGAACTGCTTTGTGCTATAGCAGAGCTGTATGGGAACAGAGCTAGGCAGAGGAAACTAAACAGAATGTTGGGAAGAAGAAGACAGAGTCAGAGAAACACCATGGATCTGCCACCAGAGACATGCTGAAACTTGGCTGGTAGGCCACGACCTCGTGGTGATACGCAGATTAATGGAGATGGGTTAAATTAAGATGTGGGAGCTAGCCAATGAGAAGATAGAGCTAATGGGCCAAGCATTGATTTCATTAATAGTTTCTGTGTGATTATTTCTGGGCTAAGCTAGATGGGCAACCGGAATGAATAAGCAAGCAGCTCCATGCAACATGGACATATCTCCTACAAGAAGGTTACACCTCCTAAGCATTCCCAAACAGTGGGCAACTAGGAACCAAATCTTCAAATGCTCCAGCGTATGGAGTGCATTACACTCAAAACACCACAAACAGTTTTACAATTTTTTTGGAAGCAATTAGTTCACTTATCACATTATTTGAACAATATGCTTAAAATTTGACTAATTGCTCAAATCAATGACATTGTATTACACATTTAAGAGTAAACTGAATGACAAAGGGCTATTTAAAGAGAAGTTACAATGTTCAGATGCTAGTATCATTACATGATGTCATATGATACTGTCTGTTCTGAATTTCAATGTACATGGAGGCTCATTTCATTCCATGATAATAGAATAAACTAAATCAAGGTACAGCACACTATAGCATGAATATACCTTATCTACAGTTTCAGGACACAAAAATCAAAATCTGTAATGAATATAAGAAATTGATTCATTACAGCTTTGAAGCTGTATAAAATAAAACCCATAAATAAATAAGCAATTAAATAAGTAGTCAGAAATATCTATAAATTTTGATTAAGAATCTTTTAAAATGTGACCAACTAAGGTGTCCTGACTGAAAACTATTGAACACTCCGCACAATAATAGCAGAGGATATATTTTTATTGAGTATCCCTGGTACAGTCTCCAAAATAGACTATAATTTGATCATAAAACAAATCTCAAATTCAGATTCTTTAAGATATCATTTCTGACTAAATAACACAAACAATAGAAATAAGTTTTTAAAAATGTTTACACCCTGGTATGTAATGAAGATATTTTTAAGTAATCCATTCAGCAAAGAAAAACAATCATAAACACTTCTGAAAACAATTTTGACCTGAGTAATAATGACAAGAGAAATTAATCAAAACATAGATTATAATTCACCCCATTTCCATTGGGGGCAGATCTAGCAGCACATGGTTCAACAAGAAATGGACGAAAATTAAATGTGCAAGAGAGAATGAAGAATGAAGAAAATACTAAACCTAAGACAAGAGACATGAAGAAAAGAATAAAATTCCATATACTTAATAGAAAAATGTGAAAAAATAATAAAAGTAATGGAAAAATAATATGGCTAACAGTTGTTTTCTTTACAAAAATCAGCAAATTTGTAAGTGATTAATAATGTTTATTCAGATTAAACATTAGTCATGTAAAATTAAGAAAAGAAGCAATGAAATATTAGTGGTACACTTCCCAGATGAACTAATACAGCTATAAAGGGATATCATGTATGGGAAAATGACTTCAATTTATGAAACTGACAAATTACTGCACAAACTGTTTGTAGTGTTAAACTAAATTTTAATGAGTTATATACGTAGATTAATGCACCTCTCATGCCTTTTCAGAAAAGCTTCTATTTCCAGTATATAGAGGTCAATACAGAGACCCACAGCTAGGCAAGGTATAACAAATAAGAGACTCAGGAAATCTAAGCTCTAAGTGGACAGTTATACCTTGTCCCTTTCTCTACAAGTCTAAGAAGGAAGAGCGAGTGGAAAAAATGTCAGAAGCAGAGGTGGTGGATGATTTCCAGGAAAGAGTTTCTTCTGGACAGAACAGCACCAGTGCCCTGCCCATACTGGTCAGAACAGTTCCGACAGCATGAAAAAAGACCTAATACTGTTTTAAATTGATAGGAGTATGAAATGTTAATTATTAATGGCAGGGTTTCTTTTTGAATGGTTTGAACCAGTATTTTAGGGCCTATGTTTTCCTCATCTAACCTTGAATAAATGGATAAATTAATTAAAAAAAAAAAAAAAACTAACCGGGCGGTGGTGGCGCACGCCTTTAATCCCAGCACTCGGGAGGCAGAGACAGGCGAATCTCTGAGTTCGAGGCCAGCCTGGTCTACAAGAGCTAGTTCCAGGACAGGCTCTAGAAACTACAGGGAAACCCTGTCTTGAAAAACCAAAAAAACAAAACAAAAACAAAAACAAAAAACTAAAGCAAGTTCTCACCTTGAAAAGTGGATTACAAACAGAGTGGAGTGCCAGGGGTCAATAGAAAGAGTAATTCTGACTGATTCTAAAAGTCCTGGAAACCATTTCTTTGAGTCATTCTTCATTTAATCAGAGACTCACTAGAGGCAGTTCCCGATTTTTTGAAAACACTTGTAATTCCTTCATGAAAAACAATTTTAAATAAGAAAGAGAAAGGATGGTTTCATATATATTTCCTGGCTTTGAGAATTGTACCATGGTTAAAACTGGATATAATAAGAGGGAAAAGACACAGTGAACTTTCTATACATGGATCTAAAATATTCATTTAAAGTCTAAATTTATTTCTAATAACATGTTTGTAGAAAATATATTTGCTACTGAAAGACATATTCTTATTTTCTCAGTTGCCTAAGTGTATGCAATTTTAAAGGAAAATCTGGATGGATAGTTCATATCATTACATTAAAGTAAAGTAAGGATACTTTTTGAGTAACCTTCGTTCAAAGATTTGAAAACTGGGCTTAAAGGAACAAGAGAATCACTTCACATTGTACTTTCTTGTTGGTATTTGCTTCTCCTTTGAACTGTTATGATTTTGGTTAGCTGTTTTCCCATAAACATGATGCTGATGTAAATAACAATACTTAACATGGTTTCAGCAAGAAGAGTGCACTCTTTGCGATAGCAGGAAGAAAACACCTCTCTGTATTCAAGTCTAAGAGCAGACAGAGTCAGATCTCATATCCCAAAGGATTAAAAATAACACCAGAAGACCAAACACTTAAAACATAAACATCTCAAGGCATTCCAAATTCATAACATGACAAATGTTTTTTATGCTATATTGAATGGCCAGCATAGATGATAGATGATAGATAGATAGATAGATAGATAGATGATAGATAGATAGATAGATGATAGATAGATAGAGATAGATATAGATAGATAGATGATAGATGATAGATAGATAGATAGATAGATAGATAGATAGATAGATAGATAGATAGATGATAGATAGATGATAGATATACATATATGTACACATACATATGTACACACACACACATATATATATGTATGTATGTATGTATGTATGTATGTATGTATGAATACCTTAGATCATTAATGTTGCACTGACTCCCATCATAGAATTTCCTTAATATAAATATAAATTCAGAATCCTAACTAGAACTGTCTGCTCCTTGCAGGGGAGGTGCTATATTCAGTGAACCTAACACTTCATTTTAAAGTCATTTCATGTCATATTTAGAAAATATAAATGGAAAATGCATTCAGTTCCTGAGATTTATATTAAGGTTATAATGGACATTTAAAATTTGTTTTCTGAAGTTCTCGTGCATGTGTATGCTCTTGGGTGGACCTAGCAATCAATCAAAACAAAAGTAAGCAAGCAATGCAAAATGTCCCAACTAATTCATAAAAAACATGAACGTAACATTGAGGATCTTTGGGACCCCATGAAAAGACCAACTGATTGCACAAGGAAGGGTTTCAGAGGGAACAAAGGGTGAATGCTACCTGAGCAATGAGCAACTAATTATTTCAGGGGCTTGGTTGTGGTAGGATGCTTCAGACATGGGAAATGAGGGAGGCATCCTGTGCAACAGGGAGAAACTTTAGAGATCTGAGAGTGGGTAAGACAGAGGCTATCAGTGATGTAAGTGCTTAGAACAGGTCCTCAGCTGGAAATCTTCGAGTGCTAGGGAGGGGGAAACAAATCAATGTCTGCTTTTTAAGTCTTGAAATCCTCTTATTTGCAATTAGCTAAAAGCTAGACATTGTGAATGTTTTCTCAAGAAAACATAATTTTGTTTATTCAGCTGCTACAAAATCCTGCTGAGACTGTCTTCCTTTTACAAGAAAACAAAATCTCCCTTCACATTTTATTCAACAATGTAGTACCAAAGGTGAACAAGCATTTTACATAGCCTAACTCTCCACTGGCTTAATCTGCTGTAATTGTGGATAATCACCCCCTAAAGTAGATACAATACAAAACAAATCAATTAGCCTAACTTCTCAACCCACAGGATTATATACACACAGTTACAAAGGATGAATAGGCATATTGTGTTAAATGAATGATGTGTGTGAACAATCAATGGATCAGATCCAGAGGATAATCACAAAGTTAGGAAATTTAAGACTAGAAATTTAATTATAAAGCAAGTACACATATTTCCTTAACTAAAGAGCCAAGTTAAAAATGTATGAATGAAAAGACAGTATCACAGCAAAGAAACACAGACACATAAACAGTGTGACACCACAGTAATCAGTGGACTGGCTTGCTTACCTTTTATATTCAGTGAGGCTGGGCAGCTGATATAAGGTGCTGTTCACTCATCCATGAGACTGGAAGGCTTCTCCCATCTGCCTGGTGAGTAAGAAGCCCTCCCTAGCAAGCTTATTGCACTGTCTCCAATAATGATTATAATTTAACACAACTTTCCTGAACCCATTTTTGAGACTTCACAAATCAATATTTAACCAACAATTATTTCTGATTATAACTTTAATGCAAAACGAGCATTCCAGAGGCTACTCCGTCCTTTCAATCTACGGCTATATCCTCCCTTTCCAAAACTCACTGTTGTATGAAAGTGTACGATAAACATTGGTTTTTATGTTCCATGTACTTGTTCTCAGATCTATGCACTATAAAAAGCAATCAGTTTCCAGGTGATGTTTTTAAGAATTTAGATTTTATGCTAACCATGCTTTGTTGATAAATCATTCACAGATGTTTTATGCTCTTCCTTTCAAAGAGGACATGGTGCTTTAGATTTTATTTTAGATAGAGGATTGCAATGCTTATAATTGTGCTAATTACAGATCATACTCCAAGAAAAATCTGTCTTTTAATAAAAACTGTTGTGTCCAGATCCCTCCAAACATTCAGAATAAGAATTGCTTGCTCATGGGCATGCTAATTTCAACACAAATAATGCTGTTAAATTACTGTGTAAGTTGATTTGATGAGTTTTCAGCATCACTATCTCATCTTTAAGGGCTGGCTTTCTTCCATTGGATCAACAACATCTATTACTATCAGGCTTCTGAGATGGTTGCTTCACCAGTGATATAAAATATGCATTGCATCTGTCTTGACCATACTTATTCTTTTCTCTTTGGTCCTTGATTATTTTTAGTTTCCTTTTTATTAGTTGATTTGTGTAGGTATTGCTCTTCAGACTTAGCCCAGGCTAGCTTCATATTCATAATCTTTCTGCCTATACCTACACAGTGCTGGGATTATATGTGTATACCATTAAATCTGATTATAGTTGCCCTTATGATTACCATGTTTTCATATGTAAAGTATTTGAATTTTCCCTTCAGTGATATAATTTATATCTACTTTACCACTTGAAAAAAATCCCTGTCCTTGTCTAAATCTGACAGATTTATTTGTTCTTTTCTAAATTTGTATTTTGAAGGATCTTTTGTGATTATATAATTCCTTGCAAACTTAATTTATGTGTCTTCATATAAACCTTTTGTTGTTCTTGTTTGTTTGCTACTCGAGACAGGGTTACTCTGTGTAACCCTACATGTCCTGGAAAATTACTTTGTAGACCAGGAAATCCTCATACTCCTATATCTACCTGCGTCTACCACTGCCTAGGATTAAAGGTGTATACTATCACAGCCTTGCATGAATTTTTATTTTTTAAAATTTTGCAATCAGTAATATATTCTCTCTTAATGTTTTAAAATTTCAATCAAGAGTATGAGTATCTTGTTATATGTGGGTATGTGTACATCAGGATGAGTAAATGCAGAGGCCAGAAAAGGATGCTGGATTCTTTGGATCTTGAGTTCATGAGCTTTTAATTCAATATGGGTGCTAGAGCTTTACTCCAATCTTTTAATTAGAGCTATGCATTCTTTTCTTTTCATTGAAAATATTTTTTCATATAGTATAAGCTCATTATGCTTTTCCTTCTTCCAAATCCTCCCAGACACTCCCTACCTCCTCACCATTCAAATCCATACCCTTTCTTCTCTCACATATTAAAAAACGTCAGAAGCTTAGGGACATCTGGCTTAGATCTACCCAGGCTCTGTGAATTCTGCCATATCTCTCTGAGCTCATATGTGCATCAGTACTATTGTGCCCATAATCTCTGTTTCCAAGGTGACCTCAGTCCCCACTGTCTCTTATAACCTCTCTATATTTTCCCTCAGAGCTCTCAGTGCCTTGGGAGGAGAGATTTGATGGAGAAATCCTACTAAGAACTGAGTGTTCCAAGACACTCATCTGTTGCATATTGTCCAGTTGTGGCTATTTGTGTTTTTTCCCATCTGCTCCAGAAAGACGCATCTAGTGGTAAATGAGCACGGCCCTGATATGAGTTAGCAAAATGTCACTAGGAGTCACTTAATTGCTATGTTTCTTTAGCAGAACAACAATATGTGGTTTCCAGTGCTCTAGCTAATCTCAGGTTCTTGGTCATCTAACCAGCGTTTAATAGAAGTTCTATCCCATAGAGTGGGCCTGAACTCAAATGACATATTGGTTGGTTACTCTCATAAGATTATGCCACAATTAACACCAGAACATCTTGTAGGAAAGTCTGTTCTAGAATACTAGTTGAAGATGTGTTACATTTGTTTATGCTGTGGAGTATTTGTTTAATGATACAAAGTTGTATTTCATGCTTTGTGTTACATTTGTTTAACTTTGTGGAGCCGTGTTACTTTGCCTGTCTAAAATACATTGTTGGTCTGATAAAGAGCTGAATGGTCAATAGTAAGGCAGGAGAAAGGATATGTGGGTCTAGCAGACAGAGAGAATAAATTGAAATTGAAAGAGAAGAAGGAGGAGGACTCGAGGGACCAGCCACCCAGATACACAGCAAGACACAGAATAAGTATATAGAATAGAGAAAGATAAAAACCCAGAGACAAAAGATACATAGGATAGTTTAAGTCAAGAAAAGCTGGTTAGATATAAGTCAAGCTAAGGTCAGATATTCATAAGAAAGAATAGACTCCATACAATTTATTTGACAGCTAGGTAGTAGGCCTTCAAAAAAGCCAATGGGTAAAAAGAGTAAAAGACAACCAACAACACAAGTCACCATTGCAGACTGGAGGGATGTTAGCTGGGTTTGTGCTTATGTTTCTTCTCTGGGAGCATGCAAAGTACCTTCTAGTACAGTATACACTAGTAAGTGGAGGTGAAGACTTTAGGTATGCACTAGACTTCTCCATGTTCAATTAGTTAGTTAAGTATTCTTTTCAAAAACAGAACCTTGCTTTGAGAGTATAGAATACAACCAATAGTCTTTGCAGTAGTTTGGCTTGTTTTGGGGATTCCATGGTGGACTTTTGGTCAAGAACTCATTTAGAAGAAACCCATTCCCTGAGCTAGATGTCCCATTTGTTGGAGAGGATGAGTTGTGGTATTGTTTCTCCTGTTACCTGGTGATATTTCTTGTATATGTATATGTATGTGTATGTGTATGTGTATGTGTATATGTATATGATGTATATGATGTATGTGTATGTGTATGTATATGTTATCAAATTCCCAAATGACCCTTCAAATGGCCCCTAGTTTTAGTCATCCTTCATCATATTCCCTCACTTACCCACCTTTCACTATGTTTTTCCTATTTGATTCTCTCATCCAGTTCCATCCCAATTGGCCCATCCACAACTGTCTATTCCATGTCCCCTTCTTGGGGATATCCTTCTCTCTATACCAATCCTATACAGTAAATTCAGCCTCTGTGGTTATAGGAATTTAAACTTGTTTATAAAAGAACTAACATCTAGCTTCTGCACATAAGTGAGTATAAGACATATTTGTCTTATGGGGTCTAGGTTATCTATCCAGGATGATTTTTTTTCTAGATCCATCCATTTAGCTAGAAATTTCATGAGTTCATTATTTAACAGCTGAATAATGTACCATATTTACCTTATCTGTATACACACACACACACACACACACACACACACACACACACACATATATATATATATGTATATGTTACACATATATAGTCTCTCTCATTTCTGGATGCTATGAATTGAGCATCAACAAACAACTGTTTCTGTAGTGGAATATAGAGTCTTTTTGCTATATGCCAGGTTTAGCTTAATTTAAGATACAGGTATCGTTTTTTTGTTTTGTTTTGTTTTGTTTTGTTTTGGTTTTTTTTTTTTTTTTTTTTTTTTTTTTTTTTTTTTTTTTTTTGAGACAGGGTTTCCCTGTAGATTTGGAGTATGTCCTGGAAATAGCTCTTGTAGCAGGCTGGCCTCAGACTCACAGAGATTAGCCTGTCTGTGCCTCCCAAGTCCTGGGATTAAAGGTGTGTGCCACCACTACTGGTTGAGATAGATCTATTCTTAGCTTTATGAGTAACACACTGATTGTCATAGCAGCAGTACGAGTCTGTACTGTGACCAACATCAGATGAATATTTCCCTTATCTCCCATGTGCAACAGCACAGCATGTTATTTCCTTTACTGATGTTCATCATCTGACTGTGTAAAATCAAACTCAAAGTAGTTTTATAACTAAGTACAATAACCATTTTGTTCAGTATTTCTCAGTCATTTGTGTTTATCTTTTGTGAATACATTATTTAGAAGTGTACAAAATTTGAGGGATTGTTTGCTTTCTTTATATTCATTCAGCTTTTCAATTTCTTTATATAATTTATTCATTAGCACTCTGTTAATGTGAAATTAATAATTTTTAATTATATAGTATGTGATTTTTTTTCCAAATGATAGTATCCTTTGCCATACACAAGCTTTCCAGTTTGATGAGGTCTAATTCATTGTTATTCAAAAATTTTGTATTAATTATATTTTATTTAGGAAGTCTTTTCTATACAAGTGAGTTCAAGACTATCCCCCGCCTTGTGTTCTAACATATTCAGGGTTTCTGGCCTTATGTTGAAGTCCTTGATCCATTTGGAATTGTGTTTTGTACATGATGATAATTATGAACCTATTATCATTCTTTTACTGGAAGCTATCAAGTTTGACCAGCACCAATTGCCAAAGATGCTGTTTATTTTTGCCAAAGATGCTGTTTATTTTTCCATTGTCTATTTATGGCTTTTTTTTACTAAAAAGTAAACATTCATAAGCATGTGGAATTATGAGTGGGTATTAAATTCAATTATAAGCATTAAGAGGTCTATTCTTATGCCAATACCATGCTGTTTTTGTTACTATACCTTTGTAGTATAACTTGAAATTAGAAATGGTGAAGCTTTCACCATTTTTTTTTATTCTCTAAAGTCGTTTTACCTCTCCTAGCTATCTTTTGTTGATTTTGGTGGTGGTGGTTATTTTTTAAAACATATGCAGCTGACAGATTCACTTTCAATATCTGTGGAGAATTGTGGGTATTTTTTATTAGGATTGTATTAAATTTGTAGATTCTTTTTGGTAGAATGGCCTTTTCCCCATATTAATTTTGTGATCCCTGAGCATGGGAGATGTTTTCATTTTGTGACAACTTCTTCAAATACAAAGGTCTTGTATTTATTTGAGATTATTTTCACTCTAATTTCATGTTCAGGCAAATGTGCAATTTGTATATAGGAAGGCACATATCCATCTCCCTGGCTCCAATATTTTTGTTTTTTTTTTGATTGCAAATTTTATAATTTCATTTTCATTACATTAAGGCTTTGATAGTAAGATGCCTGATCATACTCATCTTCCAGTCCTCCCAGGTCCACCCCTAACATTAGGACTTTCCCCAAGACAAAAGAAGGAGAAAATAAGAAAAAAAATTAAATCTAATTTTCACTGTCCATATACTCACTAGAGCATGCTCACAACTCTCCGTAGCCAGTCTCTTAAAGAAAGTCAGTCCTTCCTCATCTCCATTCATACCAGAAGTGAACAGTTGTGAAGAACTACACTTCAGCATCACTATAACTATTTTTAGAGTTGTCTTCAATGGCTTCCTGTTTAAACTCTTCCTTCTGGGGATTATTCTCGATGAAGAGCTTGAGGGGAGAGAGACAATGTCACAGAATCTGTATAAGTCTCTCATTCTTATCTGTGAGTTTACAGTCATTGGTAGATGCAATTAGTGCAAAAGAAGCTTGCTTGCCCTTTGTAGACCCCAGCAGCAAGGTTCATGGACTTCCATGTGGTTTTTGGCTACAGCATGGTCCAAGGACATCCACATGGTTTCAGGTGGCAGCACAGACTAAAGAAATCCCCATGGACTTCTGTGCTAACATGGACAATGAACACCAACATGGCCCTCAGCGGCAGCATGGCGCCTGGACAACAACATAGCTTCTGGTGGTGCTCAGACCCTAGACATCCACTTGTACTTTTATTCATTGTCATGCACGTATCATGAAATTCTGCTTCTGTTTTTTCCTCCATTTCCTCATACCATATTCCCCAACCCCCAACATAAAGCCTACTTCACATCCCCTTGTTTTCATTTATTTTTATATTTCACTGAGTCCAATTTATAAAGCACTGGATATCAGTGTCCTTTATCCTCACAAAATATAGCTTCTCTCCCCCAGAAGCTATCAATTGCCAATATTTACTTAGTCAGTATGGGACTTTAACAGCCCCCCCCCACATTGATGATTGAATTTTTGCTTGAATCAAAATTGTTCAAGCCTAGTACAGGTAACCACATTTACCTGGAGGGTGTAAATGGCCTGGCCATACCATGTGAGAAGAACATCATTTATAGCACTCTTTTCTGTTTTCTCAAAAATTCTCTTTTTTTTAAAATGATTTTTAAAGTAATTTATTGGATGAAATGTATGTGTGTTTATTTTTTTTACAATATTTATATCTACTTTATTTTTTATCATAACTAAGAAAAACTATAATTATAATTATCTATTCTTCAATTCTATTAAAGACTCTTGATTCCATCTTCCATGATATTTTGTGAATCATTATTTGTGGAGAAAGGTTAATATAGACTATTTTATTTATGACTGAGTACTTTCTTTTTTTTGTCATTTCATAAAAGTATATTTAATAACAGTTCAAAATTTGTACAAGTTTAATGGTGTATTTCCCAGATCACTTCAACCTAATCATTATATACAGGATGTTTAGCAATCATATTAAGATATTATTTTTTTTTTTTTTTTTTTTTTTTTTTTGGTGGCGCACGCCTTTATTTTTTTTTTTTATTTTTTTTCTCATGGTTTATTTTTTTTTATATTTAAAAATTTCCATCTCCTTCCCTCCTCCTCCCCCCTCCCTCCACTCCTCCTCCCCCTTCCCTCCCCTCCTTCTCCCCCTTCCCTCCCCTTCCCTCTACCCATACCTCCCCTCCCTCCCTCTCAAGGCCAAGGAGCCATCAGGGTTCCCCACTCTATGCTAAGTCCAAGGTCCTCCCAACTCCCCCCAGGTCTTTCAATCACATATCTCAATGCTTTGGCCAGGTATGTATCTCTGAATTGACCACTGCATAATGAAGCTCCTCTGGTCAAGTTTAAGAGCATCCCAAGTGTGTAAGCATAAACAAATGGCAGATTAACATGATTTTTCAGTTGAATAGCAACAGCTTCTTTTCTAGTTGGATATATATATACATATATATATCCTGAAAACAGGCTTTTGGTGTAACTATATTGTACCAAGCACTAATTCTTTTTTCTGATCATGTCTCAAATTCAATCAGAAAAGGGTTTATTGTTGTAACAACAGAAACTATTGCATCAGTGAGCACATATTTTGTAGTTTATTAGTCCTGGATCATTCAAGGTCCAGAACTGTGTAAGACCAATCATGCCTTTTCACCCCTATTGAACTGAATAGCACCTATTGGCAATATTAAAGCAATCGAGTCAAGAAAAAAGTGTTCTGGTCAGTCTGAAATTTGATTTCCCTCTGACTTGCAAGGAAACTATATTATGTCTTCAGCAATAAGGTCTTATCATCTAATTACGATGTTCATCTAAAAGCAGTGAAAATAGTTTGTGTTGTTTGGAGATTTCTGAGGCTTCTCAGACCAATAGCCCATATAGAGGAGCCCAGGTCCAATACTCACACTTTCACTTAATATCCTGTAATTTGTGGGTGATATTGTTCACGTGTACAAAGTGCCTCCATTGTAACTCTTTTAATAAAAAAAACATTTTATACTTAGAATGCATACTAATGGTTTCCATAAGGCTTTCTCATGGTTCTTTTATTTTCCATTTAACCCATTTCCTGAGCTTTTAACCCATAGTATCCTCTCTGAGTCAGTCATATCACATGTGCTCTACAACCCCTTCAAATATATTTTCATTTGGTTTACAGATTTATATATCTCCACATGGTTTTTTCATTCAACTTCATTTTTATTTATTAATTCTCCACCTTTCTTATTTTCATATTATTTAACCATCTTCAGTGATTGAATCTTTGGCTCCTGAAGATTCCCTCTCTCTGTTTTATTTTACCCATATTCTTTCTTTTTGGTTTTTTCGAGACAGGGTTTCCCTGTAGTTTCTAGAGCCTGTCCTGGAACTAGCTCTTGTAGACCAGGCTGGCCTCGAACTCAGAGATCCGCCTGCCTCTGCCTCCCGAATGCTGGGATTAAAGGCATGCACCACCACCACCCAGCTATTTTACCCATATTCTTTTTTTTTTCTTTTTTCTTTTTTTGGTTTTTCGAGACAGGGTCTCTCTGCAGCTTTTTTTAGAGCCTGTCCTGGAACTAGCTCTTGTAGACCAGGCTGGCCTCGAACTCACAGAGATCTGCCTGCCTCTGCCTCCCGAGTGATGGGATTAAAGGCGTGTGCCACCACCGCCCGGCTTTACCCATATTCTTATACATAACTTTCTTTAGTATACCACTCAATGGACACTTTCTAGTTCCATAACTTTCTCATGTACTGCAAGCTAACGACACACAAACACACATAAACACAGATATTTGAAGCTATGAGTTTGAGATCAGAGACGTCATATAGTATTTGCCTTTTGGTGCCTAAGATTTCTCACTCAGCATAATAATTTCCAGTTGATTTTATGATTTTTTGGTCATTATAACAAAATAAAAGTCAATTGTGTATATGAACCACAGCTTTCTTATCCATTTATCCGTTAAAAGACATCTAGGTCAACTGCATTTCCTACATGTTGTGACTAGATCAACAATGAGTACAAGTATATATCTGTAATGGAAAATAAAGTTCTATGATTATGTATCCATGAGTGATATAAATTATATAGATGGGATATAATTCTTTGATTTTTGCTTCGATTTCTGAGATAAGCTGGAAACCTAGTGAAATGGAAACTCTCAGGAATCTATAAAAGTGACTATAGCTAAGACTTCCAGCAATGGGATAAATAGAGCCTGAACTTTCCATCTCCTGAACCTGGCAAGACTATGAGTGGAGGGATTGAAACCCCAAAACAATCACAACACCTTTGGTCTATAATTTGTTCTACTTACAAGATATACTGTAATGAAGATGGCACAGGAGTTATGAGAATGCTCAACCAACAACTGGTCCAGTGAGAGACACATAATATGAAAAGAAGAACCCCCCTGTCAATACCTAGTGGGCAAGACCCAGAGGCTGGACAGTCCAGAGACTTAGAATAGAACTAAACCTGACAGGCAAAAAAGAAAGTCAATAAAATGACTCAATAATTAGTTTTATCTCCCCTTAATACTACTTAATGATATGATATTCTGCTATATTCCTAGATTGTGCCTAGACAAGTTATCATCAGATAGGCTTCACCTAGTAGTTGATGGAAACAGATTCAGAGATTCACAGCCAAATATTAGGCTGACCTTGTGGAATCCTGTGTAAGTGGAGGTGGAAGGATTAGGAGAGCCAGAGGGGTCAAGGACATCACAAGAAATGCCAGAGAATCAACAAAGTTGGACTTAGTGGGACTCATAAATAATGAACCGCTAACCAAATAAATTGCATAAGACTGATCTAGATACTGACCCTCTGCAAATATGTGACAATTATATAGCTTGGTTTTCTTATAAGACTCCCAACACTGGGGGAACAAGGGCTGTCTTCAACTCTATTACCTCCTTTTGGATCCATTCCTCCTACTGGGTTGCCTCATCCAGTCTTAATAGGAGAGGAGGTGCCTAGACTTAGTGCAACTTGATATGCCATGGCTGACTGGTATATATGGGAAACCTGCAACTTTTGAATAGAAAGGAGTAGATTGGCAGAGGCTTGGAAGATCAAGGTGAAGGACTGAGAAAAAAAAGGAGGCAGAGAAGTAACAGAGATATCTCACTCCCCCTAAGTTCTTACATAACATTGCAGGCACCAGTCTTCAGCCCACTGGCCCATAGTATCTGGCAGACATTTCCATGAAGCCAGAAATTTCAAATCCGTTCCACATATATTGGCAATTTGTCATTCACTTTCTTCTGTGTCCTGCAGAATGTCTGTCAGATCTTTGATAAAGTGGGAACCCTGAAGGACTCTCTCACCTGCCTTAAACAGGTTCAGCAATCATCCTTCTGTGAGTCATGCATATCCAGTTCATTCAGTATAACATCAAGCAGTCCATGCAAGAGCAGTTCCTTACCCAAATGGCTAGCATAAGCCACAAAGAGATTCTTCAATGCCTATCATCCTCTTGAAGTAGACTGGTGCTGCCAAGAGCAGATGTGACTCATTGTAATGAAAAATACCCTTAAAACATTTTAAATGCCATAATCTGAAGGTCCCTGAAAGATTTGAAGAGTACCTACCTAAGTGAAATTAATCTCTATTTATATCTAGATAATCTAACTAACATAACTACAAGCTTGACTATTTTAGATGACTATCTATTAACCTGTATTTATTAATTATACATTAGATTTTCAAATGAATTGCACAAACATAATACTTTAATCAAGAGCAGAAATATACATATAACAAAATTGACTTAAAATTTTTATCAATAGGCCAAGATCCACACAAATGCAAAGTATTCCTATCTATAGCATATCCCCTTTTAAATGGAAACAAACATTTATAAACAATATTTGGCAGTTTGGGCATAGTTCTCTCTGATCTGCTTCATGTTTTTTTTTTTTCTTTTTTGGGGCAAAGTAGCTGTGGAAGTGTTCATTATGATCTTTCAGGGGCCAGAGTCCATAAAACCACAGAAGTCTAGAAGGAATATACAGGTTCTCATCCTCTGTAGAAATAAAAGAAGAACCCCTTTTCCAAGGCAATATATCCTCAGACCCAAATTTTAAAGTCAAGAAACCTTTAAAATAAGTATGTTAGCTTAGCATAGCAGTCCATACTGCTCTATACTTAGTTTTTTCACAGTTTAAAAATTTAAAGAAAACACATGAGTATACATAATCCAAACTCTGTGTATATTCTGTCTTTATTTTATCTTTACTCCTTTTACCTATGACTGTTTGTACTCTCTCTTTAAAGACTTTTTAAAAAATGTCTTTAAATAATAAACTAACATTTATTTATTGCTGTAACTCTCTTGTTGTAGGGGTTTCTGTCCTGCCCAGTCCTTGTTCTGCCCCTTTCCCAAGTCATTAAGTCCCAAAGAAATCAAAAAATGTCTACATTAACTATAACTTGATTGGCCCATTAGCTCAGGCTTCTTATCAACTCTTATAACTTATATTTGTTCATTATTCTTATCTATGTTAGCCATGTGGCTCCATACCTTTTTAAGTGAGGCAGTTACATCTTGCTTATTCTGTGGTTGAATCAGGACTGCAGAGGAATGGGCTTCCTTCTTTCCAGAATTCTCCTGTTCTCATTGATCCACCTCAACTTCCTGTCTGGTTGTCCTGCCTATACTTCTTGCCTGGCTACTGGCCAATCAGCATTTATTTAGAATATAATTGACAGAAAACATACCAATGTTCCCACAGTACTCTTTATACTCTTTTTCTTCTCTCTCTCAAGCCTACATCCAATTTTTAAACACACTGTGACCAGTCCAGTAGCTTATTTCTATCTGAATCTGTCTTTATTGCATATCTGTAATTATTTTCTGACCAGAAGTACATTTAAAAAAAACATACTGCAGGGCGGTGGTGGCGCACGCCTTTAATCCCAGCACTGGGGAGGCAGAGGCAGGCGGATCTCTGTGAGTTCGAGGCCAGCCTGGTCTACAAGAGCTAGTTCCAGGACAGGCTCTAAAAAAGCTGCAGAGAAACCCTGTCTCGAAAAACCAAAAAAAAACAAAACAAAACAAAACAAAAAAAAAACATACTAAGTGGGTGTAGCTAAGACTAAGCCTACTTCGCCTTCTGTCTTTGCCCAGTCAAAGATTGCAGAGGCATGTTCACCACCTCTGCAAGCTGTGCTCACCATCCCAGTTCCAAGTATGCAGTGGGTCTATGTTGCACCATTAATCAGTTTATAACATGTTGCTCACAAAACCCATTTAAATGCTTGGTCTCCTGAAAGATCCAGAACTATTCATGCAACTAGTACAAACCAGAAGGCCTTCTGAAACTGTCAATGCTGAGTCAGGAAGACCTCTCTTAAAATCACTGCCAGCAGAGTCCACCCAAAAAAAAATTTCTGGCTTCCAAGAAGCCATGTGTAACTCCGTTCTTTTGTGTTCAGAATTCCTTTCCAAGATTTCTCAGGTTTTATGTGAATATAGTCAGCTTCACTTTGGCCTCCAAATTGTTGCTGGAGGCTGCTTGTTCATTTTCTGGCTACCCGTATTTGTAATAACAAACAGAAATCTGTATTAATTGTAATACTTTTTGGCCAATAGCCTAAGTGTGTTTCTGGCTAACTCTTATATCTTAAATCAACCCATTTCTATTAATCTGCCCATCGCTACATGGCTGTAGCTTACTAGCAAATTTCTGGAAGGCTCCAGGAGAGGTGTCTTTCTTTGACACAGGCTACATGGCTTCTGCCTGACTCTGCCTACTCTATATACCTCTTTCAGCCTGGATTTACTCTGTTAAGCCATTGGTTGAAAGAAGCTTCTTTATTAACCAATAGCAATAAAACATATTCACAGTATACATCACCTTTCACATCACACCATATAAATAAACTGAAGAAAAAATATGATCATCTTATTAGATGCTAAAAATGACTTCTACAAAATCCAACACCCTTTCATGATAAAGGTCTTGAAAGATCAGAGATACAAGGAACATATCTAAAGGAAGGAAAGAGATATCTTAATTGAAGGAGCCATTATGGGGCTGGAAAGAAACCTGGCACCAGGGAAATTTCCAGGATTCTACCAGAATGATTCCAGCTAAGAATCTAAGCAATAGTGGATAGGGTACCTTAACTGCCATTCCCCTGTAATCAGATTGATAACTGTTGTAATTGTCATCATAGAACCTTCATCCAGCAGCTGATGAAAGTAGATGCAGAAATGAATAGCAAAACACTGGATCAAGCCTCCAGAGTCCAGTTGAAGATGGAGGGGTGATAATATGAACAAAGTGGTCAAAACCATGAGAGGGATACCCACAGAATCAGCAGAACTGAGCTAGTGGGACTGACATCAAGGAACCTGCTTAAGACCAAACTTTGCCCTCTGAATGTGGGTACCAGATGTGTGGCTGGGGCAATCTGTGGTGAACAGGATTTAATCCTAGTGTTTGACCTGGCTTTTTGTAGCCCATTCTCTTTGGAGAGATACCTTGGTTATCCTAGATGTAGAAATGACGGCCTTGGTCCTTCCTCAAAATGATGTGCCAGACTTTATTGACTACACAGGGGAGGACTCACCCTCTCCAAGGAGTGGATGCATAGTGTAGTGGGGGATGGGGGAAACTGGAGGAGTGGAAGCAGTAGGAACTAGAATTAGTATGTAAAATGAGAAAAATATTGTTCTAATAATAATAAAAATCAAAAAATAAAAGAGATAAGAAGCAGAAAAAAAAATTTTTAAGCTATTTTTATCCTTCTTTGTAATGGTATAAAATGTTAATATATTAAAATTATTTTATGAGGGAAAAGTAAAGGATGGAAATTATTTTTGACACATGGATATTCAGTTGGTTACCATTATTATATTCTCCTTAATTTTTCAGCTGGCATTTAATGCTGTCTCACTCACAGTCTAAGTGTCTGCCTCTTAAGAGTCTGCTTAAGGCCTCTTTGCAGGTTTCAAGTATTTAATATTCCATCATGACCTAACATATACTGTCTTAATTATAATTTGAATACCTGATAAGGAATTTTCCATTATGTTATTCAGTTTTAAAAGATATATCAGCCATTCCTGCCCCAGTAGAATTTTCATATTATTTTCCAATTATTGATGCTTAATATATTTGCATTTGAATTAAAAAAGTTTGTGTCCAGAACATTTTCCAGTTTTATCTTTTCTCTTGCCTCAGAATTTTCTGCATGAATGCTTATATCATTTGATTAGATGAAAACACATTTCTAATTAGTGCTTTAATGTAATCATACAAGTCTTGACATATAATTGCTTCAATTCTGTGAAATGATAAATATTTCATATTTCTCCTTTTATTCAGTGTATAACTTGAGGATTTCTTTTTAGCTTCTTGAAGAATTATAAGTTATCCCAGACACTGTTCATCCTTGTTACACTAAACCTCAGGGTTCATTGCTGTGGTTGGTTGCTGTCATAGGAAGGCCACCTGAAGTCAGTCTCCTACACTCACCTTCAGGAGACCGTGTTGTGTTTTTCGTTTCCTCTGAGTTGGCAAAATTATTTTTGTATTGAGTGACTGCAACTGTTATCCCATCATTAGACCCTCACAACCTGGGATTCTTCAGTCCCTTTCTCACTCCTACAAGAAGCATAAGTGATAAAGAATTGTGTATTGCGAATTGAGTTCATTCTGTTCTTGCTTCCTAGTTGTCAATATTTCTTTAAGTAACCATGTCCTGCTCCTGTAAGTTGTCTTTCCACTACAGTTGTAGAAGTCATCTCAATGTGTCTATTAATTCATTAATATGGACTTGGGTAGAATCATACATTTGGTGTGTTGTTACGATCTCTAGATAGGGTAAACAGAAATGGACTGCTTAGAAAAGTCACTCAACTGTGGGCTAATTTCAATTTTTTTCTTTCTCATGTATTTGTTACACTTTTGTTAACTGAGTTGGATTGAAAAAATGCATTGCTCTATTTCAGATAGGTTCTAGACAGGATAATTAATTACTTTTAGTATAATGTTGATAAAATTAATGAAGTGTACAATTATATTGCAATAGAATGCACATTATTTTTATTTGAGGAGTAGAGTATTATTATAAACATATTTTAACATATATATCTTTTTAACAATTTAAAGTGTATTTGAATCTTGTGACAATTAATATATAAAATCATGTATTACATTTTAAAATGTAGAAGAAATAATGAGAGATGGGAAGATGTAGTGGAATCAGAGATATAAATAGTTTCCATAAAGGAAGTGTGGTATTTACCTGTATCATGTAAGATGTATCACTACATTCCTGTCTATAAAGATCAGCTTGAGAAAACGGTAAGATTTTTTGACAGTCTTTAGTTTTCTCAAGCAGACTCTGTAAATAAGACTAAATTCACTCTTTGCAGGAGGTCCTACCCCTAAAAAGCTACTGTAATGTTCAGTCAGTAGAAGTTGGGTTAAGTTTGAAAGGTAGCAAATAAACAAGCCTGATGATCTTTGGTCAAGAAAACAATCATTTCTTCTTGTGGACTATGTTGTACTTCTCTATTTTCTTTAATCATTGAATCTTTTCTCCCATGCTAAATCTGAACTTCATAACTTTTTAAGATATTAGAGCTAATAGACATAAGAGACTGTGGCTTCAGGTACTGTTATCCTAAATAACTGTGATTGAAGTACTTATGAGTCTATTTTTCTCATAAATTAATCTATTCAGAATTAGACATGATAGCATCTTCTCAAAAGTCATTTGAATATGAATTTTTTCCTCACAACTCAAAATAATATTTGAGCACCCCATTTTCAAAGCATATGAGGCAGAGATACTGTAGAGTAGAAGAGAGTCATAAAGGATAACAGAGAAAGGGTCTTCAATGTGGTACTTTCTTTTTGTTAGCAAACAAATTGGGGTACATGATTATACCTAGCTATGAAGGAATCAGACACTGTTAAGTTTATCCACACCTTATAGGCTGGAAGCTGGAACCAGTACTCCACCTGATCTACCTACCAGTGTTTTCCATAATCAACTTCTAGTTAGGTAGCATAGTTAAGTCCAGCCATGTGAGTCAGAGCTTCTGCTCTTACCAGCAATATTGTAGTCAGTGGGAGCTGACTGTCCTTTCAGAGTCCATTGCCATGAAGTTCAAGGAACTGCCAGTAGTTTATAGACTGTTTTTAAGCTCTTCTACTCCCTATGTATCTTTCCAGGTGCCTTACGGTCTTAGTCTCCAGCATCAGCTTTGTAGACAAATCTTCCACAAAGCACTCATTGCTTATAACAACTGTAGATGACTAAGTCCTGCCACTGATCTTGTTTTCTCTAGCTTTCTGTTTCCTCCCAGTGATGCTATGCAGAAGTTTCTTGTATTAATACTTGGATAAAACACTATGACCAAGAGAACTTACAGAAGGAAGGGTTCACTTTTGGTTTATGGTTCCATGAGGACAGTACGTAATGGAATGTGAGGCATGGCAGCAGAAGAGACCTAAGAGGACACAGTTCAATCACAAACTGGAAGCAGAGGCAGAAAATAGTTTTTGGTGATAATTTTTATTCAGAATACTACTGTCCTGTTCTAATAAAACCATCTTCAAAGAAAAAAATGCCTCCAAAAAGAATATCTTCTTCAACCTAAATATAGGGGGAAGGGCCTTGGTCTTGTGTCAAAGTGATTTGTCAGACTTTGCTAACTCCCCATGGGAAGGAAGTCTTACTCTCTCTCAGGAGTGGATGGAGAGTGGGGTGGAGGGAAGTGTGGTAATCTGGAGGACGGGAGGGAGTGGAAATTGGGATAGGTATGTAAAATGAGAAAATATCGTTTTAAAATATTTATTTATAAAAAGAAAATACATAAATTGAAATACAATTTATATTACAATAAATCTACCATTAAAGTTTTTTAATGCAAATTGAGTCAACACATGTCAATAGCAATTTGTGTGTGACTATGTATGCTCATCTATGCATCGGCATCAAGCTTTATTCTGTTACAGTCTTCACCTGAAATAGATGAAACCCATTCACATTATAGAGGGTAATTTTCTCACACTGATTTCCATGTTAATGTCATCCAAAAATGCTCTCAGAGAACCACCAACAAAAATTTACCCAATTACCTTGTACTGCTGCCCAATAGAACTGACACAAAAATTAATTAATACAGTTAATAGTGTTCTATTGTTTGTTTCCCAATTAACTTTAGGCAGGGTCTCATGTATCCATTGAACTTGTGGTCTTTCTGCCTCTGCCAGCCAAGTCCTGAGGCAGAGGTCATCATTCTGTGACTACATTTTCTAATATTTAATTTTCAGAAGTTTAATGTTATTGGTAAGTTTCTTATATAGAAATGTTTTATTTATTTTTGAAATTTTTGTTTTCCTTTTAATTAAGTAATTTTGTGTGTGTGTATGTGTGTATGTGTGTGTATGTGTACACTTTCATACTCTATTCAGTATTGCCTAATTTTATAGGTGTTTTTAACTGACCATATAGGATTTTATAACCTATCTAGGTCTTCATTTTTGAAAAAGGCTGATGTTTCCTCTCTCAAAAAAAATCAATTGCTTATGGTTCTTTCTTTGGAGGAAAGGCTTTGTGAGTTTCCACTCATATATGCTGAAATGTCAATTAGTATAGTCATTTCTGAGGTCTTGTTTTAGGTTCCCATGGTTAAGAATTATTTCATAGGTATGGCTTCCCTGTCATATGAAAAATACGCTATTTTGTAGATGACCTCCTAGTCCTCTGACTCTCAAATTTCTGTCCCCTTTTCATGATGTTCCCTGGAGCTACGGAATTGGGGTGGTACTGTAGATGTAACACATCTAACGAGGCCTGGGCACCACATAGTCATCTCTTCTTTACATCTTCAACCAGCTGTGGCTTTCCATAAGTGTCTCTCTTGTGAAAGAAGTTTCTTTAATGAGGGGTGAGAACTATACATATCTGCATGTAGAAAGACAAATATTTAGAATGCTGTTAAAAATTATACTAATTTAGGGAAGTGACAGTAGTAAGTTCCCCTCTAGGCTTCATGCCCTTACCAGCCAATGGTGGTCAGCCATGTTTACACTACCTGACATGCATTTCCTGCAATTAAGTGGACATTATGTATAGTTTTCGCTATACTTACACTTAAGTATAGTTACACCTTGGATATAAGTGCCACTATCATAACTTATGGGATATCTTGCCATTCTAGTCACTGTGTTCATAGGTGGATCGGGCTCTTTTTTTGCCTTGGCAGCTTGGCTATATCCTCCTGGTACAATATAAGATAGTCATCAGAGAGGAGGCTTCCAGTCAGTTACAGCTCAGATTACCCAACTTATTTGTCCAAAGAGTTGATGTCTTCCGCAATAGGATCTTATCTTCAGATTCTTAGAGACAAGATATGGTATTTTCAGTAACATGTATACATACATACACACATATGTACACATATATTTATATAAATATATACATACATATGCACACATGCATGTGTATGTATGTGTGTATGTACATACATGTGTGTGTGTAGGGAGAGAGAGAGAGAGAGAGAGAGAGAGAGAGAGAGAGAGAGAGAGAGAGAGAGAGAGAGAGGAAGGTATCTTAGACTCTTCTGGCCAACAAATGGAAGGAGTTTTCCCATGCTTTGTACTAGCAAACATCACATATTCCCTCTTATTTATAGATTTATCTCAGCATCTTTAGATACAACTATATTACCTGGAGTAACTGCAGATATCAGGAGTATAAAAAGGGATCATGCATGGTGAGTTGCAGGAGAAGAAGCCTTTCTAAGGCAGGAAATAGCACACAATTGTTCTAAGGAAGATATTAGGAAAAATGGTACAATGCAAACATAGGCAGAGAAAGACTGAGGAGGGATAAGTAACACTAACAATATATGTAAAATTTATGTTTACTTAAAGTACATATAGTATATATATATATATATATATATATGTATATTCACTCATGTATAGATATATGATCAGATGGTAAGAGTGATGTAAAACAACAAGACAAAAAATGAATGATCCCAAAAGTTGAGCATCAGAGAACTTCATAGACTATTGTTTTTTAATGTGAAAGAAGATTATGTGGAAACATGCTTGGTATATACTTAGAAGGTAAGAAATGGTGTGTTTAATGAGATATAAGTAGATGGATGACAGAGAATTAATATGACTCTACTCCTACAATATTTTCATCACAAATGTGACTCTTATAATAACAATAAAAACATTTATTGTGAATTCACATTTTAAAATTACAATGTACAATATAATATATACATTGTAATTCCTTACTTGAATGTTGTATTACATCATTTTTACCCATTCGTCTATCCTCTCCAACTCTTCACCTGCCCCCCTGCTTCTCAAATTCATGACCTCTTCTGTAATTATTAATCTAACACATACACGAGACTTGCTGAGTCACTTTTTACTGTAGATGTGTGTGCTTAAAGCTACCCACTCGCTAAAAACTGACTGCTCACAACCAACATTATTTAATTTCATTTATGTAGATTTTGGATTCTTTTTTGTAATTTAATTTTATTATAATTATTTTTTATTAAAAATTTCAGCCTCCTCCTTACCTCCCATTTCCCTCCCCCTATCCCCACTCCCCTCCCTCTCCCTCTCTAGTCCAAAGATCAGTAAGGGTTCTCTACCCTGTGGGAAGTCCAAGGTCCTCCCCCCTCCATCCAGGTCTAGGAAAGTGAGCATCCAAACAGGCTAGGCCCCTCCAAAGCCAGTACAGGCAGTAGGATCAAAACCCAGTGCCATTGTCCTTGGCTTCTCAGCAGCCCTCATTGTCTGCCATGTTCAGAGAGTCTGGTTTTATCCCATGGTTTTTCAGTCCCAGTCGAGCTGGCCTTGGTGAGCTCCCATTAGATCAAACCCACCATCTCAGTGGGTGGGTGTACCCCTCGCTGTCCTGACTTCCTTGCTCTGTGTTCTCCCTCCTTCTGCTCCTCATTTGGACCTTGGGAGCTCAGTCCAGTGCTCCAATGCGGGGCTCTGTCTCTATCTCCATCCAACGCTAGATGAAGGTTCTATGGTGATATGCAAGATACTCATCAGTATGGCTATATGATCGGGCCATTTCAGGCTCCCTCTCCTCAGCTGCCCAAGGAACTAGCTGGGGACATCTCCCTAGACACCTGGGAACCCCTTTAGAGTCAAGTCTCTTGCCAACCCTAAAATGGCTCCCTTAATTAAGATATATACTTCCCTGCTCCCATATCCACCCTTCCTTTATCCCAACCATATCATTCCCCCAAGCTCTCCCCCTCCTCCCCTTGAAGTAGACAAGATTGCCGGGAAATATTGGGAACTTGGGGGAGGGGTGGGATGAGGGTAAGGGGAGATGGATTCTTATTCCTCAATGCTTTCTGTTTTTAAACTATGAATTTCTCAGCATTTGTTATATTGCCAACAAAGAACTAATACAGTTCCTAGAATTATTTTTGAACAAAATCCTCTAAAAACATTAAATGTAAAATGAAGCCATTGAATTGATCCCTTCCATTCCTCCATACACTGCTTTTATGACTGATCACAAAAAAGGGATTACATGGATTCTAAAACATTACAATCAGTTGATCTCAGTACTTGATGGGCTGGCTGTAAGTCTCAGGTTTACTGTTCTAAAGCTAATGGTTTATGTGCAAACTGTGTGTCTCTACATATGGACTCCTGATTTATTCTGTTTAGTCAACATAACACAGTAGACAATGAAACATATGCATAGCACAAAGCTGTTATTGCCAACAAAGTCATTTCTGTGTACACATGCTCAGTAATGAGCATTTCCTCTCATTTGTTTGAGAAGAGTAATAGAGACACTCCTTTACTCCTTGGGCATATTTTCTCAGCCAACTAATCAAATTCTTCTCATCTCTCCTAGCTGTTTAATTATTTCTATTGCTGGCTCTACTCCTCTCTCCAATTTATTTTTTGTACATTTAAAATAGGAAAATTAACCAGTGAATTTAGCCTGCATTAGTGTTTGCTAGCACCATAGAGATGAAGCACCTAGCTTGGCTAATATCATTGAGAAGTTCTTTATTTTACTTTGTTTGATCTGTAATAGGATGTGAGCTTTAAATGATCTTCATAAGAGACACATTGCCAGACATGCTATCCTTTAAAGTGGTTGCATCAGGCTCAATGCTTACTCTGATGCTGCTGCACTGCTCACAGCAATTTTATATCACTTTGTAGCAATTTCCTTAAGAGACAGTTTCCAGGTTTAAAAACAGAATGAGACTAGGCTTAAGGGCAAACCATAATTCATGGACAAGACCAATAGAGAACAAATTTTTCAGTTAGGAATATTGGTCCTATTGTAAGAAATTAATCGGAATCCAGGAATTTATATTTTCTCACACGGGCATCTTTTAAATAAGTCATCTCAAAAGAGATGTAAACTTCCTTCTGGTAATAAAGAAACAAAGTTGTACTAGTTCTTGAGAACAAGAACTTGTTGCACATTTCTGATGCCTCACTGAGGAGACAGACAGAAGGACTGGTGTGATGTTATGGCCATCAAAGCTACATATTGAGTTTGAGACAATCATGGGCTATAGAGTATTCTCTCTCTCTCTCTCTCTCTCTCTCTCTCTCTATGTATATATATATATATACATATATATATATATATACAGTGTGTGTGTGTGTGTGTGTGTGTGTATGTGTGTGTGTGTGTGTGTGTGTGTTGGCCTGGAACTCAGAGGGTTCAGCTTAGACTGTCAGTGTGTTGATGTCATATTATTTAGGTGTTTGAGGTAACACAAACCAGGAAAAATGAAAACTACCTTGTAGCCTCACTTTTACGCCAAATCTACAGTAGTCAAACTCAGAAGTGGTGTTGAAGCAAGGTTGGAGGATGGGTGAAGTTGGTTAGAGAGTGTGGTCTGACTCCCACACTATTAACCATTATTAACAACATACCATAAATTTCACAAGTGCTTAAAAGAGGATTCTAAATGTTCTTACCATAAAAATGGATGTGAGGCAAGGATAATGCTAGATGTTTGAGTTAATCATTCCACAATACATTTTAATGACAATTTTTAATACTAACGTCACAGAAGCAGGTGGCCTGCCAGCTGAAGAAAGCTGGAGTCTGGAGTCATCTCGTGCCAGGACAAAACTACATAGCCTTGAAGTTAACAATGATTCCTCAGAACCTGCTAGCAGACTCTACATATGTGAAATAAAGTTTCCCATAAACTGGAGATCTACAGACTAGTACAGGCCGATGAAGAGAAAATTATGAACAGAGAGACCTAATCCTTTAAAATTATGGGAAGATAAAAGACTATAGTATCTAGAAATGTATGCAGTTTCAAAGAAAAAAGACTTTCAAAATGTAACTGAATAGAAATCCACTTAATTATATTTAGCTGAATTCTTAACATGGAAAATATCTACCATTCTCCTGAAAGGAATAAAAACAAGTGACCTGCCGGGTGGCGGTGGCACACGCCTTTAATCCCAGCACTCGGGAGGCAGAGGCAGGCGGATCTCTGTGAGTTCGAGACCAGCCTGGTCTACAAGAGCTAGTTCCAGGACAGGCTCCAAAGCTACAGAGAAACCCTGTCTTGAAAAAAAAAAAAAAAAACAAGTGACCTTTCTTAAAGCTATATTTGTCCCTTGACAATTGCCATCATAGTTCTTTCACAAAAATATTCTAAATTATGGGAAAATAACCATAAAGATTATAGAATAGCAGCGACATACGCATATTAAAGTGTTTCTATTTTATAGGAAACACCAATTTAATAATTTCTTATTCTTAATAAAGCTGAACTAACTCCACGTAAGCAAATGCACTCTACTTCACATCAATAAACCCTCAAGGGGGACATGAAACTTGACAGTGATGTAAGTAGCAATCCACTATCTCTTCCTAGAAAGTCTGTTCTAGAGTATTAATCACAGTGTTGATATTTAAAGGGTTGCGATGAACATTCCCATTGGTATTCTATGGCAATTTAATCACAATCCCAGTCATCAGTAAGTGTTACCCTGTGGATAATATCATTCATCATATGGCTGATATTATGATACACTTGGGGACTGACAGCTTTGTCTTCATTAGCTGACTTATGTGGTGACTTGTACCATTAAATGTCACCAGTGACCTCCTAATTGCCAAAGCCATTGGCCTTTTTAAAATCCTCTTGTCATTTCTTCTTTCCTCAGTATTTAACTCTGTTACACACCACATTCTTATTATATTCTTCTCTCTCTCTCTCTCTCTCTCTCTCTTCCCTCTCCCTCTCCCCTCTTCCCTCTCTTTCTCTCTCTCCCTCTCTCTCTCTCTCTCTCTCTCTCTCTCTCTCTCTCTTTTTCTCCCCCTCTCTCTCTCCCTCTCTTTCTCTCCCCCTCCCTCCCTTCCTCTCTGTACTATGGTATTCTGGTGTTTATAATTTTGTTTTTCTGAAATGTCCATCTTTGGTTTCCCTTAAGAATTTTATTTATTCTCTATTATTCTATTAAGACATCCCAAAATTTCTTTGCTGGAAATTTAAATTTTGCTAACAGGCACATGTACATTATATATAATTACTTGATAGCTTGTACTCAATATGCAATGTTCACAATACCTTTTTCTGAAACATTCTCAGCGAGAAACTTTTCTCTTCAGCAGATTTATTCTGCTTCCAAGAGCTGAGTCTTTTTTCTAATGTTCAAAGTCATGTTTTCAAACATCTGATAAACCTAGTTGGGTCCATAGGGAGAATGAAGAATGAATAAAAAAATAACTGTAGTGACAGAGAATTCTTCAGTTCCTTTTTGTTCTATATTTCAGGGCCAGTACTAGAAATTAGGGTGCATATATTACACCACAAAATTTTCAGGTAATATCATTTAAAGTCTCTTTGTATTGAAACATAAACTGTGTTTATTTGTACAAAAACACATGCTTTCTTGATCAAAAAATGTCAAGCTAAGCTTAGTTAAAATATAACAAATTCTTTTTAGATTATCAATATTATTCTCTGTCAAGAATATTGAGGATTCTAGGAACATAGCCTATTATTAAGCCAATAATCTAATTTGATAGAGTTTGGTGAATGCTAGAATTGTTGAAACTTCTAGGACCAGACAGAAGCCATGGTGTTACTCAGACTAATTGTATGTAACAGCTGATGTATGAAAATTTATTTTTAGTTTACATACTCCAAATCCTGTAGTAATGTGGTAGATTGTCTTAAATGAGAATTCAAAACTATTATAAACTGAAATAAATTTTTCACCAGTGGAAGGCCTCATCATCTTTGTACTAGACAGAAAACAAACTCAGTTGTTGTGCTGGGGTAGACGGGTGCAGGAATGTGCAGAGGACACAGTCTCTAAGCTCATTCAGGATGTAGAGTCCTTTGAATACCAGTGTGAAACACCTCACTACAGACACTAGAGAAGGTTGTTGCTCATGATGCATGGAAGGTGATAGTATGACAGTAGTGTTTTAAAAAGTAATTTCATTGTGAGTTGCCAACAACAAGGAGCCTAGAGACACACATACCTTTCAGTCTAGCATCTCATTGAAGGGGAGCTTAAGGGCTTTTGGATGTTGTTAGTTGATCATCTGTCTTCACTGGGCAGAGCTGAGTCTTTCAAGATCTTCATTATTCTAGTCTTATGCTTGATATTATAGTTAGCACCATTGGTTGCTGATTTTAGCCCAAATAGTGCCCAGTTAAGAATATAAATTCGTACTGATTGAAGACTTTCACTTCTTGTCATCCTAAAGCCATCAATGGGTCACATTTTGAAGCATGTCACAAGATAACATGCCATCTACACAAGTGGTGAAAAGTCGGAAGCTACGTTTAGATTCTTACATTAGAGAAAACCCTTATCTCCATTCTCATTTAGGTTAAAAAGTGAAGTGGAGAGGCTCAGTTAGGTCAGGGAAATAAAAAAAGAGAAAGTCTCACTGACTAAAAATGAAATTATGACTTCTTTGATTTTCCGAAATTGTCAACATTGTGTCTGTCCCCTGTGAGATCCCCTTTGGCTGATGACTGAACTTTGGCTCTTTCTAATGGTTCTTGAGAGAAGTCTCTGATGCAAGAGATACATTTTACAAAGGTAAGCCTGCTTTAGGAAATCACAGGATGAATGGAGGCATGTTCAGTATGTCCTTGGTTTCCCAATCATTCCTAACAGGTACAGAAATGTGACACATCTATAGATAATTTCCTCCCAGAAGTGTCAACCCTGTATTTCCATGCTTTCTTGACTCTAAAGAGTCTCCCAGTTCTTTGGCAATTTCATTTAATCTGACCATGAAAGGTCAGCATCATCTTCAGTTACTGTATCCAGATATCCTATAATAAACACTATTTTAAACAGAACACCAAGTAGAATGGTGAGTGTCTATAGTTAACGTCTGTGGTATCTTCCACAATAGTAATTATTTTTAAACATTTTTCAGGTTGTTTTTTAAATTAGTTTACCAGCTTGTGAGCTTCCATTAAGCCTTTTCATAGATCCTTAGTTTGTGTTAATTGTTCCGCTATAACCCTGATTCTCCCTAATACTACACTCCCCACTTAAACCTTTAATCCTCAGTATTCTACCTCTTTGTTCATTTCAACTTTTGCTGTCTTTCCAATTATTTTATTTTTAGTTTAGTTATGAGATTATAGGTTTCTATGTGGCTTCCATACTCCATCCATTTTTATTGACTCTTTGTTTCCTCTCTGGATTTAACACATACCCATATGCCCCTCCCTGGTACTTTAAGCTCCCAGTATCTAACCTCATCATTTTTTGACTTAAATATAATATATTTAATATGTTATATATACTATATATATATTTTATTGTTTATATTATATAATATATTGTTTCTTGTTTAATGCATTCATAAATTCAGTTTCTAGTGCGTGGGCCTTTACTGGTACCCATGTTTAGAATAACATATATTATTTCTATACTGGGCCAGAATTACTGCAATTCACTATTTTTTTTTCAGTTCTATCAGTTTTCTCGTGAATTCCTTGATTTAATTTGTTTTTGCAGCTGAGTAATATTCTACTGATATTCACCACATTTTCCTTGACCTTTCAATCAACGCTGACTATGGAAGGTGATTCTATTTCCTTGCTATTGTGAAACTAAGATGATACGAACATGGATATGCAAATGTCTCAATATAAGATAAAAATTCCATTGGGTCTATTGCCAGGAGTGGTGTATGGGTACATCTGGAGTTCTCCTTCTAGTTTGAGTATTCACTAGGCTTATCTCCAAAATGTGTATTCTAAATTACATTCCCATCAATGATATAAGTTCAATTCTCAATGTATGTATGGCTGCATTTTTGCCATTTTTATTTCTAATCATAGGTGTTTTGACTTTGACAATATAGAAAATTCTTTAAAAGGTCAGTTTGTGTTATATTTCCCTCCACATTTTTCCTTTTTAGTCTTGCTTTCCTACCCCCAATTTAATCCTTCTCTACTAGGTTAGACTTTATCTTTTCATAAGATTGCAACCTAGATGCCCTTCAGTGGAAGAATGGATGAAGAAACTGTGGAATATATACATGCTAGAATACTACTCAGCGGTAAAAACCAATGACATCTTGAATTTTGCATGCAAATGGATGGAAATAGAAAACACTATTCTGAGTGAGGTAACCCAGACCCAAAAAGATGAACATGGGATGTACTCACTCATAATCGGTTTCTAGCCATAATTAAAGGACATCGAGCCTATAATTTGGGATCCTTGAGAAGATAAGAAGGTGAACCCCCCAAAAAGATATAGTAATCCTCCTGGATATTGGAGGTAGACACGATCGCCAGGCAAAAATTGGGAACTTGAGGGTTGGGCGAGAAGCAGCCAAGGGAAGATGGGGAGAGAAAAGAGTGAAGGGGAGAATGGGGGGTGCTCAGAGGAATGGGATGCTTGGGATACAGGAAGGGTGGATATGGGAGCAGGGAAGCATATATCTTAATTTAGGGAGCCACCTGAGGGTTGTCAAGAGACTTGACCCTAGAGGGGTTCCCAGGTTTCCAGGGAGGCGCCCCCAGTTATTTCCTTGGGCAGCTGAGGAGAGGGAGCCTGAAAAGGCCAGTTCCTATAGCCATACTGATGAATTTCTTGCATATCACCATAGAACCTCCACCTGGCGATAGATGAAGAAAATGACAGAGCCCCACATTGGAGCACTGGACTGAGCTCCCAAGGTCCTGATGAGGAGCAGAAGGAGAGAGAACATGAGAAAGAAAGTCAGGAACGTGAGGGGTGCGTTCACTCATGGAGACAGTGGGACAGAACTAATGGGAGATCACCAACTCCAGTTGGAATGGGACTGATGGATCATGCGACCAAACCCGTCTCTCTGAATGTGGCCAACAGTGGGGGCTGACTAAGAAGCAAAGGACAATGGCGCTGGGTACTGATTCTTCTGCATGGACGGGCTCTGTGGGAGCCTTCTCAGCTTGGTCGATCACCTTCCTGGACCTGGGGGGAGTTGGGAGGACCTTGGTCTTAGCATAGAGTAGGGAACCCTGATGGCTCCTTGGCCTGGAGAGGGAGGGAGGGGAGGTATGGGTTGAGGGGAGGGGAGGGAAGGGGGAGGAGGAGGGGAGGGAAGGGGGAGGAGGAGGAGAGAGAAGGGGGAGGAGGAGGAGAGGGAAGGGGGAGGAGGAGGGGAGGGAAGGGGAAGGAGGAGGGGAGGAGATGGAAATTTTTAAATATAAAAAAATAAACCATAAAAAAAAAAGATTGTATTTTAATTCCCCCTCATTGGGAGGTACCCATGGCCTTGTTTCCTACCAACTACTTAAGCTCTATGGTTATTCAGATTGTGACAATTATGTTAAAAGATTAAAAGCTAGCAGCCACATATACAAGAAAAATACAATGTCTGTCCTTTTGATTCTGAGTTATCTAACAAAGGTGAATGTTGCTAGCTCCATCTAGGAATCATTTTTTGATATGTTCATTTAGAAGAATAATATTAATATGATTTTCTTTAGACCAGTATATCAGGTTCTTTATCATTTGGCAAGGTTAGCTATGACCTCCAACTTGTGGCATGAACCCTATACTGAGTCAAAAATTGTATGACACACTCCATAAGATTTTTGCCCTGCTTGGTATAACATGCAGAAATGTCTTTATTGTAGGTCACATGGCTTATAGCTGAGTGATACTGATGATTATTTTTCTGCTCCAGAAACATATAGAGCAATTTCTATGATCATGAACAATAAAAGGGGTGGGGCTTCTCATTGGGCATCAGATCAAATTCTCAGTGTATGATAATGAAAGTAGATGTTCAGGTTTAACCACCAGGTTGAGGAAAGCAACAACTAATCCTAGCAATAGGTGGTGACCTTGAGATAACTAGAATTTTCCGTGGGGCTTCCTAATCAATATTTCAAAAAGGTGTAATGAAGTCTTCACACTGGAGCTTCTACTAGGTCATAGTAAGTGTCTATTTAGGGCATACTCTTCCCTATTCATTAGTAACCACACTGAAATTCCTTTTATGTGCATATATATTTTAGGAAACTTCTAAGACAGTGTGTTTCAGTATGTAGAAAATCTGCAACTGCATGTAGAAAAATCCAAACAGATCCATATCTATCTATCACCCTATAGAAACTCAACTCCAATATAAGACTAGAAAACTTGAATCTTAGAGATTCACATAAAAAAAAAAAGGTGTTCTGACTAGGACTCTGGTAGCACAACGGTGAACAATTAATAAATGGAACCCCATGAAGCTAAAAAGTTTCTGTATTATAAAGAGCTGCCTACAAGATAGAAAAATGCCTTTGCCAATTATATATCTGGCAGACAATTATTATCTAGAATACATAAAGAATGATAAAGATGAAACAAAGAAAAAGACCTGAACATCATGAAAACAAATAAGATAACTTTAAATGCAGTATAAACTAAAGAGAGTTTTCAAATGATGAAATCCAAATGACAAAGAATCAGTGAAAGAAATGTTCAACATCGTTAGGCAACAAGAGAATGAAAATTAAAACTATTGAGAAATTTTATCTTATACCAATCAGAATGGCCAAGATCAATAAAACAAATAGTGACACATGCTGGTGATGATGTAAGGAGAAGACTTATTGCTTGCGGGAGTGCCATTGCTACAGTCACTATAGATATCAGTCCAAAAGAGTCTCATAAAGCTGAGAATCCATCAGCTTCAAGACCCAACTATGCTGCTCTTGAACATATACTACACACATACACACACACACACACACACACACACACACACACACAAACACACACACACAAGAACTCACAGAAACTTATAGGAGGTATACTGATTTTTTTTGAGTTTACATGGTATACTGTCATATTACTGAATATTACTGAAGGTATTTGTCAGCTGTAACAGTTCCCTGGTAGAGTTTTTGAGGTCACTTATGTGTACTATCCTATCATCTACAAATAACAAAAGTTTGACTTCTTCCTTCCCAATTTGAATCCTCTTAATCGCCTTTTGTGGTCTTATTGCTGTAGTTAGAACTTCAGTACTTATGTTGAATAGATATGGAAAGAGTGGACAGCCTTGTCTTGTTCCAGATTTTATTGGAATCGCTTTGAGTTTCTCTCCATTTTAATTGATGTTGGCTGTTGACTTGCCGTATATTGCTTTTGTGATGTTTACATACATGCCTTGTATCTATTATCTCTCCAAGACCTTTATCATGAAGGTGTGTTGGATTTGTAAAAACGTTTTCAGCATATAATGAGATGATCCTGTGTTTTTTTTTCTTTCAGTTTATTTATATGGTGGATTACATTGACAGATTTTTGTATGTTGAACTATCCTTGATCTCTGGGATTAAGTCAACTTAATTTTTTTTGAGAGTGAACAAGGTAGTATGCATGATGTTGGGTACTTAAGAAGGTAGAGAGAGTTCATAAAGAGTTGTGGGAGAGAAGAAGCATAACCAAATTATACTATATGAAATATAGTTTAAAATTTGGTGCTGAAAATTTAATCAGGGATATTACACTTTTTAGACAAATTTTTACCACTCATTTATATCCCTAGCCTTCTTAGATTTTATTTTGTTTGAATCTTGAAACAATGTCTCACTAACTTGTCAAAACTGGAATTTACTTTGTGGTCCAAGCAAGCTTGAATTTGTAGTCTTCCTGTCTCGGCTTCTTGAACATCTGGGATCACTGGCCTCTGCAATGAAGCACAGTTTGTATTACTGAGAACAGGAAACTGACAACTATGTTTTTCAGTAATGGATAATTTATCCATCCAGGAAATTCCACTGAATAATAAACTTTTAATTGAGCTTGTTTATTTCAGGGAAATTTCTGCAGTCCTGGGAGACCTAAGTGATTTACTTATGGTATTTCCATAACACAGAAGGGCAACTTATCACACATCTGGGATATAATGCACAGAATTATTAGAATAGGATGAGAAGAAAGGAAATAAACTTGAAGCTACACATCATACAATTTGAAGGTACCTATGGTACCCCAAGAAATAGAATGTTTACCATTTCAGTGACTGAAAAAATTGGGACTGGCCAGTCAGTTACATGAACTAATTTTCCCTACACCATAGCTTCACAGACGACTAATAGTTCTCATGGTATGCTCAACTACTCAAGTCTTCCCCATTAAGAGATATGCAGTAGAGAATTAGTTGTGGTTCCTTATAAGTAAAATTTGTGAATGTGGTCACCAGTAATTTCTGGGAACTATCCTTACATCTCCCAAACAACACACTAACTAGACTATGTAAGAGTTGCTGACAATTACTATGCTCCGCTGTTAGGAAGCAAAATGTAAGTATCTTACAGGAAATCCAGAATGGTCAAAATTGCTTTGACCTAGCCCTGCTTGTGATGACTAAGCAGCTCTGAGAATTATTATCTGAGTCTCTCTGCTAGTAGTAGTTTTAATTTTTTATACAATACTTTTTTTTTTACTTTGTAATAATCTTCTTTTTCTGTTGTTTAACTTTGGGAATTGTCTTAATCCATAATGTTTCCTAAGATAATGAAAGAAATAATCTTGCTTATGTTATTTTAATTTTTCTATTTTTGAATGTTTTACATCATTTTTGCCCTTATTAGCTAATCAATTTTCTTTTTAGTATGTGAACTATTGATTTACATTTAATGTCCACTAGTCTACCAAACTTTTGAACTTCTCACTGAAGCCACTATTAATTTGAATAAATTTGTTTATTTTGTACATATACTTAAATTAATTTTCCAGAGGCTTGTTAATATATTTCATAAAATAATTTAAATATTTGGAATTATCTTAAAAACTACATTATCAGTTTCTAAATCTTTACTTATCCAAGAATTTAACTTTCTTGATTTTATTTTGTTTTGTTGCATTGCAGAGTCCATGCCCTTGGTTATCCAAGATTAGAATTGAAAGAACAAAGTCTTAAAGGATATAGAGCAAATCTAACCATACCTATTATAAAGTTAAATTTCCATACTATGAAGCAAATAAGTGATTATAAAATGAATTAAGTTGTTTCTCTTGGAACTGTAGCTGGTGACACTCTCTAATGGGCATTCATTTATAGACACGGTGCACACAATTGCTTTTAGTTAGTTAAATAAACAGTATCTTCTGGTACTTAAGTCTAGAGAGTGGGAATTTGTGTTTTACAATATTGCTCATGATGTCAGTATCCTTTAAATAGACAAACCCTTAGCAAAGTTTTCTCCCTAAATATGACAAACATTATTTCCAAGAATCACTCTTCTTCACATTTTGCTGTTCTCATCACTCCATTTCCTTGCCAAAGATTATTTGCCTTAGTGTTCTATACCCCTTTACTCTGGAAAAGAAGACATATTCAATTCCATTAGCACATTTATAAATCCTTGAGAAATTCTGAGCCATAAACCTAGGTGATTCTTTTAGCATGGTTTATTACTTCTACTATACTCAGGAATGTAGAGGTCAGAGATTTATAATGTGCTGCTATTATTTTGTCTTCAGACAAAGACCTTTAACAGAATTGCAGAATAATCACTAAGTAGATAATCTATTAGTGATTGTCTCAAAAATGTAAATGACCTTTGCTTGAACATCATTTTAATGACCAAAGATAGGTCAGATATGGAAATGAAATTGGCAGTGGTTTTATAGAGGTGAATATCATTCAGCATGCCTTCAGTACCAGCAGATAGAACAAAATGGGGTACCTCTGAGAAAATGAATAGTCTGCCAGTTTGCTTGGCTGTCTTTTACCTGAGATTGACCCAATAACAAATATTTTGCCCGAATTTGGATTTAGAAAAAGCAAAGTTAGAAATAGGTATGATCTTTCTCTGACTTTGATGTGATTATCACTGAATATATTATCTATACCAATTAACTGTGTCTCTTAGGTTATGTTTTAATAATGCATGTGTCAGCCGGGCGGTGGTGGCGCACGCCTTTAATCCCAGCACTCGGGAGGCAGAGGCAGGCGGATCTCTGTGAGTTCGAGACCAGCCTGGTCTACAAGAGCTAGTTCCAGGACAGGCTCCAAAGCTACAGAGAAACCCTGTCTCGAAAAACCAAAAAAGAAAATAAATAAATAAAAAAAAATGCATGTGTCAATGGAGTTATTATCCAATGAGGATACGTAAAGTCAACCCAATTGCTGCAGCCTAACCATGAATCCTTGCAATAAGTCACTTTATGTAACAAGAAAGACTGAAGGTGGACATGGTTTAAGGATATTAAAGAAAGGACGTTGCCCTAAATCATGTATGGGTATCCAAAGAAATCTCCAGCAGTCTTGTAGGAATGTCCTCCTGAACATAAAGAAAAGATGCTGGAAGTAATGCTGCAATGAAGTGGGTAAGTGGCCAATAGCAGATGAATATGAGCAATCTTTCATAACTGGGGAAGACCAAGTTGGCTCAAGGCTCTTCATGAAGAACACAGTTCTGCTTATCCCTGATTCTATTCCACAACATCCAATTTGGACATTGGACTTTCAGAACTATGAAACAAAATAATCATTTGGCATTGTGTATTTGCTGATTCATTACAATAACATCATAAAAGTAATATACTGCTGTGAAAATATACAATACTATCACTGTGAACAGTTTCTCTAAATGTTAGTATTGTTTATGTGAATTTTAAGGCAGAAAAATTGTTATTAGTTGTCTTCATGTATTTCTATGACTTTATTAAAACATACTTAGGTCTATTGATTTTTTTTTAGCATAGCATCCAGTCCACTTATACCTTAAAATATAATGAATAATTCCATTGCCTTAACATGTATACAAGTGACCTTGGGATAAAATATTTTAAAAATTAGAAGATAATATGAAATTATTGAAACATACAGTCCTTATCATTTACAAAGCCAAAGCATCAGTCTTAAGCCTGATAAGAGAATGCTTACACCAAATGACAAAAAAAGGGGATTACTTGACAAGGATAAGATTAGTACTGAAAGTAAACATATGTGATATGATCTCTACTATTCCAAACCCAGCGTAAGCAAGCAGTGCTGATATTACTTACTAAAAAAATTACTGCATCTTCCCTGAGAAAAATGGCTACAGTGCTAAAGTATTCCTGATATAAATATCGTTATTTCTCAGTTAACTCATCTGAAGTGTAAGGGATATATTATTTGATTGTAGATCATAAATGTTATATTAAAATATAAAGTATCTTTAGTAATTTTACATTTATTTTCAGATTGTAATATAATTATGGTATTTCACCCTTGCCTTTCCTTCCTTAAAATACATGTCATCGTTTTTCACTGATTTTTTTAATATATAATATTTGTTATATATTTCCTCTTCCCAGGGAAATCTTAGCATTCCCCCAGGAAGCTTTTCTGGGTCTGGGAATTGAAACAGAGTTATTCTTTATTTTACAGTTTATATCACTTATGAGTGAGTACACACCATGTTTGTTTTTCAGTCTGGGTTACCTCTCTCAGGATGATAGTTTTATATTTCCATTCATTTGCCTTCAAATTTCCTGGTGTCCTTTTTCTTTCACAGCTGAGTAATACTCCATGTGTAAATGTTCCTCATTTCCTTTATCCTTTCCCTGGTTTAGGAAAATAGAAGAGATTTCCTGAGTGGATTCAGGGCAAATGAGGATGAGAACATGAGTGATCAGGTTGGGGTGGAGACAGAAGGGTAGAATAGTAAAAGACACCACTGGAAAAGGGACAAATTTGGGTCAGAAACAAGGCACAAGAAAATTTCCCAGTAATCTACAAAGAAGACCCCAGCTAATACTCCTAGACATAGTGGTCATCTACTATGACCAGATTGGTGCCTAGCCCAATTGACATCCAAGCGGTGTTGGGGAGTAACAGATGGACACAGATGAAAACCCAGAGTCAAACATTAGGCAGTGTTCAGGGAATCTGAAGTAGGTCAGAAAGGACTGTAGGAATCAGAGAGGTCAAGGACGCCAGAGAAAACACATAAAATCAACTAACCTGGGTACACAAAGACTGAATTGTCAGCCAAAGAGCCTGCATGGGGCTGACCTGGGCACTCTACAAATATGTGTTAGGTGTGTAGCTTGGTTCTCTTATGGGACTCCTAGGAGGAGCAACAGGGACTGTCTCCAACTCTTTACAGTCTTTTGTGAAACTATTCCTCATTCTGGGTCACACTGCACCCCTTTAATATGTGGGGAAATGCTTAGTCTTACTGCAACTTGATATGCCATGTGTTGTTGATACTCAGGGGAGACCTGCCCTTTCCTAAACAGAAACAAAAGGAGAAGGATTGGGTTGGGGAATGGGAACAGAGGAAGCCAGGAGAGGGTTTGGGAAGAGAGGAGGGAAGGAAAACTACAGCTGGGATATAAATTAAATAAATAAATAAATGTATTAAGTGTATATATTATATATGACATAAATATGTATTCCTAAATCTAAACTATTCAGTCCATTTATATGTTATATGTATTATGTTTTCAGTGCTGGCTGTTTGTCACTGGACAGTTATTCAGTGTGCTCTTCAATGGGAATCCCACTGTTCCTGCTCCGAGCTTTGTGTTTAGTTCTTTGTGTAAAGTTTAGTCCTAGTGGGTTCTTCCCACACACTTTGGAATGTCCATGGTTATCAGCCTCGTTTAGCTTATATTTAGGCAGTCAGGTTGATGATACTTTATGCAGCTTCTGACTACTAAGAAACACAACACAGTCCCAAAACAAACTCCTTGATCCTCTGGTGCATAATCTTTTAGCCTCCTCTTCCACAATATTCGTTGAGTCTTAAGTATTTAGAGATAATCCCATTCAGACTGGGATCCACAATTCAGCATTTTGATTGATTGTAGGTTTCTGAAGTTTCTATGTTGTAAAGAGAAGATTCCTTGATAAGGGGTGAAAACTATACTTATCTATCCATAGTGTTTATTCTCAACAGTTGGAATCTACCTAATAAAGTTAGTTTTCCAACTAAAATTTTGTTATTTAGATTCCAAAAGTTGAGAAAAAAGTTTCATTTTTCTTGGACAATACACAATTATCACATGAATCACTTTCTATTACATTAAGCACTTAGTATCAAATAAATGATTGCCATTTACTAGTGTAATCTAGGTGTAACCTAGGTACAAGTTTTTAAGTACATTTGACAAGCTCTCAGCAATCATTTTCCTGTATAGGGGAATTTTACTTATTCATACAACCAAAACATCAGACAGACTCAGCAGCAGGACAGGTGAGCAGGGATTAGTGTCCCTTCAGAGCCTCTGGGTCCCTCTGCTTGTGTTGGGAATGATGGTGCTGAAAATTGTCTTCAGCTTTTTCTTGTTAGGGATGGAAGGGCAGCCCTCAGCTTTCATACTTGGATAAGTAACTTGACAGCTCAGGACAAAGAAGCTTAACTTTTCCGGGAAGTTGTGCCCATCCTATCCTTATTCTCAAGGTTAGAGTACTATGCTCAATTCCAGTTCACAGGGATAGTAAAGAGTGTAATAAATAGTGCAGTTTTATCCCGATCTTCAGTGCTGGTGACCCTGCCAAGGCAGATTACAGAAAGGCAGAGAGTGACTGAGCTTTTGGTTCCAGAAAAAATAGGCTGACTGTGGGTTCAGGTTCCAGAAAGCATGCATAGGGGGCCAGAATCTTCGCTCCTCCACTCAGTCTCTACCTTTAATTCCGACAGGAGCACCAGAAACTCCTGCCTCATCGGTAGATGTGGCACTGACCACTTGGCATCCATCTGCTGGCACTGGCCACTAAGAATGGCACTGTGGAGCTCTTTTCTTCTCAAGAACTGAGGTTGTGGTTGGGGATAGGCTTTATTAATGTTGGATGTGTTAAAAGTGTGCCTCTGCTCCTCTAGATGGTATGACTGGGCATCTGCCACCAGGTCCAAAAGAAACTTGGTCTGCAGGGACAGTGGGAGACTGAATGAGGTTCTAAGGCATTGTGGCAGATCTTTTGAAGAGGAGAGAAGGAGGAGCCAAGGAGTTCACAGGGTTCCAGCCCTGACCATATAGAGGGAAGGCTGCTTAACATCCTCTTCTTCCTGGGCTATTTCACCTCCATCCTTGTGTTGGGGAGAAACATCCCTGTATAGGGAAAAGGCGGCTAGAATATGGGAGGAGGAATATAACACTGAGTTATTAAAGGGAATGGGGACTGAAAAGGTGGCGAGTGAGCTATGCATTGGATGCCTCGGTACTGAGCAGGAACCCAGTACACATCTTTTATCATTAAAGTGTGTTTTTTCCTGTAATTATGGGAAATCTTGTTGTGATCATAGAAAAATCTCAGGAAGAAGAAGGCAGTTTCTGAATGCAGGTAAAAGATAAATTCTATTTTGTAGAAAATTGAAGAAATTGGATCATCTGATTTTTGTATTTAAATGAATCTAAAATGCTAATTATAAAACATAAAAATTGATAATAAGAAATACATAAAAAGAAAAAATAGTTGAGAAAAGTTGATATGTCTCCTCCCCAGTCTTTCAAAGTCGGCAAAGAAGATAACAAAACAAACAAGAGACAGAAGAATTAAACAGTTTTAAATAACCTGCATTCCCCAGCATTCAGATAGAGGTTTTCTGCTTATTCCTTTAAATAAATCTGTTAACTTGATATTGTAAGTGATACCTTCTTAGGGTGTGCTCACTGTCTCCCAGCTAATCTTCAGTAGTCTCTTACCAACTGATTTTGAAGTGAAATTTTGTGCAAAACTCTCCTTGCTTTTTAGATTTTACCTGAGGGATATGATTTAGGGATGAACCAAGAAAAAAATTTCTTTGAAGTTGGACCGATTTCAGGGGTGGCCTCCTTAAACTGCATCAGTGGATTAGAAAATTTTGCACAACATCTAAAGAATGATTTGCACAAAGGGGTGCAAAGGATCTGTTGGGGGCATCTGTCATATTGTAGAGTAAGGAACAGAGAGGTGGAGGGATATGACTTGCAAAGTTCAAGAGTGGGAGTTGGAAGACTGAAAACAAAACCAAACTGCTGATTCAGAACCCTATCTAGGTTCGTTCTAGTGGTATTTTCAATGCCAAACCACCAGGCATGGTGTCGTGAGTCAGGGGATAGTGCTTCCTTTGAATCAGAGAGAATGATTTTTGCAAAATTTGACAAAAAACTGCCCGCAGTTTCCACAATTTGAATGTTAAAATTATTTTTAAAACCACATTATTGAATAAAACCATTACAGAGACAAATTAATAATTTATTTGTTTAGGCAATTTTATTCATTAGCATACAGGGTAAAATTCAAAAAGAGTTATAATCATAAATTAATGAAGTATTGTTTTGGGATGTTAAATTTTATTTTATACAATCTTCAAACTTCTGGTAGTGGAGCACAGCCAAAGCTGCTCTCAGACTTGTTATCCACTGGCATATCTTTGCATATGCTGAGATTATACCAAATTGCCACAAAGTCAGTTGGTCATTTCATTTTAATTATGGTATTATGGATTCTTGCTGCTATTAGTGTTTTCATATAATAGGTATCATATCAGAAAATAAGTACATAGATCATTTTCTAAGCAAATTTTTCAATAGTATGTTTAATTTTAAATCATGTAAAATGTTTTTCGAAATGTGGGCCATTTGAAGTAGATTGACTTAGAAATTGCGAACCAAGAGCAAACAGAACCACAAAAATGAATAGCATTTGAAAAAAACTCTTGATATTTAATAATATAAAAATTAATTATGAAATTCAATGACTTTTTGTAATCATAGCAAAAATAAGCAGAGAACAATTCTGAGAAAAATGTTCCTTGTTGAAAATAACTAATTTAATAAAATAACAATAAATATACTTAAAATCCATACAAATATCTTGGTAATAGTAAAAAAAAAAACTCAGTAGAATGGAAAACCATTATATTGGTTGGGAATCTTGACTACTATAAATAGAGTTGTTCTTCCTAAATTAATGAATAGATATAAATGAGCTTATATAATTTCTAAATTTTTGTATTTTAGTTTTTCCAATTTTCAATATTCTAGGGCTCCCCCATTTCCCAGGTTTTAGATCATGTCTAAATATATAATAAAATAAGATTTTATTTATTATATTTTAAAATTTATCATTATTCAGTTTGACTTAAATTAGATCACATGAATATCTCTATGTTCATTCTGAAAGATAAGTAAAAGTTTTGTCAGTATGTCTTCAGTGTTCATCTATAGTTAAGAAGAAAATTGAGGATTTTTTTGTACAGAGATTTATTTTATTTGAATAATTTTCTAGGCCACAAATTGGTTATTCAAAAATAACAGTTACTTTAACATATTCTGCTATCTAAAAAAAGGATATACTGATTTATAATATTCCCAGATAGAGAATGAAAAATTCATTGTTCTTATATCTGGAAACTTGCATAATAATTTTGCTATGACATGCCCGGGTTTGAATAGTTTTTTCTTAAAACTTTCCTTATCATGACTTTAATATCCACAGTAATATAATTCTTTTTCCATACAGCTTTTTAAAGTTTATTCAATTTTCCTGATTTTTTTGATTTTCTCTTTCACTGTATTGATGCTGTATTTTAAATTGATTTAAAAGGGTCTGTCATTGATGGAGGAGAGTTATTGTCTATGTTACTTTCATTGGTTAGTAATAAAGAAAACTGCCTTGGCCCTTTAAGAAAACAGAAAATTAGGTAGGCGGAGTAGTAGACAGAACAGAATTGTGGGAAAAGGAAGCAGAGTTGGGGAGGACACTTCAGGCATTCGCCATATGCAGTCGCCATGCTTCTCCTCTCTGAGATGGACGCAGCTTAAGACATCTCCTGGTTAAGCCACCCCTCGTGGTGCTATATAAATTACTAAATATGGTTAAAGCAAGATATGAGAATCAATCCATAAGAAGCTACAGATAACGGGCAGGGGCCAGGCAGTATTTAAATGAATACAGTTTCTGTGTATTTATTTTGGGTAAAGTAGCCGGGTGGTGGGACACAGACCGCCGTTTCCATCAACATGTCATTGCAATGGTGTTGTGTCTATTATGAATGGATCAGCAATGCGCATAGATGAGTAGGTATCACTATAGTCGGATATAGTCTTTGGTCATAGAACATGAAAGAGTTGGACGTGTGGGTGTAACTGCTTCCCCCCTTTCTGGGGTACTTCTGTGTTTACTTATTACAAGAGACTGCACCAGTTTGTCCTCCGCCAGCAGGTTCTGGCTTTGTCCATTTCCTCACTGGCATTGTTGTCCCTTTGTTTTGTGCATATTAACATTCCAGTGGGTTGTAAATTGCAAATCAAAGTAATTTGTGTTTGTATTTCATGATAGCTGGAAATTTGAAGCTTAAATTGTTTTCAACCCCATTTCTATTTTGTCTTATGAGACATGCCCTTTTATTATACCTGGGAATTTGTTTTCTAATGTTTATTTTTGTTTTTGCTTGTATTTTCTATTTAGTATTGTTTTGTATATTCTGTAGATTCTAACTTTCTTTCAGATGTATAGCTGACAAAGAATTCTTCCAATTCCTGTAGGCTTGCCTCTTCACTTGAATTATGGAGTCCTTGGTTTAAAGAATTGTTTTCATGGGTAGCAATAAAACGACTCCTAATGACCTTCTTTACTCAGACATAAGTGATTTTGCCTCAGCATCATCAGAGAAATTTTCTCTACATCAGACGTGAACAAATACAGAGACTTACAGTCAGGCATGTGCCTAGAATGAACTACTTTAGACCACTCAGTTCTAAATTGGATTGTCTCTACCAAATCCCTCTTCCTCCATGCACAGGAAATCCATGGAAGATGGAAAAGGATTGGCAAGCAACAGTATAAGAAGCCAGAGGGATGGATGTGCAGCAAGAATATAAGGTCTTCTCCATCAATGTGATCAAGATCTTATTGAACTCACAGAAACTGATGCTGCATGTAGAGGGTCTGCACAGGGATGCACCAGCTCCTTTGCATGTATTTTATGCCTTCTAGTTTAGTTTAGTGGATTTATAGCATTCCTGAGTGAGAGAGTGAGTTGGTCTTTGATCCTGTTGACTTCTTAGTGGTCTTTCCCTTCTTTTTGTTTCTCTTTCCAATCTACATGATAGTTTCTGTTTTATCTTACAATTTATTATTTAAAACAAGTAATAGTTTTGGTTTTATGATTTTTAAATATTAATGTTTTTAATTCTTATGCTACTAGAGTCCTGTTCAGACAAGTTCTCTTCTTGTCAAGAGTTCAACCATATTTCCTATTTTCTCCTCTATCAGATAAGGTTTTCAGGTCCTATGCTGAGATTCTTGAGCCATTTGGAGTTGACTTTGTGCAAGGGGAAAGATAAAGTCTACATTTATTGTTCTACATGTACTTAAACAGTTTTGACTAATATGATTTTGTAAAGATGCCATCATTTACCTGCTGTGTTTGTTTCAATTCTTTGTCAGAGTTCAGGTGGCTTTGCAAGTGCGGGCTTATATCTCAGTCCTCAGTTCTATTCTTGTTGATTAACATTCCTGTTTTTGTGCTAGTACTAATGTGGCTTGTATTACCATAACTCTATAATTATAACCTATTTAAAAAACAATATTTATCTAAATCTCTAAGTTTGTGATTGCCATTACACATCCTGTTAGTATATAGCAGTATTTTTAAAACTAACTTGTTACTTGTCAATTTCATATTGGTATATCATTAAATAAGGCCAAACTCATCACTGTACTTAACTATACCTTCATCTATATCTTTGCTCTTCTCAACAAGTCTCCATTCTAGCATATATGTGTGTTATATATATATATATATATATATATACTATAATAATTTGTGTGTGTGTTATTGTTGTTTTGTGATATACTGAGTTTATCCAAAGCCACTTGCATGTACACAACTGTGCACTGTGCAGCATCAGTAACTTATATTGGATACAGCAGAGAAGACAATGACGATGTATGAATATAAATATTAGGAGGGCAGTTTAATTACCCCATTTTGGAAAACAGAAATCAGTAGTTCACACTAAGGTCTATGTCGGCCTCCGCCATGGATCATTAACCAAGTTCACAGTATCAGGCAATAAACTACCTCCTAATTACCTGGACCTGAGATACAGTCACAATTTGTAAGTCATGATTGCCTCCTGGAACTGGTAATAAGATCCTATTGCTGGTTGATGTGAGGATTCATTCATTATGCTGGCCCCAGTTGTTGACAGAGGTTTTCTGTCTCACCCTGGTCCTGTAGCCATTCAATCCCATAGAAATACACGAGGTCTACATTAATTAAAACTGATTGGCCTATTAGCTAAGGCTTCTTATTAACTCCCATAACTATTACTAGCCCATAATTCTTGTCTGTGTTAGTCACATGGCTTTGTACCTATTTTGGTGAGGCAATCAATCTGCTTCCCTCTGTGTCTGGATGAGGACTGCAGACTGAATCTTTGCTTCTATCAGAATTCTCTTGTTCTCACTTCCATGTTGTACTCCTGCCTGGCTACTGGCCAATCAGCATTTTATTAAACAATTACAATAAACAAATCTTATAGGGTGGAAAAACCATTGTCCTGCAGCACCCTGGCACGATTGCACCAGGAAATACCCCTGGTCAGCCATGGTCCTGACCTTTGCCAGTCAGGGAACCAATGTTGAAATTTAGAAAAAGCAGACACACAAAAGAAAGAGATGCCATGAGACAGCACTCAGGTGAAGTGGTTTTTTTTTTTTTTTTTTTTTTTGTTTTTTTTTTTTTTTTTTTTCTTTTTTTTTTTTTTTTTTTTTTTCGGGGGAAGTTAATGGGAAAAGGGAAATGAGGGAAGGGAAGAGGAGAGACCAGCCTCTGGGGACAGGAATAGCAGACAAGGAGAGAGATAGAAAGAGAGAGAGACAGAGAGGAAGAGACAGAGATAGAAAGAGAAAGAGAGATAGAAAGAGACTGCCTGCAACCTTCCATCTCAGACAGAGAACAGGAGTGGGCAGAGCTTGACTTTTTTTGTTTGTTTTAGTTTTGATTTTGGTTTTTTAAGATAGGATTTCTCAGTGTATCCCTGGCTGTTCCTGGAACTTGCTCTTGTAGATTGGGCTAGCCTCAAACTCACAGAGGTCTGTGTGTCACTGCATCCTGACTGCTGCAATTAAAGGCATGCATCACACACCCAGCTGGAGCTTGACTCTTAAAAGACCTTTGCAATAGCATACAGAATGTGTAATGACATAGCAGCCAATGGAATGGTGCATTGCCAGGTGCCAGGGACCAGAATAATGTCTGAACACTAACAGTTAACCCCATATTGTGTATGCAGAACACAGAACAATCAAGATCTCTCTGTCTCTTTGTCTGTCTTATTTCTGTTGTTTGTATTTGGAAAAAAATGAAATTTTCACATCAATTTTCATTTGTACCTTTATAATTTCTTTTAAAGTTACTATTATATAAGCAGATAAACTAATTGCATGCTTCATAAAAATTAACTATTACATAAACACTTACATTCCAAATATTAAACTTTCCTAATTATTTCATAGATGATTGTTTATTTTGGTTTTGCCTGATGATCGTACTGCCATTTCTATAAGACTGAAAATTTGTTAGTTAAATATGCAATCTCTATTTATTCCATTTAGTATCTTGAAACTTTATTCTATTTTTTCTTTACTAGGTGTTTATAATTTGGAAAAAAAATTATTTTCAACATTTTAAAGGGGGAAATGAAAATTTTCACATGTTTATTTTTATAGGTATGCTATAACATGATTTTTGACTCAATGAAAAATGATAGTACACAGAGATAGGAAATAAGTACATATTCATATTAACTATTTTATTTCCAAAATTTGGTATGTTTTTGCTATATGTGGAAATATTCCTATGAATAAATATTTCAGTAAATATATTTGCAACTTTTTTCAATTTTAATTTTAGTCCAACAAATATTTTCCATGTATGAATGATGTCTATAATAGTTCAAACAGTATGAATTTGATGCTTGCTTGTGGCTTCTATCATTTTGCATTTTATGAGGAGGACCGTCACGAGTTCACTTTGTTAGGATTTTCTACAGTGTGTCTTGGTCTTTCTTCTTTCCAGAAGCAATATGTGATTCCCTTTACCTGGAACCAGAACATTTGTGGCTCCCCATTAACAGATGAATAGGGCAGTTTAAGGCTGCTCTATTTTCAAGGATCCTTAATAAGTATGAACAAATTGTTTCCATAAGGACATCTGCCCGTTTTCACCATAAGATCTACCTGTGATGCCGAGTGAGCCAGTTCTAACTCCATCTCCTCAATGATAGCTTTGGATCATTTTTTCAATAGTAACAGTAACAGAATAGTTAGTTATGAGAAATGCAGAGAACTTGTTCTTTTCATTTAGTCTTATGACTTTAGAAAAGTATTAAGTGTTATCTGTAATAAATACTATTCTCTATTTTGCTCCGGCCCGTGGTAATGAAAACAGTACAGTAGTAATAACGATGAAATGTGATTGGACTGAAATAATTTAATGGTGATAAAACTCACAGATATTTTCAGAATCATAAATTGGGTTGAGCAAGTCCAGCCGTCCTGTCTCACAGATATACATGAACAAATGTAACAATATCAGTAGCCACAGACAATGCGTGAGTAGCTCTTCTTTTGTTCTAGGTACTGTATAGTAAAGTATAAAGTGAATCTCACTTGTAATTCATAAGAAACAAAGTTACCCTATTAGACATACCAGGTTATAAGGCAAGGTCCTGGAACCTGTGCCAGTTTGCTGTCCTTTATGTTAAACTAGTGGATAACAAATATGTTTAACAATAAAAAATCAAAAAGTATTATTTATGTTAATTTCCTTTGTTTCTCTAAATTCTATTTCCATGGAATATACAAAATTATACTCAACTTGTAATGCAGAATTTTTAAGTTCTTGTAGCTCAAGATGTAGAAAGAATAAAATTAGAGTAAGAAAAGAAAACAGCTTCTGGGAAACTGACCTTGAGTATGTGGACCATCACACAAAAACAAAATGGTACTGGGTCATAAACATAGCCACAGGGAACAAAATCTAACTCAGCCTTGATGAAAGATGTGACTTGAGGTCGCCTCAGAAGAGAAGTTAATTAGTGCAATCTTACTAGAATGTATTCTGATCTAAATGAATTCAATGGTATCAGTAACCATTCAACTACATTTAAATGTTCACTAATTTTTATACTTCACCCTATAAGAACAGTCAATTTCCAAATATAAATATGAGTAATCAAATAAACTTTAAAGATTAATAAAAGATGAAAAAGTTGGGGGTGGGGTGGGGGAAGGGAGAGAAGAGAGAAGGAGAAGAGGAGGGTTGAGAAGAGCCTTGGGGGAGCAGATGGTTGAGATGGAGAGAGGACAGACATGGGAGCAGGGAAGGAGATATCTTAATTGAGGGAGCCATTTTGTGGTTGGCAAGAAGCTTGGCTCTAGAGGGGTTCCCAGGAGTCTATGGGGATGACCTCAACTAGGACCCTGAGCAGTAAAGGAGAGGGTGCCTGAACTGGCCTTGTCTCGTAGTCAGATTGATGACTATTTTGAATATTACCATAGAACCTTTGTCAGGAGATGGATGGAGATAGAGACAGAGACCCACATTGGAACACTGGAATGAACTTCTTCAACTGAACCTTGGGAAGAGCAGAAGGAGGGAGAATATATGCAAGGAAGTCAGGACCAGGAGGGGTTGATCCATCCACTGAGACAGTGTGCTTGAGCTAATGGGAGCTCACCAAGTTCAGCTGGACTGGGACTGAACAAGCATGGGATCAAACTGGACCCTTTGAATGTGGCTGACAATTGGGGCAGGACTGAGAAGCCAATGATAATGGCACTGGGATTTGTCTCTACAGCATTGTACTGGCTTTTTGGGATCCTATTCTACTTGGATGCACAACTTCCTAAGCCTGGATATCCCACAAGCTAGGGTACCCTGCCCCTCTCTTAGGACTGGAGAGAGGGGGGAGGATGAGTTCGGGAGCAGAAGGGAAGTGGGAGAAGGGAAGGAAATGTAAATTTTGATTGGTATTATTTATAAAGTAATAACCCCCAAAAGAAAGTGAAAGATAATAAAAATAATAAAATCTCATAAAGAGAATTAAAGATTTAAGATATTTATGACATGAATCTAATTCTGATATTTTTACTTTAAAGTTGTATTAATAGTAAATCTGAATAATTTCAATATTGCAATTAGTTTTGTTGACAGATATGCTCTGAAATTTGCAGAGAAAAGGGTAAAACGTAGTGTAAGGATAATAAGGCACTGTGATTTGGGTATTTAAGATGATGCTTAGTGATTAAGGCCAGGTTCACTATATTTTAAACGTCAAATTGTAGAAAAATTATTTAAGTATTTATATTAATAAATTTTCTTGAGAAATTAAAAGCTTCTCTAAATTAAAAGAGAAGATTATTAGGCATGTAATAATCAAAGCCAAATATTTTAATCAGTACATTGTCCATTTAGTATTTGGTACATAATGCTACAAGTGTCTATAGATATAATTTTTCAATTCAGCTGAAAAATGGAATGCAGCTTATTTAAAAAGTCAGTATCTTATTTAACTCTAATAGCTTTTTGCTACAATAAGTGCTGAAGCAATGTTGATGAAAGTTTTTGTACAGTCTGATCCAGAAACACAATTTAGTCCCAAACAAAACAACAGAGGACTATATTGTATGATTGCAAACTGTTTTCGACTATGAGCTCGGTTTATTATTAACTGGCTCTTAGAGGTCTAAATTAAACTACCATTAGAATGGCCAAGATAAAAATACTGATGACAACTTATGCGGAGAGGCTGTGGGCGAAAAGGGGAACACTTATGCATTGTGGGTGGGAATGTCAGCTGTTATAGCCCTTGGATGTCAGTGTGGTGATTTCTCAGAAAAGTAAGAAACTACGTTTCTGAAGACCACTTTGGGGTAGATATCCAAAGGATGCTCAATCGTGCCACAAGGACATGTGCTCAACTATGTTCATAGCAGCATTTTTTTTGTCATAGCCAGAGCCTGGAAACAACCTAAATGTACCCTCAACTGAAGAATAGATAAGGAAATGTGGTAGACATTTAAACAATGGAGTATTACACAGCAGAAAAAATAATAGCATCTTGAATTTTGCAGGAAAATGGAGGTAACCCAGACACAGAAAGACAATTATCACATGTACTCACTCATAAGTGGTTTTTAAACATAAGTTAAAAAAGAAAAGCCTACAAACCACAATCCCAGACAATTATACAAGAGTGAGGACACTAAGAGAGATCTAATCTACATGGGAAATAGAAAGAGGACAAGATCTACTGAGTGAATGGGAGCATGGAGACCTTAGGGGAGGATTGAAGAGAGGAAGGGAAAGAAAGGGAGGGGAGCAGAGAAAATGCAGAGCTTGATAAAAATCAATAAACAAAACAAAAAACAAGCATCTAATGATAATTATAATAAAATAAAACAGAAACAAAGAAATCATAATAGGACAGAAAGAAAAGCAAACAGAAGTAAAAGAGTCAAAAGGGGAAGATATGATGAAAAGATTCAGAATCACAAACTTAACATACACAGAAATCTCATAAAAAACACAAAATGAGAAACCATATTATGTACCCAAAGACCTGTAAGGTTTCAAGAGCAAACAAACAAACAATGAACAAACAAACAAAGCAGCTTTGACAGAACATTATGACACAAAGAACTCCTAAAGATACCATTGAGTTTGTTTTGTGGTAGTGATCTACATATGTGCATGGTGTATAGAGTGGTTTGTTTTCCTAGTGAAATCCCTTGGAATAAACTAAATTTTCATTTTTGTAAGCTGTTAGCAATTGATATTTTGTGGCAGCATAACAGATCTGCATCAGATAGGGTCAAAGAGCTGAGAGGAAAAAGCAAAGGAATTCCCCATTCCTAACTAAGGAAAAAAAAATTTTTCTGTATTGAAACATAAGACACTTTTTAATTTTTTTTAATTTTTGTAATCAAACAGAAAAAGTTTCAACACCCTCGTATTATAATCACATGGTTAAAAATAATTTCTGATCTTTGTGTTTTTCATTTTTTAAATTAAAATCTCCACATGGCCTAAATAATTGTGAATTGAGAATATGTGTGTACAGAAACTATGACTAGTTTTCAAATGTAGACTCTTGTTAATACTTATACTTTATCTGACAGATTTTCAAACTTTTGAATGTTTTAGGGTAGCACAAAATTCACAAGTTTCATTATGACTATTTCAAACATAGTCATTATAATTTTCTTATTTTTTCACTCCACTGCCATCTTCCTGTTCATCTTTCCTAAAATTAGTTTTCATCTTCCTCCACATTACCTTATTGCTGCCCACATAGCATGTGTGTCCATTACTTTGTGATTGTGTATGTGTATGTGTGTGTGCACTTGTTATCTCTTCTATAGGTTATGGTTGTGTGTGTGTCCTTCCTTAGCCACCTATAATTATTTTAAGTTTATATTCTTTCCTTCTCATGATCATCTTTCCAAAAGCAGGATATATGTATCTTTATTCAGAGAGAACAGCACAAAGAGGGGTCGAATGAATATATAAGAATAGGTAAATTTGAAGTAGATATAGATAAAATTTAGAATTTTAATATGAAATAAACAGGAATAATTTAATGTCACAGTCTGTTTTATTTTGTTTAAAATGATTTAATTTTATACCCATTTTCTTACACAGATAGTAATGTCAATTTTAGAGGCAAATAAAACTCCATGGTGTCCACATAAATTTCCTTTATCTATTGTTATCTGAAAAATCAGTTTTCCAATTTCTATTTTTTGCTAATTTATCTTTGCTTGATTAATTATAGGCTTTCTGTTTTCTTTTTTTTTTGTCTGATCCTTAAATAAGGTCTTTATTGTATGAGATGAATATGAGAGCAGGTTATAGAATCAAACACCTTCAGGCTTAGATCCTAGACTGTTATTAGATTTTGTTATTCAGTACGAGTTTCATGAATATCTGTGAATCTCCTTGCAGCAGGATTTGGAATCTTTTGATTATATACTCAGTTCTGATGTTGCTTGCTCATGTGGTCTTTTTCTGTTGTAACTTTTTTGTCAGAAAATTCTATATGATTTTACAGAATATGCAAAAGCTTTCATTCCCAGCTGCATAAATAAGGGTTTGTCTTTCCTCATATTGTATCAGAACAAGCTAATGTTAGCCACCCAGGGACCATACAAATTCAAGCCAACAGGGTTCAATTTCTGAGAGACTGGAGTGAACACAAATTCTCACACCTAAATAAGAAGCTAATTGCAATTACTTCACGGTAACACAGGAAAACATATTTTTCAGTGGAATTTTCCTGGGCATCAAATACACTCCTCATACCCAGGATGAAGTACTGAACCAACACAGAATTCAGCATTATGTAGGCTTTCAGATGCTTGCTTTCTTGTTGATGCCATTCTGACTGGGCTGAAATGCACTCTCAAAGTAATTTTAATTTGCTTTTCCTTGATGAATGGGGCTCTAAGAAAATTTATGGATCATTTTTACTATTTCTTTTGAGCAATTTTTATTGTTCGTATCCCACTATTAGCCCATTGTTGATGAGGATAGTAGCTTTATTAGTGTTGACTTTCATAGTTAATTATATATTTTATATATAAAGACCCTGTCTGATGTACAGTTAGCTAGCATTTTTTCTTTTTTTTCTCTTTCTTTTTTTAATTAAATTTATAATTTTACAAATTTTCACCTTCTCCCCTCCGCCCATTCACCTTCCCCTCCTCCTCCCTCTCCAGTCCAAGGAGTAGTCAGGGTTCACTGCCCTGTGGGAAGTGCAAGGTCCTTCCACCTCCATCCACGTCTAGGAAGGTGAGGATCCACACAGACTAGGTTCCCACAAAGTCAGCACATACAGTAGTATCAAAACCCAATGCCATTATCCTTGACTTCTCAGTCAGCCTTCCTCTTCAGCCACGTTCAGAGTCCGGTTTGATCACATGCTCCATCAGTCCCAGTCCAGTTGGACTTGGTGAGCTCCAGTTAGATCAGTCGCATTGTCTCGGTGAATGGACGCACCCCTCACGGTCCTGACTTCGTTGCTCATGTTCTCCCTCCTTCTGCTCCTCATCTGGACCTTGGGAGCTCAGTCCAGTGCTCCAATGTGGGTCTCTTGTCTCTATCCCCATACAACGTCACATGAAGATTCTATGGTGATATGCAAGATAATCATCAGTGTGGCTATAATAAATGGCCAGTTTAGGCCCCCTCTCCTCAGCTGCTCAAGGAGCAAGCTGGGGACATCTCCCTGGATACCTGGGAACCCCTCTAGAGTCCAATTTCCTGCCTACCTTCAAATGGCTCCCTTAACTAAGATATATACATCCCTGCTTCTATATCCACTCTTCCTCCTTCCCAACTGTCCCATTCACCCAAGTTCTCCTCATCCTCCCCTTTTCACTTCTCTCTCCCCATCTTCTCTTATCCCCATCCTACCCCCACCCCCAAGCTCTCAACTTTTGCCTGGCAATCTTGTCTACTACCAATATCCAGGAGGATAACTACATGTTTTTCTTTGGGTTCTCCTTCCTATCTAGCTTCTCTAGGATAATGAAATATAGGCTCAATTCTATGGTTAGAATCCAGTAATGAGTGAGCATATACTATATTCATCTTTTTGGGTCAGTGTTACCTCACTCAGAATGGTGTTTTCTATTTCCATCCATTTGCATGCAAAATTCAAGATGTCATTGTTTTTTACCGCTGAGTAGTACTCTAATGCATACATATTCCACACTGTCTTTATCCATTCTTCCATTGAGGGACATCTAGGTTGTTTCCAGGATCTGGCTATTACAAATAATGTTGCTGTGAACATCGTTGAACAGATGCTTTTGTAGCATGATAGAGCATCTCTTGGGTATATTCTTAGCAGTGGTATTGCTGGATCCTGGGGTAGGTTGATCTCAAATTTCCTGAGAAACTGCCACAATGATTTCCAAAGTGGTTGCACAAGTTTGCATTCCCACCAGCAATGGCTGAGTGTTCCCCTTTCTCCACATCCTCTTCAGCAAAGGCTATCATTGGTGTTTTTGATTTTAGCCATTCTGACAGGTGTAAGATGGTATCTCAAAGTTGTTTTGATCTGCATTTCCCTGATCACTAAGGAGGTTGAGCATGACCTTAAGTGTCTTTTGGCCATCCAAACTTCTTCAGTTGAGAATTCTCTGTTCAGATCAGTACCCCATTTTTAATTGGGTTAATTAGCATTTGAAAGTCTAGTTGCTTGAGTTCTTTATATATTTTGGAGATCAGACCTTTGTCTGTTGCGGGGTTGGTGAAGACCTTCTCCCAATCAGTAGGTTGCCTTCTTGTCTTATTGACAGTGTCCTTTGTTTTTCAGAAGCTTCTCAGTTTTAGGAGCTCCCATTTATTCAATGTTGCCCATATTGTCTGTGCTATTGGGTTATATGTAGGAAATGGTCTCCTGTGCCTATATGTTGTAGATTCTTTCCCACTTTCTCTTCTATCAGGTTCAGTGTGTTCAGATTGATACTGAGATCTTTAATCCACTTGGACTTGAGTTTTGTGCATGGTGGTAGACATGGACCTATTTTCATTCTTATACAGGCTGACATCCAGTTCTGCCAGCACCATTTGTTGAAGATGCTTTCTTTCTTCCTTTGTATACTTTTAGTTCCTTTGTCAAAAATCAGGTGTTCATAGGTTTGTGGGTTAATATCCGGGTCTTCTATTCAGTGAATGGCAGGTTACAGGATCAACTTAAAAAAAACAAAAATCAATAGCCTTCGTATACACAAAGGACAGAGAAGCAGAGAGGGAACTCAGAGAAACTTCACCTTTTACGATAGCCACAAATAGCATAAAGTATCTTGGGGTAACTCTAACCAAGGAAGTGAAAGATCTATTTGACAATAACTTCAAGTCTTTGAAGAAAGATATTGAATAGGACACAAGAAAATGGAAAGACCTCCCATGCTCTTAGATGGGTAGGATCAACATACTAAAAATACCAATTCTACCAAAGTCAGTCCATAAATTCAACGCAATCCCCATTAAAATCCCAACAAAATTCTTCATAGACCTTGCAAGAACAATTATCAACTTTATATGGAAAAACAAAAAAACCCAGGATAGCCAAAACAATCCTATACAATAAAGGAACTTCTGGAGGCATTACCATCCCTGACCTTAAACTCTATTACAGAGCTACAGTAATGAAAACAGCCTGGTACTGACATAAAAACAGAGAAGTCTACCAATGGAATTGCTAGTATTTTTTTCTATTCTATAAGTTTCCCTTCAGTCTGGTGGTGGTGGTGGTGCTTTTGGTAGAATAGCTTTTTAACTTTATGCAATACTTGAGGCTAAAATATATGTTATTGGGGAACTTTTCAGGAAGTCCTCTAATTTTTCTACCTTGATGAGTGTCTTCCATCATTTCTATTAGAAATCTCAAAATGTCAGATCTTATAGTACTTACATCTTTGACGCTCCTACAGTTGAGTTTGTTCATAGTGAGATTTACTGATCCATACATACTTCATACTTTCGCATAAGGATGTACAGGTTGGCTAACAATATTTGTTGATGAAATTTTCTCTTTTTATAAAATGTATTTTGCATATATGTCAAAAATTAGGTGGTTGTTTGTATATGTGTCCTTTTCTATTGCATTCCATTTTGGTGGTTTCCATGGCATTTTTTAACCAGGATCATGACAGCTTTGTTACTGTGCTTCTGCATTTGAGACCAGGAATTGAGATATATGCAACACTGTGTTTTCAGCCTTGCATTATTTCTACTGCTTTGTGCCTTTCCATATTTTAGTGTTTTCTTCATTTTCTCTATTTATCCTGTTAAAACTCATACTGTAGAGATCCTTCACATCTTTTCTTAGGTTCATTATTATTTTTTAAGCTAACCTGAGTGTAGTACTTTTTTCCTAATTTATTTTTTTCAACACGCTCATTACTGATACAAAAAGCTACTGGCATTTGGATATTGATTTTATAACTTGCTTTTTTGGTGGAAAGTAGTTATCACACCTCCAAAGTTTTTAACCTTTATGATATTATTACTTATTACTTTTTCTGCTATAACAAAATATGCCACAAAAACCACTTAAAAAGAGAAATTTATTTTTGCTTACAATTCTATGGAATATAGTCTAATATTGCAGGAATAGTAATGTGACAGGAACAGAATGTAGCTATAGACATTGTCTCAACAGCCAGCCAGTGGGCTACAAAAGAAAGTAAAACTGAATGAGAAATAAGGAAGTGTTAGTAGCACCTGGATTCATGCTAAACTCCCTAGGTTCCAGAACTTGGAATGACAAGATGACCAACTTTTCTGATACTTCATCACATTTATTATTGTCAGGACCAAACAATATTCATATTTGAGGTGAGTCTTTCCCTGTTTAAATACTTCAGAGGTTCTGCCTGTGAACATTATCTAGATAATTACTTTTTAAGAATTTTCCCTAGGAATTTCTAGATTGTATCAGTTAACAATTAAAGCTAATATACCCAAAGGTTTTCCATGTGATTTAAAAAGAATTCTGTCATAATTGATGATGAGAACTAACTATCACAGGTATTACAAAATACAGGTCCATGTCTTCTGCAAATATGAGTTATTTGTCTCCACCATTACTCACATATTTCTTTGTTTTAACTTGTTGCTTTTTCCAAACTTTCATGTACATATTGTAAAAGGCTTGAAAGAGTATATCCCAAGTTCTGAATTTTGAAAGAAATCTTGGTAATTTTCACCCATTATTGTTCTGTTGGTTACAGGTTTATAACAGTAGGGGCTTTAATACAATCCTTGCATTCCTACCTCTTGACACAATAAAATAGCATATAAAATGTTTAGGTTTCTTCCTCCAAAACTATTGTTTCTTCTTAATAGTGTTAAAATATACAAAAAAAATCCTCATTAAAAAATAGTCTGTATATTACTGGTACTTTCAAAAGTCTCATAGTAATAAAAGATAAGAATCTCTAAGAAACTCGGAGACAAGGAGTACTATTTATAAACTAAAACTTTAATGCCGAAATCCTACAGCTCAAGCATTCTAGATATGGTTATTATTGCTGTGATGAAACAATGTAACCAAAAGTGACTTGGGAAAGAAAGGTTTAATTTTTATTACATATCCTGAATAATAGTCTATTGAGGGAAGTAATGATAGGAACTCTAATAAGGCAGGAACCTGGAGGCAGGAGCTGATGCAGAAGCCACGGAAAAATGCTGCTTATTGGCTTGCTCCTCATGGCTTTCTCAGCATACTTTATGCAGAACTCAGGACAATCAGCCCAGGGGCAACCCCACCCACAATGGCCTAGTCCTTCCCATCAATCACAGTTTAAGAGAATAACCTACAGGCAAATATTTGATGGATCCAATCATTTGGTGTTCCCTCCTCTTCCATGCCTGTAGCTTGTATCAAGCTGATATAACTAGACAGCCCATCAAGCTGACAGCTGCAAGACAGAAGATCTTGGAGGTAATTTGAGACTGGATTCCTCCTAACAGATTTGTAGGTTTTAATAAAATGATGGGAATATTTTCAAATTGTCTACTTACCATATGAGAGTAGAGGAGAAGGATAACATCCAGAAACCTTTACAAAATCTACCAGGACCATATTCTATGCCTATATATGCTCTAGAATTCAGAGTAATGAATATTGACAATCTATTCCCAAAGCTATGTTACTTTTGTTACAGATTTTGGTTTTAGCAAAGACAGAGACTAAAGAAAGTCAACAAGTGTACACATTTCACTGCAGGACTGTGTCCTAGAACATGAGAGGGATGTTAGCCAAAATTACTTTGGCAAAAATAAAAGTAATATAGGACAGATATTAATTTGGTTTTGATAAATACAGCATAATATATAAGATGATAACATTAATGTAGGTCATATGAAGTGTTTACAAAAACAGTATTAGTTAGGTAACCTAGCCCATTTAAGTTTTTTGGCATTTACCAGGGACCCCAGACCTGACTCTTCTAGAATATTTATGGCTACTACATTAGAAGGGGACTCACATGGGGTAACTATGCCATTCTTTCCCTCACCTATTCTGGTCTCTATAGGGCCTCCTAGATTCTGTCACTGCCCATTCTAGACTCTCCTCCCAACCCATGTCTCTTCACTTGGTACATACTACTAGATGTGAGATGGATCTGGGATACCCTTCGTTCCTCTTCCATTGCACTCCATGTAGTCAAACTTTCAACTTACTTAAGAAACTTGTAGAATCAGTGCCTTTCCTCTACCAGTTATGATGATTATTTCTAGATCCATCCATTTACCTGCAAGCTATATTTTTCTTAAGAGATCAGTGATATTCTATTGTGCAAATGCACCACACCGTTATTATCCACTCAGAAGTAAGTGGGCATATAGGGAATTTACAAATTCTGGTTGTTGTGAATAGAGTAGCAATAAAGTTGATGAAAAAGAATATAATTTGATAATTTAATTTAGAGTCCTCTAGGTATATGCACAAGTGTGGTATACTGAGATCTTGATGTAGATCTATTCTCAGCTAGCTAAAGAAACTCCACATTGTTATCAGGGGTGACTGTACCAGTTTGCATTTCTACCAGCAATTAATAACGTTCCCCTTCCACAGCATCTTCACTGGCATCTGCTACTATTTGTTTTGATGAATTTTGGTCGGTCACTCAAAATTAGATAAGAAAATCTCAAAGTAGTTTTAATTATACAATTCCCTATGGCTATGGATGTTGAGGATTTTTTTTTTTTTCGAGGCAGGAACTAGCTCTTCTAGATGAGGCTGGCCTCTAACTCACAGAAATCCACCTGCCTCGGCCTCCAAAGTGCTGGGATTAAGGGTGTGTGTCACAATCACCCAGCAAGGATCTTGAAGATATAAAAGTATTTCTCTGCAATTTGTGTTTCATGTTTTGAGAACTCTGTGTTTTGCTCTATTCCCAAATTCTAATTGAGATTTTTGTTTTCATAATGTTCAGCATCTTATTTGTTTGTTTGTTCCATCATTCATTCATTCCTTCCTTCATTCATTCATTCATGCATTCATTGGTTTTTCAAGACAGGGTTTCTTACTGTCTTGGAACTATCTTTGTAGACCACAATGGCTTTGAACTCAGAGACCTGCCTGTCTTCAAGTGCTGGGGTTAATGGTTGATTGATCTTTGGTTTTTCAGTTTTTTTCCCTATTCTATATAACATTACTCAGCCAGATGTGCAATTGCTAAATATATTTTCCCATTCTATAGGCTGATTCTTTACTTACATAATGATGTTCCTGATTATGTAGAAATTTCAGTGTCATGAGGTAGCAACTAACAAGGGTTGTACATAATGCTGTTCTATCAGTGCATAATACTGTTTTCCATCCTGATGCATCCAAGTATATTTCCTACTTTAAATTCTATCAGATGTAGGGTATTGGTTTGTGTGTTGAGGCCCCTTAATCCACTTGGAGTTGGTTTTTGCAGACTGGAGGATATGGATATAGTTTCATTTCTCTCACTGCAACTATTTCATTTGACTAGCATCATTTGCTGAATTTGCTATTTTCTGTAGTGTATAATTTTATCTTTGTTGCAAAAATTAAGTGTCCATAGTTGTATGACCTTATTTCCATGTCTCCTGTTCTATTATGTTAATCCATGTCTCTGTATTCAAATACCATGCATTTTTTTAATATATATCCTGACAGCTTTCTATAGTACAACTTGAAATTTGGAATGGTGAAATAGCCAACACTTCTCTCATTATTCAAGATTATTTTAGGAATCACAGAGGGTGTGTCATATTTTTTAGATTATTTTTTTCTGTGATGAATTGTATTATGATTTTAATGGACATTGCATTGAATCTGGATTACTTTTGTTAGGGTAACCATTTTCACAATATTATTCCTACTGATGCATGAGCATAAAAACTTTTGACTTTCTGACATCTTCTTCCATTTATTTCTCCAGTGTCCTAAAGTTTTTATTATAAAATTTTCCACTTGCTTAGTTAGAGTTTTTCCAAGATTCTTTATTTTGTGAGATTATTATGAAAAGTATTATTTCTCTGATTTCTTTCACAATATGCTTGTCATTTTTATGTAGGAAGACTACTGATCATTTTGTTCTAATTTTGTATCTGAGTGCTTTAATGAAAGTGTTTGTCAGCTGTAGAATTTTCCTGGTAGATTCTTTTAAGTACTTTTTGTATAAAATCATATCCTCTGCAATTAAGGATACTTTAAATTCTTCTTTTCCTATTTGTATCACCTAGACAGCAGTTGTCTTATTATTCTAGCTAAAACTTCAAGCATTATTCTGAAAATGTTTGCAGAGAGTGGACATCATTGTCTTGTTCCTAAATCATTGAAAATTCTTTGAGCTTTCTGTTTAGAATGTTGCCTGATGTGGGCAGGCTGTAAATTACTTTTTGTGTTGAGATCATTGCTCACATCCCCAGTCCTTTTGGGACTTTTATCCTAAAGGATAGTAGATTTTTGTCAAAGACCTTTTCTACATATGAATGGATCATCATGTGACTCCTGTTTATTGATTTACATGATTCCCTACATCTATGGAATGGGGCCTACTTAATCATAGTAGCTAATCCTTTAAATATTTTATTTAACTTGTTTTTCAAGCACTTTATTGGGAATTTTAATATCTCTTTATAAAAGGGACTTTGATCTCTAATTTCCCTTTTTTCTCAGTTTTAGAGTTGTTGAGATAGCAGGATAATGGTGGCTTCATAGAAAGAATTTTCACTCATGTGTACTATCATACCACTGGGCAAATATCAAAAGTTTGACTTCTTCCTTTCCAATTTGTATCTTCTTGATCTTTTTTGTTGTCTTTTTGCTCTAGCTAGGACTTCAATGAATATATTAAATACATATGCAGAGAGTGGACAGCCTTGTCTTTTCCTAAGTTTAGTGGAATTGCTTTAGTTTACATTTAATTTTATATTAGTTGTTGGCTTGCTGTATATTGCTTTTATTATGTTTTGATAATTTCCTTGTATCACTTATCTCTCCAAGATCTTTATCGTGAAGTTGTGTTGGATTTTGGCAAAGGCCCTTTCAACATCTAATGAGATGATCATATGTCTTTTTTCTTTTAGTTTATTTATATGATAGATTACACTGATAGATTTTTGTATGTTGAATCACAATTCCTGAATCTCTGGGATGAAGCCAACTTGATCTTCGTGGATTATTTTTTGTGATGTGTTCCTGGATTCAGTTTGCCAGTATTTTATTTAGTATTTTTGCATCAATGTTCATGAGGGACCATATTCTATAATTCTCTTTCTTGGCTGAGCCATTATGTGGTTTGAGTATCAGTTTATTATAGCCTCATAAAAAGAGTTTGGCATGTTCTTTCTGTTTCTATTGTGTGGTACATTTGGAGAGTATTGATATTTGCTCTTCTTTGAAGTTCTTGTAGAATTCTGTGTTGAAACCATCCAATCCTGAAATTTTATTTTGTTTTATTTTATTTTATTTTTTGGAAGAGAATTTGATGACTACTTCTATTTCCTTAAGACTTATAGATCTATTTAAGTTGCTCATCTGGTCTTAGTATAATTTTGGTATGTAGGACCTATTCAGAAAATTGTTCACTTCTTTTAGATTTGTTAATTTTGTGGATTACAAGTTTTTGAAGTACAACCTAATAATTCTCTGAATTTCCTCAGTGTCTGTTTTTATGTCTGCCTTTTCATTTCTTATTGTGTTTATTTGGGTATTATCTCTCTGCTTTTTAATTCGTGTGGCTAAGGATTTGTCTATCTGTTAGATTTTCTTAAAGAACCAGCTCTTTGTTTCATTGATTCTTTATGTTGTTTTCTTTGTTTCTATTTTATTGACTTCAGCCCTCTATTTGATAAATCCTTGCCATCTACTCCTCCTAGGTGAGAGTCTGCTTCTTTTTGTTCTAAAGCTTTCAGGTGTGCTTTTAACTTGCTAGTGTGAGATTTCTCCACTTTATGGGGGCACTCAGTTCTATGAACTTTTTACTTAGCACTGCTTTCATGGTGTCCCATAGGTTTGGATATGTTGTGCACTCATGTTCATTGAATTCTAGGAGTACAAAAAGCATCATGCATTTGGATTAGCATGGAAATTATATGATTATTAAGGAAAATGTCACATTCTCATTAGTTCAAGATCTAGAGTTATATTTGGTAAGAGCTAATAAATCCCATTGTGATATGCATATTGCAAAAGGCCTTATGGGAACTCCAAAATTGTAGATATAGTATACCAATGGTGTTTTTTATAGTTTAGGTAATAATATAATGATATCCTTGCTCTCTTCTCCTTTCAGATCCTTCCATATATCTTTTTCTCTTTTGCAATGTACTATATTTAGACCAATGGTGTAGAGTAGGTGGAGAACAGATACTTTTATGCTTATAAAAAAGGACCATAAGGAGCTGCTCCTCTTACCTCAGTTCTTTCCTGCTCCTCTCTCCTTCTCTTTAGCTAAGGGCACTCATTATTACACACCTTGAACAATGTTTGCTGCATGTAGTAACTGAACACGACCTAGATGAATGTTGTCCTGCTGATTTTATTCAATTTTTAATCTTCAGTTTCCTTGAGAACATCATTGGGTAAATCGTACTTGTCAGTAACCTTTAACAGAATTTATTCTGTGTTGTTTCTATATGGGTTTCTGACTTTAATACAGTTCTTCTTGCTTCTTTATATACATTGTTTGATAACTAATCTTGGTGAAAGAATTATATCAGAGGACACATAAATTGCTAAGAGAGTAAGCCTACCAAGGCAAGAACCCACTCCAGTTTAAGAATAAGCATAATTTTAGTTGAAAGTTTTGCTTTTATCCTTAAATAATTATTGAGTTTTGTACAGAATGATTACCTATACATGAAAGAACTGTGTCATTGAAACCTTCAAAAGGAATAGAATTTTATTTTTTCTTTTGCAAATGTTGTAGATTATTACCCATTTAATGATAATTGTTCTTCTATTATCCATGAAGCCATCTGTTCAATTTCTATAGAGATCACTAAAAATAATGCAATCATAATAAAAGTCAAACCCATTTTGATAACTTGGAACTACTGAAAGATTCAACTTATATTGCATGTTATTATTCTGTAATGACATGAAAGACTAAATATATATACATATGTGTATATATTATATGCATATTATATATGCCTTTTTTAGTACCTCATATAACCCTAGGTTCCTGATTGTGAAAAAAAGTCCTCTTACAAGGATTATAGCAACAAGAAGCAGTTGATTGATGCACAAGAATCTAAAATGCACTTTTAAAAAAATGTGTGTACAAACCACTCGGTGGAAAATTCATTAGTGTTGACATTTGGTAAGAGTCTTGTTTTAAAAGCAGGTTTTAACTGAAACAGAAATACATTACTACCATTCTCAGTGTCTGCCCTTCAGCCACTCATGTATCCTCCCTCCAATTCTGGCCATAACCCCCAACTCTAAACTGAGAGACATTTTCTCTGAGTAATATTGCTACATGCATCTATACATGTATTTGTATGTGTGTGTGTACAAATATATTAATAAATCCTGTTGAGTTTGTGTCTGTTTTTATTTGTATATGGTTTCAGAGCAGACTAATCTGCATTGGACAACCAATAAAAGGACTCATCCCTGTGAGAAGTTATTCTCCTTTCCCATGAATTATTAACTGCCCATAATTCACAGTCTATTTTTGGGGCTCCATGAAGTTTTCCACCTTCCACAGTAATGTGTCTATTGATATTATCATTGTCCAGGTTTTGTTTATGCAATCATTTCAAGAACTGACTGTTTAACATTAAAGTTCCTGACATTCTGGCTTTTACAGTTTGTGTTCCCTATCTGATCCAAGAGAAATAGATGCAGGAGATTCGATGTAGGTTTATCTATTGGAGTGAACATGCTACAATCTGTTGATATCTGCATTGTGTCTAGATGTAGCTTTCTGTGATGGTCTGCATTTGGTGTGAAGAGAGTTGTTTTGGTGTAAAGCAGTTACATGTACACCTGAAGATTTTCAGGTAGGAACTACAGTTGAGAGAGAACATACAGTGTTTGTCTTTCTGCATCTGGATTATCTTCACAATAAAATCTATTCTAAACCCATATAAACCAATTTTTTTCTTTACAGTTGAATAATATTCTATTGTGCATAGTTACCATATTTTCATTGTCAGTTCCTCTGTAGGAAAGAATTTAGTGTATTGCCATTTCCTGGATATTGTGAATTGGTGTCAATGAACATTACTAAGCAATTGTTCTAGTAAGAGAATCTCAAGTTCTTTGGACATATGGCAATGATTAGTATATCTACAATTTATTTATGTTTTATTAATTTATTTTTAGTTTTTTTTCAGGATTCTCCAAGTGGATTTCCATAAGGCTACCCCAAATTGTATTCCTACCAACAGTATATAAGACTTTCTTTTACCAACTACTTTGCCGTCATTTGTTTGTTGTTGTTGACCTTAGGCATTCTTTCTTGCTTAAGATGAAATTTCAACATGGTTAAACCTTCATTTCCCTGTTGCTAAGGATGATGAACAATGAACACTTTTTGTGGTATTTTTAGTCATTTTCATTTCTTTTAATGTAAACTCAGTTTTGATTCCCAATTCTTAATTGGGATGTGTTTCTTTGACTTTACTTGATTCTGCTTTTGTTTTGTTATTGTTTGTTTGTTTCCTTATTCTTTTGCTTGTAATCTTCTTTCAGTGCATAGTTACAAAAATTCTTTCCCATTCTATGTATTTCTTCGTCACTCAATTAATCGTTTCATTACAATATACAAGCTTTTTAGTTTCATGAGGTCCTACTAATAAATTGTTTGTTTTAATTCCTGGACAAATTCCTGTTCAGAAAGACCTGTATTACACCTAGGTCTTAGGGAATACTACCTGTCCTTCCTTCATACAGTTTTAGTATCTCAGGTATCAGATTGAGGTCAATGATCTTCTAGAATCTAACTTTTGTGAAGAGTGATACATAAAGAGCTCTTACTTCAAACTCCTGCATCCATTTTTCCAGAGCTATTTGTTGAAAATGCTATATTTTCTCCAGTATATATCTTTCTTTTTCTTTTCTATTCTAATTTGTTTCTTGTTTTTTTATTTATTTATTTATTTTTCTTTTTTTCTATTTTTTATATTTAAAAATTTCCATCTCCTTCCCTCCTCCTCCCCCCTCCCGCCCCTCCTCCTCCCCCTTCCATCCCCTCCTTCTCCCCCTTCCCTCCCCTCCCCTCCACCCATACCTCCCCTCCCTCCTTCTCAAGGCCAAGGAGCCATCAGGGTTCCCCACTCTATGCTAAGACCAAGGTCCTCCCAACTCCCCCCAGGTCCAGGAAGGTGATCGACCAAGCTGAGAAGGCTCCCACAGAGCCCGTACATGCAGAAGAATCAGAGCCCAGAGCCATTGTCCTTTGCTTCTCAGTAAGCCCCCGCTGTTGGCCACATTCAGAGAGACGGGTTTGGTCGCATGATCCATCAGCCCCATTCCAACTGGAGTTGGTGATCTCCCATTAGTTCTGTCCCACCGTCTCCATGAGTGAACGCACCCCTCTCGTTCCTGACTTTCTCCCTCATGTTCTCGCTCCTTCTGCTCCTCATCAGGACCTTGGGAGCTCAGTCCAGTGCTCCAATGTGGGGCTCAGTCACCTTCCCCATCTGTCGCTAGATGGAGGTTCCCTCACGGTCCTGACTTTCTTTCTCATGTTCTCTCTCCTTCTGCTCCTCATCAGGACCTTGGGAGCTCAGTCCGGTGCTCCAATGTGGGGCTCTGTCATTTTCTTCATCTATCGTCAGGTGGAGGTTCTTCTTATTATCTTCTCAAGGATCCCAAATTTATAGGCTCGATGTTCTTTAATTATGGCTAGAAACCGATTATGAGTGAGTACATCCCATGTTCATCTTTTTGGGTCTGGGTTACCTCACTCAGAATAGTGTTTTCTATTTCCATCCATTTGCCTGCAAAATTCAAGATGTCATTGTTTTTTACCGCTGAGTAGTATTCTAGCATGTATATATTCCACAGTTTCTTCATCCATTCTTCCACTGAAGGGCATCTAGGTTGTTTCCAGGATCTGGCTATTACAAATAATGCTGCTATGAACATAGATGAGCATATGCTTTTGTTGTATGATTGGGCATCTCTTGGGTAGATTCCCAATAGTGGAATTGCTGGGTCCTGGGGTAGGTTGATCCCGAATTTCCTGAGAAACCGCCACACTGCTTTCCAAAGTGGTTGCACAAGTTTGTATTCCCACCAGCAATGGATGAGTGTACCCCTTACCCCACAACCTCTCCAGCAAAGGTTATTATTGGTGTTTTGGATTTTAGCCAATCTGACAGGTGTAAGATGATATCTCAAAGTTGTTTTGATTTGCATTTCCCTGATAGCTAGGGAGGTTGAGCATGACCTTAAGTGTCTTTTGGCCATTCGAACTTCTTCTGTTGAGAATTCTCTGTTCAGTTCAGCGCCCCATTTTTTAATTGGGTTAATTGGCATTTTACCGTCTAGTCTCTTGAGTTCCTTATATATTTTAGAGATCAGACCTTTGTCAGTTGCAGGGTTGGTGAAGATCTTTTCCCAGTCAGTAGGCTGCCTTTGTGTCTTAGTGACAATGTCCTTTGCTTTACAGAAGCTGCTCAACTTCAGGAGGTCCCATTTATTCAATGTTGCCCTTAAAGTCTGTGCAGCTGGGGTTATGCGTAGGAGAATTCAACAACAATGCTACCCCCAGAAAGCCCACAAACTCATGGAAACTGAACAGTCAACTACTGACCCACACCTGGGTCAAGGAAGAAATAAAGAAAGAAATTAAAGTCTTTCTTGAATTTAATGAAAACAAAGACACAACATACTCAAACCTATGGGACACAATGAAAGCAGTGCTAAGAGGAAAGTTCATAGCACTAAGTGCCCACTTAAAGAAAACGGAGAAAGCGCTCATTGGTGACTGAACAGCACACCTGAAAGCTCTGGAAAAAAAAGAAGCAGACTCACCTAGGAGAAGTAGAAGACTGGAAATAATCAAATTGAGGGCAGAAATCAACAAAATAGAAACACAGAAAACAATCCAAAGAATCAATGAAACAAGAAGCTGGTTCTTGGAGAAAATCAACAAGATTGACAAACCCTTAGCCAAACTAATCAAACGGCAGAGGGAGAACATGCAAATTAATAAGATCAGAAATGAAAAAGGGGACATAACCACAGACACAGAGGAAATTCAGAGAATCATTAGATCTTACTACAAAAGCCTGTATGCCACAAAATTGGAAAATGTAAAAGAAATGGACAGTTTTTTAGATAAATACCATATACCAAAGTTAAACCAGGACCAGGTAAATGCTCTAAATCGTCCTGTTAGTCACGAAGAATTAGAAACTGTTATCAGAAACCTCCCTATCAAAAAGAGCCCAGGACCAGATGGTTTCAATGCGGAATTCTACCAGAACTTCCAAGAAGACCTAATACCTATACTCCTTAAGGTATTTCATAATATAGAAACACAAGAGTCACTGCCAAATTCCTTCTATGAAGCTACAGTTACCCTGATACCTAAACCACACAAAGACTCAACCAAGAAAGAGAATTACAGGCCAATCTCACTCATGAACATTGACGCAAAAATTCTCAATAAAATACTGGCAAACCGAATCCAAGAACACATTAGAAAAATTATCCATTACGATCAAGTAGGCTTCATCCCAGAGATGCAGGGCTGGTTCAACATACGAAAATCTATCAATGTTTTTTGTTTTTTTAATCATATAACAGGTAGCCATAGTTATGAGCACTTTTACTTGCATCTTCTCTTTCATTTAATTGATTTACATGTCTGTTTATGTTTCATTACCATAATGTTTTCATTATCATATCTCTATAATGTATATAATGTCTAGGATGTCTGAGAATGAAATGAGTATTTTTATTGGGATTGTATTGAATCTTTAAATTGCTTTTGGTAGGATGATCGTTTTACAATATTAAGTCTACAAATCTATAAAACTGGGATGTCTTTCATTTTCTATTTTCTTTCTCATCTCTTTCTTTAAAGCTTTTAATTTTTCATTGTAAAGGTCATTTGTCTCATTGTTTGGTTTCATCTCAAAACATTTTATTGCTGTTTTGATGAGGGAGGGCTCTACACTGTTTCATGCCATTGTACATAGGACTGAGGCAATGATCGTTTTTTGTCAATGTGATTGTTGTTGGTGTAAAGCAACTTTGCTTAAATTGCTAATTGCCAAGGTTTTCTAGTGTAACTTGTGGGATCTCTTTTGCTTAATATATTAACTAAAAGTAGAGCTAATTTGACCTTTCCTATTATTATCCCCATTATTTTCTTCTCTTGCTTTATTGTTCTTGCTAATGCATCCAACACTGTAATAAAAATGATTGGGAATAATGGTCATTCATGTCTTCTTCCTGGTTTAGTTGCAATTGATTCATTTTTTACTTGGTTGTGTTTTTTACCATTTAAAATAATGTTGGGGTGAGTTTGCCATGAATGTTCCTTATTATATTGAGTTGTAGTCCCTCCATTCCTATTGTTTCTAGAACTTTTATTATGAAGGCTTGTTGGAATTTGTTAAAGACTTCATTTATATGTATCAAAATGATTTTGTCTTTATATCCATTTTTATTGATTTACATATGTTGAACCAACCCTGAGATTCTGGGATAAATACTACTTGATTGTGATGCATGATCTTATTGATTGTATTCAGCTTGCTTGTATTTTGTTGAAAATGTTAAAATGTTTCATTTATGTGCATGAAGGATATTTTTCTGTAATTTTTCTCATTGTTGTTCCTGTTGTACTTTTACTTGATTTAAATAGTAGGATGATCCTGGCTTCACTGAATGCGTTTAGAAGGGATCCTTCTGTTTCAACTTTTTTTGTAAAGTTTAAGATTTAGTTGTAATTCTGCTTTTAAAGTCTGATAGAATTATACTGTGAATCCACCTGGATTATATTTTAGCTGGAAAATTTTGATCAGTATTTCTATCTTTTTTGTGTGCATCTGTTTAGGTTCTTGTTTTCTTATTGGTTTAATTTAGGTAGTTTGGATGATTCAAGATATGTATTTATGTCTTTTAGATTTTCTTACTAGTGAAGGTTTGTAAATATCCCCTTATTATATTCTGAGTTAATTTAGTGTCTACTATAATAGTTATTGGTTCATTTCTGGTTCTGTTAATTTGGGGTTTCACTTACCTTATTTTGGTTAGTTGGGGGAAGGGTCTGCCAATCTCGTTTATATATTTGAGAAACCAACACGAAGGTGTATATACACTTTGTAGTGCTTTCTATTTTCTACTTTATTAATTTCTGTTCTGGTATTTAATATGTTTTTCTGTATGCTGAATTTGTGTTTAGTTTGTTCTTGTTTTACCAAATTCTTAGGTTGTATCCTTTTAGACACATTCATCCTTTAGTAATGAGTTATTTAATCCCCCTGATTTTACACTTAGTAGAGGTTTGCTTGTTTTTAATTATGTTTATTCTATTTATCAACGGAAAGCATGCCTAGAAATGTTCATTTCATTTTTTTTCCATTTCAAAGATTGTTTTGTAAACAAGCACATGTTCTATTTTCAAGAAGTTTCCATTTACCACTCTATAGAATATGTATTCATTGACATTTGGTCAAATATGATGTAGATATAAGGAAGGGTCGTTGTAAATTAATCCATTGTAAGATGTCACTTAATTTGGAGGATTTTCCAATTTTTGGTTATAGTTGTTTTCAGAGGACCTATATATTTGAGAAAATGAGATGTTGAAATTTGCTATTATTGGTCTTGTGTCAATCTATGCTAGTTGGATGCATATGTTTAATATTATGCTTTTTACTGATTAATTGATACCTGAATTAAAGTGGAGTGAAATCCAGTGCCTCATCTAATTATATTTAATTTGATATCTGCATTTTCAGATATTGACTTAGCAAAACCTTCTTGATTCTAAATCCCATTGCTTGAATATATTTTTTTCTATTCTTTTACTTTCAGGTGCTACCTTTCTTTAAAGATCTTCACTGTATGTGAAATTGAATTAATTGTTCTGAATTTGTTAGTATATTTGTTATTATTTAAGCCAGTGCCACCTCCAGTTGCATCTCCCTGCCCTGCTCCCACAAAAGTGACACCTACTTGCCAACAAATAATACTACACCTACAACAATTTTTTTTGAAAACTGTAACAGAATTAAGTTCATTTACAAATAAATAAATAATTTGAAAATTGAAAACAAACCCCAAGATAATTGTGGTCGATATCACCATCTAGAAATTTAACAACCTTTTTTGATTATACTATAAATGGAATTCTTCAAGAGTTAAAAGAGTTACCCTGTACATATTCTTTTTGTGATCATGGTACTCAGTTTTGTTCTTCATATTATATCATTAAAGAAATGATTTGATAAAAGATCCAAGAATGAGAAACTTGTATAAATTATACAATCTTTACAGGCTTGTAATGAAAAGTTAGCTGAAAGAATTCATACCATGGAAATGAATAGCTTTAATTTGACAGAAAAAAATTTAATCCATGTCAATGGGCTATGAAACTTTACAACAGGGTACTGAGAAATTATCTAAAAGGATTCATGCTGTTAAAATTAAAAATCAAAATCTGTTAAAATGGTATGATAAGTCAACCTATAGAACATCTCTCCAGGAAAGCAATCTGAATACCATCCAAATAATATCCAAGGGTGAGAAGTTATTATTAATGAAAAATTAAAAACTTAGAATTTCATGTTCAGAATGAGGATCAGAAATTATATGTTTCAATGAAATTATTAGAAATATTCATAAGTCAAGAGATTCATGCTTTACAAAATACAGTGAACTGATTTGAAGTTCACTGATTTGAACTGATTGAAGGAATTGTCAGAACTGATAAGCAAGGAGAAGATGCACAGTCAAAGGATTTATCATTGCCAGTACCTCTCAGAGTCAGAGATACTTGCCAAGAGTTTTAACTACTTATATTGTTATTAACTCTGAAAAACCAGCAAATATGCAATTCACTAATGGATACAAAGAATGTAAATGGAAACCTATACGTATGAAAAATCTAAAAGAAATAAAACAAGCATTAGTATCTTATGACATGCATTCCCCATTTGTTAGGGAGATGGTAAAGACATTGGCTTCTAGCATTAAGGTTACTCCACATGACTGGCTTCAATTAGTCTCAGTTGTTCTTGAAGATGAACTGCAGTTAAAATGGAAGTGCAGATGGAGAGAGGAGACTAAAGCCTTAGACCAGCAAGGAAAGAGCAAAGGATCTGAGGCTCCCCAAGATCAAATTTTTGGTGAGGACTGTTATGCAGATCCACAAAGTCAAGCTATTTATAATGAGTACATTGTGCCCCATGCCTTACAGCAACCTTAAATATTTAGGGCAAGTTTCAAGAACCATGAAGAACTGAATCATATACTAAGGTTAAACAAGGTACAAGAGAACCCTTTATCAACATTTTACAAAGATTAACTAAAGCAGTAAAAATAGGGTTAGCAGATCTAGAAGATAGACAAATACTTACTGAATCTCTAACTTTTGAAAATGCCAACACAGAATGCCAAAAGATACCTGGACCTCTAAAGGTCAGATCAGCACCAATAGATGAATTGACCCTACACATAGTAAATGTTGAGTCATTTGACTATAATACTGAGGCTTAGGTACAAGAAGCAATTTCTAGAAGTGTGAAGAGACATCCAAATGCAAAAAGCTTTAATTGTAGTAAAATAAGACATCTGAGAAATAATTGTAGACAAACATACCTAGAAATAATGTTTCCCCTGGGAATGACAAAATTTGGTCTCAGTCATCTGGAATATGGCAAAGACCAACATTGGACCAATGAATGTAGATCAACAAGAGACAAACAAGACAACCCATTACCATTAGAAAACTCTATGGGGGGCCTCTAACAGGCCCCCAGGTCAAACATTATCCAGTCATTCCCAGTCACAGTGGAAGACACGTCTTGCCAGGAAAATATAAAAATTCAATGCCTGTTGTGAAAAAAACAAAAAAAAAAAACAAAACACAAAACACACAAAATAATATACTATTCTGGATAATGAAGTAAACATGGGGGATGAATCAAATATTCCAAAAGAAAATAGGGAGCATGTATTTTGGCAGACTTCTATAAATGATAAAGACCAAAGCTAAGGGTACAAATAAATAACATTGTAATTGAAGTATTACTGGAAATGGGTATAGATGTGACCATTATTACTCGAGAATCTTGGCATCCAAACTGACCTCTCCAGGATGCAGATGTACAATTCCTAGAATTTGGAACTCTATTTTAAGTAAAACAAAGCATAAGATAGGCCAGAAGAACAGAAAGGAAGTCTGGAGTCATATGTGACTTATATAGCAGTGAATCTCTGGGATCATTGTTGCAGCAATGGAATACCAAGATTATCATTCCCGATGTCTCAGAAATGGAATATAAACCACCTCGTGTTTCCAGAAAGAATATTGCAAGACACTATAAAAACAGTAACAAGTCATTCACACTGTACAAAAACACAAAACAACTAACAAAACTTCAGACATACCAAATGGCCCTAATTTTAAAATAGTTAACATAGGAACCAATATTTGTTAAACAATGACCTTTAACATAAGAGAAACTGTAGACTAAACTGTAGACTTGCTAAAGAACAGCTGGTACAGAAGCAACTAGATGCTCACCATATTGAAGACTCAACCAGTCCTTGGAATTCTCCTGTATTTGATATTAAAAATAAATCTGGAAAATGGAGAATAGTGACAGCTCTAAGAACTGTCAAAAAGGTTATTCAACCAATGGGCACTCTACAATCTGGAATTCCTTTGTCTTCCCTATTACCTAAAAGATGGACTTTTATAGTTATTGATTTAAAGGTTGTTTCTTCACTATACCCTTACAAGAAAAGGAAAGAGAAAAATTTGCCTTCACAGTGTCTACTTATAATAATTCTAAGCCTACTAGGAGATATCAACGGAAGGCCCTCCCCCAGGGAATGCTGGTAGCCTCACACTGTGCCAATATTTTGTAAATCAGCCATTGGAAATAAAACACAAGCAATTTCCTAAATCTATACAATAACATTAAATGGATGACATTTTGCTTTCTGAATCAAATGTAGATACTTTAGAAAGAATGTTTGAAGAAATAAAGTTTTGCCTAAATAGGGATTACAAATTACTCCTGAAAAATAAAAAGAGGAGGTTCTTTCAATTACCTAGGTTATAAATAGGTTTATAGAAAATTAGAAGTCAAAAATGCAAATTATAAGAAATTGACTGTGGACTCTTAATGATTTCAAAGATTTTGAGGAGACATTTCTATTCTATGACCCACTTCTGGGATAACACCTGATCTAAAAATTTATTTAAACAAAAGCTTAGATTGTGGCTAAGACTTAAATAGTCCCAGGGAATTAAAAGTTGAAGCTGAGGAAAAAATTAATAAAACTAACTTAAAATTAAGATTACAATTTAAAGGATTCAAACTACCCAAAAATATTGAATAAAATCAAATATTTGAAAGAAAGATGTTTCTTAATTTCAAAACGTATCAGAATGCATGGTATTAAAAAGATTGCAGAAAGATAACTGTAGACATACAGGTCAGTGGAATGAAGCTAAGGATACAGCATTGTTCTCTTAATTTTGTACTGTATTAGTTTATTTTATTTTTATTGTCAACAAAGAGATGATAGAAATGGCTTAAATTTGTAAATATTTATTTCCTTTAATTTTCAGATATTTCAGTCCTTCATGACATAGAAAATGATGCAGAGAAGTTCTCATTTTGGCAGATGATTAGAAGAGTACAACCATATCAGAAAGGAGGCAGGGCAGCCCTTGTAGATCATAGTTCCACCAGTCCATAATAGTGTATTCAGATTTTGCTTCTATCAGCAGATTAAGTAATTCATTTGGTCTGAGCCCTCAAGAACTAATGTCTGTAGAAAGCCCCTTAACATAGTGATTTACTACTACCATAGGCATTCATCAATCCAGAAACGCTGACTGATAACAATATTCTGAATTTTCAACAATGGAACAAAAACCATTTGCTAGAGAAATAGAAAATTTATGTTTATTCTCAAGAATTTCACAGTTATACTACAAAATGGGAGCCATTTTTGACCATCTATTTCCTCTTTTTATTTCTTCAACTTCTTTCACCTCATGTATTTCCCTCCCAAGCTCAAGGACTTTTAAATGTTTTAATTTTTTTATTAATTTGCTGAGAATTTTATAAAATTTCTTTTGGTCACATTTACCACCTCATGCATATTTTTAAAGAGTCTTTCCAACCTCTTTTCCCCAAATTTTATTATCCTTGCCACCTTTAACACAATTGAGTCTAGTGTGTGTTAGACTCACTACTCCTGGACATAGAGCCATCACTAAAGAGTTGTTGATATATTGATTATCACACTAATGAAGAACACTTAACTTTCCTTGTCCAAGTAGCAACTAAATGTCAATAACTTCTCAGATAGAGGTAGGATTTTCTTTCCTCCAATCCTCTTCCATGTATGGATTTTGTGTGGTTAGACCTTGTAAAGGTTCTGTGCATTGTGTGGTTTGACATGGATAGACTTGGATGCTTAAATACATAGTCCCTAGGTAGTAGCTCTATTTGGGTATGTTCAGTAGGTGAGGCATTATTCAAGGAAGTGTTATCATGGGAGGGCTTTGAGGTTTATCCTGTTGTCATTTCTGTTCAAATCTGATTCCCATGTGTGGATCTTGATGTAAACTCTCAGAATACAGATTCCAACTCCAGCCATTGTATTTTCCTCTTCCTGAAATGCTGTCCCCATCAGTACAGAGCATAACTGCATAAATCCAAGAGCCACAATAAACTCTATCTTCTCTAAGTTGTTTCTGTCATTATATTTAATCACCTCAATTAAAAAGGTAAATAATATACCATATTGCTGAGTCAGGAGAAAGCTTATTTCCTAAGTTCCTGAGAAATTGCCATACTGATATCCAATTTGCACTCCTACCAGAAATGCAGGTATGTTTTCTTTCCCCATATCCTTTCCAGCATAAGTTGTTATCAGCATTTTTGATCTTGGCCATTCTTACAGGTATTAGATGGAATTTCAGAGTTGTTTTGCTTTGCCTTTCTCTGATGGCTAAGGATTTCAAGCATATTGTTAAGGGTCTTTCAGCCATTTTAGATTCCTCTATTGAGAGTTCTCTGTTTAGGTCTGTAAACCATTTTTATTGGATTATCTGTTCTTTTGATAACCAATTTCTTAAGTTCTTTGTATATTTTGGAGCTCAGCCATCTGTCTGATGTGGGGTTGGTGGAGATATTTTCCCATTCTATAGGCTGCTGTTTTGTCTTATTGACCATGTCGTTTACTCTACAGAAGCTTTTCAGTTTCATGAGGCACCATTTATTAGATGTTTTCTCAGTGTCTGTGATACTAGGGTTATATTTAGTGGGTAGTCTCCTGTGCTAATGCATTCAAGTGTACTTCCTACTTTCTCTTCTTTGAGGTTCAGTGTGGCTGGCTTTATGTTGAGATCTTCGATCCATTTGGACTTGAGTTCTCTGCATGGTAATAGACATGGATCTATTTTTATTCTTCCACATGTTGATATCCAGTTATGCCAACACCACCTGTTAAATATGCTTTTTTCCACTTTATATATTTTGCTTTTATGTAAGGTGTTCATAGGTATGTGGATTGATATCTGTGTCTTTGATTTGTTTCCATTGGTCCTCCTGTCTGTTTTTATACCAATACCAGGCTGTTTTCAGTACTGTAGCTCTGTAGCAGAGTTTGAAGTCAGGTATTGTGATACCTCCTGAAGTTCCTTTATTGTACAGGATTGTTTTGGCTATCTTTGGTTTTTTGCTTTTCCATATGAAGTTAAGTACCTTTCTCGCAAGTTCTGTGAAGAATTCTGCTGTGATTTTGATGAGCATTGTCTTGAATCTGTAGATTTCTTTTGGTAAGAATGCCAGTTTACAATGTTAATTCTACCTATCCAAGATCATGGAAGATTTTTCCATGTTCTGGTGTCTTCCTCATTTTTTTTTTCAGAGATTTAAAATTATTGTCACATTGGTCTTTCACGTGCTTGGTTAAGAGGTTTTCTGAGACATTTTATACTATTTGTAGCTATTGTGAAATGTGATGATTCTCTGATTTTTTTCTAAGCCCATTTATCATCTGTGTAAAGGAGGGCTACTAATTTTTTGGAGTTAATCTTGTATCCTGCTACATTACACAATGGAGTACTACAAAGCAGAAAAAAATAAATACATCTTTAAATTTTCAGACAAATGGCTGGATCTAGAAAACATTATATTGAGTGAGATAACCCAGACCCAGAAAGACAATTATCATATGTACTCATTAATAAGTGATTTTTGAAAATAAAGGGGAAAAAACAGCCTACAATTCACCATCCCAGAGATCCTAGACAACAAAAGGACCCTAAGAGAGACATACATGGATCTAATCTACATTGGAAGTAGAAAAAAACAAGACCTCCTGAGTAAATTGGGAGGGTGGGGACCATGGGAGTGGACTGAAGTGGAGGGAAAAGGAAGTGAGGGGAGAAGAGATAAAAAAACAAAAAAGTTGAACAAAGCATGCTGTCACAGTCTTTGTGCTTCATATGTGTATATGCTCTGTTATGTTAGGAGAACATTTATCATGAAGTTATCACCACTCTGTGTCTTATATTCTTCCACCTTCTCTTGCACATAGATTCCTGATCTTTGAGAGGAAGGGTATGATATAATTGTCTCCTTTACTGGTGAGCTTTCCCATCTTTTTTGTCTGTGTATTGATCAGTTGTGGGCCTCTGTCCTAATTACCATTGACTGCAAGAGAAAGCTTTTTTGATGAAGGCTGAGTGATACATGACCTATATGTTTAGTAATGAGTTATTGGGATTCAGTCCTTGTGACTCTCAAACACAATACTTTTTTTTGCTTTTATACAAGAAATCGGTCTTCTTTTATTTGTTTTATTTTAAGAAGTCTGACTTACTGAGGAGTGCGATTAAGCAGCAACAACTTTGTGATACTGTGGGGTCGAGCAGTTTCCCTAGTGGAAATTTCATTCTCACTTCATATTGGATTCTCTGGGAAAAGAAGAAGGAGATTAGGGGAAAAGCCATATCTATCTCTTGTCATTATGATTACACAATGCAAGAACATATGTAATGTGATAGAATATTATATAACACTTCAGTTTTACTATATAAGAAAATTTAATTATATTTATTTTAAAACCTTATTATGCTTTCTTTTAAAATGACAGGAATTATATAAAAGATGGATTGTTAAATTTTAAAAGGTATAATAACTATATCCCCATACATTTGACAAATCTGCACAGTGGAAACTGACAGACTGGCAATTATTGTTAAATATATTGTAATTTTTTACAAATAGACTTAACTTACTGAACTGTATATCATTGAAGTAAATACTTCTGCCTCACTATGTCTTCCTATGTTTTATCCTAAGCTACCCCTTTAATCTCCCCTCACTGCCATTTGGATCTAGGCATATTATCCATGTTCTGAATTATCTTACTGTTTCTACTGACCATACAAATATTTGTGGCAGACAATAAACTTTGAAATAAGGCAGACTGAGAGATACCTCAGCAGGAAAACACATATGAAAATATTTTATTCATCTTGCCTAAATGTATGTAATGACTCACTCTAGTGTTAGAGAACACAGAGCAAACATGTTTCTCCACATCCTCTGAAAAGCTTACAGAAAATGAACAGCAACTTTACATCTTTTAATACAGAGATTTTTTGGATGGATATTGCAGAAAATGGTGTAGAAAAATATGAAAGAAAAAATCTAATTATATTCCTTGTTTTTAGGCTGTATCTTAGCAGTTGATTCATAAAGACATAGATTCAAGCTCCTAAAGAACGCTCAACTTGTATGAATAAGTTTTACCTTGAAGCCTAGAAACAGGCAGGAGAGCAATCGTGGTAATGGGGGTGATCAGATCACCCATGGTTAAAAAGTTTATGCTCTACATCTACTTAATACTTCCATGCCAGACCTAGGCATTCCAATTCGGGGAGATAAGGTGAGTATATCTCTTCTAGGCGCTGCTCCTATCAACAATCTGAACATACTTACATATGTTGGCTTCATATAGTTGTTGGATAATGAGCCTTATAGAACTGGCTGTCATAAGTTATACAGGCAGTTGCAGCAAGTACTTTTCAATATTCAAAAGTTTGATGAAAAAAATTCATACTCCTACCAATAGGCAAAGTTATGTGAATGACAGAATCTGATATCACTATACAAGGACTCTACAGAGACAGCAGAGGTGATATGCATAATTATGAGTGTAGATTCTAACCTTGATGGAAATTGAGCAAAAATTATCTATCTATCTATCTATCTATCTATCTATCTATCTATCTATCATCTATCTTTCTTGCTTTCTATCTATCATCTATCTATCTATTATCTATCTATCTATCTATCTATCTATCATCTTTCTTTCTTGCTTTCTATCTATCTATCTATCAATCATCTTTCTTTCTTGCTTTCTATCTATCTATCTATCATCTATCTATCTACCTATCTATCTATCTATCTATCTATCTATCTATCTATCTATCTACCTATCTTCATCATCATTATCATCATCATCATCGTCATCATCATCATCACCATCTGTCTGTCTATACTTTAGAGTTATGTCACATGGGGTGATAATATTCCTTGATAGAGTCATAGACATCAAACTAAAACTATAATGATTAAGAATAGGAAACTTATTCTCAAGTTTTTCATCAAGAGTATCCAACATATTCCCAAAATTGTATGGGTTATTACCATTACTCTTCATTGCATCCCTGAACTTTAAGATAAGATCCACTTATTGAAGACACCACACACTTTGGACATGGAACTAGGAAAAATCAGCTGAAGCTCACCTGGAAACCTCCATGAAGACTGCCTCTCATAGTTACAGATACCAAAGGTGCTATGGAAGCTGCCAACAGAGTGAAAAAATAAATGGTCCTGCCCAACTGTAAAGCCTAGGAACCAAAACAGTAAGCATCCTGGCAAGATAACATTGCAATAGTGATTCATATATCTTGGGAATAACCAACAGTAATTTAATTGGCCGTAAGACTGCTGAATAAGAAGAAATTCGTGTCTCATAGTGTAAACCTGGCCTAATTCCTATGGCTGATATTTCATAGCTCATAGAGGAGGACCCATTTCTGGCAATTTTCTAAGTAAATGTAATTGTATTCTAGGAAGTTACGCTTATATCAAAAGAGAAGTGTGGCTTTCCCACACATTCATGTACATATAAGTAGCAACTGTTGAATACTGGGTTATTAAAAATGACTTTGAGTCTCAAGAGAGTTTTTAAATGAAGGGAAGGGCCGGGCGGTGGTGGCGCATGCCTTTAATCCCAGCACTTGGGAGGCAGAGAAAGGCGGATCTCTGTGAGTTCGAGGCCAGCCTGGTCTACAAGAGCTAGTTCCAGGACAGGCTCTAAAAAAAGCTGCAGAGAAACCCTGTCTCGAAAAACCAAAAAAAAAAAAAAAAAAAAAAAAAAAGAAAAAAAATGAAGGGAAGGAAAAGAGTAAATAATGTGATTATATTCAATATATATACATACATACACCTATACACACACACACACACACACACACACACACACACACATATATATATATATATATATATATATACAGAGAGAGAGAGAGAGAGAGAGACTCAGATTTGGGTGATTGTAGGAGTGGAGGTGTAATGATAAAATGCAATATATATATATATATATATATATATATATATATATATATATATGCATGAACTTATCAAATAATGAAATAAGACTTTTAAATAAAAATTGGCATCTGGGTTCTATTATTCCCCTACATAAAGCCCCTTCTCACATTCCCGATATATCTTCCAAAGAAGGATGCGATGACACTAACTGTACAATATTCTATAAATGGACCTAATGTGGCGATATACAGATTAATAGAAATGGGTTAAATTAATATAAGAGGTAGACAATAAGAAGCTAGAACTAATGGGCCAAGCAGTGAATTAATTAATACAGTTTTTAGTTATTATTTTCGGTGTAAGCTAGCCAGGAGGCCGGGAAGTGCCCCCTCCTTCCAACACTTTTTAAATTTATTAGAGGGGCTGTATAAATGGTTCTGTGGTTAAGAAAACTTGCTTTAGCAGAGAACTTGGGATTGATTCTTAGCACCCACATGGTAGCTCATTGCTTGTTCATTTCCCAGCCACCCAGTTTCCAGAAATAAGCACATAGAAACTATATTAATTAAATCACTGCTTGGCCAATCACTATAGCAAGCTCTAACATATTAAATTAACCCATTTTCATTATTTTAAATTTTACCACAATGTTCCTGGCCTACTGACAAAGTTCTAGCTAGCAGCTCACATCTTTTCCTCTGGCTGCTTCATGGCATCTCCTGAATCTGTCTTCTTTTTCCCAGCATCCAGTTTATTTGTCCCTGCCTAGCTCTATTCTACCCTATCACAGGCCAAGTCAGATCACTTATTTATTAACCAATAAAAACAAGGCATAAACATCAAGACTGTTCATACCAACTAATAAATATGTGTAACTTCAGTTCCTGGAGACCTTATGACCTTTTCACTTACAGAGGCACCAGATAATTATATGACTCATGAACAAACATTCAGTCAATATATTCATATATACAGAATATTTTCTTTTCTTTTTTTTTTTTTTTGGTTTTTCGAGACAGGGTTTCCCTGTAGTTTCTAGAGCCTGTCCTGGAGCTAGCTCTTGTAGACCAGGCTGGCCTCGAACTCAGAGATCTGCCTGCCTCTGCCTCCCGAGTGCTGGGATTAAAGGCATGAGCCACCACCGCCCGGCCTATACAGAATATTTTGAAATTAAAAAGAAAAATAAGAGGCCGGGCGGTGGTGGCGCACGCCTTTAATCCCAGCACTCGGGAGGCAGAGGCAGGCGGATCTCTGTGAGTTCGAGACCAGCCTGGTCTACAAGAGCTAGTTCCAGGACAGGGTCCAAAGCCACAGAGAAACCCTGTCTCGAAAAACCAAAAAAAAAAAAAAAAAAGAAAAAAAAGAAAAAATTAGAGATCTATGAGGAACTACCAGAGAGTACTTAGCCAAAAGATGTTATTTTTGTATTTATATCTCATGCAAGATTTTTTTCAAACACAGTTTTTATTTTGAAGTGTTCCATAATACTCATTTTAGGAGAGACTCAAGGACTTTTCTTCTGAAATTATAGGAGGGGATTTCTTCTGAGCATCTACAGTCCTTATGTATGTTCTCTGGTCTCTCTGATTGTTTACTGCTTGCTTCAACAGCACTGTCTTCATACATTTCTCTATTTTCCAATACTCTGATTTATAGAATATAATCTCCTTACTTCAACAGCTGTTTTCCCATCGAGATATTAGCTATAATAGATCTGGGCTTGTCATGCTTTTATCAGACTGGGAACTTAATGTGCCTTTGTACATGGTATGGTTAAATGTTTGAAGAATGAATGTCCTCATGGTGATCTGAAATATAGCCATTATAGCTTCATGCTCAAAGGCCACTCTACTATGTTAAATTCATCTTTGTTCTTCACATGTGCATTTGCTGAGTGGAAATTCAATATAGCACCCCCCTACTTCCCCTCCTAGAAAATATATTTTTTCTTTATTTTATTTCATACACTAACCACTGTTTCCTAAGCCTCCTTTCCTCCAGTTTCTTCCCTCCAACTCACTATACCCTACCCCATCCACTCCTTCTCCATTTCCATTCAGATGGGGTAAGATCTCCCTTCAAAATCAAGAAAGCTTGGCATATCAAGTTGAGGAAGGACCAAGTTCTTCCCCCTTGCATCAAGGCTGAACAACGTATCCCATCATAGGAAATAGATTCCAAAGAGTTAGTTCATGTGTCAGGTACAGGTACTGGTCCCACTTCTAGATACCTCAAAGAAGACCAAACTACACATCTGTTACCCAGATACAGAGGGTCTAGGTTGGTACCATGCTGGTTCCTTAGTTGTCCACCCAGAGTTCCTGAGATCCTACAAGCTCAGGTCAGCTGTCTCTGTGGGTTTCCCCATCATGATTTTGATGTCCCCTGTTTGTATAATCCCTCCTTCTTCTCTTCAATTGGGATCCAGAGCTCATTCCATTGCTTGCTTATAGATCTCTGCATCTGCTTCCATCAGGCAGTGGATGAAGGCTCTATGATGACATTTAGGGTAGTCACCAATCTGATTACAAGGACAGGCCAGTTCAGGCACCCTCTCCACTATTGCTAGGAATCTTAGCTGGAGTCAGCCTTGTCAATTCATAGTTTCCCTGGCAGCAGGTTTCTCCCTAACCCTATAGTAGCCCCTTTATCAAGATATATGTTTCATTACTCTCTCACTCAATCTTGTCCCCAACTCAAACATTCATATTTTCCTTGTTCTCTTTTCCCATACCCTCCTTTCTACTCACCCCTGCCCAATGTTTACCCAGGAGATCTGGTATATTTCCCCTTACTAGGTTGATGCATGCATATCCCTCTTAGGATCTTCCTTGTTACCTACCTTCTTTGGGGTTTGGTTTTATAGCCTGATTGTCCTTTGCTATATCTAATATTGATTTATGAGTGAATACATAGCATGTTTATCTTTCTGGGTTTGGGTTACCTCACTCGGGATGATTTTTTTCTAGTTTTATCCATTTGCCTCCAAATTTCATGATGTCAGTGTTTCTTTCCACTGAGTAATAGTCCACTGTGTAGATGCACCACATTTTTATTATCCATTCTTCTGTTAAGAAACATTTTTGTTTTTATGTTCTGACTACTACAAATAATGATGTTATGAAAGTAGTTAAGCCAGTAGCCTTGTGGTATGGTTGAATATTCTTTGTTTATATGGCCAAGAGTGGTATTGTGGGGTCTTGAGGCAGATAATGTCCCAATTTTCTGAAAAATTGCCATGCTGATTTCCAAAACAGCACCAGCATGAGAGGAGTATTCCTCCTACTCCACATCCTCTCCAACATAGGATATTGTTAGCATTTTTGATCTTTGCCATTCTGACAATATGAGATAGTATCTCAGAGTCATTTTGAGTTTCATTTCCCTGACAGCTAAGGATGTCAAACACTTCTTTATGTGAATCTTGGCCTTCTTCTGTTCAGAATTCTCTGCTTAAGTCTGTACCCCATTTTTTCATGTGATTATTCTGTATTTTGAGATCTAGTTTCTTGAGTTCTTTATATCATTAGGATATTAGTCCTCTGTCAGATGTGGTCCTGGTAAAGGTTTGTCTTATTGACAGTGGCTTTCACCTTATAGAAGATTTTCAGTTCCAGGAGGTCCCATTTATTAATTGGGAATCTCCGTGTCTGTGCTACTGCTATTAAATTCAGGAAGTAGTCTCCTGTACCAAGGCTACTTTGCACTTTCTCTTCTATCAGCTTCAAGGTAACTGGATTTATGTTGAGGTCATTGATTCACTTGAACTTGAGTTTTTGGCAAGACAATAGATGAGATTAACTTGCAGTCTTCTACACGATGCCATCCATTTATGCCAGCACCATTTGTAGAAGATGCTGCCTTTTTTCCATTGTATACTTTTGACTTCTTTTTCAAAAATCATGTGCTCATAAGTGTGTGGTTTATTTCAGGATCTTTGGTTTGATTCCATTGATCCACATTTCTCTTTCTATGCCAATACCAAGCTGTTTTTATTAGTAAATGTCTATAGTAAAACTTGAAGGTAGGGATGTTATATTACCAGAAGTTCCTATATTATACAGAATTGCTTTAGTTATCCTGTTTGTTGTAGTTGTGGTTGTTGTCATTGATTTTCCATATGAAGTTGAGTATTGTTCTTTCAAGGTTTGTGAGGAATTGTGTTGGAATTTTGATAGGATTGCATTAAATCTGTAAATTGCATTTGGTAAGATTGCCATTTTTAATATGTTAATCCTATGAAACCATGAATATGGGATATATTTCCATATTCTGATCTTTTCCTGAATTTCCGTCTTCAAAGACTTAAAATTCTTGTCATATAGGTCTCTCACTTGTTTGGTTATGTTACCCCATGGTACTTTACATTATTTGTGGCTATTATAAATGGTGATATTTTTTGATTTCTTGCTCACCCCATTTATTATTTGTATATAGGAGAGCTACTGATATTGTGAGTAACTATTTTATCCAGAGACATTACTGAATATTTTTTATCAGTTTTAGGAGTTCCCTGGTAGTATTTTTGGAGTCACTTATGTATACTATCTTATCATCTGCAAATAATGATAATTTGACTTCTTCCTTTCGAATTTGTACAAATAGAGCAACAAACTCTATTTGTTGCCTTATCCCTGTAGTTAAAATTTCAAGTACTATTTTGAATAGATATTGAGAGCGTGGACAGACTTGTCCTTTCTCTGATTTCTGTGGAATTGTTTTCAGTTTTTCTCCATTTAATTTAATGTTAACTGACAACTTGCTGTATATTGACCTTTTTATGTTTAGGTATGTTCCTTGTATCCCTGTTCTTTCCAGAACCTTTATCATAAAGGGGTGTTAAGTTTTATCAAAAGCTTTATTAGCATCTAGTGAGATGATCATGTGTCATGTGTTATTTTTTCGGATAGTTTGCTTATATGCTTATATGGATTACATTGACAGATTTTTGTATGTTGAAAAATTCCTGCATCCCTGGGATTAAGCCAACTTGATTATGGTAGATAATATTTTTGTGTACTTAGATTTGGTTTGCCAGTGTTTTATTCAGTATTTGTGCATCAATGTTCTTGAGGGAAATTTGTCTGTAATTCTCTTTCTTTGTTGAATTTTGTTTCATTTCAGTATCACGCTAACGGTGGCCTCATTTGTTGACAATAAATGCTGCACTCTCTTGCACATAGAAATAAACTGAATTTTTCATTATACTTGTTTCTTTCATCCCTGGCTTGGGCCTGCTTTCATGGACGTCCCTTTCTCAGGCCTGTTCCCAAAGTGGTCAGTGGCCTCGGCCTGTTCCTGTGGAGGTTGCTGACTTGGGCCGGCTCCAGAGGAAGTGGCTTGCTTGGGCCTGGTCCTTTGGAGGTCACTGGCTTAGTCCTGCTCTAGTGCAGGACACTGACTCAGTGTGAAGAACTTTCTTTTCCATTTGGTAACACTATGTATGAAATTATAAATGTTGTGTACTTAAATAATGCATTTTATATGACATTGAAAATTAATTTGTTAATGGGAATAATAGCTAAGAACTTTGCAAAAGAAATGCCAACTTGAAGCACTGGTGTTTACATAAAAGTTGCTATTCTGATATCTGTGTATAATTCTCTTATTTTGGTACCATTTAATAAACAGTCATGTGTTTAGTTTTCTCTCAAGCCTTGCTGTGTATTTTCTAATGTTCTTTTTGAAAATCCTTGTAAAATGATTGGTCCACAGATATACTAGGCAGTAGTTCCATCTCTTCCCTAACATTAAAGAAATGCTGTGAGCATTCTTATACCAACTTTTGATTGCCTTCTCCATCATTTTATTTAAAAAATAATTACAGAAGCAGGCTTAATGGACTAGAGTATATAAACATTTTTAATGATCCAGATAAATATTGCCAAATTGCTTTCCTCAAAGCTTGTAGCAAATTAAGCTTCTAAAAGCATTATATACATGTTCCTTCCTAGACATTTTAGAAATAACAAAAGTGAAAAGCACATATTTATGAATAGTATTGATTATCTATAATTTATTTATACTGTTTAATTTCTTAAAGAAAAATATGTTTATGTGTATTTAACTCTTCATTTTCATAAACTTTCATTATAACATGATAATTATATTTGTATTCGAGTTGATTGATTTTAAAAATTCATATTATTGATAATTAGGCAAAATTATCTTCCAAATATGTCCCATTGCTTAATTTTATTATTCATATTAAATTATTTATTTTTTGCTAATTTTAAAATTGCAGAAAAGTATAACTATAGCACATTAAATAATGTTCTCAATTTTCCAAATTTCAGTGTGGCTGATTTGCCCCATTGCCTTTATACATTGATAGACATATTCAAATGAGTAATAGATAATACATTTGATATGTCAAATAATCAAATATGCATTCTGAGTTCTTCCTACGTCTATCAAATAGCTGACAGCTATTGTAGTACTCAGCATATCTGTACGTGTTGCCAATTTCTTTCACATCATTGAAGGGTGATTAAATTCAAGCCACTTAGCGTTACTATTTAGTTCTTCATTTAAATTTTTGTTCTTTCACTTCTCTTAATGTAGACCATATCTAGGTTTCCTGTCAGTTCTCCACAGCATATTTTGTAGTTTTTACTTTTCTCAAAAGGCTGTTTCCATTTCTTTGGAATGCCTTAACAAGAACTAGTTCTGCTATCTTATTTTGTCTTTCATAGCACCCACATTTTAAAGTAGGGACCACTTCTTTTGTAGCTTGTCTCTTAGTATGAGTTTGTTTTGTGTTGTCCATGTGAATAGACTCAGTCTAAAGCTATCTTGGTGAACTCCGAAGGCAATTTTACATCCTTCGGGCACACTGAGTTGCCTAACAGTTATTTTTCTTTACCAGTTTGATGACCCTGTCAAGATTTTCAATGTATTTTTATTGTTGAAAGTATTTGCTGAACTGTGTTTATAGTACAAATCTGTGACAAATGACACTCAATTTTTACAGAGAAACTTTCAGGTTATGCAAAATCTTATATTTTAATTAAATTAGTCAACTACGTATTAATGATTCATTAATGTGTCACAATTGTCGGATTAGACCATTTAGATGGGAATCAATAGTTTTTAATTACCCCTATCTTCAGACAATCCAAATTAAACCTGATATCTATGCATTTTAATGTGTATACTTTAGGTGTATTGTAGAAGTTGAATTTATAGAGTATTGTAAAATTTATATACAGTTTTGAAACTATTTTATTTTTTATATTTATGTGAGTACATATGAATGAAGTTAGAAGACAGCTTGAAAGAATTGTTTCTTTCCTTTTCTTATGTGAGTGCCAGGGATTTAACGCCACTCATCAGGCACGGCAGCAAGTGTCTTTGCCTCTGAGCCACTTCCCTGGACTAGTGCTACAACGTTTTCATAAATATAAAATATTATATAAACAGACAGCATTGCTAATTCTCATACTCTTCTTTCCCACCGCAGCAGCCTGCACAGCACAAAACAAGGGGCTAAGTAAGCATACTGCATGTACCTCAGCACCTTTTCCCTCAAC